>NC_044335.1:18551745-19151745 GCF_007399415.2 Gopherus evgoodei | reverse complement strand
TTGGCATATGTGGACCAAGAACTGCAACAGCAAGGATACTGTTTGTCAGTACTGGCATGTATAAGAGTTCCAATAGGTGAGATTTGCTCAGCTCTCATCTAAACATGGCTGTCTCAGGCTAATGCTATCAAGTTTTTTACATTCACGAAATCTGAAAGGTCACTAACTTCACGTAAGATCTCTGTAGCCTTTAAAAAAGGTGTAAGGCCATGTCTACACTTCCATTTTGTTGGCAAAATTTCTGTCGCTCAGGGGTGTGAAAAAAACCATCCTCCTGAGCAACATAAGTTATGCCAGCATAAGTGGTACTGTGCATAGTGCTTCTCCTGCCGACATAGCTACTGCTATTGTTGGGGGTGGATTAATTATGTCAATGGAAGAGCTCTCTCCTATCTGCACAGAGTGGCTACATGAAAGATCTTACAGTGGCGCAGATGCACTGGTATAGCTGTGCCACTGTAAGCTCTCCAGTGTAGACATAGCCTGAATGTTTTGGTGCATCAATGAAAACAAGAAAAATATTCTTCCTAAATGTTTCCAAGTAGAACAAAATATCTTGACTTGACATGTCTCTATTGTGTACTATAAAGGTGATATCTGATGACAGTTTCTCTCAAGATCTGAAGATCAACAGAACATTCTGAATGCTGAAATGAATTCACTACTTCATAGAATCGTTTTGCATTTTTATTAGATACATTTATACTTCTAGTTTACTGTAAATGAAAACAAACTTTAACAAATACCTGCTGCATCATTCATGGACTGGTGGCAGAAATGAAATTATGTATGGTCAAGCCCTCGAGAATGGGATGTATTTTTTTCCTTAATGGATACTAACAATTCATCCCTCTCAATAAGAAGCACCCAAAATACTAAAATTTAAATAAAAACTCACAAGATCCTGAGCAATGAGGAAAACACTGACTTGCTGCTGAACAAAATTCAAAGTATGAGGAAAACAGAAATGAAGTATAAATGTATTAATTAATATAACTATGAAAGACATTTAAAGGTTCACAGGAATGAAGTGACTTCAGAGATGTCTTGCATTATTTGGCTTGTTGCAGGACACTACAGCTCATAATGGCAACCACTCTGCTGGCTGGGGTGTATGTGAAAATTTGCAGCTAGTTTAGGGTAACTTTTCCCAGAATGTATGGCTCTTTCAAGCTTTGTGTCTTCCACCGCAACAAGTAATATGCTGAACATGCTTTAAGCATCATAACCTTCCAATCTCAGTAATCTCACCAGCAGCTTTTCCTCAGAAAGGATTTCAAGTGCAATAATTCAATGACAGCAAACTCCTAGGGACAAGTATCCTACTGTTTCCCATAGCAAAAAAGGGAGGAAAAGAAAAAGAAAAATCTTTGCATCAATATTAACGCAAACAAAGAGCCATTACTATAGAAACACATAGACACATCACATTTTGAAAAGACCTAATTTCTGCAGTATTGATTGCTTTTGTTGTTTCATTTTTGTTCCAATCAGATGCATTGCTATTATGTATAACTAAGAATATGATAGTTTGAGGTTATGTATCAGAAATGATAATGGTGTATACTCCATTAAGTAATAGCTGAGTACAATATTTATTTTAGTCATTCTTAAACTAACTCATTTCTTTGACAAAACAAACAGAACATATTATAAAAAACTAGTAACTGAAACATACACTTAGTCAATTAACAATGAAATTGGCAAAAAATTTTATTAATCATTTAAGACCTGTCATATCTGTATTGACAGGGTTGTTATAAAAATGAAATTCAGTCACCAAAAATGTTAAAATAAAACAAAACTCATTTCACACAAACTATTTTTAAACATGTGTGATTACGGGGGGGTTGGGGCTAAGGTTCTCTTTCTTGGGGAGAAGCTGGAGGAAAGGAGGGAAAAAGGGAAGGTAACGACTTATTTCTATCTAACAAAAAATGCATTATTAAGTTAACTGAATAATGCTTTCCTTTATTAACATAAAAGAGAGTTATTCACTTATGCAATTCAAATTGGTAATTTCATACAGTTTAATAAACTGTTCTACAAAGGAAGATCTTCTCTTTATTAGTAATATTTATCTCAAAATGTACATATGTAAAAATATCTAAAAATATCTATACCTGTGCTTAAATTACGGTAACTACAGAGAATAATTAAAAAGTTGCAGATGAACTACTGCACCTTGACATTTAACCAAGAAAATCTGATGGATATGGAAAACCACCTAGAAGAGTCCATGCCCACATGCACAATATTCTCAGTCTACATATGGGAATTATTTTAAGCCCAAGAACTATACATTTATGGAAGTCTTTTTCCCCCTTTAATTAAAAAAAAATATTGCTTTAAGACCATAAGAATTAATATTAAATTTTATCCTAAAGATAATTCCTGCTTCCTCTAGATCACACTTGTTTGTAACAAATATAAATCATGATTTCAAAAAAACTGCATTCAATAAAAATTGAAAAAAAATATTAGCATGCCATTGCTGAATAAATAGCAGCTTTGTATAAGCACTCACCTATAACAGTCTCTTACTCATCGGTAGCTATGCTATTTATGCAGGATTCTTAAAATGGCGTCTGGCAGCACTGCACTGCCTCATTCCTGTACTGTAGCTAAAATGGTAGCAGTTTATTCAATAACTATATCTCTTGTTTAAACAGCTGTGCTATTTTCGAAGCAATCATCTAAATATCAGAAATGGTAAAGGATGACAAAGGGACACCTGACATCCAAATGTTTAACTAGAAATGCACAAGATAGGAAGTTTTGTGAAGTCACAGGTTACTAAGGAAATTGTTCAATTTTAGATTCAGTCTTCAGTGTGAATCTCCTAGATTTGATGTTTTATTATTCTGAGTCCCCTGCAAAATGCCCACCTTGTACTAAGTAATTGAAATAATGTAAATAGTGCTTGTTCAACTGTATAGACAGGGCAACAATTAGGCTAGGTACCTATGCCAAAATGTAATATCCGATTTTTATTGTATTCTATTTCACACATTTAGGATATTCTAAAAAAATCTATTCTATACAATATGCATTTAAAATAGCTTAGCACAAGGGGAAAAAACATGTAAGAAGATGTGGCATCGTTTAAATCTCTCTCAAAATGGGAGATATACAGCTGAGGACCATTCAATATAAATAGGATATTTATAGGCTTAGACCTCCAAAATATACAGGCACAGTTTGGGAATGTTTGTAAACAAAGGTCAGTGCTATCTATATTAATTCTGCTGGCACAGTGCTTATCACACGCTTTGAGACACACAGATACTATGACAATTGGCAATAGTTATAAGACTGACAATTCAATCTGTGGGAAAGTACATGAAACTCAGCTCGTAATGTGCTACACTTCCAAAATGCACATGAAAGTGGACAAATGATTTCTATTAACATTAGAAATATTTTCTAAATCCAATTTGAGAGGTCAGACTAATGACCTAGTGCAGTGGTGCCCAAACTTTTCCTATCACAGTCCCCATATCAGTAATGGAATCTGTTTGCACCCCGCCTCCATTACTGCACAGCCAAGGTATCCTGAGCAGAGGAGCTTGGGCTGAAGGAGGAGCGGGGCGGGGCGGGGGGGAGGGGAGCAGAACTGAGGATGAGGGAGGAGGTGGAGTTGGCCTCGGGGCAGAGGGAATCAGGGCAGAGCTGGGGGCAGAATGGAGTTCGAGCTGGGGCCGGAGTTGGGCTGGGAGGTGCTCCCTCCTCAGGAGGCTGGCCAAATCCTCGCACCCCCCCCCCAAAAAACATTCCTTCATGTCCCCCTGGGGGGGGATGCCCCACATTTTGGGGATCACTGGCCTAGTGGATAATACTATGCATTGTTATATGAGTGCCCATGTTTGGGTGCAACTTCAGAAGCCTCAAGGTGCCATCTGTGGCTCCAAAGTGATACAAAGTGTTCCATGTGGAAAAAGAAACAGGATGCAGTCTTTACTGAGATTTATCAGCCCTTGCTGATGATTCTGGATTGGCACCAGTCTTAAAGTGCCTTGCTCTACCACTTCCCACCTGTTGGATGAACATGGCTACTAAAGCCTAGTCCAAACTACAGGGTTAGATCAATGTAATGTTGATGCCATGCATCAACCTAGCTGTGGAAGTGTCTTCACTTAAATTTGGCTCCTGCTAATGTAAGTGCCTCTCTTCACCTATTTAATAACACCACCTCCCCAAGCCACGTAGACTCATGCTCGATTTAAGTAGGTTGACGCAGTGTCAGTGTAGAGGCTGCACTGCTAACATCAACTATTACTGGCTTTCAGGAGCCTACCCACAATGCCTCAACTGACAATACAATTGATACAAGCGTTCCTGGTAAGGATTCGCATTGCTGACACAAGGAGCCAAGTGTGCATGCAAGCAACTTAATAACTGTAGTGGCTGTATGCCAACATAAGTCAGTTAAGTTGACATAATTTTGTAGTGTAAACACGGTCTAAAGTTTAAGAAAAAAGAAAGAAAGCAAGAAAGAAGTAGGATTATACACTGGCAAGCAGCCCAAAGAGAAAAGGTAGATGAAGCCAGTGGACACTAACATGGAGGAGCTAAATTTACATACTAATTTTTGTACTATGAAAGTGAAAGTCCCTTTAGCATATGCTTCTTCCAAGGTCAATGAAGTGGGGGGAAGCCTATTTTTTACTCAGATGCCTGAGGGAGAGAGGAAAAGAAATCAGATTTGAAGTTATTTGTACTTTGCATCATTTCCTTATGGGTATGCTAAATATTGTCACTAGTTTCAAAAAGTCTCATTTTTCCCTAGCACTACTTAACTCCCTGCTAAAATAGCTTGCCTACAAAGTATGAAAGGGACATGTGGCTTTTAAAAAGTTATTGTGTTCATCCTTATTATAATCCAGATCACTCTCCTGTTTCTCCCCATTACATTCTTTGTATAGCTAATTACAAAAGTAACTGGATGTTGCCACTAAATAATAATGGCTAATCATATTCATCCTGGACAAGTAAAATAACTCTTTAGTTGCTAGAAAATTTAAAGAGCAATTATACGATTAATTCCTAGTTACACCAGAACAATGGCCACCTTCTACAAATGGTATATACCTCAACTACATTGCTTCATACATGTTCAGCGTAATTGTAAAATGAACAAGAATCAGCCCTGTAAAATCTTGGCTAGAAGGGGTACAAGCTTTTTCCCTGTCTCTGTCTCTTAAACAAAACCCCACACCCTATCTGGCCTGAACATTAGAAAAACAGCACACCGTGTTTCCTATTATGCAATCTATAACAGTGAGTGATAGCATCATACCTTGACAAAGCACCAAAAACACATGAAATTCTTCAGCTTAGCTGAATTTGCTTTACTTAGATGGAACAAAGATGGTAGAAATTTCCAGAAGGCCTTTCTCAGTCTTGCCACTGCAATTGTCAATCTTTAACCTACACTCTGTTTCTATTGGCTCAAGTACTCCATGGAGCAGCGTGATTGGGCTGATCTGTAAAACAACACTGCTGTCTCTACCTTGCCTCAGACATCTTGCTGCAATGCAGACATTTATTTTTTGTGAACTATAAAAGAATTATATTTGACTGATTAAAAATAGCGAACTTAGACTCACAATGCTATGTTTCATTACATGCATAAGGGCAGCTTATACAAATACACTTCACTGTCAACAATGTGTCAGGAGGTGCAGATTTGAAACAGATCCTTGTTTAACAAAACCTGTGGGAGCCATTTTAATGCAAGCTTTTTGATTGCAGATCACTTATTCCTGCTTCCTCATATTAAATATAATATTATGCAATGTTTAAGACTCCAAACCAAATTGCTAATGTGTATATACTGTTGTTAAGAAAACTATGCCCAAATGCAATTTCTCATTTTAGGAATCACAGAATAAAAACAGCATAAACTCATTATTTCTTAGCTACATCATCACGTTTGTGTATGCTGAAAAATATATTAAGTCATATATAAGTACTATAAAAACATGAAGCAACAGTACACTTCAGCAATGGTTTAGATTGTGATCCGAATTAGGCATTTTTTACCATATAATACTACTTTTGGGTTTTTACATTTTCAAGTAAGATATTAATCTTGGCAAAGAAGTAACCAGAGTTAAATTACTATGTTACAGTATGTTATCAAATCTATGGGACCCTTCTATAAAAGTTAGCCTACAATGACAAGGTATAATCATTTCTAGATCCAAATTAGATTTGGGTCCATTCTTAACACTGTATGAGCTGGACTACTATAAAACTGTGCAAAAATTAGATCAAAAGCACCAAAGAGGATGTTTCTGATAACTGCACAGCTATGAGAAAATGTCCAGTGAAAAGCAACTTAAGATACACATACAAGTGCTACAGCTCAACTATGAAACAAAGGCACAAGGTGTTCAAAATTAGTAATAAATCAAACAAAATTTGATCTTAGGTGATATTTCATGTAATATCAGAAACACAGACTTAGAAAGAAATATCCCTTTAACTGTGTAAAGTGCTGAGTAAAGTACTGCTGAGTACTAGCACTTTCATTACACCTCAAAAGCCTGAGGAACAACCAAACGGAGCTTTAGCCTCTAAACATGTTAATTAAGGATTTAGAAACAAAGCATAAGTAAAAAAAATTTCACTGGCCACAGGTAAACAGGAAGTATAAGCTTTAAGTTTAGCAGCATATTATCAGAAAAAACAGTACATTCAAAAGGTAATACAGTTTACTTGAACAAGCCATTTAAAATAGACACTGATCAAAGCTTCAATTTTTCTACATGACTAGCCACTGACAGTATTTCACCTGCTGGACTAGTGGCCCCCTGTTAAAACCAAAAATTGTTAAACTATTAAAAATGTTCAGAGAGCAGCACACTGCTTACTTACCAACTGTTCAAGCAACCATCTCATTTTTCCACAGTTAAGAAGATACAACAGGCTGGCAGATTTGGGAATTGATCAAAAGGGAAATTTTCTAAACAATTACGTAGCAATAAACCAAAATCGAAATAAAGACAAAGAAAAAAAAAAGACTATAACCAAAACGAACATGTAATACTGTCAAGAACCAGACATGATTTTATACCTCCTGGACTCCTCAACACAGAACTGAGGCTGCTACAGTGTAAACCAAAAAGGCACAGATAAAAGGTACATAAATGTATTTTAACTATGCAAGAGAAGGAAGCTAAGAGCTGAAAAATATATTTTCTTTAAAGAACTGGGCATTTAAACAGATGTACTGCTGCATTTTATTGACCAGAAAACTAATTCTAAAACCTGCAGTTTGAGAAACTTATTTTAAAGGAACAAAATGTTAACCATACATTGTCCTTCAGAAAGAGAAACACATTGTATTAACTACTCTTGTAAGAAAAAAGTTCAATATCCATTTCAAGTAAAGATAAGCTGCATAAAAAACATGATGCAACAGCACAATACCACCTAGGCCCAATATCTACAATCTGCCATTAGCACATTTTGCTGATGTCCACGTTTTTAAAAATCCCATAGTTTTCTCAGAGATAATTTAGCTTTGCTATTCCATTCACTGTTTAGAAAGGTAAACTTGCCTGTTCTGCTGTCTGCCATTATCCCTGCTTGACTCCCTGTAGGGCAGTTAAATGCATCTGCTCCCTAGCTTCCATTTTCTCTTCAGCAGGCATGTGACACAACAGACAATAGTGCTGGCAAACTGCTCAGAGACAGAAAGCTTCTTTGGAATACCAGGATCTTGATAAACTCTAAAAACACCATCCTCCTGTGAAGAAGTAGGTATGCCAAGGTTTTGCCAGTCTGCAAAATAAAGCTATGGCTAATGGCCACTAACCATGTGACCCAAGAAAGCAAATTTAAACAGTTTCAACTTAATAAAGTGCAGTGGTGTCTGTTTTGCGCAACAAATCACAGAGAATCACACTGTTAACCCACAATTCATAGGTCTTAGAGAAAAAAAAATGTAAAAAGTAAAGCTTACCTCTGTGGATGCATTGTTAACACAGTGTTATGTCAATACTTATAAAACATGGAGGACAGGCTCTCAGTACTCAGACAGAAAGGGCTTGGCACTTCAGCTTGATGATCTGGCTTCCTAATGAAAGCTAATCCTGGATTGGCTACTTTGGTAAATCTGAATGTAAAGCTTCAGAGGATTGGCTGAAACACTTCCTGAGCGATTATCTTTGTGCAGCTCTGGCAAGCAGGAGCCATCCTATGCATAGAGAAGACAGGCTAAGCTAGGCCTATTTCAGCAAAGAAACTTAAAAAGAGGTCCTATACATGAACTCTGGTACAAAATAGGTCAGATTTTCGAACAGAGGAAAGTGATCACTAACTGCTTGCTCAAATGAAAGAATGTGCCTCATACTAGCATTACTGACTGCACTCAGATATTTTAAACCTGTAGAAGGGAGGGTTCATCCAGGTCACAAAAGCTATTATTTCTAAGAGAAAAGCTAAATTCACTTTGCTGCCGTGCTGAAGTGTTGGCCACGTAGTGAAAGTCATGATTAGAAAAGGAAAGAATGTTTAGAAACAACATGCATGGGAGGGCACAAAATTAACAAATAATGAAGGATCAGGAAGAATCATTTATTACATTTTAAAAATCCAATGCCCACCCACTAGTCAGATACACAGAGCACAATTCAATTAAATATTTAGTGCATAGTTAACCAAAATGTTTGATTTCTACAAAAACTGTTGTATAATGTATTTCAGATTATAAAGTAGGGAGCTCATTACACACACATCTACCTTTCTCCTAATTTAAAAACAGAATGCAGAAGAAAATAATACAAATTGTCAATACCAGATGCTATGTTCTCCAATTCCCCTCCCCCACCCCTCAGGCCTTCAAAGCTGTCAGTTAAACAAAAATCTGACTTCCGTATTAGTCGGCTGCAGCTGCAGCTTCCTGTCTATTAACCCTGTCAGATTCAGTTCTTTTTAAGATGTAGGCCCAGACTGTGGAAAAATACCAGTCTGCTTTCAGATAGAAGCATGAACATCAGCACCGCTCTCTAGATTTTACAGCATTTTACTTCAATTTTTACCCTAGATTAAGACTTTGTAGAATGAAGGAATTTGAAAAAAATGGAATGTGATTGAAATTAAAATGCAATCCATTTAAACAACCAGTTTGATTTAGAGCCAATCCTCAATCACTTCACTAAAATAAAATGAGCGTTCAAATATCCTGTAATTCGATTCTCTTTCTTACTGCAGCATGAAGAGGAGCAGCAGATTTCTCACTATGCAAGAGAAGGAAAGGCACAACCAAATGGAGATGTTAAGGGCCAAACTTTTACAAAGGCCTCGGCCTAGTCTTTACATTTGCATTCAAAATATTGCACCTGAAAAACTGGTAGTAAAGCAAAAAATTACAGTGCTCATGGACATTACAGATAAAAAGAGACTGATTATGAAAATATGACCTTTTATTAAACAAACTTTTTTTGCATAAACAAAGAGGAAGGAGGGGACAGATTTAAGATTTAAAAGTTAAATAGAAAACAAACTAAAATAACCAAAGCAAAGCTAAATATTCTTACAATACTGAATTGGGATTTGACACAGAACCCAGGATTGTACAAAAGCGGGCAGTAAAAAAGCCTCTCCCTGAAATCAGGAGGAAGGGTAGTTGCCAGTGAAGCCCACAAGACTCCCTACTTTGCCTTTAAGCGTTATTGATCCCTAAAACAATCACCACAAATAAAGCTAATAAACCCCAGTACACCACCCGAAAGGACAGAATCAGTTTACCACACAAGTATAAATGCCTTTCCATTGTGTATCTGCTGACTCACATACATGCAATTCAATACAAAAAATAATTCTAGGCTGTAGTGTTGCATGCTGAATTAAAGTAGTTTCTGAGACGACAAGCACCTTCTATGAGGAAATCTCAAGCCACCATGTCACAAAACAGTGTACATTTTTCAGTGCTCTTGCATTTTAGGCTGTACCAGCAGACTGAAAGCTCCAAGTGCAATGCTCATTTATTTCCTAACCAATTCTGGAGTCTCTGCTGGAAGCGTTTTCACTTTTAATCCTGGTGATATTTTTCAGGGCAGAGATCAGGAAGGCTCACAGATTACATTGGCAGTTTAGTTCTGTTTTAGGAATGCAGCAGAAACAGAATGCCTCTATTAAGGGAAATGTATAGCCCACTACAGCAGCAACAAAACATTGGAAATGCATGACATTCAAGTGAGCATTTGTAGCAGTTTTCTTTTAATAGTTCAAGCCCTTCGAAGCAGGTTTCATTCTCGCTGTGTGCCTAAAACTCTGTGCAGCAAAGGATTATTTCCTCTTATGCATAAATATCCAGATATTGATTTTTCCATGCAGTAGAGAAAGGGAATTATCAACTACTAAAATTTATTCTTATTAACAGACAACAAACTGTGTGGCTCTGATATTCACATTACAAACAAAAAACTTAACTTTGAAGTGCAGTGAACGAATAAAACTTAACATAGTATTTGTCAATGCTCTCTGCTAAGCAAGACGTGGCTCTGTGAAAGCAATGGCACTGATGGTGGCTGGGCCCGGGCACATTGCCAAGGTGACACACTCATCCTTAGGGAGAAGATCGGCCACACAGGAGACAGTAACTTATTAGATGATGCACACAGTAGCAACAGCCTTTTTGACGAGGCCTCAAGTTCTACCCTTTTTATTCAAGGAAATGTTGGCCTGACTAGAAAGAGTGGTCCAATAATTGTCTCTGGTCATAAGCCAGCAAAACAAGAACAAAACCCAGAGGGGGTGTACTGCTCGGAATTGGGTTTTGTCCGTTATTTTAAAAATATGAAATCAGGAAGGAGAATACTTCTGGTTTTTTGGCCCTGTTACACACATTTTACTACAGTAGATGGAAGCTCAAATTAAGGAGTTACAGGAACCAGGGGTGCAATCAGTAAATGATGTCTGTTATCCTGTAATAAAAGACAATTCAATGCATGTCCTACTGCTGCTTGACCATTTCTCTTTCATGGGAGTGCTGAATGTTTTGGGTGGGGAAAAGCAAAGAAAACAAAGAAGAGGGGAAGAATTCAAAGAGCTTTGTTAAGGTGAGAGAGAGAGTGATTACAGAGATAAAATTAGCTAGTACAATGGTGCACAACCTTATCACACAGGAGGGCCACAGAAACCTAAGCACAACCTCGTATGGGCCAACCAGATTCTACATATTTTGATAAGATTTAAAGTTACCTGTACTGATTTATATTTTAAGTCCAGCTTGTTTCATATGTATTTAGATAGGTTGTTTTTATGAATAGTATTGTTTACTTAAAAACAAATAAAGAAATCAGTGCATAAAATGTGTATCAGAATTAAAGAAAACAGGAAAAAAACAGGAAAAAACACATAACCCTCTCCCTAATCACAAAGAGTACATTTTCTGAGTTAGTGAGAAGTCTGAGGTTGTTTCTCAGAAACCAATTTGCTAAAGGTTGTCTCAAAGTGAGAGACATATAACAAAATGATCTGAATCAGCCATTAGTATATTGTGTTGAAGCAGGCTGTGGGCCTATGATATGCACTGATGGGCTGTGTATAGCCCGCAAGCCATAGGTTGGGCACCCCTGACCTAGCATTTGGCCAGTGCAATGCTTTGAAGATGTAAGTTATTACGAGACAATGGGGAAGCGGAGGGGGAGGGAGGGAAGGATGAAAGCAGGAAAAGAAGGAAAAACAAGTGAAAGAGATGGAAGAGAGAAGAGGAGATGCAGGAAAAGGAGAAAAATAAGGAAGACAGAGTTCATCCTGCACAAACTTCACCCCCCACCTGCCAGAAGCTGAAGCTATTTCCTCCTCCCCCCCAGCCCCGAGAGCTCCAGTCAGGATATGCCATCCATCAAGAGTGCCAAAACTGCACCCCACCACTCACTACAAGCAGGAGGCACGATTTCCTAAGACAGGAGTAGGCAAACTTCTGGCCCATCAGGGCTTTGGATCCCGCCCACGGGATTGCCACCCCCGTGAGCCCTGTGCTGCTCCCGGAAGCGGCCAGCATCATGTCCCTACAGCCCCAGGGGGGTGGGGGAGGGCTTTGCGCGCTGCCCTTGCCTTCAGGCACTGCCCCCTCCCCAGCTCCCATTGGCCAGGAATATGGGACCGTGGCCAATGGGAGCTTCAGGGGACGTACCCACAGGCAAGGGCAGCATGAGCAGTCCTCTGCCCCCCCGCCCCGGGGCCGCAGGGACATGGTGCCGGCTGCTTCCACAAGTGGTGCGGGCCAGGGCAGGCAGGTGGGGAGCCAGCCCTGACCCTGGTGTGCGCTGCTGCCCCCTGGAGCTGCTCCAGGTAAGTGGCACCGGGCTGGAGCCCACACCCTGAACCCCTCCTGCATCCCAACCCCCTGCCCTGAGCCCCCTGCCACACCCTGCCTGCACCCCAACCCCCTGCTGCACCCCACAACCCAGCCCCCTACCTTGAGCCCCCTGCTGCATCTTGCACTCCTCCTGCACCCCAATCCCCTGACCAGAGACCTCTGACACACTGTGCCCCTCCTGCACCCCAACCCCCTTCTGAGCCCCCTTGTACATCCCACACCCCTCCTCTGCCCCAACCCCTTGCCCTGAGCCCCTTCTTGCCCACCGCACTCCCTCCCATACCCCGCACTCCCTCCCACACCCCAACCCCCTGCCCCGGCCCTACATTCATGGCCTTGCATAAAATTTCCCCACCCAGATGTGGCCCTTGGGCCAAAAAGTTTGCCCACCCCTGTCATAAGAGAACCATTGGCTACACCTACCAAAGGCAGGGAGTGCTGTCCTCCAGAGACCCCACCCACTGCTCACTATGTGCAAGAGGAGTGTTTCCTGGAGAGCCCCAAACACCACACCTTCTATCTAACACTGGCAGAGGCCTCATTCAAGCAGATAAAATCGCAGCAGCCCTAGACAGGGCTCCAATCCCCCAACATACAATGAGAACTACACTCGGAAATAAAAGCAAAAGAGAGCCAATAGGGAAGAGGTGTTTGCCGGGGAGGTGGGAGAGGAGAGGGGAGATATACACTCCATAAGGAGAAAAGTGGGTTTTTCATAGTCTCCATAATGCATTAAAAACCCACACAAAGAAAGGAGAGAGGGACCAGTGGGTGACAGACACGTCACAGTCCTGCATGTGTGCATATATGAGAGAGAGACATACACACACACACACACACACACACGCACAATGGAAAAGTCACATTCTCAAAGGAAAGGCAGAAAGGGGAGAGGGAGGAAATTACATTAAAAGGCTTGTAGACTGACTTGGGGTTTCAAAGTCTCTGAGCAAGAGCCATATCTCCTGAACATGGAATTCTAAACACTAATTCAGTGTCTTCCCTTGACAGAGATTATTTCCCTTCCCCATTTTATTCTGAACAAGCTGCAGTGCCAGTAATTGCCTAGAGATCATGGCTAGAACTAGAGATTTGCAATCTAAGCATCAGTTTCCAAATTGTCCCCACCCTGAGGCTCCTATTTTAAATATCTCACTAACTGGGTCTAGAGGTGACTGGAATTTCTAGAATTACTGTCAGAGGCTCAACAATTTGAGGAGGAGGAGCTGGTGCCTTTGTCAGAAGCCCAGATGGAGAGTCTGCCTAGGCCACGTGCCTGAGATGAGCTGATTTGCCACCGAGCAAGAGAGCTTTGTGGCCAGATGTACATTCACTTGTCTATCTGGACAATATTTTTGTAACACTTTTGGTTTGGTTTGTTCTGGCTCACGCTGCTTATTCCTTGTCTCACTGCAGATTAAGTATGCAGACTGGAGAGGGTGATCAATTTTATTTATTTATTTGTAATAGGTATTAAAGTATTTGCCATGTTATTAAAGCAGGGCATAAGAGAATAATAGTTCTCAGCAGAAACTTTTATATGTTGAAATAATATGCCTCATGTCATCTTTTTCTCTTAAAGGAGGTCTCTGTTCATGCTCAGTCATTTGCCAAAGACATCTTTAAATCCCCAAAGCATGCTAGATTCCTAGCTGCAGTGGTGTATTAAAGACGGTGCTGCAGCAGCAAGTGAAAAAGGATTCTGGGGCCCTGTGGGGGGTCTTGTCCTGCACTTAATAGTATATCTTGTGCAGAAACAGGAATATCCAAGTTGGGGGGAAACTCTCCAGGAAGAAAAGAATGGTTTGGTACTGACTGAACACTCTGGTCCCAATGCTATTATACCAGTACATCGTTAGTCTATGTGTGAGGGCACATCTGATTTTATTTTCTTATTTTCCATTAGCCCATGTAGGTGTTAGAATACTGGGTGGGTCCTTCCAAGAAAAGTTGACATCTCTCTTGACAATGTTTTACAATTAATTATTTTATATGCTGGTGATTAAGGCTCCAATTTACCCACAGATCTTGTAGATTCCAAGATTTATATGTTAAAAAAACACACACACACCTCAGCCATGTCTTTGGACATTTGGGGAATTTTTGCATGAGAATCTAAATGTCTGTCCTTTCCTTTCCAGTGCGACTGCTAAAATTTATTCTGCGTGTTGACTATATCTTGTATTGACTTCTGTAACTGTCTCCTTTCTGGACTTCCTGCTCCAAGTCTATCCAAAATACAGTATTGCCGTACCATTCAAAAATCATGAATTAGGGTCACTAACAATCATGAGTCTGGTTTCGGTTTCAAAATTTATAAATTAAATAAAATACATTTTGGATTATTTTCATTTACATTGAAATTTTTGATCCTTCAGGCTACATGTTTTCAAGCATTTCTCTACAACTATGAGAAGCCATAAACTTACTTTTTCTTTTTTTAAATAAAAGCGGAGATTCTTATGTATTCAAAAAACTGCAGGAGCCGGAGACTTTAAGCAGCACACTAAAATATCATAAGCCATGTAATAAAAATTACAAGGACTGATAACAGAAAATATTTGCTGCTACCATAATCTTCCCTTTCCCAATCTCTGACTTCATCACCACCCACCTCTGCAAATCATGACCAGCTCATCCCCCATTTTAATCTCTTCACCAATTTCTTGTCTCCTTTACCCATAGTAAATGTAAGCTATGGTATGACTTTCAAGGCTTTTCACACCTGCAGCTTCTCCTCTTCATTCTACATACTACTTCCAATCCTCTCTCCTAATTACTTCCCTTGTCTCCTTCTCTCACTCTGGGCTGTACACCTTCCCTCTTGCCACCACTATGCTTGGAACAGCCTGTTATGCCCTGTGTGCCAATCATTCTCCCTCTCCTCCACCAAATACATAATAAAACCACTTTCACAAAGTTTCTGACATATCCATCAACGTTTCCATGCTTTCTGGCATTTGTAATGTATAGCACATGCCTAAGCAACACTAAAATCCTTGGGGCTGGGACTTTGTCTTTTCCATGTTTGTGAACGGGCTGAAGAATATAATGAGTTTGCAATATAAAACTGAGAACAAGCACCATTTCTTCCACTTGTGGCCTTTCCCTGTTGTGATGCCAGGTCTTCTGCATCAGAAGTGGAAGGCTGGCCTGCCATTAGCATGCATTGCAGTCTCATTAACTAGCATGTGCACACACAATTATATTCATTTCAGTACCTATGGAGTTTCTTTTTGAAGATGGGGATACGCTCTTTTCTTGCAGTGTTTGATATGTACTCAATGTTTGTTAAGCTTTCTTACTACTAATTAGTACCTGGTGACTATGATGAAATGCTTTCCTGATTTCAGCCCAGGGCTAGTCTACACCAGCAACTTTAAAGCGCTGCTGTGGCAAGGCTTTAACACAGCTTGTGTAGTCGTGGCAGAGTACTGGGAGAGAACTCTCCAAGTGCTCTAAAAAACCCACCTCCATGAGGGGCGTGGCTTCCAGCGCTAGTGCACTGTCTACACTAGCGCTTTATAGCACTGAAACTTGCTGCACTCAGGGGTGTGTTTTTTCACATCACTGAGCAAGAAAGTTGCAGCTCTGTAAAGTGACAGTGTAGACAAGACCCCAGTGAAAAACTATGTCAGAGCTGGGCTTGCTGTGAAGGTATTTATGCCCGTATCAAGGTCATTGTTCTAAATGTGTGGAGGCACAAAAGTAGAGGGAAGAGAACAGGGGGTGGACTGAGTTGTATCTGTACTATCTATTAATGAGGTAACAAGAACAGTAGCTCGGGATGACTACCTTTATTAATTAGACTACATAAGTAGCAATCTTGAATTGTGCGACTAGTATTCAAGCTCTTTTATTCAATAAATTTGACTTTGTTCTTAAAACTGCAATATGCTTTCATAACTCTACAAGTCACAAGAGGTGGGGAAGGGCCAGAGACTGTATTGGGTCTATAGGAGTAGTTGCATTGTATACAACATTGTAACCATACAAAGAGCTGCAAAGCAAAAATAAAAACTGAATTTAGCAGATTTCTGTACTGAAGTCCATTTGTCAGGCTTTGTGGGACATTCAGACACAAATATAAGTTTATCTGTAGCATGATTTTTGGCTTTGGAAAGAATTATTTTCTCCTCTGTGTAATCCTCTTGATACTTCCCAGTTTCTGAAGATATCCCAGAATGCAACAAAACAAGTGCTAGAAGGCTTACTGAAACCATGCTATTTGTGAGGTCACAAGATGCTACATTCTGGGGTATAGTCACTGAATCAGGAAGTACCAAGAGGATTTCACCAGTGGGGGAAGGGGAAGAAGGGGACTCATTTAAAACAAAATAAAACGAAAGTCAAAACCACATTTATGCAGCATTTGTCCACAGGCTGGTAAGGGATGAGTTTAGCACAGAAACTAGCATTTAATTCAGTTTTCACTTTTGTCATGCAGGTCACCTTTGACCTACACCTCTCCGTTCCAGCTCAGCTCCTCTCCCTGCATTTTGCCCTTGTAAAATTCCTCCTGTGTCTTTGTGGAATGCCCTCAGGTATTTGTAAACCATAATTGGCTCTCCTGCATGGAATGCAAAAAGGTAATTAGATAACATCTAGCTCATCCTGGATATTGGATTTCTCCAAACATTGTAATCCTGCATAAACATG
This sequence comes from Gopherus evgoodei, assembly GCF_007399415.2. Lineage (NCBI taxonomy): Eukaryota > Metazoa > Chordata > Testudines > Testudinidae > Gopherus > Gopherus evgoodei. The sequence continues at coordinate 19,134,749 of NC_044335.1, read as the reverse complement.
ATCCAGGCAAACACTATTATCTCAATTTCATTACTAGTAAGTAATGCAAATGAATGCTACTGTGTTCACCTCCCTCTATAACTATATTATGGTAGAGACCTATTTAAAATGTAGAAAAAAAACTACACCAACAGTCAAGGACTGTCTATGTAGCTACATTAATTGTTTTGAATTTAAACATTTTAAAAAGACCTTTTAATGGCAATAGTTATCTCAGTTCTTAGAGGATAGGAACCACATTAATCATCATAATTGCTCAGACAGAAAAGCAGAGGTACTCCTCTCATGCACTGCCCCAATCCTCAAATTCACACAAAACTCCAAAGTAGCTGGATACTTCTGCTAAATGATAAACAGTGAAAAAACAGTGCTGAATTTAAAATTCTCACCCTTATGCTTCAGAGTTAACATTCCATTGAGATAAATGGGAGCTGCTTATATTCCCTCTCTGGACTGACTCATGGCAGTCAAGGATCACACAACTCAGATGCAGTGCATTTGTCAGCCCTCTCATTCATCCCTGTAGCCTAGCACAAACATCACTCATTCCAACTAGGCTGTAGATGCATCTTCTGACCACCAGGGGGCTGCAATTACACCAGCTAGAGTCCAGGGGCAAGCAACCTGTGGCACTCACACTCTGGGTCCTGGCCGCCGGTCTGGGGGGCTCTGCATTTTAATTTAATTTTAAATTAAGCTTCTTAAAAACCTTATTTACTTTACATACAGGGCTTTGGAGCTGTGCTGTGGCTCTGGAGCGAGCTCCAGGCAAAAACTTGCAGCTCTGCACTCCAGGCTCCTCTCCAAAGCCCTGTTTACATAAAACAGCAGTTTAGTTAAATATTATAGACTTATAGAAAGAGACCTCCTAAAAATGTTAAAATGTATTACTGGCACGCAAAACCTTAAAGTGAATAAATGAAGACTCAGCACACCACTTCTGAAAGGTTGCCAACCCCTGAGCTAGACAGAGATCCAAACCACACACTTCTTTTCTGGCTGTTCCCCTTGCTAGATCTGACAGGTGAAGGAGAAGGCAACAAAGGCCGGGACTCCGTCCAGATTGGGGCCCAGTACTGGCTTCAGGCTTCTCCAGCTTCCTTTTAACAAAGATCCCTGCTCATCCAGCTACCCTTATTTAGACTGTAAACTCATCAGGGTAGAGACAGTCTCTTGGTTACCTGTATGCACAGTGCCTATGACACTCAGGCCCTGATGCATGAAGGAGATCCCTATGCTTTACTGTAATACAAGTAATAAATAATAATAGCCACCCCAGCAGCCTCGAAACACCATCTTGCCTCCACCACTTACTCTAGAATCCCTAAAAACCCTACCATTTACCACAGCCACAGTTGCCATGTTTTATGTAGCTCAGCATCCTACCCCCACCACTGTTCGGGGAAGGATGTGTGAACCATAAACTACAGTTTTGAATTATATACAAATTATTTTTAAATGTGGTAATTATGCAAATAAATTAAATAATTGTCATTAAATGTTATATGGAGTTGTACAGAATCTGGCAGCTATGCCAGATTCTAATCCCCAGTCTTGCGAAGCCTAAATAAATGGCTTTTTACAGAGGACCTAAGATGGGCTGCAGGAAAAGTAATTCTTACCCTACCCTACCCATCAGCTTGACGTGGAGCAGATGAAGAACCAATCTGCTGCTACTGCAGCGAAGAGTCCTGTGGCACCTTACAGACTAATAGACGTATTGGAGCATGAGCTTTCGTGGGTGAATACCAAGCTCATGCTCCATTACGTCTGTTAGTCTATAAGGTGCTACAGGACTCTTTGCTGCTTTTACAGATCCAGACTAACACAGCTACCCCTCTAATACTCAGCTGCTACTGTTAGCTCCGTGGACTTTAGTAGTATCTGGAACTCCTATGTGGAGGTATAGGCCTTTGGATCCATGTAGAGAAGGATCTACTTCCTAGATTGAAGGCTCTTCAAGACAGGGACCATGTGTTCACATGCATATGTAACTCAGATCCTGACTGAGGCCTTTGGGCACTGCCATGACATAAAAATTATCAGTACTGTCCATTCCTTTATACTTTTCCTGGTTTGTCACCAGATTCCTCTAGGTTAAGTCCTCCTACATGGCCTGCTCTGCTCATCCATGGTGGTTTGGATGGGCTTCAGACTTTCCATTCCTGTCGCAAGGGTGGGAAACATTTCAGCATTTGGCCCTTACAACTATTATTCACTCTGCTAGGGTCAACAAAATACTTGCCACTAGAATCTCGGGGTGGGGGATATGTTAATGAAAGCTTAGAATCCAATGAAAACAGAAAGGAAGGGTAGCATGGAGTGCCACCACCACCAGTTTCAATCTGCTCCCTGCAACTGATATTGACACCCTTGCGAGCAGTCTAGAGTGCAAGGGTTGAATGGGCCATGAAGACTGCATTCTTGTTTAATCCACAATAGTGTTCATGTATCTTGAGGGGCAGGGAATGGAAGTTTGCAATGTAACTGTCTGTGGCATACCTGTTCTACAAATGGCAGATTTTGGCTGCAATGTGGCACATTTCTTTACTACTAAATTCACACTGAAAGAAAGCTCCAGTGTTTCTTATAATACTATAAAGCACTAAATAACCACAAATGCAATTTTAAAAAACCACCCTGAAACCCCTAAGCAGTATATAACTGCATTAAAAAAAATTACCATCTGGTTTAATCTTACACTTTTACCACATTTATAAAATATAACTTACAAAATATCTGTTTTTCAATGATTTTTACTGGCAAAGCTTTTGTTTTCAATTCTTCTTAGCAAAATCTTCAGATCGCCATTTCCTGTTTCCTTCTTAATTATTTAAGGAACTTAAATTAAAACAAAAACAAAAATGCTTAGCTCAGATATATTTGTTAGAGTCATTCGATTTTGGGCACAGTGAAAAGATGATGAAATTTTACATAATTGTCCAACTAAATCTCCAGATTTCTGTCTGTTGTGCACAGCTTTCATAAGTAGCCGTAAATCTAGGTAAGTTATTAAAAGGCAGAGCAAGATTTGCTGCATAAGCACCAGTCTCTTCTCATAAATGCTCATCTTTAGGCCTCAGAGTGGTTTGCAAGGAGATTGGGGCATTAGACTGCAAGCTCTTTGGCATGTGGACCATGTCTTCATATGTGCTTCCATGGCACCTACCAGAATGGAGCCCTGATCCTGACCATTACTGTAATATAAATATTAAAAAGTAATAAAAAATACAACTTCAAGTGTATCCTTAAATAGAAATAAGGACTTTTTCTGCCACAGGCATTCTATTAGACAAGCACTGAAAATTGAAAAGCAAGCCTCCTACATCCTCCCAGTTACACTATCATTTGTTACTTCTACTGTACTAATTATCAAAACATACTCTTGCCCCCCTTTATGTGTAGAAGGGAGCAGCAGAGCACGAGTTTAATAATTTAACATTTTGTCTGCATCCTCTCCTAACTTGCATAGAAATACAGCACCCTCTAGTGTTCTTTTAAGACAGAGTGCATTGATATCAATTTGAAATCAAGTTTTGCCCATGCTCATGTGAGGCAGTATCTATTTAAACTGAGCCAGTTGAATGTTGGCTTGACATATAGAACAGGTTTATATAAACGAGCACACAGAAAATGCTATCCAGAAGAGTTTTTGCATCAGAGAGTATCTCTGATGTAGGAACTGAGACACATTTGTTAAATAGAGCTGTGTGAAATGTTCACAACAAAACACAAAAAGAAGGGTTACTTCCCAGTCACTGAGATTATCTGAGAGTTGCTTCTGTGTACTCATACAAAGGGGCTGGCATGGACAAGTCTGCACTGGACATCACTGACCTAACTGCAGACCCTCCTGGGGTTTTAATATAAGGCTTCTGTGCAAGGGGCGCCACATGCCTCTGTATTATGTCAGCAAACAATGAGGGTGAGTCAAAGCCTTTGAAGACCCTGCATTTGAGCCCCATCTAAAAGTTGGTGCAAATCCTGAGGACAGAGCCTACAGCGGAGAGGACTGTGGCTTTGGTACCAACACTGGCTGTTCTGGGCCTGTCATGGAATAAGCAGACAGCTGTGCTGTTGCCTTCGATGCTTTCTCTGCACAGCATTAACAATCCCTTCTGGATCTCAGTCCAGACATGGCTCTGGCATCAAGGGGAGCCCTTGAGGGCTCTAAGTGCCTAATAGTGTCTGGGGCACTAAATGTTTGACATCATAAGGGGATATTCATGAAGCCCCAATGAATAGTTTTCAAGAAGGATGTACAAGCTCAAGATTCTGGGACACCATCTGAAGACTGGGAATGCACAGAGGCCCTCAAAACACCACCTCCAATATCATTAAAAACTAAGACCAAGTTAATCCAAAGATTTGCTAACGTTAACTAACTTCTGAATAAACATAGTAATTGATTTTATGATTTTGACTCTAAGTAATGTTAAATTCATGGTTTTGATATGAAACTAGGTAAAACTCAGCTGGTCCCCAGCCTCCCTGAGTTATGATTTTAGATTTATATTTTGTTAGAACTTGGCATATTGACCAGGAGGGTGGAACTGGAGAGGTATGAACACAGTTTGACCAAAGCTGAAGGTCTGCACACAAATCCCAGTAAAGATAAAACACTTAATTTCCTACAGGTTGTGTTGCAACTGTACTATTCTAGTGCTGCGAGACAGCCAGGTGAGGACAGAGTGGTACACTTTTCAGAATGTACAATTTTTGTGTAACCAATCAAATAGTGATCCAAACTCAAATGAGAGTGCCATGGATACCATCTGCCTTGTCCCTAATGGAAGATAGGAAAAGCACCTCTGATCACTCATACATTTCTTAATCTTTGGCATTCTTTACAATCTCCTTTTGTCCTTTTTGTCTTGCTTATCATACTTGAAAATAACACCTGTTACCATTTAACATGCAAACAAGACATGAATGTGTGTCATTAAGACAAATCAAGCTTTAGGAATTCTGCTTTAGAAAAATTCTCATCTATTATATCTGCAAAATCTGTTCTACCCTAGTAAACATGCATGCTTGCATTGCTTTGGCAGCTGCACTGATATAACAATTACACTTCATAAAGTAGATTTAAGTGACACTTCTGACGATACTGCTAGAAGTGCTTCCTAAGTAGTCTGTAAACTACTTGAGGGCTTGTCTTCACTGCAACAGTTTAGCCCTGAGTTAATACACTCAAGTTACTGCACTCTAGCTAGCCTACCTCTAGGGAGTGAATACACTGCAAAACACCACTCCTGCTAAACAAAGTGATTTGGTTAACATCACAGTGACTAGATTAACAGTTAAGCTGTTGTCACTTGAGCTGCTGCATCCTCAATGCATTACTAGCTTGGGCATCAGCAGCATTTGAGCTTTCACCAACCCCACACAGGCCAATTAGTTTGAGTTTAAAGCACCACTTAACTCAAGCTAGTGATTTGTGTGTGGACAGGAGTTGGGTTAGGAGCAAAATCTGAATCAGCTCAAACTAACAAGGCAGTAAACACAAGCTCTTATAGTTTCCATAGTCACAGCTCAGGCAGCATAAGGGCTTATACACAGTGGAGTAATGTGTACTAACTCGTTGTGCAGTAATTGGTCTGTGGAGACCCTGCTGCTGCACAATAAAAGTTCTCTAGTGCACTTTAATGTACAGGGAACTTTTAGTGCACACTAGTGGGTCTCCACAAGTGATACTCAGCTTGAGGCTCACGAGTCGCAAGTAGCTCTTTAATGTATCTCTTGCAGCTCTTTGCAGCATGATATTAAAACACTGTGTGATTTAATTTTAGCCAGTCTACGTTATTACCCATCAGGATTATTTTAGTATGTTATTAACCAACTGTAGTTGATAAAATAATACTTGGTCAGTCATTTTGCTCTGAGAATAGTTTATAAACAGTAAATGAAACAATGAATTCACTCTACTGTGGCTCTTTTGGGTAATGCTGATCACTAATTTGCCTCCTGAACCACTGAGGTCTGAGTATTACTGTGCTACAAAGACTTATTAATGCACAACATGTAAGTGTGCTTTAGAATTCATACCCCTGCAGTGTGCAGCACCCCATCATGCAGACAAGTCCTAAAGGTATGTCTACACTATGGAGACTATATTGGCAGAGCTATGCACACACATCCCCAAGTGCAGATGCAGCCTATTCCACCAGAAGAGATTTTTCTGTCAGTTTAGTAACACAACCTCCACAAAGAATGTTAGTTATGTCAACAAAAGCACTCTTGCATTGACATAGTTGCATCTATACTGGAGGTTATGTTGGCATAGCTACATTGAACAGTGTGTTCTGTTCACACCCCTGACCAATATAGCTATGCTGATATAAAGATCAAGCCTAAGAGAATTATTCAGTTTTGTAGTTCAATAACCCAGCCAAGTTTACCTGCTCATAAAGCTGCATCTTCCAATTCCAGTAGATTAGTTAAAACACTTACCAGAAAGACCTAGCTTAGAAGGGACTGTTGTAGAATAAGACTAAGGTGCACTCATGCAGCAGCAGGGGCCAGTGTTTTGTGCAGATATATAATTTTTTAAAAGAAGTATGGATCAACAATGGATTCCTGCCCTGGACAGCCCCCCTCAAAAAAGTCAGCCCAAATTCAAATTTATGAAGAGAAACCGACAAAAACTACACATAAAATCCAAGAGCATAAAAACTAGCCCTGAGTTAAACTGGACATCAACTGGTCATGTATTTTTAGAGGAAAAAAATGGTTACCTACCTTTTCGTAACTGTTGTTCTTCAAGATGTGTTGTTCACGTCCATTCCACATTGGGTGTATGCGCGCTGCGTGCATGAGCATTGGAAACTATTTCACAGAATAGAATATCAGAGTTGGAAGGGACCTCAGGAGGTCATCTAGTCCAACCCCCTGTTTAAAGCAGGACCCATCCCCAGACAGATTTTTATCCCAGTTCCCTAAATGGCCCCCTCAAGGATTGAACTCACAACCCTGGGTTTGGCAGGCTAATGCTCAAACCACTGAGTTACCTTGCCCCCCCCCCTTTTCCCTTAGCGGTACCCGGTGGGCTGGCAGGCCCCTCATCTGAGCAGCGCCACTGCACTGTGCATATATACCCCCACTGATCCAACTCCCTCCAGTTCCTTCTTGCCAGCGACTCCGACAAAGGGGTAGGAGGGCGGATGGTGGAATGGACGTGAAGAACATGTTTCGAAGAACAACAGTTACAGAAAGGTAAGTAACCGTTTTTTCTTCTTCGAGTGCTTGTTCATGTCCATTCCACATTAGGTGAATCACAAACTTTCCTTCGGAGGAGGGTAGGAGTCACGGAACAATTGATTGGAGGACCGCCCCGCCAACCGCTGTGTCCTCTCGGGCCTGCTGGTTGACCACGTAGTGGGGTGTAAAGGTATGCACCGATGACCAGATGGCTGCTCTGCAGATCTCCTGGACCGGGACCTGTGCCAGGAAGGCCGTGGAAGCTGCTTGCGCCCTGGTTGAATGGGCCATGACCGCTGGGGCCGGAACACCTGCAAGGTCGTAACACGCCCAAATGCAGTCTCTAATCCAGGAGGAGATCTGCTACGCCGACACTGGGAGGCCTCTCATTCTTTCTGCCATGGTCATGAACAGCTGCGTGGATTTACGAAAGGGCTTGGTGTGCTCCAAGTAGAACCCCAACACTCGATGGACATCCAGGGTGTGCAGGCTGTGGTGACTCAGGTGTGCATGGGGTTTGGGGAAAAACACCGGCAGACAAATGTCCTGGCGCAGATGGAATTGTGAGACCACCTTTGGGAGGAACTTGGGGTGTGGGTGGAGCTGCATCTTGTCTTTATGAAATAGTGTATATGGTGGCTCCGAGGTGAGTGCCCTCAGCTCAGATACCCTTCTGCCCGAGGAAATGGCCACCAGAAATGCCACCTTCCAGGAAAGGTGGAGGAGGGAGCAGGTGGCAAGTGGCTTGAACGGGGGCCCCCATGAGCTTAGAAAGGAATAAGCTGAGATTCCATGGAGGGACTGGGGGCATAAGGGAACACCGTCTCCAGTCCTTTAAGGAACTGCCACACCATTCAGTGGGAGAACACTGAGCCCCCTGAAAAGCCTGGGTGGAAGGCGGAAATGGCCGCCAGATGCACCTTGATCGAGGATGGGGCCAGCCCCTGCTGCTTGAGGTGCAGTAGGTACTCCAGAATGGTAAGCACCAGAAGCCTGGCGTGGCTGAACCTGTTGGGGCCCACACCAGCATGAGAACTTCTTCCACTTGGCCAGGTAAGTCGCACTGGTAGAGGGCTTCCTACTACCAAGTAGAACCTGCTGCACAGAGAGGGAGCACTGGCTCTCCAAAGCGTTCAGCCACAGAGCTTCCACGCCATCAGATGCAGTGATTGCAGGTCGGGGTGCAGGAGCCGCCCTTTATGATGAGGTCTTGGTGTAAGGGCAGGGTTACTGGGGCTTCCACCAACAGCTCCAGGAGCATGGTGAACCAGTGCTGGCGAGGCCAGGCCAAGGCGATGAGGATAACCACCGCCCCATCCCTGTGCACCTTGAGCAGGACCTTGTGCACCAGAGGAAGAGAGGGGAAGACGTATTTAAATTCCCCTCCCCACGGGATCGCGAACGCGTCTGCTATTGAGCCTGGGCTGCAGCCCTGGAACAAGCAGATCTGTGGGGACTGGGCATTGCCCCCAGTGGCAAACAGATCTACCCGGAGAAACTCCCACTTGCGGAAGAGCGAATACATGATGTCCGCTCTGAGCATCCACTTGTGCATGCGGTACGATCTGCTGAGGTGGTCCACCAGTTTGTTCCACACCCCTGGGAGATGTGATGCCTCAAGATGAATGGTGTGGGCTATGCAAAAGTTCCAGAGGAGGAGAGCCTTGTGGCAGAGCGGCGAGGAGCGGGCTCCGCCCTGCTTGTTTATGTAAAACATGGCGGTCACGTTGTCTGTCAGAACTGTCATGCTGTGACCACTCAAAGTGGTGTGCAAGATCTGGCAGGCTAAATGAACCGCCCTGAGCTCCTTCACATTGATATGGTGTGACTGCTCTGCTCCCAACCACAAGCCCTGAGTCCTGAAGTCTCCCAGGTGAGCACCCCATCTGAGATCTGACACATCCATCACAAGCATCAGGTCCGGTTGTTGCTCAGCAAAGGGGATGCCTTCGCAAACCACAGTCTGAGACAGCCACCACCGTAGGGAGTCTAACACATCCCCCAGGGCTGTCACTACCAAGTCCAGGGGGTCCCTGCCTGGGTGGTATACATGGAGGAGCCAAGCCTGCAGCGTCTTGAGTTTCAGTCTGGCATGCTTGACCACATGTGTGCATGCTGCCAGCATTTGGTCATTGTAGTGGGAAATTGGCACAGGGAGTTCACTGCTTGCTGGATGGCCAGGAATCATGATACTAGGAGGCTTGCCTTTGCCTGTACCGCATCTAGGACCGCCCCTATGAATTCCACTCTCTGCGTTGGAATGAGGTTGGACTTGGGGACGTTGACCAGGAGCCCCAGTGTGTGGAATAGTCTCACCTGCACACGGGACCGAACCTCCTCTTCGGACCAGCCTGCCAGGAGCCAGTCATCAAGGTATGGGTAAACTCGAATGCTCTGCCTCCGTAAGAAGGCCGCCACTACCGCCATGCATTTTGTGAACAACTATGGGGCTGCAGCTAGGCCAAACTGATAATGTCCCTGGTTCATGGTGAAACGCAGGAATCGGCGATGCCCCAAGTGGATGGCAAAATACGCAAGTATGCGTCCTTCATATTGAGGGAAGTGTACCAGTCTCCTGGATCCAGGGAAGGGATGATGGTGCCCAGAGAGACCATGCGGACCCGGGCCTTGACCAGGAACTTGTTGAGCCCTCGCAGGTCCAGAATGGGTCAAAGGCCTCCTTTGGCCTTGGGAATGAGGAAGAAGCGGGAGTAGAACCCTTTCCCTCTTAGGTCCTTCAGTACCAACTCTACTGCCCCCATCTCTAGAAGCGTGTGAACCTCCTTTTCCAGGAGGTGCTCGTGAGAAGGGTCCCTGAAAAGGGACGGTGAAGGGAGGTGGGGGGTAGGCAGGGAGGAGAACTGCAGCCTGTAATCGCTTCACACCATGTGTAACACCCAGCAGTCTGACGTAATACTGGACCACTCATGGGAGAAGTGGGACAGGTGGTCCAGGAAGCAAGGGGATGGATCCGGCGATTGGTCCGGTACGCTGTCCTCGAGCGCACCTTCAAAAGCTTGGTTTAGGGCCGGGTTGAGACATGCTGGCCTTGGCTCTGGCCTATTGGAGCAATTGTTATTATTACGCCGCCTCCTGTTACCCCCATTTCACCTGCATAAGGGCTCCTGCGTAGGACGAGGTTGGTAGTGATGCTGTGGCTTGAAGAGCTTTCTTTTGGGTCGCCGGGGTGTGCATACCCAGCGACTTGAGTGTGGCCCTTGAGTCCTTGAGGCTATGCATCTTTGCGTCCATCTGGTCTGAAAAGAGCCCAGACCCTTCAAAGGGCAGGTCCTGGAGCAAGTTCTGGACCTCAGGCGACAGACCTGATTCCTGCAGCCATGCCAAGCACCACATGACCACGCCAGATGCGATTGTCCTGGCTGCTGCGTCCGCTGAATCCAGTGACGCCTGGAGAGAGGTCTTCGCTACGGCCTAGCCTTTGTCCATCAGCACTGTAAACTCCTGTTGGGAACCCTACGGGAGGCTGTCCTTAAACTTCCCCACTGCCACCCAGGAACTGAAGTTATGCCTGTTGAGGATGGCCTGTTGGTTAGCAATCCTCAACTGTAGGCCCCCTGAGGAATACACCTTCCTGCCAAACAGGTCCAATAGCTTCGCTTCCTTGGCCTTAGCTGCCGGGGCCTGCTGCCCATGACACTCTTTCTCGTTTACCGCCAAGACTACCAGGGAACATAGGCTTGGGTGGCAAAGCAAGAAGTCGTACCCCTTTGATGGGGTGAAGTACTTGCGTTCCACACCTTTGGCTGTTGGAGCGCTGGAGGCTGGGGTCTGCCATATAGTCTTGTAGTTCCACTGTATGGTCTTAATAAGCAGAAGCGCTATTCTGGATGGACCCTTTGGGCTCAGGATGTCCACCATGGAGTCCTCCTGTTCAACTGTCTCCTCGGCCTGTAACCGCAAGTTATGAGCAACCTTATGCAGCAGCATTGGTGGGCTCTGTGGTCTATTGACAGAGGTCCTGATACCGCTATCCCTGCTACCCTTTCATCCAGGGATGACGAGGAGGTCAGCAGCTGATCCACTTCCTTCTGCTGGTCCCTTTGATCCCCCTCCCCCAAAGGAGGGGCATCCAGCTCGGGCCCGGACAGCTGACCCTGGGGTGGCACTGGACTCAGTGTCGGTTTTTCCAGTCTCTCGCTCAGCGATGGTGCAGGCGGTCTGGACAACATGACTTCCTGAACAGAGGAGCGTGGGTGCGGGGACCGATACCGGTGCACAGAGTAGCTGGCCCTGGAGGGAGCCCCTTGCCACTGGTGGTAGGCCCAGGGGGTCCAGAAGAGCCAGTGACCCCAGAACGGCCAGTGTCCCGGCGGTCCCCACTGGTGATCTCTGCAGTCCGGTGCCCAGTGCGGGTAACTGTATTGGCCTGAGTTGGCACCGGACTCTGGTGGTGCCGAGTGTGAAGGCCACGGCGGTGCCATTGACCTGTGCTGGCGGGAGATCGATGAGTGGCTTCCTGCCGATCAGGAACGGGAACGGTATTGCTGCTCGCGGGACTGGGACCTGTGTCGGTGCTCCTGAGACCTGGACCGGGACCAGTGTCTTCTGGAACCCTTCGGCGATGGCCAGCTCGCCTTCTCTAGGTCTCTCAAGGGTGTCGGTCTCTGGAGGATGCCGGAGAGCGTCAGGTCCCTTGCATTAACCCTGTGCGCTGACTCATCTCCAGTACTCAGGCTTCCCTTTGCATCAGGGGTAACGGAGAGTCCACAGACTCAACGCTTGACTGGGACCAACGCCAGGAGTGATGCCAGGACAGTGACCTTGAAGGGCGCACCATTGCCAGCTTTCCCCTCGACAGCACTGCTGGCCTGGGTGCCGGAGGCTTCTCCCTGAATGGGAGGGGCTCATCGCCGACAATCCGATGAGGCCCTTCACCGCCTGAAAGGTGTCAGGCGTGGAGGGCTGATCCATTACTCTCTCGAGCCCATCGTCTTCACTGAGTTCACTTAGGATTCGACTCAGAGGGACTTGTGGCACCGGTACAATGTCCACCCTGCTCCTTCCGGTGCCTGGGCCCTTAGATGGCGCCAGTCTCCATTGTGGGGAACGTCCGCGCCCTTCTTTTGGCTTGGCCTTGGGCCGCACCGGGGAGGATGAGCGGTGCCAGGGCCTACTTTTCTCCGGGGCCGACGGCTTGTGGTGCTTGTCCGGCATCAGATCTCTTGATGACACCGGGGCACTCCGCACCGAGGAGGCTGGAGCCAGTGTCGGGCGCTCTGGGCCCAACGGCTGCAGCGCTGCCTCCATCAACAACTGCTTCAAGCGAAAGTCTCTCTCTTTCTTTGTTCTAGGCTTAAACGCTTTGCAAATCTTACACCTCTCTGTTTGGTGTGCTTCTCCCAGGCAACGTAGACAGGAGTCGTGGGGGTCACTAACCAGCATAGGCTTGCAGCATGTGGTGTAAGCCTTAAACCCGTGGGTCTGCGGCCTAGGACGGGTGCTGGAAGCCTCCAAGCACCTAATCTATTAAGTGTCCACACAACACAAAGCTAACGAACTGATAGCAGCTAAGTATTCTAAAGCTAAGGGACTGCTTCTTGAAGGAGAGCAAGAGGTTGTTCCAACACCGCCACGGATGGTAAGAAGGAACTGGATGGAGTCAGGCCAGCGGGGTATATATGCACGGCGCAGTGGCGCTGCTCAGATGGGGGCCCTGCTGGCCCGCTGGGTACCACGAAAGGAAAAGTTTCTGATGCTCGTGCATGCGGCGTGCGTACACCTAATGTGGAATGGACGTGAACAAGCACTCGAAGAACATTAATTTATGCCCCATTGTAAGCCCATTTTAGAATGCAACCTGAACTATGAAGTCATTACCAACTGATTTAATAACTAAACAATATTAAATGCAATATGTAGAACTGTTGATACATGGATTCTAGCAAAACAAAACAAATGACCAAGAAAGGATTAAGTGCACCTATAAATTTTGATTTGGCTGGAACAATCATGGATTATTAGGGTTGGAAGGGACCTCAGAAGATCATCTAGTCCAACCCCCTGCTCAAAGCACAACCAATCCCCAAATGGCCCCCTCAAGGATTGAACTCACAACCCTGGGTTTTGCAGGCCAATGCTCAAACCACTGAGCTATCCCTTCCCCCTCATCTTTAATAAGCTCAAAATTAAGGGATCTGCATGACATTTTATTCCATCAAAATAAAAGAAAAAATAAAATTAAAAAAAGATCTAGTACATAGTCTCAAGGATTTCTGTGCATCAGTTTCTCTACCAGAGCATACAACATAGGATGGTATATTAGTCTTTGTAGACCAGGGTTATCTATTTAGATATCATGTTAGCAACTCATTACATAAAACTCCTGACCCCACTGGCTGAACTGGATTATAACAGTTTCACCAGCCAGGCGGAGTGATGCTTATTTGTGTTCTACTCAGGTTATACTGTAAAATAAATTCTAGCCTGGGTCTTAACATAAGATAATGTGTGGCTGTTAAACATTGTTGTGAGCCCTGTAGAGACAGGGCCTTCGATTCGACAGAGACAAAAAATGATCACTCCTAGTTAATGGTTACTGTACAGCTAATGGCTTACTTTCATTCTCATTTTTTCTCTTTACAGTTTGTTCCTGAAGGCCTGTCTAAAACAGCATTGCAAACTTCAGTATCTATTTTTAACATATATTTAAAATAGCCTTTTAATTCAATGGGAAGCTTCCATAATTGTGCTGGCATAGAACTTACTCATGGAAAGGATACAAAAAATAAAAGCAAAAAAGGAGCCCCTTAAAGGAAGCTCACCCCAATGTCATTACCCAACTTATTTGGTGGAAGAGTGGTCAGAGGAGTGTCTTTGTGAGATGAAACTTGGGGGAGAGGGAAAGGGGTCTATTGGAGACTATACCACATGGTGGTAATGCCTGTTATCTGTGGTTTAAAAAAAAAAAAAAAAAAAAAGGAGAGAGCAATAACAAATGTGTAAACAACCTTTGTATATTAGATATGTCAATATATGCTGTTAATAAATATGAAAATATATATTTTTTTAAAGCTGTCTTCTCTGGATGCTCCACTAATATTTTTTTTTAAATCTAGGACAAATTTACAGGTCAAGAGACGTAGCAAATCAATAGTACAGGTGAGTTCTCTAGCAACAGGAGCCAAATTAAAGCTCTCAGAACTATACTTTCCTCCCATTTTAATTATGTTTTCATAAGGCTTTTAGGGTATCAGAGAGAATATGACATACTGGAGAGTTCAGATTTACCATAGGAGAAAAGCAGTAAGGAAAAAAAGTGCCTCTCTCTTACTGGCTAATTGTTTCAGACCCATATGGTCCATCTCTAGCACAAATATATTTGGATATGTTATTTTGCATGTGGATGTTGCACTAAAAGTTAACACACTCACATTCACACTCAAATTTGCTTTAACAGCATATCATTTTAGAAAATATGCAAATTTATTTTTTAAAGTGAAAAAGTAAGACAGCATGGCTCTTCCAGCAAGGGTTCTAATCAGTGGTGCTGGAACAATTTTTATAGTGGGGGGTGCTGAAGATAGAAACCGTGTATTTGGGTTGTTATTACCACTTCAAGCCAGTGGCTGCAGCAGCACCCCTAATTCCAACACCTATGTTTCTAATGCTGTATTATCAACCTGTTAAGAGAAGAAAAGGAAAGGCTATTACTGGGATACAGTCCAGTCAACTTTTGCCAAAAATGTAGGTTTTATAAATAAAGCTTTACAAAATAAAATGCCAATGAAAATGTTTTCATTGTTTTTTCTTAAAATACGTGTGTTTGGATTTAAATCTTCACCAGCATTGTATCTGCATCTGAAAGTGTAATTGACTTTTTCTCTTATTTTGTATTCAAAGCATTTTAGCATTGTATTAGAGCCTGAAAGTGCAATTGATTCATTTATTTTTATTATACAAATGGAGAGAAAGTGTAATAATTACTGAAACAACATAAAGAATAAAAAATGAATGAGAACTGTTTACATTTTCAGCTTTCTATGGTGTTATTTGTAAGATAAGACTTATTTTATATTCAGTATTTGAACTGGACAGTGACCTTTGAAAGAGGTTCTTTGAAGAGCTCCACATTCAAAGATAAAAGCTTATCTCCATTCCAAGAGAAAAAAACTTGTACACCCCACTGCAGTGAAAGAAGCATGTGTGTGCACACAAATGTGCATGGATATAGATCATGTATATTTACACCTCCCCTACAGCAGTAATTTCCATCTGATTAAATACAGAAATAAGGAGTAAACTGCACTGATTATGCATCTTTGTTCTCCTCCATTGTGCCCATTACTCCTGACCTCCACACTGCCAACTTCAAGTAATCTTTCCTTTTCATCAATAATCCCTGCATTTCATTGCCTAAATTTGTGATTTTTCTTATGTTTGTCTAGTTATTTAGGGCCTGAACTTGTTCCCACCAAAATCAATACAAAACTCCCTTTTACTTCAGTGACAACAAGATTGATCCCTTACAATGTAAGCTTTGGGGTGGCAACATGTCTACAGTAGTCTATTTTTGTAAGGCACCATATACATTTATGACACTGTATAAATTTTGAGTAGTAACAATCCCTCTCCACTAGGACTTCCAAACCATCATCATGTCATGACATAAAGCTGCAATATAACAACATATTCTGGGACCTATGAAAGTACATTGTGACTTCTATTTTAAATGTTTTCCCTGTAACACTAATGAAAGAAACGGGATTTTTCTTGCACAATTTAAGTTGTACCTAGCACTTGTTTTCAAATGTACAGTAAAAAGATGTAGAACCTAAGAGGGACGTATATATTAGGAAATGCTATTCTGGATTCCCTAAACTCAACTCCAAAAAAAGAAAATCATTCCGTTGCTAACTTACCACCCCTTCATAGGTAAGATCCCTCTCACTCACTCCATCACAAAAAATTACCCAACACGTGGCTTTCAAAACATACTATTGTAAATCAGTGTGTTTTTTATGTCACTCAACAAGTACCTCTCCAACAATGTAAAGGTACTGGACTCTGAAGGGAAAACCAATCCAGTCTTCCGGAAGGAAAAAATGGAGCCTCAGGATGGAACAAGAGCCATTATAAAGTGGGCAGTAGAAGATTCTACTGTATATCAGTCACAACACAAGCTGCATGCATTTACTTAACATCCAACAATTTTGATTACCACATGGAGATGCTGAACTGGTGCCTGGACATTTCCCTCTTTTGTTTTCCTGGGTTTCAGCAAAGTAACTTCTTACCATTAAAGATTGCCAATAAACTAGAATCCTCCTCCTACCTTTTTAAGCTTCTACAATTACCATTCAATTTCACAGTACTGTAAGTTGACTTCAACCCTTGCTTAGTTTTAAATTTATTTTGATGCATCAGGCCCACTGACTAGCCACTTATATACCCGAATATCTGAAGCTTTAAACTGTGCCTATATGCTTTTTCCATTATGTTACCTACATAAGCACAACATTAGAAGCAAGTCTATTAATTCCTTTCTGAGATAGGAGAGATCTGGCAAATATCAGGTGGAGTTCATATTGGCCTTAGCAAGGCTAATCAATCCTGTGTGCATTCTGCCAGGACCTTCTTATACTGAACAAAACTGAAATAGGAGGTCTCTGAAGATTCCATAGTACATTTAGGACTACAAGGGTCATTATCCCTCTTTTGCAGATGGCAAACATCACTTCTGTTCTACTTCAATTAAACCTGAGAAGCCTTTTTGTTAAATGACTAAAACTTAAAAATTTTAATCGTTACAAAGCAGAGCAGTCCATTAATCAGGTCTTACGAACAGCACAGAAATGCAGAAAGTGCCATACATACAGGAAGAGATCAACGGTCCATCTAGTTAGGAATCCTCTCTCCAGCAGTGGCTGAAGCCACATGCTTCAAGGGAAAACCAAAAACTCTATAACATACCTGACCTGCTGTTCAAAATTATACCATGAGGAGAAAACTCCTTCCAGACCCCAGTTGGCAATCTATCTTATTCCCAAAAGACAGAAGATTGATAGGCTCTTGTAATTTTATTCTAGCCACTGCAGCATAACTGCAAATGCCGTTCTTATTCATATCTATCTATCCTTCCACCCACCCACCCCCTTTTTTTTTGGTGTAACTAAGCCTCAGTAACATCTTGCAACAACAAAATTCTTGGATTAATTGTATGCTGTTTAAAATACGAGTTTCTATCCCATTTAATTGTTTTACCTTTAGTTTTCATGTCTGCTTTTGTATTATAGGAAAGAACAAATGAAAGCACCAGATGGGCCTTCACCACACTATGCAGCATTTTATATCCATTGACCTTTCCAAACTAAGGCATTGATCCTGCAAGCTGTTCTGAGATGACAAGCCGCTCGCTGTTCTTGCACTGAGTCCTACGGACTTTAGGGAAGCTCTATGCAGACAAAGATTGGGCTGCATGGAACAGCCTGCAGAACTAAATAGCCTAATCTTTTAATATTTCTCTCATACCTCAACAGGATATCATACAGCCAATATTATGATACTTAGCTCGCTGATTTTAAGCTGAGTGTATTTACCCCATCACAATCACTTGACCTTTCACTCTTTTTGATAACTTCATTTGTTCAACTTCAGCATAAAATAACAAAGTCAATGTAGTCATTCTTTTTTATTTCAGTGGAGTCCGCCACACCAGTGGTACACTTCCACAGCTCTAGAAGCAAAGATAGAGTAACCTGATTTTACATTTTGGGTACAGGAAGAACAAATCAACATCACTTAATAGTAGGCCATAGAGTTAATTTGTGCAAGCACTGCTTCCAACCCAAACCTACTTGCTGATGAGGCAGATAGAATTGATTTTCTGTATATTTCCTTTGACCAAATATACATAAGAATAACCTTACAGAAAACAAATATACCTGCTCACTCACTGCTAAGGCTGGCACCACAAACTATTTTCAACTCTGAGCTGCAGGCATTGCTTATTGTTTTAATATATCCTAATTGTCCTAATATATCTTCAGGCTAAATATTTCTGAAATGCACCTACCAAAATAAGAAGGCAATAAAATAAGTACAATGGCAATAGCAGCTGTATTGTCCAAGCCAACTGGTTTAGAAGCAATACAATATACTGCCATTTACAAAACCAGAAGCAACTTTAGCACCTGGTCCATTACTGTAAAGATGATGAGCGTGGGCTTGTGAGCGGGAATGAAGGAAAACATCAGAGCATTCCACTTCTACTCTGTTAACTAACTTATGGAATAGTTCTGAAGTTGGTGTTACCGAAGAATTAACTTCTGTCCACTTTACAACAACAACAACAAAAATGAAAGGCACTGCTATAAAGGAGAACCAGGATAAAACAGTAGCTGCAGAATCAAGGACTAAGATTTTTTTTTTTTTTTACTTCATTTCAGAGCTGGGACCAGATATTCAACTGACAACAAAGAAACAATTTAAATTACGAGGTTACAAAATTATAAAGGAAGAAGCAAATAAAAGATTAACAAAAAGGTAATTAGGATACGTTTAAGCAGCCCCATGCAATTAGTCCAAGCATACAACTCTGAACACTTAATTGGAGTGATTCCCAAATCAATAACTAAATAAAATTGAGTTATTTGGGGCAGGTATTATCTCTTATTTGTTTATATTTATTACATCTTGAACAATAAGGCTGAGGCCTCTAGGCACTATTGTGATACAAATAAATACATGTTTTATAACAAGACAGTTGCAAATAATTTTCTCCTTTATTTACCTGCCCAGATTGAGTTCAGGTCTCTAGGGTTTTCCTGTAAGACCAGACTATATACAGACTGGGAAGAGGGGGTCATTGCATTTCCTTTCCCTGAACATAATAATATTACCATCAGCTACTGGAGGGGAAACAGAATCTTTCAGCCAAGTTGTATAGCAGGTAAATCAGCCTTCTGCAGTTCCACTTCTACTACAACAAACCCACCATCTTATTTGTCTTTTATTATCTTTTCTTTATTTTTCCTCTTTTTACATGCCTTACACATGTGTATAGTGTTTCCATGGACTACTGAGTACAGAAATCTTACTAATTAAACACATAAACTCAATTTCAGAAAATGCTGCCTTCTCCTGTGCATGCAGCACGAGAAATTTAAATTGGTACAGTTACAGTGACTAGAAAAGTATAATGCACTGGTTATTTCTTGAAACAGGTAGATCCACTTTGTTTGACAATACTGTGAAGCCCTGATCTGGACTCAGGCAATGCCCACCAAGTGTTAATGTAAACCAGTGCAAAAGATAACCAGAGTAATAGCATAATTCAGAAGGAAGATATGTCAAGGAGTCTAACTCTCAGTGAATGGATTAAGGCAAATGTGGCTGGGTGAGTGATAAAGGGTACTTGCTTGCAAATTGCTTTCGCTCAGTTTCAGAGTAAAAGAGCAAACTGGAGTAGTACTTTTTTCTGAGAGATGGGGGGGAGGGAGGAAGGAGCAATAAATAACTCAAGTTAAATAAATCTCAATCTCACCTGCAACATAAACTCCAGCTAAATACTCAGTAGAACCCAGACATTTTGAACCTTTTAATTACAGTGCCTTTAAACTCAGCTGGAGAGAAGCAGCCATCCAAATACAACACAATAACTTAGCCCCTTCCTGCCTCATCCTGAACTGCTGATAGCCTACACCCCCAGAAGGTCTTCATCCTCCTAACCAATGGAAATCCTTTGCTGCAAATGAATGAGAAATTGTATGTATTTACATCAAGTGAGTGTCTCCCAACTTGCAAAAATCATGTCCTTAAATTAGCATTTCTCAGTATTGCTAATTTCCACACTCCCACCCACTTTAGGATCCACTTTTGTCCATGCCTCTAGCAATATTTCACTGAGCTCAGTACAGGTGTAATATGCATCAGCTCTCATAGGGGAAGGGAAATGATAGACAAGAACCTATTCCGATACCTCAAAGTTTAACTTTCAGATCCTCTGGCAATGTGCTCTGAGATCAGTGCAGAAGCAACATGCTCCATCTCCTATAAAAGTGGAGGGGGAGGAAGATAATACTTTGAACTATAAACACTTGCCTCATAGTCCACTGTCTTTCCCATCTGGTATAAACTATCCCAGGACTCATTCCTGATCTTCTTTCTGGCAAGATATTATAAATGCAGGAGTAACAGATTTTCACTTATTCCATCCCTTAAACCTAGAAAAATATCTCTTACTGTAGAAGGATATGGAAAGCACTATATTATAGCAATAGTGAAAAACTGATAGTTAAAAGCCAAGGTCCTGCAGGGCCTCACTTATTATTTGCAAATCAAAGATATTATATTAGAAATTAACATTACTTACTTACTTTCTGATAAAGTATATGATGCTGAATAGGTCTGTTCCCGGATTCCTCCTGCAGCTGTGTGGTGAGATGTGTTGGATGCTAATTCTTGCTTTCTGAAACAAAATCAACTAGTAAATAATCCTGCACTGGCAGAGAAGGGTGAACAAAATCTTTTAACAGGGCTCATTCATTTCTTACTTCTGTGAAATCATATTGGTGTATTTAATATACCAGTTTCTCAGTTTGATCCATTAAAACTGGATTTTTCAAAGGGGGCAGATGCCTCAAGGACTAGGAATGACTTTAGGAGGCTTTCACATACAGATTACTGGTTCAAATGCATATCAGGATTTTAATTGCTAAAAATTTCATTCCTGTTTGTTACCTCCATGAAATGAATTTCTAGTCTCAATCTACTTTCTAGTGGATACATTTCTATGTAACAAACCAGAATCATAACTGGCCCTTTTAGTGGCAGTCTCAACATAGAAGTCTAAGACTGAATTGGTACTGCATGTCACGATTAAGACATACTGAGGGAAGGGAAGAAACCTTGCACTACCACTAATCCACCTGTAACCTCTGTAAATGCATATGAGGTTGTTCATTTTCAATACCAATTCCATTTTAGGCCTCTACTGAAACTATCAATAGGGGGACCAATTGTCATGCTGAGTTGAGAAACGGGGACTCCACTGGAAACTGTCCTGAGTCTAAACATTAATTTTACATCTCTCTGTCCCCACTGTAAATTTTTTTGCCCTACTTCCTGAAACTGGATCCATGTGACTGAACATTTGTCCAAGTCCCGTGAGGATTTGCTTGTGGGATTGGGGCCTATGTCATTAAAATCTTGGGCCACATATAAACTAACTTAAAAAACACTCTCCCTTTTTAAAAAAGTGATGATACATGTAGTTTTAACTATATAATTGTCTTTGAAAATGTTACTTGAGAAATGTTAAATAGGATCTTATTCCTCAAGCATATAATTAACATTTACCAGTACAGATAGATATTAGGAAGAAAAATCTAGAGCCCCATTCTACAAATGCTTGTAGACATGTGTAAGTTAACCCTCACATAAATACTCCAGTAGAGCTCAGTATTGCTGCTCGTGTGAATGGTTACATGTGTGATTAAGTGTTTGCAGGTTTTGGTCTTATGCCAGTTCTCATTCACAAGTATGAGGAAAACTGTTAGGTGCAGGATATTAAGATGAATGAAGAATATCAGTTTCATATAGCTTTCTTATATTTGATTGCACAATGTCTATGATAATAAAAGAACTGTAAATGTTAACAGTAACACTGTAGTTCTGCATGGCTTAAATTAAGTACAAGGTTGTTCAAATGTGAAGATGGTCAGAAAAGTTAGGCTACAATACTGGAAAAAATTCTGTCAGGATAAACCCTGAGCTGGCACAGGACCCAGTGAAATCAATCGGCCTTTGTGCTAGTGTACAGATTTGAGTGTGCTGAAGCAGAAGGGCCTATACTGGCAAAAACATCTCCTCCTTAATCATCTGATTCCTTTGTCTGTCAAATATCAGCACATACATTAAAGAAAAATACAGGTTTATTGTCCTGTTTTTCTTTTTAGAACCAATACAACTAATAAAGAGCAATATATATGTTAGATGATGCTTGAGACAGAATAGAAAATTGTCAGTTAAATTCTGCTAATGCATTCTTTATTAATAGGGATAATGCCGGGGCAGAGAGTGTTGTATGTAAATGAATATTTAGATCTTATGCTAAATTTGCAGTACTTGGCAGTTAGAAAAATTCATCTTTTTATTTGTAAACTAGATCCAATGACAGACAGTATACAGAATCCCATAACATAATTTACCACAGGAAAATGTCACTGATTGTTTTTCTAGATCAGAACAATCTCAGTATTAGTCCTTTCTGCTTACTCATAGCAGAATACGACCAATTGCTATTATATCAAGTAAAAGTGTCTCAGAAAGACCGTGCTCATTCTGCTTACTATGGCAATAATAGCAACTTCATCTCTGCTCAGACCCAGAAACAAGAACTTTATTTTTAAGCCAATCTACTAGTTGCTTTTGATGCTAAAATCTAATTACTTTCACAAGACACTTTAAAACAGTTACTGTATTCAGTTTAGTTGAACCAATAATTTATAATTAATATATTGCAAAAGTTCAGCCTCTTCTTCCATTTGCAGAAAACCTGCAAGTGGATCATTTTCTTTAGATATATTCAATACTCCCAGTCTCAAGTGCTCAAAAAAATCATAATTTAGACACTCTCCCCCATTTAATGACTTTAACTTAAATCATTTTTAATATTGTTATTTAATAGATGTTAGGTCTTTTTATTTGCTTTCTTTGTTTGAGCCATTGAAGTTCGCCTTTTCCAACTTTTTCCTCTACAATCATAGATGCTTAAAAAAAACCCTTCATGAAACCTGAGATTCCTACACCCGAAGGACCTGGGTCTTTAAGAAAAAACATCAAATATCACAAGACTTGTGATTAAATTACAAGAACTGGTAACACAAGTTTGCAAATTTTTTCACTGTAAAGTGATCATGATTTATAAATAGATCACTGAGTACCTGATTTTGGTTAGTTGGGACAAGCAACATGTTTCTGTTTCCCAAACAAATGAACATACAAGTATTTGTGAAGGGCATACCTGTGAGTGTAAATATAAAATTCAGTTTCTCTGGCTACATATGCCTGAAACTTAGACACGGACCAAAAATGGGGCATGAATATGTCCAAACTGAATTTATTTAAAAATGTAGGGGACTATTCACAGGAATATCACTCAGTTTTAGTAAGAAGGCATTTCAGGGATCCAAAATAAGTACTTTCATATTAATTTGAATGTATGCAACATTTGATAAGTAACAAACAATGGAAAAATGATACTAACTTTAAGACTGCTGAAGAGATTCTCTCCTCTACAAATACTTATTTTAAAATTTTCACTCCCCACTTAAATTCACAATTGGATTCACATGGGTGGAGCCTTGCACCTACCCCCAGGTTCACTGAAGTCAGTTCAAGTTCAGCATGCACTGAAAGGCTCCACCAACATGGATTTGATTATATGATGGGACCAAATTTTTTTTTATTTCCCTGTCACCTGAATACTTTCACAATACTGATGAAGTATCCTTCACTCAAGCCTTTCTCTAGGATGCCCTTTCACGACTCCGTAGTTTGCTTCTTAGTCAATTGACAATGATTTTCCTTAGTTGAGTATGGGAAGTTCCAGAACGTTCTCTGAGTCCAACACTACAGCCCATGAAAACTCTTCAAAGTTTCAACGAATTTTTGACTAGTTGGAAAAAAAAATCCTGACATCTCAATGAAAGTGCCTCCTCAAATTTGAGAAGAATAAAGAGTTTCACAATTCAGACACCCTGCTGCCCCATTTTTCAACCATGTCTGCCTGAGTGTCAGCAACAGCACCAACGATGGAAGCCCAGCCTCTCAGCCCAGCCAAGAAGAGCTGCCTGCTGGAAAAAGCTGTTGTATCTTTGTAAGGGCTGCGGTGCTGCTTGTTTTAAGATAGAACATGGCTGTCCGGGAACCTGAGCTCGGCTCGGCGTGGGAGGCATCTCCCACGGTAAGGAAGAGACCTAGGCTACTCAGCTCATGAGTGTCACGCAGTCCGAGAGCCACCCAACCTCTGAGGTGGCCCGACCCGGCTGCGATTTCGATAGCTCAGTGCATGTTGAAACCTGCCTTCTCCATGGAGCCGCCTCCCACTGGGATGGGTCTGTCAGCTCCAGAAGGGGCACCCCAACATAGGGATCAGGATGGAGCGGTGCCTACTGGGACCTGTCGCCTCCATGGAGCCACCGGCTGCTAGCACTGAGGTGAAGCAGACCGCGCTGCGGCCTGCCGCAGCCACACCAATACAAGAAGCGGCGCGCACGCGCGCTCAGCGCTCCACCAGGAAAAGGGAGGTAACCTTGAAAGACCGCTCCAACCCCCCTGAAGGGTCCTCTTAGTTGTCTTCTGTAAGCCCCACCCACTGCAGGTGGAGTCACAGAGGTCCCGCCCTCTGACTCATTTCATTAGCTGGAGTCAGTATCACTCAACCCCGACAGCCGTTCCGAGAATCTAACGGCGTTTTTTGACCCGCTCTCCCTGGAAGCCACACCTCCAGGTGGCACAGCGATTTACCGGCAAGGCTGTCAATCCTAGATCTCCTGGACTGTGACTGGCTGAGTCCGGCTTGTGGGCGGGTAATTGGGGGGGACAGCGGTGTTTACTGTGCGTGAGGTGGGAAGGGTGTCGAGAAAGAGGTACCATCCGTTTTCTGGACCCGGACCACTGCCTAGGCCCTTGGGGGCTACTACCACCATGGGGCTCCGGAGGAAGAACAAGAGCCCGCCCGTGCTAAGCCATGAATTCGTGATCCAGAACCATGCGGACGCCGTGTCCTGCCTAGCTATGGGCCTCCTGCTGGGGCTTATGTTCGAGGTACGGGGGTTGGGGGCTTTGCCTGCGGCTGCCGAGCGGAGAATACCCGCTCCAGCCGGCACTTCCGAGCTGCCCCAGCCCTGCAGTTCTCCGGGCAGCGACCGAGCCTCATGCCTACTCTCTGTCACTAGTGGTCGTGCCCCTGCTTCTCCAGCGCCTCACATTGTGACACACCCCGGCTCTTATCTCCCACACGGTGGGGCAGGCTGCCTCACTGTCATTGCTGTCGCCCCCCTCGCGGACCCTCCATGCTCGCTTGTTCTCTTCTGCTCCATCTGCCAGACCCCATATCATACGCCCTAATTGCATCTGACTCTCCTCCCCTAGTCCTCGCCCCGCCCTCCTGGATCCCCATTGCCACACACCTCCTTTCGCATCTGCTTCACCCGTATTCCTTCCCAACAAGCCCCTCATTCCCATCTATCTTCCTGGAGCCAAATCTGCCCTTTCTCTTAGGCTTGGTTTGTCCTTTTTCTTTAAAACTTTCCAGTGGTGGAAACATGAGTAAGGGTGCTATTGTAGACAGAGCTCCATGTGGACACTGGTGTTTTAACCACCATATTGTCTTGACCTGTTCTGAGCAGGGTTGGATGACATTGCAGTTAAAATGCCAGTGGCAGTCCACCTCTATTTTTGCTGCTTCTGTTGCTCTCACTGACTCAGGTCTACCAATGATGAGGAATCTGAGGAAAAATGCTAGAGTAGACACAGCCTTAGACTTGTCTCCAAATCCCTCCTCTCTTATGTATTTTAAAGTTCTGTTAATAAAGTTAGATTTCCTAATTAAATGAAGATGTCACCCTTTCATCAGCCTCTTTTTGGTGCCTTGGTTGAATCTTCTAGGCTTTGTTCTCTGGAATAAAATTGTTGTGTCATGATGCTGTATGTGTACATTTGTGTCAGTCTAGAAGATGATTAGTTTGATTTTACTGCCTCTCTCAAGAATGGGACTACCCAATGAACCAGATAAGGCAGATTGTTTGCCTTTTGTTTGGGGTTTTATGGAGATAGATGAGAAGGGGAGTTGGTAGGACTGTGGAGGGACACATGGTTTTCCAAGCTGTGACAACTGATGTCTGGGAGAGGCGGTAAGTATCTTAACTGAAACAATCTCAACATTACTCATCACTTGAGCAGGATTTAAAATAAAACTACTTAAAGATGAGAAAACACTTTGAAGTACTTGATTGAAAGGTACTTTATACTGCTAAGTAATATTATCTTTAAGGGTTCGTTGTTCTTTACTGCTGTGCTAGTCCTGTAAACTTCAGGGCATTATTATGATGGAAGAGGGTGGAGAATGGAGTCCTGATAATCAAATAATATCCCTCTAAATGAATGACAGGTGCTGAGTTGGGTGATACTGTAGTCTGCTGCATCAGAAGTGGTACAAATTGAAGGGGATATATGATGCAGAACTTGAATGCTGGGATAGAAAGTGCAGTTGTGGAGAATCAGTACTTACAACAGGAGACTGGAGGTGGGGAAAGAGAAGGACAGTTAAGATGACAAACTTGGATTCCCCTATGAGGACTAATGGTTTTTTATTTTTTAATGTGAATCCCAGTAATATGAGATAAAGTGGATGCATTGGTCAAAAGTTAGAATTCTAGATCACATAAATTAAAGCTCTGGGATCAAGGTGTGGGAGAGAGGGGAGAGGAGTTTTTTGGTTGGGTTTTTTAGTCTTAAGTACTAGTTTTAAATAGACTTTTTTTTTATCAGCCAAAAAGTAAACCACAGTTTGTGAAATTGTGCTTTTAAGTCCTTACTTGTTCAAATGCAATAAAGTCTTGTGTAAACACAAAAGTTTACAGATCTTGTAGCATTGACACAGTTATACTGATATAGCTTATTCCTGTACAAGAAGCAGAATAAGCAGTACAAGCACTTCTTCACCAGTATAATTGCATCAGTAGTGAGGTTAAACCAGTTTTAACTATATCAATAAAATATCACACCCCTAACTGACCTAGCTATACCAATATAAAACCTCTAAGTGTAGACCAGCTCTAAGTGTAGTTTGTGCTGGGAATAATCAGCTGCATTCAGTGAACAATATTTTCTGATATGTCCTCCTGTCTGATGCAGAATAGTGGTATTGCCGTCAGTTCAAATTATACAAAATAGGCAAAGATACAATGATCCTATGTAGCAAGATAACTTTTACGTAGCAATGCAACTTTTGGGAAAGTTGATTGAGAAGCCTGTAACTACTTGGTTCCTAATGTCTATGAGCAAACATTATTATAAGATCCACTCTGACCTTCATTTGGAGTGGGCTGTGCTTGTCAATGTCATGAAAGACTTGAAGGTTTCAGATCAGGGTCACTTGATTGTTCTGGTGGTGCTTATACCTCAATGGTTGTTGATGAGATCGTCGTTTGAAAAATCTATTCATCCTGGAAAGTGAGAACCTGCCCTGATGAGTAAGAAAATATATGCTAACAATTTACTAATTGAATTTAAAATTAAAGCTTAAGTTTCTAGCCCTAATAATTCAGAAGATAGCATTCTTATTATAAAACAGTAGTGTCATCTTCCTGACTTTGAAGATAGGCAGGTGCAGAATTAAATCAACAAAATTGCCTCAATTCAGTTTCCTCAAATTCCTTCTCATACTTGTGCTGCTTCCCCAGGGATCTCCCTGCATAGGTGTCCTTAGAAAGCTTTTGGGTTTTGTTTTGTTTTGTTTTACAGGCAGTATTTCCTGTTATGGTCTCTGAATTTTGCATATATCTTCAAATGCCATGAAAAATAACTACTGTCTTCAGTCTCTCCAATAACATATAAAGTAGAAATAGATTGTATGGCACTTATTTAAAGCCCATTGATTGACTTTAAAAAACAAAAACCAAATAAACCTTAAATATTAATGACAGAACTGGAAGTGTGAGTTACTGTACAAGAAGCAGTTCTGTACTGTAATCTCTCGTTGCTTGAACGACATGTGTTCCTTATAAAACACAATCATTGTATTAAGTATCAGAGAGGTAGCCGTGTTAGTCTGGATCTGTAAAAAGCAACAAAGAGTCCTATGGCACCTTATAGACTAACAGATGTATTGGAGCGTAAGCTTTCATGGGTGAATACCCACTTCATCAGATGCATGTAATGGAACTTTCCAGAGGCAGGTATAAATATACAGGCCAGAATCAGTTAGCTCAGTCAGGGAGGATGAGGCCCTCTTCTAGCAGTTGAGCTGTGAACACCAAGGTAGGATGGCTACCTTTACATCTGCTATTGTGTGACCAGGAAGGTTGAAGTGTTTGTGTATACAGGTTTGTGTATATTGCCATCCCTCATATTTGACTTGTGTCCATTTATCTTTTTACGTAGGGACTGTCCAGTTTGGCCGATGTACATAGCAGAGGGGCATTGCTGGCACATGATGACGTATATGACATTGGTAGACATGCAGGTGAATGAACCGGTGATGTTGTAGCTGATCTGGTTAGCTCCCGTGATGGTGTTGCTGGTGTAATGGAAATATCCAGGGGCAGGTATATATATGTGTGCTAGCAAGCAAGCTAGAGATAATGAGGTCAGTTCAATCAGGGAGGATGAGGCCCTGTTCTAGCAGTTGAGGTGTGAAAACCAAGAGAGGAGAAACTGGTTCTGTAATTGGCAAGCCATTCACAGTCTTTGTTCAATCCTGAGCTGATGGTGTCAAATTTGCAGATTGGCTATTTGTGAATGGCTAGCCAACTACAAAAGCAGTTTCTCCTCCCTTGGTGTTCAGACCTCAACTCCTAGAGGAGGGCCTCATCCTCCCTGATTGAACTAACCTCGTTATCTCCAGACTAATTCTGGCCTGCATATTTATACCTGCCTCTGGAAATTTCCAATCATTGTATTGTGGTTGCTGCAAAAGTAAAATGTGTACTAGCATTTGCATTCTCAAGGAAACTTATCAAAATGCATGCTTCTTATGTAATAGTAGATTAGGCTGCTGAAATGTTTATTGCAGGATAACTGTGAAAGGCCCATTTGTTTCTTGCCTCATTACATTTTATATTTACCTTTAATTGATTCAAATAACTGTTGAAGATGTGAAATCCATCCGGCTAATTAGAAGGAAATATGAGTTTTTTAGAAAACTGTTATTTTGACCTGCTTGAGAATTTTTAGTTTATAGTAACTCAGGTTTTGGATATTTGTGCTTCCTCTTTCCTATCTTTTGAAGGAATGGAGGGTCATTTTGTAAAGTTAATATTATATTAATGCTGCAAAGAGAAGTATTGTCATCTGCATGGTCTATCAAAGCTAAGGCGTTAAGACTGTAGTTGTAGAACTTGGATTCCTTCAAACTAAAGGATTTGCAACATACTGAGTGTACCAAATTTTCTTCCGTCAGAGTTAAAACTCATGTTCACATCCAGCACTTTTACAGGAAAATTAAGAGCATATTTCACTATTACATCCCATGTAAAACCTATGTTAAAAATATTAAGGATGTAAAGTCAAGCACTCAAGTTTGGAAAATGCCAGAATTAAGGTTGCTCATACAATGTACATATATATTATGATACAATCTTAAATTACATGACCATGTACTATTTTTTTTAAATAAGACAGTTTCCCCGTTCATTGCACAGTGTGGACAGTGCTTGCTGAATGGTTACCTATTCAGTATTTCTCTTTGTTCTCATTATTTGGTGTATGTCTTCCATGCCATATTTACTGCACAGCAGCCAAACCCTGCACTCAATACAGAACTATTGATTTCCTCGTGGGTTTTTCTGTGGTACTGATCATGAAGCACTCAGCACCATTAAACTTATCTTCATAACATATCCTTTGACGTGTGGATGGGGAACTGAGGCACAAAGAGACGAAGGTCATAAGTGTCAATTTTGGGTGTCCAACCTGAGATACCTAGGGCCTGGTATTTTTCAGAGTCCTTAGCATTTTTATAGCACTTGATATGTTCAGTGTACATTTACCTTTGACTTCAGTTGCAATTGTGAGTGCCCTGTGGTAAATCTAACCCCAGGTTTCTCAAGTTGGGCACTAATAAAATAAGGAGCACACGAACAAAAACTTTTCAGAGGGCCACTAATTAAATGGCTAGCTCAGCATCCTATAAGAACTTTGTGGTAGAGACAGGGATAAAATCTAATTATTCGCAGTGTCGTTCAGTTGTCATAACTATGAGGCCATCCTTTGTCTTCCTACAGTTCCTTGTCTCACAGTGCATCTTTCATTTTCTGCAGCAAATGAGGCAGGGGTCCCATAGACAAGTCTTATTTACTACATAAGCTGGAGTCATTCCCTGAGTACTGCCCATCTTGTGTACTGAGTGAGGCAGGGATCCTGTGGAGAAAAAATAGTATATGATACTGTAATTAAAGATTATCATAATGCATTGCAGGAGCAGCCTCAATTCTGATATTTCATAACATCTGAGTGCTTGATTTTGCAACCCTAATTTTCTTTTAATACGGTGGTTTTGAATGTAATGGCCTCTGCCCCTCCACATGAGTCATCAGCAAAATAGAAACCTTTAGATCCACAGCGCACATCTCTGACACTTGAGCTAATAGCATAACTGGTGGCAGTAAAAGGCTGTTTATCCTCTGTGAACCAGCCCCTGCCGGGGAATGAAATACACACTTTGCCAGTGGATTTCACAACTGTTTGCTAGACAGCACAGGAATGTTGAGACTCAAGAATTGTGGGTCTATTCCAGGCTCTGGAAAACAGTGTTCTCTAGTGACTATAGAAGAGGGGTGGATAACTTCTGGCCCACGGTCCAGATCCAGCCCCCTGCTTAATTTAATCTGGCCTACGGCAAGTCTCCACACCGGGGGCCGAAAGCCCTGAGCCTTGGCACACACCCCCCCCCCATGGGCCTGGAGACGTGAGCACTGGCTAGCCTCACTGCGGGGGGAAGCTAGGGTGCCAGGCCAGTTGGTCAACTGCCCTTGCAGCCCCTAGGGGAAGGGGTGATCAGAAAAACTCCGAGTTCGCGTGTGCCTACCTTTGCCCACAGGCACGACCCCCACAGCTCCCATTGGCCGGGAACCATGGCCAATGGGATCCGCGGGGGCAATGCCTCCAGGCATGGGCAGCACACACTATGCAGAGCTGCCTGGCCACACTGTGGCAGCTTCCGGGAGTGGTACAGGGCCAGGGCAGGAGGGAGTCTGCTTTAACCCTACTGTGCCGCTGACTGGGAGCCACCTGAGATAAGCGGCGGTTGGCCAGAGCCGGCACCCCTTACCGCCTCCTTCACCCCAGCACCCGCCCTGAGCCCCCTCCCACACCCCAACCTGCTCCCAGACCCTACACTCTCACCCTGAACCTCCTGCCCCATCCATGAGCCCCTTCGTGCACCTCAACTCTCTCCTAGAGCCCTCACCCCAATCCCATGCCCCAACCATGAGCTCACTACAAACCCCTGGGCCCCAGCCCAGAGCCCCCTCCTGCACCCTGTACCCCTCATTTCTGGCCCCACTGTGGAGCCTAGGGTAAGCTCCGTGCTGCCCTGCGGGGCTGTGTGTGGCCCATGACTGAATTTTTTTTTCCCCTGTGCGTCAGCAACCCCGCTAGAAAAAAGGTTCCTCACCCTTGCTATAGACCCTTCTTTCCCTCTCCATCCTTTGTACCCCTTCTGCCTCTGCCTCAGTACATACCTCTGAAGCTTGACTATGCCTCTGTCAGCAGTCCCTGGCAATCAGGAGAAGCAACTGCAGGGGAAGTCTTGCATAGCCTCTGGAGTCTTGTGCTGGAGCATGCCCAGTACAGTCAGAATCTTTGGAGAATTTATCCGTCAAACTAAGAAGCCTATATTGAACATGTGAGAAAACTGACTTTTCTGAGGCTTTTAACTTGGCCATATTTGGGTGGATTTTGATGATAACAAAAGGCAATCCTTGACACTAATGTGATGTCTTGTCCAATTGCCAAATGTTAAGTCTCTGCTTCAAAGCATAGAGGTGCTAGAGCTTCTCAGGAAAACAGTCATAAGAATTTTTAAACATGGATACAACATATTTTTCCCTTACCTCATCCTGAAAAACTCTTGAATATTTTTGCATAAATAATTTTTATTGTTGTTTAAAAAAGTTAATGTGGAGCAGAGGACTGATATGGGAAATGCCTGGATGAAAGCTTAAATTCAAAATAAAGTCTTATAATGGAAGTATTAGGTAACCTTAACTCTAGGTTAACCTTTACTCCAGCTGCACATACACGCTTTATTGTCTAAATCCTGTTCTAAATATACCATTAAGGAGAGGAGTTCTTGCCATAGACTTGAAAAACTTTTCACTCAATGTCAAAGGATAGTTCTCTTAAACATCAGAACAGTACTCTATCAAGCTCTTCTTCTTTAGCTAAGATTTCTTACTGCAACTGTATTATCTTCCCTTTTCTGCTGGATTGGAATGATCATAAGAACTTCAGCAAATACTTTGTTTTGGTTTGTCCACATTTTCCACTTCTCACGTAGGTTACGGTCCTTTCCACTAAAACAGGGTATAATTCTAGGATTCTAGATGGATTACTAGTTATAGAATTACCACTTGGAAATGACAGAATTATCAATAATAATGTAGAAAAACCAAGCACTCAAATATTTTTATGTAATTTAGGGGGAAAAACAGATGATATAGTCTCATCATATGGTGATGATATACTCTTTCTATTCCATGAGTAACTCTGGCAGATGTTAAACAAAAGCTGCTAATGTTAGACATTTTTTTAAAATCAGGATGTCCAGATAACTTGGATCCAAGAGTTTTAAAAGAGCTGGCTGAGGAGCTCACTGGACTGTTAAGGTTCATTTTTTTTCCAATAAGTCTTAGAGCATTGGGAAAGTTCCAGAAGATTGGAAGAATGTGCCAGTTCTTAAAAAGGGTAAATGGAATGACCCATTTAATTATGAGCCTGTCAGCTTGACATTATCCAGGGCAAGATATTGGAGCAGCCCATGTAAGGAACGATTAATAAAGAATTAAAGGAGGGTAATTAATGCAAATCAGCAAGAGTTTAAGGCAAATAGATCCTGTCAGACTAACTTGATAGCTTTTTTATGAGATTAGTTTGGTTGATTAAAGGTAAAAGTGTTTGATGTTTTGACTTCTGTAAGGTGCTTGATTTGGTACTGAGTGACATTTTGATATAAAAAAAACCCAAAACAATATAAAATTAACATGGCAGTTAAAAATTGGCTAACTCATGGGTCTCAAAATATAATTGTAAATGGGAAATCATTATCAAATGGTTTTGTTTCTAGTAGCATCCCACGCGGATTGGTTCTTGGCCCTATGATATTTGTCAATGATCTAGAAGAAAATATAAAATTATTAGTGATAAAATTTGCGGATGACCCAAAAATTGTGGGGAGTTGTAAATAATGAAGAGAACAGGTCACTGATTCAGAGCAATCTGGATTGCTTGGTAAACTGGGAACAAACAACTAATATGCATTTTAATATGGCTAAAAGTAATGGTATACATCTAGGAATAAAGAATGTAGGCCATACTTCCATCATGGGGAACTCTATCCTGGGAAGCAGTGACTCTAAAAATTTCATAGTGGTGGTTGTAGTCAATAATCAGCTGCACATAAGTGCCTGGTGAAATGCTGTGGCCAAAAGATCTAGTGCCATCCTGGAATGCATAAATAGGGAATTTTCATGTAGGAGTAGAGAGGCTATTTTACTTCTATATTTGGCACAGAGGATGTTACTGCTGCTGGAATACTGTGTCCAGTTCTGTTGTCAACAATTCAAGAAGGATGTTGGTAAACTGGAGAGGGCTCCGAGAAGGGCCACAAGAATGATTAGAGGATTAGAAAACATGCCTTATAGTGATAGATGGAGCTCCTTGAGTCTATTTCAAAGAGAAGGTTAAGGGGTGACTTGATTACAGTCTGTAAGTCTAACACATATTTGATAGTGGGCTCTTCAGTCTAGCAGGGAAATTAACCAGTGGAACAGTTTACCAAGGGTTATCGTGGACTCTCTCACTGTCAAGTTTAAAATCAAGACTGGATGTTTTTCTGAAAGATATGCTCTAGGAATAATTTTGGGGAAGTTCAAAGGCCTTTGTTACACAGAAGGGAAGACTAGATGATCACAATGGTCCCTTCTGGCCTTGGAATCTGTCTGGATCCAGTCAGTGCTGCATCTTTATTGATGAAAGAAGTTGGTGTTGAGAATTTTGAAGTATTAACATACTCAATAGCTTTATAACCAAGTGTAGCAAAGAAACTCAAAAAGAGTTCCTGAATAATCTGTATTTTTGAAAGTAGCTGCTGATGACTTATTTTCTGGTTAAGTTAGAAATCCTTTATAGAAAGTTGATCATTATTTATCAAGTGAAAAAGCATCCTAATATTCAGAAGTATTTTATGTATATTTAGGAATTGTTACTAAGGGTTTGTCTACATGGGACATTTAGAAAAATTGGTGTGAAATTAAAGTGCAATATCTACTCTACACGTAGTCATTTTTATTCTGCATTAAGAGTGCCTTGGATTATCCTAAACCACAAAAAGAGTTTTTGTCCTGATCTAAGTTTTTTTTTTCTCAACAGAAGCTGCCTTTTTTGCTACAGGTAGGCATGCATCTACACCCAAATTTGATGTAAATTGACAAAATCCAGCCTTTCTGTTGACCAAATAAAACCACTTCTGCAAATGACAAGTCCTCAGCAGACGTAATTCTACTGACAGAATGCCAGTGTGGATACTGCATTGCCTGTGTCAGTTAGCAGTTCTCCTGCAATAGTCCCACAGGCCTCTGTTTGCGACAGTGACCACACCAGTAACAATTTTGA
The DNA here is from genome assembly GCF_007399415.2 of Gopherus evgoodei. Classification (NCBI taxonomy): domain Eukaryota; kingdom Metazoa; phylum Chordata; order Testudines; family Testudinidae; genus Gopherus; species Gopherus evgoodei. The sequence goes on along the minus strand of NC_044335.1, from coordinate 19,099,973 downwards.
ACTTGCTGCCCTGGAGTCCCAATGACCAGAAACCTGACCACTTTAACATTCCCAGTGTGTTTTGGAAATACCGTTTTTCCTGGTCTCTTACGTTTGCAAGCATACCCAGTAGCCCACCTTTTTTGAACAGAAAGCATGGCTTAGTGCAAAGATAGAGCATCACTTAAATCTCATTCTCCTGCCTGGTTCAGGAAAAGAAGGTCCTGAATCTTCTTTACATTCAGGGAGACGGGGCCGTACAAGTCCAGCTGCAGGGCAACCAGAGGAATAAGGATTTGCATGCAGACATTGAAGAGGGGAAGCAAGCCCTGGGCTACACAGGGAAAGAAGCAATGCCGGGTGAAGGACCTTCACCAGGTGTACTGCAAGGCAAGGGAGAGGCACAAAAAATTGTGTCCACCCATAGATCTGCCACTTCTAAAATGAATCCCATTGTATAGGTGGCATAGACCTCTCCACAGATCTGCCAGTTCTACATTGAGCTGTATTCCACATGTGGCAGAGACACCACCATCACCCCAAAAGTGACAGTAGACACACTTCAAGATCCAGAGGAGGAAACCCCTGCAGGGCACAGCAAGAAGGGGAATGGGAAAGAACATGCAGACCCTTCAGAGAATGACCAGCTCTTCATTGTACAGCTAGAAAGGGACCAGACCCTGACAATCCCAGATGAGCCTGTGTAGGAAGGAAAAAGCTTAAGTGTATTTATTGCATTTTTTTTAAAATGCATGGCTCTTCTCTTACCCCCCCACATCCCTTTTCATGGTGCCCAAAACCTCTTAGGCCCTCTTCTACCCTTTCAAAGTGACAGCCATTAGCACAGTCAGAGAGCAAAGGAATTGGCTTTTACAATAACCAGTTGTTTTTTTTAATTAATAACTTAGTAGCCAACGTTTTGACACCAAGATGGCTGAAATTTTATTATTAAAACACCATATATCAAATCATTGCAAATGAACAGAAAGATACCAACACTGATACCTGAGGATAAAAAGCAATCGGTGACTGTCCAATTGAAATACCTGCTTTTTAAGCATAATTTGTACAGTACACATGTAATATAAACATTGCAGAGGACAGTGATTTGGTTTTAAGTCTGATTTTTCCCCAGTCCAACAAAACAAATCATGCTGTGTCGAGGAAGTGTTCATTACTCGGGGGCTTACTTTTCTTTAGCTTGCAGAACTAGGGAGTGGCCACAGCTCTTCTTCCCTTGTTGAAAATTTGTTGAACTGTACATAGATGATGTCATTGAGATTGTTCCAGAGAACAAAAGAGACATTTTCTAGGAGATGCTCTGATCCTGACCCTAACCAGTCCTCATGTGTTGCTGATGGGGAGAATAGGCATTGGACAGATTGCATTATCAAGACCGAGCAAAAGTGTCAGGATTGGAAGGACTGCATGCTTGAAGACAACCAGAAGGACCGAGAGGTGCACCAGAAGGACCGAGAGGTGCACCAAAGAAATATTCCAAGAAATATTTTGATTCTGTTCAAGTACCAAACACAGCTGTTGCACAGTAATCTGGAGCAAAATGCCCAAATCCTCCTCCCTATCAGCATGTGCACTCCATCTGCAACTCTATACACACAGGACCATACACACATCCCACGCTCCCCCACAAAGGCTCTGACATAATTTTATCCCTTTTACTGAATGCCCGTTGAAAATAAAAACTGTGACTATCTATCTATTGACTTCTGATTACCACCTTGCTTTAATACGTGTAATAAAGGCTTTATTTGAGTTTACTGTTTGTTTTGCACTTAATCTTTTTTTAAAAATAAACAGTATTTTTATTGGTGTCTCCAAACAGAAATGACATACACCAAAACACTACTCCCCTCTCACCAGATTCACAGCAGGAATTTATAAATATCGCCATTGAAGCCAAATATACAAAGTACGCAAATGCAGCACACTATGCTGCTATACTATGCTGCTATACTATGGCCCACTACAATACCATGGCACACTCTTTTAAGGCCTTCCTGAGCCGTCCAGCTCCTTTGTAGGCTCTTGTAACTGCCCTTATGTCTGGCTGTTCAAAATAGTCTTTCCATTTCACTCCTCCATCCTTCCGGGAATGTTTCCTCTGCTTTCACAAATGTGTAATACACAAAAATATTTGCCTGGCTGAGATCCAGCTTAGTTATGAGGCATTGTCAGTATCCTTTGCACATTCAGCAATCATCCTGCTGCTGTTTGGGTGTCCAGTGTAAGGTTTAGTGAGCCAGGGAAACAAAGGATGGGCCTGGTCCACTGGAATCACTACTTGCATTTCAAGCCATCAATGTGAATATGCCAGTAAAGGAAGAATGTCCCTACCTCATCTTTTGAAAAAATCTTGTATGTCTAAATATGCTTTTCCCTGACCAGCCAATGTCAGAAAAATGTCCCTGGTGATCCAGCTGTGATTGTATAAGCAATGAAGAGTAACCCTTTCTCTTCACGTTCTTTGTGCAAAGGTCAGAATCAGGATACACATCCCATCAATCACCCCACCTCAGTTCAAGAAGCCCCTTCCTTGAAATCCCTCTATTTCTTGGACAGTGCCCTAAGTCTCATTCCTGTGCAGCAGGAGATGCTTAATATTTTTGTACCTTCATATGAAAACTGTCTCCATTGTGGATTTTCCAACCTTGAACTGACTGTTTGCAGTGTGGGACTGCAAACTTCTAGATGACTGCCACCTGATATTTTTTCACTGTCAAAGCAGCTCTTATTCTGAGGCCTCTTGTACTGGAAGGCTGGGGTGAGCTCTGCTGGGTTAGATTCCTGCTTGTACATGAAGTCAAAGTCCATTGGCCACTTGTTGGATGTAGCAGGATAGTATCACTGTGTTGATTGACTTGATAGTTTTTGTTGGCTGCTGCTTTTTTTAATTTGGGAAGGCTTGTGCACTGTATCTTTCTAAAATGATCCTGGAGACACGTCGAGTCCAGGATAAGTCCTCTTTTATTATAAATCTAAATGAATAATTCTGAGACAAACATGCACTCTCAACCTTAACTCTGTTTTAACAATATCTCTTAATTCAGGGCAAAACCATAACAGGCATGTTGTAATGCTTATTTTTGAGATAATTACAAGCCCACGAATTCCGTGGTAAGTTTAAACTTAAAAGAAATTCAAACGTAAGGCACGGAAACACACAATTCAGGCATGTAAACAATCTTAATGTTTACCGGTAATGATGAGGAATTATTTTATGAGTACTGTAATGCATTCTAGTGTTTGTGGTCCTAGATTAGATTAAACTGATTTCTAAAGACACTTTTTTTCCATAGTGGTGTCACTGCATGTAAGAATTAATATTGTTTGGTGCTCTAAGAACATATTTGCATATCTTGACATATACTACTTTTACAGTTTTTGTCTAGGATTTTTTAAAACTTTTAAGCTCTTAAAAAAAATTGTAGGTGAATACTAAAAAAGAAACCTAAAGAAAATACTACAGTGTGACTCTCTTAATGATTTGAAGATATATAGTATCAACTTTTTTTTTTAGGGCTAGATTCACCAGTACACTGTGAGTGCTTTGCGCCACTCTGGGGCAGTGCCAGACTGCCAGAGCATAAGTGCTAGTTTAAACGGGGTTTACAGCTGCTTTGTGTCACCAGAGAAACATTAAGAAACCAGAGTTGTACATTTCAGTTCTTCTCTAAGTAGCTGTCAGTGTGAATCCCGCTTAAGGTGCACATGGAATCTCAGGCATGGGTGACTGGATATTTTTGGAAAGCAATGTCTATCCTGGCTGCAAAAATGCCTTCGTGTCGCCTCATGTTCTCGTACATGGGCATAAAGGATGGAGCAATGCCAACCCTCCCTCAGTTCCCTCTTGTTGCCTGAAATCTGTGTATTCCCGGTCCAAGCATCATGTGGTCAAATGAGTCTGGGTTCCATCCCAGGTCCTGCAAGAATTCGCTTGGTGGCTGGACCCAAAGAATTTATGAAATAGGGTTATCTTGTGGTTGACCTCCTTCTATGACTCTCCTCACAGGTGCATTGGGGCAGGTTGGGGTGCCCACCTGGACCATCTACAGATGAAGGGCATCTAGTCCCAGGATGATTTGAAACTGTATTTGAATGTTCTGAAGCGCAGGGCCATCTGATTGTCTGTCCTGCATTGCTGTCTGTCCTGAAGGGCTCTATGGTGCAGATGTTGACAGACCACATGTCCACAATACATTACATCAATAAGCAGAGAGATGCATGATCATCCCTTCTGTGCCAGGAAGCCTTCAAATCATGGCCCTGATGTCACCATAGGGTAGCCTCACTGGCCTTACATCTTCCAGGTACTATCAACAATCTGGCATGCTTCCCAAGCAGGCACGTGGCAACCAACCATGAGCACTCGCTGCAGACATCTATCATAGAGCCAATATTGTGCCAATGGGAAATTCCCTCAATAGATTTGTTCCAGAGGAGGCACAAGCCCAGGATAGTTACCAGATGCCTTTCTGTAACAACGATCTCCAACCTTCCTATACGACTTTGATTTTCCTGATCCTCCAAGATATCTAAAATCAGATGGGACAAAACCATACTGATTCTGACAGCTTCCTGTTGGCTGAGGCAATTGTGGTGATCAGATTTCTTGCACGTGTCAGTTTGGTCCCCCATCTATCTTCTTATGTGCCTGGACATGTTTTCACAGAACCACGGCCAGATATTGCACTCACATCTGCAGTTATTGAGCTGGCAGCCTGGATGAGCGTGGCTGACAAAGACTCTTCTCGACAAGTGCAAGGAAACCATATACTGAGCAGAAAGCCACTAGTAGGAAAAACTACTTCAAATGGAAATGGTTCTTCATATTGATAGGCTGACATAACCTGGACCCCGTTGAGACTCTCATACCACAGATCCTCAACTGTAAGCATTTAGTTCTTGCAAAATTCATCTTGCAGCAATATCAGCAGGTTATGTGCCAATACAGTTGTACTTTAGTCTTGCATTCAACATATTGATATTCTTCATCAAATTTTGGAGCAAACTGCTCCATGGCACTTGCATCATCTTCAGCCTGCTTCAGAAATATACCAATATCTAAGATATGTGAAGCAGCAACAGGGAATAACCCACTGACTTGTCATTAAGCCCTTGATACAGTTGTTGTCTGATGCCAGATTTGGAACAACTCCAATTAGTATTTGACTGATGTCACTGACACTCCTCATTTCTAGCATCCGGGGGGGATACTGCTTACCAGTCACCTACTGTGGGATCCAAACTGACACAAAAATTAAGAGTGAAGTTACTTCTCTGTGGTAACTGTGTGATGGGTTTTTGTTTGTTTTGTTTTTTGAGATGTAGTCAATGTGGCCTCCATGACTCCTCCCTTTACTCCTGCTTTTTGAAGTTCTATGCAACATGGACTTTTAATTATAAAGGAACTGAAGGAGGGTTGCAGCCTTTTATGCCCTCATACAGGAGTATGGGGATGCACAGGCTGCATGTGTGGCCTTGACAGACATTGCTATTGAAAAATATCTGATCTCACACACTAGGCACATGGACACTTTCAGTGGGATCCATACTAACTATGTCTCAAAAACCCACAATTTCCTAAGGGTAAGTAACCATTCTTTTCTTTCCTCATTCACTCCTGCTGTCAACATCCTTCATTACATTTCCCTGTGTGCACACACCCCAGTTTCCTGCTCCTACCCCGTCTGTTTGTGTAGATATGGTACAGCAAGTTGTTTTGTTTTTGTTTTTTTTTAAAGAAACTTAATTAAAGTGTGGAGGTTTTTTGTTTGTTTTTCTCCTTTTTTGCCCATATTCTTTATAACCAAAAGTTTTATCCTTCAACATAGACCGGCACATAAAATCTCCTTCAGAGAAACTTATACCTTCCATCACCATTTGTTCGTAATGGAGCTGAGGACACTGGCTACACTTAACAGTAGTAAATATTTATATTATGAAGGTTCAAATTAGGAGGACGGCAGTCCTATTGTGTGGGGTGTGCTGCAAAGAAAGAAAAAGACAATCTCTTACCTGAAGTGCAAAGACTGAAGACAGGTTACATTTAGAGAAGATAGAATTCTCTTAAGAAGTCAGAAGGCAAAAAAGAGTAGATAAATAGTCAGTTGACATCTTTACTAAGGAAAGCCTATGGCCTCAGTCCCTTTTGCGGACAGTATGAGATGGCAGCCATTTTGAAAGAGGTAAATTCTCTGAGGCTTTCTCAAGAACACTATCCTTCAGTTCCTATTGAAGGAAAAAACTTCCAGTTACAAACAAGGAAAAAATGACTGCTAATCCTAAATCCTTTAAAAAACTATACAGTTCACTAGATCTACCCAAAATTTCATTACTGAACAGTTGTTAGTGTAGATAGACAGTACCTGCAATTAAATCATTCTGCAGAGGCTGTGGGTGTGGAATAGTTTGGCAGATAGTACTAAATTTCTTAAGGGACCAATTTGAAAACTTTAATTCTAACCAATTTACTTGTATAGCTCAGTGGTTTGAGCATTGGCCTGCTAAACCCAGGCTTGTGAGTTCAGTCCTTGAGGGGGCCACTTAGGGATCTGGGGCAAAAATTGGTCCTGCTAGTGAAGGCAGGGGACTGGACTCGATGACCTTTCGAGGTCCCTTCCAGTTCTAGGAGATTGGTATATCTCCAACTATTATTATTACGTTCTCAGACAATTTTTTTTCTGTACAAAAAGATCAAGGCCTGGTCTACATTAAGAAATTAGATCACTATAACTCTGTCACGCAGGGATGTGAAAAATCCACACCTCTGAGCAATGCAGTTAAACTGACCTAACCTCTGGCTTAGACAGCAGTAGGTTGATGGGACCTAGCTACCGCCTCTTGGGGAGGTGGATTACCTACACTGAGCAGAGAAGTCTTCCTGTTGGCATAGGTAGTGTCTTTACTGACGTGCTGTAGTAGCGCCACTTGTGAGAGGGTCAGGCCAGATGGCTACAGGAAGGGCCGACTCCAGCTTTTCTGCCGGCAAAAAAAAAAAAAAGACGTGGTAGCACTTTGGCAGCAGCTTAATCGCTCCGCTTCTTTGGTGGCATTTCAGCGATGGGTCCTCCCTTTCTTCCTCTTTGGTGGCAATTTGGGGGTGGCTCAAAGAGGAATAGATGGGATGAGGGACCTGCTGCCGAAGACCTGGACATGTTGCCCTAATACCAGACGGAGTGCCGCCCCTTTGAATTGGCCACCCCAAGCACCTGCTTCCTATGCTGGTGCCTGAAGCCAGCCCTGGCTACAGGGAGTGATAGAAGGCAGATATATTAGCCCCAGGTTAAGCAGGGCCCTTTTCCCTGGGTAAGGTAACAGGCAATTCCAGAACAATCAGGAACTTGCTGGAACAAATGAAGGCAGACAGGATAATTAGGACACCTGGAGCCAATTAAGAAGCTGCTAGAATCAATTAAGACAGACAGGCTAATCAGGGCACCTGGTTTAAAAAGGATCTCGCTTCAGTCAGTGAGGGGTGTGTGGGAGGAGCTGGGAGTAAGAGGTGCAAGAAGCTGAGTGTGAGTAGGTGTATTGCTGGGGGACTGCAAAGTACAAGCATTACCAGACATCAGGAGGAAGGTCCTGTGGTGAGGATAAAGAAGGTGTTTGGAAGAGGCTGTGGGGAAGTAGGCCAGGGAGTTATAGCTGTCACACAGCTGTTACAGGAGACCCTATAGACAGCTGCAAGCTACAGGGCCCTGGGCTGGAACCTGGAGTAGAGGGTGTGCCCCGGTTTCCCCATCCCCTCAACTCCCTATTTGATATAAGAGGAGTTGATCTGGACTGTGGATCCCACCAGAGGGGAAGTTCTCTGGCCTGTCACCCAACCCATTAAGTGGGCCAGCAGAGACTGCAGGGATTGTTCTCCTTTTCCCAATGCTGGCCAGTGATGAGGTTAGCTAAGTGAATGGCAGGTTAGTGCCACGAACAGAAGGAGCCAAACTGAGGACTGCCATGAACCTCTGAGGTGAGCAAATTGACCAGAAAGTGCAGAACCCACCAAGGCAGAGGAGGAACTTTGTCACACACTGTAGTACTTCAAAGTGTAGACACGCCTTAAGAGTTGAACCCACAAAGCAATTTAGGATCCTAACTTCCATTGAAGTCAGGAACCTAAGTTGCTTTGTGGATTCCACTCTGTTATAACTTTGGGAAGGATAAGCCATATCTCTCACACTCAAACCTAAAAGGCTGAATCCCTGCATTAAGTGCAAAACTTAACACTCTCAACTATGGATAAGGCTCTTTGTTATTGGTTTTTAATTATTTCCCAGGAATTTATTGGGTTTTATTTAAAAACTTGTAAAACCTGGGGAAAAATTGGTAAAAACTGAAAATGAAGGCCAAGTGGCAGTTAAAGAAGCCTCCCCTCACCCTGCAGTGGTCAGAGGTGTCTTGACTGCTGAGACCTGGCTCCCTGCCTTCTTTATTCCCTCTGTACTGAGGAAGCAAATGAGACCGCAGGGGGATCTGTCCACTAGTGGGGCAGTACTCGCAGAATGCAGCCTTCCATTCCCTGCAAGCCTGGGATCGTTGCTGCTGGGAATAGGCTCCCTCTTCATCTCATGCTACCACTAAGCAGAGAAAGCAAATGGGGGGGTGGGGGCACACTGGAAGGCCAAAATCCACAGAGAAATGGAAGGCTACAGCCTGTAAATACTGACACCCTTTGCCAGACAGAGATCCTTCCTGATTCTGCTAGCCATTCAGCGCAACCTATCTGCTTTCCCTGTTTAAAAAATTGTTTTTATCTTGGGTTCTGAAAAGGCCAACATTTGGGTGAAAATTGGTAAAACCCAAATGTTGTTTTTTCCAAAAACCAAGGAATTTTTTGGGGGAAATTGGTAAATGCCAATAATGAAGGGCCTTAACTAGGGGGTTATAACTAGTGCCTCCATAAGTTATGCTTCTACAGTTGGGGTTGTGAAAGATGAGCCACATCAGCACCATCACACTGCTTCCAGCCCAGTGCCCAGACTTCTCTCCCACCCAACAGTCAGTATGCCAATTCCAGAGAACCACATGCAAATGTCAGAACTTCTGACATCCTCAGTATTCACTCTGGCTGTAAAGGAGCTGCCTCCTGGTGTTGCTGAGGGTGGAGGGGAGGTACCACCCTCTGGGAATTACAGTGTGGCTGCCTATATGGTGATTTGGAACAGATGGTGTTTTGGTCATGGCCCAAGCCTGGCTCGCTTAGAGTAGGGTGACCAGACAGCAAATATGAAAAATTGGGACGGGGCTAGGAGGTAATAGGAGCCTATATAAGAAAACTACCCCAAAATCGGGACTGTCCCTAATAAAATCGGGACGTCTGGTCACCCTAGCTAAGGGGCATGGGAGGGCTCTACTAGCCTCTTCCCTTTTCGTTTGGTATTGTTGCCACTTGCATCTACATGGCAATATATTCTTTCTTGTCTTGGGAGCAGACACTTGGCTGCCTTTCCCACAACAGGGAGACAAGTCAAGCTGTCATGTCACAAGCAAAAAAGACAAAACTCCTTTTCCCCATTGAGAACTGTTTTTAAAAGAGAATTCCTTGATGTTATAGGCCTTCTGGTATAGGAGGTTCACATGTATGTACCCCAAACAGTATAACTTAATTATTCATACAAGGGATTGATGTGCAGTTTGTGACCCATTAGTTAAATGTGGATGTTTACTTTTTAAGAAATTTGTTATGCCACTTCAGCTTCCTCAATGCTAGTTGAGTTTGTGTATATTTTACATAATTACATATTTCTGTGCATCCTTATATCCATGTTAATAGAAATTAGAGATTTCATAATACCCTGGGGAAAAGCTTTTTCTGGTATGACTCATATTTCCTTATAAATCTTTCCAAGGCTGGTCAGTTTAAAAGAGAGTGTACAGTGCATTATACTTTGTGCATGTTACAACAGCATGTGAGCTTCTCTCTCGTGAAAATTTACAAGTGATTCCTGAGTACCCATCTCTGGCTTTATGTCCTGGAAATTTGAATGCATACATTCAGATAGATCTGTTTGCTATGGGAGGCCTAGGTACTTGGATGCTGCAGTGATGGGCATGGTATAAAAATCTAGTTTTAAAAGTCTGCTCGACTTACTCATTTGACTAATGTTAAATAGGATTTAAAGAACCTTTTTTTACTTTTTGAGAAAATGAAAGTCATTTTAATTTCTGTACCCTCTGTTCTGTGCTGAAAACAACATTTAAAATATTTTGTAAAGTGGTGTGAGAAGGATGACATTGAGCCTTAAGCTAAAATAGACCCATAGTACCTTCTGGCATTAAAGTCTATCATGATGATCTAGTCTGACCACTGGCACAGAAGTAAAGTCATAGCTCCATGCAGCATAGACCATGTTAAATGATTTATTTGAAAAGTGGATGGTATCAACTATCAGCATGTAGTATAGTCTTTAACCAAGACTGGCTGAGGACCCATCCCCACTTTCTTTGCCAAGTTCCAGTTACTTTCACTTTATAGGTTAAGGGTTTCTGCTTCATAAATATATTTAAATAGTAATAACTGTTTCCATTAAACTAACCGTGTTCCCTCAAAATTGATTTTAATTGATTTCATATTCTTCTTCATAGACTTCATCTGAAAAGGAGTGTTTAGGGGCTCTGGAATTACTATGCTTGTAGTTTAATGTGTGTTTAAAACTTTGAATATTAATGTAGCCAATTTCTCTATTTTTTTCCCTCTCTCTCTCTCTCTCTTTTAAATTTCAGGTCACAGCCAAGTATGTCATCATCTTTATTACTGTGCAGTACAACGTTACCTACACCACTGGTAAGAATAAAACAAATCCACTGTCTATTTCTATATAGTGTAACAACCCGATTATAAAAAGTTCTCCATTTATAAATAATAATGGTTTTATCTCTAATTCATTTCACGTGTGTATCAGAGAATCTTTCTTATTTCTGTTTGTCTTGGGAATTTCTAATGTTCTCACCTTTATAACACTTAAGCTCCCAGGTCTTCACTCGTGGTAAGCAATTACCACTTTGATTTTTTGGCTATAGTTAATACTGCTATTGCACCAAAGCTTGACTTGATTAGGCATGGTATGCCTTCCACTTTCTTTTTATAACTTAGTGCTTTTCATACCAGGTAGAATATTTTGTAACTCTGAACGTAGTTTCCTAAATATTTTTTATTTTTAATCACACATTGTCTTATGTTCTTAAATGGATTAATTTATTTTTGTCTTTAAAAATACCAGACGTTACTTCATGGATAACTATCTAAAATAAATAGATGCTAAATAATGGCCTAAGATATCAAAGGTCTGACTCACATACTTCTCACTTTGTCCCATCAGATACATTTTATTTTAGAATGACACTATTGACTTGAAATCTAATCAATATATATATTTTAAAAATAAAATAACTTCAGGAACTACACCTTCCCTTGAGTTTCGTTACCAATTTTTGTAGTTGTAATCAAATTTTCCTCTCTCTATATCTATAAGACACTTCACATCTTCCAACTCCTGCAACAAATGAGGTAGCAGTCCTACAGACAACAGCCTCATACACTGTACGACTCTGATTCATTCCTAGAGCATTGTCCTTCCTCTGCACTGACAGAGGCAGAGGTGCTGTGGGAAAAAATAGCATATGGTCATGTAATTAAATACTATATTATAATGTGTACACAGGAGGAGATTGAATTAAGGTTTTATGGGCACCCTTAATTCTGACACTTTGTAACTCTTCAGTACTTAACTTTGCAATCTGAACATTCCTTCAGCATAGTGTATTTTGTGTGTAATAAATAAATAAAATAATCCAACAACCCCACAACACTGAAAAAGCAGAATTTGACCCTAGTTTGTCACCAGCAACGCTCAGACATTTACAACCACAGTACAGATGTCCACTACTCGAACTAACAGAGTAACTGGTAGCAGTAAGAGGCTGTTATCTCCGTGTGGACCAGCCGCTAGCAGAGGATGACACACAGTTTATCAGTGGGGCAAAGAGCAGAGGAACATAGAGACTCAAGTCTTGGGTTTAATTCCATATTCATAGAATCATAGAATATCAGGGTTGGAAGGGGCCTCAGGAGGTCATCTAGGCTGATCCCCTGCTCAGAGCAGGACCAATCCCCAACTAAATCATCCCAGCCAGGGCTTTGTCAGGCCTGACCTTAAAAACCACTAAGGAAGGAGATTCCACCACCTCCCTAGGTTACCCATTCCAGTGCTTCACCACCCTCCTAGTGAAAAAGTTTTTCCTAATATCCAACCGAAACCTCCCCCACTGCAACTTGAGACCATTACTCCTTGTTCTGTCGTCTGGTACCACTGAGAACAGTCTAGATCCATCCTCTTTGGAACCCCCTTTCAGGTAGTCGAAAGAAGCTATCAAATCCCTCCTCATTCTTTTCTTCTGCAGACTAAACAATCCCAGTTCCCTCAGCCTCTCCTCATAACTCATGTGCTCCAGCCCCCTAATCATTTTTGTTGCCCTCTGCTGGACTCTTTCCAATTTTTCCGCATTTTTCTTATACTCCAGATGAGGCCTCACCAATGTCGAATAGAGGGGAATGATCACGTCCCTCGATCTGCTGGCAATGCCCCTACTTATACAGCCCAAAATGCCATTAGCCCTCTTAGCAACAAAGGCACACTGTCGACTCATATCCAGCTTCTCGTCCACTGTAACCCCTACGTCCTTTTCTGTAGAACTGCTGCCTAGCCATTTGGTCCCTAGTCTGTAGCAGTGCATGGGATTCTTCTGTCCTAAGTGCAGGACTCTGCACTTGTCCTTGTTGAACCTCCTCAGATTTCTTTTGGCCCAATCCTCTTAATTTGTCTAGGTCCCTCTGTATCCTATCCCTACCCTCCAGCGTATCTGCCACTCCTCCCATTTTAGTGTCATCTGCAAACTTGCTGAGATTGCAGTCCATGCCCTCTTTCAGATCATTAATGAAAATATTGAACAAAACTGACCCCAGGGCCAGCCCTTGGGGCACTCTGCTTGAGGCTGCCAACTAGACATGAAGCCATTGCTCACTATCCATTGAGCCTGATGATCTAGCCAGATTTCTATCCACCTTCGAGTCCATTCATCCAGCCCATACATCTTTAACTTGCTGGCAAGAATACTGTGGGAGACCATATCAAAAGTTTTGCTAAAGTCAAGGAATAACATGTCCACTGCTTTCCCCTCATCCACAGAGCCAGTTATCTTGTCATAGAAGGCAATTAGGTTAGTCAGGCATGACTTGCCCTTGGTGAATCCATGCTGACTATTCCTGATCACTTTCCTCTCCTCTAAGTGCTTCAGAATTGATTCCTTGAGGACCTGCTCCATGATTTTTCCAGGGACTGAGGTGAGGCCAACTGGCCTGTAGTTCCCCGGATCCTCTTCCTTCCCTTTTTTAAAGATGGGCACTACGTTAGCCTTTTTCCAGTCATCCAGGACCTTCCCTGATCACCATACGTTTTCAAAGATAATGGCCAATGGCTCTGCAGTCACATCCACGAACTCCTTTAGCACCGTCGGATGCAGTACATCCAGCCCCATGGATTTGTGCTTGTCCAACTTTTCTAAATAGTCCTGAACCACTTCTTTCTCCACAGAGGTCTGGTCACCTCCTCCCCATGTTGTGCTGCCCAGTGCACTAGTCTGGGAGCTGATCTTGTTTGTGAAGACAGAGGCAAAAAAAGCATTGAGTTCATTAGCTCATTCTGAAGGGGACTGGGTTTTTTAGTAGTTATAGACCTCTGTACTCCTCGTTCCACCTCGATGCTCCCATTCCCACCCCAACATTCCTTTCTCACCCTTCTGCATTCTTGTTAGACTTCCTCCTTTTCCTCCATGCTGCCTGGAAGCCAGTAACAGAAGCATTGAGAGCACAGGCAAGACAGTGTTCTTTGAGTGGTTGAAGACATTTATTCCGCTCAGGTGCATGTGTGCCTAGCACATCAAAGTTGGAGAATTTTGTCTACCAGTATCAGTAGGGGCAGCACTTTTGCTCCTCCCTTCATAATCCCTCCCATGGCTATATAAGGATGGTGCTGCCTGACCCCCTCTCAGTTCCTTCTCACTACCCACAGTTAGAGTAACTCTAACTTGCAGCATTTGACCTTGGCTACACTTGAGAGTTACAGTGCAATAAAGCCGCCCACAGCACTGTAACTCACTCCCTGTCCACACTGGCAAGGCACATACAGTGCTGTATCTCGGTGGCTACAGCGCTGCAGGTACTCCACCTCCCTGAGAGGATTAACAGCTGCTGCGGAGTGGCTGAGACGCTAGTGCTCCAGTGTAAATGGGGAGTAACCTTATTATGCAGTGATTGACCTCTGGAAACTCCCCATAATCATTTTAAGTGAAGCTTCCTCTCTTGTTCCTCTCTTTGTTTTGTTGTGAGCTCCGGGAGCTGTTTATCAAAAAAACAAACACAGATACTGTTTGATTTGAATGAGTAGAGGCAGGCAGGGGGGCTCCCTTTGGAATGCCCACAGGTAATGTTTCCTTGAAGAGAGAGGCGGTGCCTCGGGAGTTGGGGGTCTGTTTCAGGAGCGGCTGCTTATCTGGTCTGTGAGGAAAAAAACAGCTGCTGTTTACTTTCAGTGAGAGAGAGGGGTGAAGGAGAGTGAGGGTCGGAACTTGCAAGGCAGGGTGCTGACACAGTGTCGGCACTCCAAAAACCCACTCTCTCTCCTCCCACGCTCCCTGTCACACTCCACCCCACCCCCTTTCGAAACCACATTGCAGCCACTTGAATGGTGGGATAGCTACCCATAATGCACCGCTTCCAATGCCGCTGTAAATGTGGCCACGACTGTGCACTGGCAGCTGTCAGTGTGGATAGACTGCAGCGCTCTCCTTACTGCACTCTACGAAGGCTGGTTTAACCCAAAGCACTCTAGATCTGCAAGTGTAGCCATACCCTTAGTGTGATCTTTCTTCACACTTGTCTTCACAGCTCTTGGTAACTTGCTTTGTACATATTTATAGTTTAGTACCCTTAGTTAGGTAGTTTCTCCCAGTGGGATGCCCTGACTGGAGTTCAAATATTGCCCTTCTTGCGAGGCAGTTATCCTATCTCTTATTCTCGGAGAAAACTGCTGAGACATTACATTCTTTCAAGGACTTGCAGGCCATGCTATGCTTGTTGGAGATTTATAACCAAGCCAGAAGGAGACTGCATTTTTGGAACCAACAATGGCAATATTGTAAAAGCAGCAAAGAGTCCTGTGGCACGTTATAGACTAACAGATGTTTTGGAGCATGAGCTTTCGTGGGTGAATACTCACTTCATCAGATGCATGTCATGTCCCCCTGTCACTCTGTTTCCTCAGGTTATCCTCATATTCATATTGGATTACTCCAAACTAATTTTCATTTGTGACAGTGTGGTTGAGGCAATGTTGGTTTTCTGATCTCCTCTCTGTCAGTTTGACCTCTCAAAACTTTCACTCAACATCATGGCCAGGATATTTATCCTGCCTAGCTAAGTGAAGGGAAGGAGTAATGCTCGGAGGTAGTTAGAGATATTCTGCTTAGTAGTAGAAAACCATCCACAAAGTCCACCTATTTGTCTAAGTGGAAAACGGTTTTTGTTTTGGGCAACATCCAAAGAAATTCAGACTACATTAGTGCAGATGCAGGACACTTTTAGGATTATTTGCTACTTTTGAAATTTTCAGGTGTCTCACTGAGCTGCGTGAAGATTCACTTGGTGGTGATTTCATCTTTCCATTCTCCTTTTCAAGTGAAGATGATATTCTCACACCCTGTGATGGTGAGATTTTTTTTTAAGGGTGTTATCCGTCTTTTTCCACCTGTGAAAGAAACAGTACCATTGTGGGACCTTAATACAGTCCTGGCAGTGCTGATGGGTCCACTATTTAAGTCATTAGCAACATGTTCACATGCTCTCCTTTCTCAGAAAACGGCCTTCCTTGTGGTTATAACATCCGCAGGAAGAGTTAGTGAGTTGCAGTTCTTAATGGCAGATCCTCTGTACACTAAGTTCTTCAAGGACAAGGTGGTGTTTAAGACTACACACTTTTTTTTTCTGAAGTGGTATCTGTGTTTCACTTTAATCAGGTTATTTACTTACCTATATTTTTTTCCCAAACCACATTCAAGTGCAAAGGAGCAGCATCTACATAACTTAGATGTCAAGTGGTGCTTAGCGTTTTATTTAGAGAGAAATAAGCCATTTCGTTTATCACCTTGAATCTTTGTGTCTTATGCTGAGCAAATGAACGGGCAACTAGTTTCCATGCAGACCATTTCCAAGGGGATTACTCTCTGTATTACCACGGTTTATGTAGTATCTCAGATGACACCTCTAGGCTCTACAATCATTGGAGGTTCATTGAACCAGAGCTTAGCCTACATCTGCTCCATTGCTTAGTGATGTGGATATCTGCAGAGCTGAATGGTCTTCTGTGGATACATTTGCTAGGCATTTCACTATCACCACGTCATCAAGATTGGATGTAAATTTTGGGAATGCTTCTGTGCACTAACTGTTTAAAGACTCTGAGCCCACCTCTTGCTGGAACTGCTTGTGAGTCACTTGAGTGGAATACAACTCTGCAACCACTCGAAGAAGAGACAGTTGCTTACCTGTATTGTAACTGTTGCTCTTCAAGATGTGGGTGTAGATATGTATTGCATGACTCACCCTCTGCCCCTCCACATCGGAGTCTCCAGCTTGGGATTTCAGTTCAAAGGAACTGCAGGGGGTCAGGGAGGCGCTGCCCTTATGGAGCCATGAGAGGGGTTATGAGGGGAGGGAGTGAGCACCATCTCTACAGGTGCTGCTAGGCAAATTTCTCTGACTTGGGTGTGTGCACAGCTGAGTTGAATACATGTCTGCAATGTTCAATGCATCGAGACATTAGAGCTTATCAACAAAATGGTTATAAGATTTTATAAATTTTCGCAAAATAGTGTACTTCCCTAATCTCATTCTCAGAAATCACTGAACCACTTTATCTGAAACTGATCAGATTCCCCCCCAGCACCTCCTTCCTGCTGGCAGGCTCTGTGGATCAATTTCCTCCTGCCACAATCTGCTGTTTTGGGCTGTGCAGGCAAGAGGCTCTACGGGGGAAGGGAAAGGAGCAAGGATGCGGTGTGCTCAGGGGAGGAGGCAGAACTGAGTGAGTAGAAGTGGGGTGGTGGAGCAGGGATGGGAAGAGGCAGGGCAGGGGTGGAGACTTGGGGGAAGGGGTGGAATGGAGGTGGAGGTCAAGCACCACGTGGCACTTTCAAAAGTCAGTGCCTGTGCTGAAAGGACCTTATTCTTGTTCTCTTCATCCTCCCTATGCATTCAATATTTCTTTGTGCAATGTTTTCGTATTGTGTATACTAAATTGGCTGTTTTTACAGAGAAACAAAATATTCCCAAGTCTAGGAAAAAAAACAACTATGCTCATCTTTTTGGACAAAAGCCTTTATGCTTGTAATTGAATATTTCTCTAGCTTATTTTAAAATGCTAATGTGAACATTCCGTATTACAAAGTTATTATATTTTCAAATTATTGCTTAAGAAAACTAGTACTGGAGAGTAAGAGAGATATTGGATAAATTCACATTTTAAATAATCACAAAACATACACAGTCAGCTAGTGGGTCATTGTAAACAAGAGATAAATTTTTAGGAGCAAACTTTGCTTTGCACCTCACATGTGTACCTAACTTATCCTTTTGAAATCTTTGCCCAAAATCACAACTTTGGCCAAGACACTTGGCCTGTGGGCCACATCCCCCTTCATGTTATAATCCATTCCCCCATCAGATTCAGTTTTAAGATCTCACTTTTAAAAATGAAGTGCCTTTGTAGTTGTAAAGATTATCTCCCAAAAGTAAATTGTACAGGTTGGCCCTCCAGCGTTTAGCATATGACCTGAAATGGTAGCTCTGAGTGATAACAGCCCCACTATTTCAGTAGTGGTGTTGGCTCGGAAAATGACTGTTTCACTCATTGTTTGCTGTGTTGGTCCCAGGATATTAGAGAGACTAGGTAGGTAATATCTTTTATTGGACCAACTTCTGTGGTGAGAGAAAAGCTTTCAAATTACCTGAAGAAGAGCTCTGTATAGCTAGAAAACGTCTCTCTTTCACCAGCAGAAGGTAGTCCAATAAAAGAGATTACCTCACCCACCTTGCTTCACTGATTAGCAGAATCCCCCAGCTAATTTGTTCATACATTATTGTTTGCAAGCAGTGAAGGATATGGAATATGTAGGCCAGAGATTCTCAAACTGGGCGTCAGGACCCCTCGGGATCATGAGGTTATTACATGGGGGAGAGTCACGAGCAGTCAGCCTCCACCCCAAACCCCACTTTGCCTCCAGCATTTATAATGGTGTTAAATATATGAAAAGTGTTTCTAATTTATAAGGGATGGTCGCACTCACAGGCTTAGTATGTGAAAGGGTCACCAGTACAAAAGTTTGAGAACCACTGTAACGGATGCTTTCTTTCCTTCCCCAAAAGAAAAAAAGAGCTAAATATGCTCTGCTGTAAGCAATGGGATTCTGCTTTATTTTCTCACTAAACTTACTCCTGAGGGAATTCTGTGCCTAAAAATTCTGCACACAATATTTTAAAATTCTGCGAAATTCTGCATATTTTATTTGTCAAAATAACACAATATAATCACACCAGTTTCAATTATTTTTGGTCATTTATTTCAAAATACCTGTCAACAAGTATGTCTGTAACAATATAGACAACAAAAAATATTCAGGAAATGTTTTTTGACAAATAGATTCCTTACTAGGTATATTAATACATAACTCTGAGTAATAATTCATTTAAACTACAGTACAGTACCATATTCCCTGCACCCCTCAGAAGCAGTGCAAAGACTTGGGGGAGTTAAGGGTAATGGAGGAACTGAGGGAGAGGGAAGTTAATTGCTGGGAAGGAGCCTGGGTGTGAACTTGGAGGGTTGTTGGGTATTGGTGGGGAAAGTATGGAACAGGCTTTTAAATTTCAGTTGATATGTAAGATGCCCTTTTTAGAGAGAGGGTAAAGTAGTTATTTATAATTGATCCATGAAGCTGAGCTACATAGATCCATACATTGATGGTAATATCCTTTCTCCATACAGCTACGCTTCTTGAGATAGAATTCTCTGGGTCTCTATATTTTCTATGGTCTAGGCCAGAAAGAACTGATAGAGGCTGACGCACAGTGGTACTACCCACAGCATTTCCCTTCCAGTCTTACAATCATAGTTTTTTTTGTATTTGGGGTGGGGAATACTCCAAATTATTTGAGGGGGGGGATCAGAATTCATTTGCCAAAGATGCAAGTATCCTGTGTGCCAGAGAACAAGTAGGTAAGGTATTTATCCTCTCTCTGTTGCACAGAACGTTTTATAAGTAAACACGTTCTATTCAAATAGATATTTTTGTAATAATTAAAACTTTGTTTTCAGATGACAAGAGTGAACCCATTCATTTCTATGAATATGGTCCAAAAGACATTGCCACCATTTTCTTCTATATGCTTATAGCCATTATTCTGCATGCTGTGATCCAAGAATACGTACTAGATGTAAGTTAACTATGGGGATGTAATTTACTTATATACATTCTTTATTTATTTATTTATTTAGGCTGTTTGTTACATGTTTCTTCTGCCAGTCTTATATACCAGCACTTGTATGTTGCAAAATAAAATCAAATCATGTAGGTATATTTACACATCACATGCTGGTGGTTCCTTTGTCATTCAATATAAATATTATTAGACTCTGAAAATGTGTTTATATAACACTATATTTAATTAAGTAATATTTAATCACAGTTTCTCTGACTCTTCTAGTATTCTCCATTAATAAGTGGATGGAAAAAACAGTACTGTGCCCACCACATAGAACCTTCATGTCCCTAAAGTTTTAACTTGGAAGTCAGTTGAAAAAATAGTTAAATAAAACAAAAAAAATTGTGGTCTTCCTTTCCTCCATTGTTGCTTTATAGGAAATGTTTTGATTTAATATGAATAATATCTAAATGTACTTTCCACTCTTTCTTTTATCTAAAGCTAGTTTAAAAAAAAATGGAAAAAAGGAAGCAGAAATTAAGAATTTCTTTAACTAGTGAATTTTTTCACTTTTGTTTTCTATGCAATTTTTTTTAACCTCAGTCTTTAATGGTGACCATTGACGTTCCCCTGGAACTGTCGTAAATCTACAGAGTTAGATTCTGACTGTAAACTTCTGGGCTTTTATTTTTTGCCTCTTTGTCAAATAACTTCTCAAATTTGTGACTTGCTTAAGGTTCCAGTATTTTCACTGTTGTGTATGCATGCTAGAGCTCCATTATGAGGAATTATGAATACAAAGGGCCTGGTCAATCCGGCCTCAGGATGACACCTGCAGCATCAGACCCTAACTAAGTAATAAGGCTCTGATCCTGGAGAAAAAAAAAAAGAGAGTAAATTTAAAAACATGAGCACGTCTCATATTGGCTTCAGTATGACTTCTCACACAAGTAAAGTTAAGCATGCATGTAATATTTTTCAGGATCAGAGCCTAACTTGAGGAATGGAAGATCTTGGAGGTAACAACTACTTAATTGAGGGCTAAGTGCCAAGTAGCTTGCCTTTTTCGCCTCTACCAATAATGATTAAAGTAAAACGTTGATCTGTTTTTATATCCCAAAATGTATTTCTTGTTTTCAGAAAATTAATAGACGTCTCCATTTGTCAAAAACGAAGCACAGCAAATTCAATGAATCGGGGCAGCTAGCATTTTTCCATTTGTTTTCATTTGCCTGGGGAGCAAGTATTTTGACTGCAGTAAGTAAGTCAAATTGCTATCTGTATTTGTTTTAAAAGTACACATCTGAAATATTATGAAAGTTCTTAAATGACAATTTTTTTTTTCCAGGAAGAATTCATTACAAACCCTACCTTGTTATGGAAAGACTATCCCCATTCTCACATGCTGTAAGTGTTTTATTCTCTTTTTCTAGGTATTTGACAGTTGGCTACCAGAATTTTGTAATGGTAATCCAAACAGTGTAGACAGTTTTCATTTGTATTAGTGACCAATAGCTGAAAATTCTTTGTTCTGTATTCCTTGAAAGAAAGAGAGAGAGAGAGAGAGAGAGAATTTGGGCTCCCCTCCTGTAAATGCTTGCACCAGTGTCTAATTTTACCGTATTAGTAGCCCCAGAGTTCAGTGAGTGTAAAGTTAAGCATATGCAGAAGTGTTTAGATGATTATTGCCTGACTCAATATTACTAAACCTACCTGTCTTCCACTGAAGGAACTTGGTGGGGAGGTGGGTGTTCCTCCACTCCCCAAACAAAAACTAAAAAATGGTTCAAAGGGTGATCTAGAACTTGCAAACAGGAAGGGAATTTGTAAACACTTATTCACGAAATTACTTCTTGACTTTATAATAGCTGATAAAGTAGTTTGTTTGCAATTCCTTTTATATATAGTATAGCATATTGTAGGTCAGCATTTCTTATTTTGAGGGAATGAGGTAAAATATTGTATCCTTTAAAAACCTAAACACTTAACGTCCTAAACTACTTCCCTTCTAAATTGTTGTTTAGTTTTCAGGTAAAATTCTTCTATGTCTGCCAGATTGCCTATTGGCTTCATGCACTCCCAGAATTGTACTTTCAAAAGATTCGAAAGGTATGAATTGAAACCTTTGCTACTTTATTTAAAAAATACATTTTGAATTGCTTGATTTGTTTGGAAATGTAATCTTGGTGGGAAACTTACATAGGGTGCATACTTCAAACAGAATTCCTTTGCCTTACAGAGAGAAGTACAGCAGTGAGGAAGATAAGGAAGGTTGACACATTTCAGTATGGTGGGTTTTAAAGCAGGTTAGCTAAAATTTAACTTTAAGTTTTCTCTTAATTTTAGGAAGATATACCAAGACAGCTATACTATATCTGCCTTTACATTGCTCACATATCTGGTGCCTACGTATTGAAGTAAGTATTTGTAAATGGTTACTAACTGAAAAGTTTTACTTCATTATTCCAGTTATCAATTTTTTTTTACCATTTTTCATGTGGCTCTGCGTATTCCCATTTATGGGCACTATGCCACCTTGTGGTGCTTTACAGTAAAACCTTCTAATAGCAGCATCCGTTAGATCGCTCTTCTGACCTTTCCTGCTCCCCTCAGCATCAGGACATAGTAAGCCAAGGCTATATAGGGGGTGGAGCAACCTCACCACCTCAGATCCTTCCACATGCCTGGATAGATGTGAAGCTCTCTGGTCTTTCTGGACCAGAGCCTTTTTTCTTGAGGTAATCAGTGTTAGTTGTTAGCGATTCTTTCCAGTTCTGCATTATGGCAGAATTGAAGAAACAGAAGAACCTGGGTTTCAAAAGCTGCATTTCCTGCCTGGCTGTCTTCCTAGCATCTGACAACTATGTTCAGGTTCTCAAGTGCCTGGGAGAAACTCATTCTTTTTCTAGGTGTTTGATCTGCTGGACCTTTTAGTCCCAGAGACTTGCTTACAGCTCCTCCTTCTCAAGGAAGCTCTCAAGGCCAGACCCTCTGGATCTGAACAGTTCTCAGATGCAAGGTCTAAGAGGCCAGTCTTGGTTTCTAGCAGTTCCAAAGGACTGAAGGGTTCCAAGAATCCGCACCCTATGTTAGGGCTAGATGCCCCCTAAGTCAAGCCCCAAGGCTACATATGTTTGAACCGAGGGCCATGCACTTGGCTCCAGCTGCCCTGACTCTGATGGAGCAGTCGAGAGATAATTTGGCCACCATCACTGGTGTCGTACTTGATGATTTGCAGTTGTCTGATCCTGTCGAATTCTTGTGCTACAGGGCCAGGATCAGATTCAGTGTTAGCTTTTGGCTCCAGGAAGATGGATTTCATTGGTGCATCCTAATTGGGGCGTCTGGGAGTCCGGATTTGGCCGACAGGCTGTCTATTGACTACCCCTGGTATGCCATGCAGTTCAAATAACAGCCTCTTGATCTCTCCTACTTCTCCCTCTTTAGGGACCCCCGCCTCTCATGAGGTGATTCTTCTTGAAGTGGAAAAGTTGCTTCTGTTAGGAGCAGTCGAGGAGATTCCCGACTTAAGGGATCAGGGCTTTTATTCCTTTTATTTTTTGGTTCAAAAGAAGGATGTGGGGGTTTAATTGGATACTAGATTAAGGGACTTGAATAAGTATGCTCAGAGGCTTTATTTCCAGGTGTTGACTTTGGTCTCCATAAATCCCTTCACTGTTGCTCATGGATTGGTTCACAACTCTCTATCTAAAGGATGTGTATTTTTATATTTCTGTTAATTACAATCATTCCAAGTACCTTTGATTTATAGTAGCTGGGAATCATTTCCAGTACAAGATGCTTCCATTTGGCCCAGGGTACAGACGAGTTGCATCATACGCACATTTAACCTATGCAAATTCAACTATATACTCGGCAAAAAACACTGTAACAAGATACCTGTAAATAGTGTGGGCGATTCCACCCAATGAGCATATGCCCCGGAGTGAGCATAAGATGGGAGACGTGAATCTGCTGTTCCCTCAGTCGGTCTCGGTTCCCGCGTGCCTCTCCTAGTGTGAGCATCTCGCCGCACTGAGTGTGATTCTAGTGTTTAAAGGTATGTATTTTTTGTACAACACGGCCCCTAAATACAAGCCAACTACTTCATCTGGTGCTCAACCAAAGAAACCGCGATCTGTTTCAATGCTGGAGGAAAAATTGGCTGTGTTGGACTTATTGAGAAACAGTGTGTCTGTCTCCAACATAGCACGTAAATATGGCCACAACGAATCTAGCATCTGTGCCATCAAGATTAGAGAGAGAGAAATTTGTCAAGCCGTGACGCCAAGTGCTCCAATAACTGCTGTGGTGATGAGCCAGGTGCCTGATAAGACTTCAGTGAAGACTGAAAATGCATTAAACTTATGGCTGGAAGACATGAACTGTAAATGTATGCCTATTGATGGCAATACGTTGCGAGAAAAGGCTCTTAGCCTCTGCGTGCTGTTCAAACCTCCTGCCAGAGAGAGACAGCCTTCTGATGAGAAGGAATTCAAAGCCAGCCAAGGTTGGCTTAAGAGTTTTAGGAACCACTTCAGCGTCAAAAACATGCAGACTACTGGTGAAGATGCATCTGTCGTTGAAGAGGCAGCAAAAGCCTACCCCAAACAATTTAAAGAAAATCATAGAAGAAAAGGGCTATCTTCCAGAACAAGTTTTTAATGCTGACAAGACTGGGCTCTTCTGGAAAAAAAAAATGCCCAACCGCACTTATATTTCGAAATCAGAAAGACAGGCCCCTGGTTTCAAAGCAGCTAAAGACCATGTGACTGGGTTGTTTTGTGGCAATGCAGCTGGGCATTTAATAAAGCCGGGCTTGCACTACAGGGCTGCAAATTCCTAAAAGGCAAGAACAAAAATCACCTGCCTGTGTTCAGGCAATCAAATAAAAAGGCTTGGGTGATGGCAGCATTATTTCTGGATTGGTTCCACAAGTGTTTCATTCCAGAGGTCAAGCGGTAACTCAAAGAGAAAGGACTTGACTTTAAAGTGTTGATGATCGTAGACAATGCTCCTGGTCACCCTGTGGCACTCCGGTTTGCACATAATGACGCTGAAGTTGTCTTTCACCCAGCCAATACCATCTCCATCCTCCAACCTCTCGATCAAGGCATGATTAGCTGTTTCAAGGCCACGTACATGAGGCTTACGTTCTCACGGATATGTAGTGCTATGGATGCTGATCCCAATCTTAATGTGATGGAGTGTTGGAAGTCCTTCAGCATTGCCGATTGCATCACTTATATTAAACAGGCAATGTATGCAATCAAGCCTGAAACAGTCAATGCATGTTGGCGAAACCTATGGAAAGAATGTGTGAATGACTGTCCAAGGGCCCTGGTCTGTGCAGGAGAGACTCCTGTGTAATGCACACACCTTCCGGGTGTGGTCGTCTGTCCCTCTGTTGGCACCGATACCACCAATATTTTGTATATCATCTAGATTGGTTATGCCTTATGCCAAGAATGACAAGGGGATATGATTTTTTCCCAGACTTTTTCTTGGTGAATTAAACAATGCATTACTGAATGCTACATACTGGCAAAAATTCTCATATCTGCTGCAATTAGACCACTAGACAGGTGTAGCTACCTCCTTTGCTTGCCTTAGGTACGTGTCTGTTGCTGAAACTTGCAAGCTACAATCTGGACTTTGATGCAAACGTTCACTAAGCACTATGCTCTGGACTTGACTTGTAGAACAAACGCTGGATTTGGCAAAGCAGTGCTTGTCTCTATTCAGCTAGGACCCTGGGTCCACCTCTAGGTTAGTCTCAGCGCTGCTTATCAGTCTGTTCCATAAGTGGGAATATGCAGAGCCACTCAAAGAAAAAATGAAGGTTATTTACTTGTAACCAAGGTTCCTCAAAAAAGCTCTGCCTATTCACATTTCCTATTGCCGTCCCCTCTCTGTCAGAATATTTGTTTATTCTGTGTCTCTGGCTTTGTGGTGGAAGGAATTGAGATGATGAGGGTGCTCTATCCCTTATATTTGTCTTGGATATGTTGTGATGCTGAGGAGGGGGGTAGGAGTAGGAGTGGAAGCATTCCAGCTGGCACTGCCAGAAGAAGGGTTTACGATAAGACAGCACAATACCCACAAGTGTGAATATACAGGGCCATCTTGAAAAGTATCTGTTACAAATAAATAACCTTCATTTTCCGTTACAGCCTTCAGCGTCTGGGGCTAATTTTGCTGGTACCTCACTATCTAGTGGAGCTCATTTTTCATGCCTCGCGTCTTTTCTACTTCAGTGATGAAAACAAGCAGAAAGGGTAAATTTTGCATGTACTATTTTTTATCTTACTACTTCTGCGTTTAATTTTCAGAGGTGTTGCAATTTCTATCAGCATAAACATGTTTTGTGTACATGTAACATAAAAAGCAAATGTTAGGCCATCACACATCCTAAGCTATATCTGTGATCCCAATATTACTGTCTGGTTGGAGTTCCATGAGAGCTCCAGTGTCATTTTGTAGAATCAAGGAAACTGATCTGTCACTTCATGATCATAATAATTTTTCAAGTAATATTTGTTACATGTTAGCCATCTTTGTTGTAAATGCTTACCTGTTCCAATATATTTTTAATTGCAAGTATATTTATGTAGATCTTTGTTTTAAAAACAAGTGCACTTTAGAATAAAAGTAATAGGGACACCAAAATCATTATACCTCTCTCAGAATCTATTTGTGTTTTTGAACTTTGTTCATTATTGTAAACCAATACAAAAGAACTGACAGAATTATACCAGTATTTTATAGTAATAAATACACAAACAATCTAAACAATGTGTATTACTTTTATGATAGGAAGAAAATCAGTCTATGCATTATCAGTTTTATATTCTGCCCCTTCTTTGCAAGGTGTGGACAGGGAGAGAAAGTAAAATATGTATAATTTATGGAAGGCAACAGTTTCAAACAGCATATAAAGTACAATTGTTTATTCTACATCTTGAGTGAATTGCTCACTTATTTTGAGATGTAGAGTTACAAGAACAATGGCATCGAAGCTGGGAAGGGGAAAGACAAGGGACTGGTTTGTAGAATGAGGGTGGAGGAAGTGAACTGTGTGTGTGAGCAAAGAGGAGGCAGATGAAACTTATAAGAAAGAAGTATGTAACTAAAAAGAGGGGTGCTCTGGGATCAGTCTGAACACTTTACTCAAATCTCAACCTTCATGTCTGTTCACAATTCTGCTCCACTTTTCCACTCCTGTCTCTTGTAGTGTCTCCCTTCACACTTCCAGCTGTGCAAGACTTGACTGTCCACTCATGTGAGACTTCTACGAACGTTATCTTGCTTTCTTCCACACTGCCTCTTATGCATACACAGTTCTCTTTAAAATAATCTGTAAGGCCACTACCCTCTTCTCCATATCTCTTCCCAAGACCTGTTTCTGTCTCAACTCCTAACACCACTATTTAAATAATTAGGCTGAAGGTCATTTGGAGAAAGTCAATATTTATTAAAGACAATAAAGTAAAAACAAACAAACTCTCTTTCCTTCTATTTTTTTAATATGTTGTTCAGCTTAGGCCATATGCTCTGTAGACCAGGGACCCTATCTACTTTTATTTGAGTAGCACCCAATATAACAGGACTGCAGTACTGATAAGGACATTTGGCCATTACTATAATTCAAATAATATGTTGTATTTCCCCTTCTGTCTGATCAAACAATGTGTTCTTCAGGATAGGGACAGTCTTCCTCTGATTAGGAAACACTTATCATTCTTTGAGTGCTACCATAATCTTAGGTTTCCATTCCTTATTATTATTTATCTCCTTAAAAGTTGAGTTAGAAAAGCATTTTGAGTGTTTTAGGAGAACCTAAAATATTGCTGTTTATAATAATCTTGAACAATAACCTCCCATCAAGAGCCATTTCTCCACATGGGCTTCTAGGCTATTAGTGACTTCATATTTAAGGTTATAAATTCCCGCTCTCGTAGCTTTCCAAAAACCCTGGCTTATTTTTCTAGGAGGGAAAAAAACCAACAACTTCTGCTTGAACTGTCACAGGCTGAGTATAGGAGTGTTGGGTATTTTTCTTTCTAAGTTTGAGATTAATTGAGCAAGCTGTGTTTGAACTGAGATTCTGAATGCACTTTTCATTTTGAAAATAGTTCTAGTTTTTTGTCCAATAATAATTTAAGTAGCATGAAAAACTTCTGTACTGCTGAAATCTTTCATGAGAACTACTTTCTATAGTTTGTTGTTGTGGTATTCTCCTAGATTAAGTGTAACCATCTCAGTAGACTACCTCCTGTTCAACTGGTCAGAAACCAAAGCTTTTGCTCTCCAAATTGGTAATAGGTGAATTTATCCCTTACTGACTTCTGTGAGAGATCTGATCAATCCTCACCGAGACAGTAGCATTCAGAATGTAAATCAGTCAGTATCAGAGGGGTAGCCGTGTTAGTCTGGATCTGTAAATGCAGCAAAGAATCCTGTGGTGAATGCCCACTTCGTCGGATGCATGTAGTGTTCTCCTACAAGTTTTTGTATATTGCCATTCCTAACATTGCTGGCATATGATAGCGTATATTTGTTTAATCCTGAGCTGATGGTGTAATATATGCCAGCAATGCCCCTCTGCTATGTACATCGGCCAAACTGGACAGTCTCTACGGAAAAGGATAAATGGACACAAATCAGATTTTAGTAATGGCAATATACAAAAACCTGTGGGAGAACACTTCAACCTCCCTGGTCACACTATAGCAGACCTTAAGGTGGCCATGCTGCAGCAAAAAAACTTCAGGACCAGACTTCAAAGAGAAACTGCTGAGCTTCAGTTCATCATTTTAGGATTAAACAAAGACTGTGAATGGCTTGCCAACTACAAAACCAGTTTCTCCTCCCTTGGTTTTCACACCTCAACTGCTAGAACAGGGCCTCATCCTCCCTGATTGAACTAACCTCGTTATCTCTAGCTTGCTTGCATATATATACCTGCCTTTGGAAATTTCCACTACATGCATCCGACGAAGTGGGTATTCACCCACGAAAGCTCATGCTCCAAAACGGCTGTTAGTCTATAAGGTGCCACAGGATTCTTTGCTGCTAAATCAGTCAGTAATCTTTATGTACCTCCCAAAATTGCTGATGCTGGAGAAGTTTAAATTCTTGGTCCTGGCTACTAGCATGGATGTGGGACAAGGAATGGTAGTGCCTTTTTTTCTTTGGGCACACCTCTCAGATTCCAGCTCTTGACTTCAACAGTGTCTCTAGCGATAGCTATATTGAAGACCTCCAGTATATGGGATGCGGATTGGTGAGGAGATATGGAGGAAGACTTAAAGTTTAGTTAGTAATCTATCTTTTTTATTTTAATTGTGTTTTAACTGAAATATGCTAATGTTTTAAAATAATTGAGATCTTATCTTACAGCCAACTAAAATTTAAAAAGAAAAATAGTTGGGAAATTCATAATAGATGCTTGTAACTTTTCATTGTCCTTTTCAGTATTTATCTACCAAATGTTTTGTTCTCTGCAAGCTTGGATATTAAAATGGTGACACTTTGCTCTAAGTTACCTACAAAGTAGAAAGGTAGTGCCTCAGTACTGATCCTATTAGCTGGCAATTTCTTATTTCCTCTTCCCCACCTCCCGCTGCTACCTTCCTAACCTGTACGCTTCTTGCTGTAATAATCTGTCTTTGTCCTCTCAACCACTTATTTTGTATCCATTTAATATCTGTGTATTATTGGTCTAGTCATCTCTATGGTTTTATAATGTCCTTGCTATCTTATATATGATTTACAGCATGAATATCAATCTGACATGTACTTTCTTCCTTTGCCCTGTTTCTGGGTCAGGGAAATTCACAATGAACTCAGCACCCAGATTTGGCATTCCATGTGGCAATACATTTAATTGCCATTATATACCCCACATTTGAAAATTTCTAAGCACACTTTTGAAAATAAAATTTAACTTCTATATTGAAAATAAAAGTTTTATTTGAGGCATAATTGAGTGTATACGGACAGGGTGCAGAATTCACTGTTGTGAGTGGAGAACTAGATGTAGAATTCCTGTAATTGTTGTTCATCTCAATATACCTTTCCTTTTCATCTTAAATTTCAGTGCTCAAGGAAGCTTAATAGAACTTGTACAGTTAACCAAGTTGAAAAGTGGTGGACAAAGGGAGAAGACACATTAATTTTATTATTTCCTTTTCAGGTTTACCCTTTGGGCTTTACTGTTTGTAATGGCTCGTCTTTTGACTCTAACCTTGTCTGTGCTCACATTTGGATTTGGTTTGGCAAGAGTAGAGAATCCAGGTTTTTCCATAGCAGACGGAAACTTCAATGTACTCACTGTGAGGTATAAAAAAGCTAGTAGACGTTCATGTTTGAGTAAAGTGACGCTTTCAGACTGCCTTTAATATATCTACTCAAGATTGTAGATCTTTTTGATGGAGAATTTTTCTGGGTGGCTTTTTTCCCAGGATTTTAGGGTGGAAGAAATTTTTTTTCTTCTTCTCCACAAAGCAGGGACTGCTATTACAAAACACATGCTAAACATAAGAAATCTTTGTTTTTCTTTATCAGTGTTTTTATAATTGAATTAATATCACTACTGTGCAAAAGATCCTGTATAACATCGTGTGAGCTTTTGCTTTAAATTTTCCCTGTGGCTATTGTGAACATACTGTAATTTTAAGATATCAATGCCTTAATTTTTGATCAAGAACTCTTTAGGAAAACCCAAGCAACCTTCTAACATGTTCATTCTTGCTTGCTCATTTCTGAAGTCACATTAATTTTTCACCGGGAGCTCTGCTGTTTAACCTGCATCTCAACAATCTGTTCATTCAGTAGGTGAAAGGGAAATTGAATTTGTATGCTTTGTCATCATTAAATCTCATTCTTAGATCACTTGGCAGAGGAGGCTGCAACTGTACAATTTGGTACCAGCTACTGAAGGCTGTCTGTTATATTTCCTTGATAAGCCTGCATACTTCCCCTGGTGTATTTAACCTGTAGCTCCCATTTATTTAATGCAGACTATATGCCCTGTCTTAGATGTGCTCCTTGGTCACATCTGGTTTCCATCAGTGTGAGAGGTTTAAGTTCTTCGAGTGCTTGCTCATGTCGATTCAACTTAGGTGTGTGTGCTCGCCACATGCACCAGTGCCAGAAGTTTTTCCCTCAAAAGTATCCATAGGGGACTGGCTCTGGGGCCCCCTGGAGTGACGCGGTATATAGGGCGCTGCCAGTTTCCCCCACCCTCAGTTCCTTCTTGCTGCCAGTGACTGTGCTGGAGCTGTTGTTGCTTCAGCTAGTGCTGTTGCTGCTCGTTCGTATTAACTAGTTATCTCTTGTATTATAGTGTATATACTTTTATGTTAGTATTTATAAATCCCTTAGCTATAGTTAGAGACTTCGTAGGTCCCAAACGGGACTTTGCCTCAGGATGGGGCATGCCCTGGTCCCCAGGCTTAAAGCCTGTGATCGCTGCAAGAGGCCCATGCCTGTTAGTGATCCACACACAGTTGTCTGCATTGCTTGGGCAAAGGGCACATTAGTGAGAAGTGCAAAATTTGCAAGTCCTTCGAGCCAAGGACTAAGAAGGAGTGTGATATTCATTTAAGAGCACTCCTTATGGAGTCGGCCCTCACCCTGGCACTGGAGCAACACTCCAACTAGGTGCTGAGTACAGTGACCTCGGTATGCAGCGCCCCACTGGGACCATCCACTGACCGCCAGCTACCTTGGATAGCGGTAGAGGCCTCCGTCAGCTCTGGGTGCCATCCATGTCAGAGGCCCTGCAGGCAGTGCAGGAGATCATGTCCCTCCCTGTGCCACCCACACTGGCTTCTACAGTTCCCTAGTCATGGGATAAATCCGTGTTTGGACTGCTTCAGTCTTCAGTTCAGCAGCGCTGTTCCCTGTCATGGGGGATGTCCCAGCAGCACTTGATCTCCAGTAACCACCACGCATCTGACTGCAAAGGCAGATGCAGCGCAGCCCCATTTGGTCTTCGAACCTCGGGCACGGGCAGAGAGGCTCAAGCTGTCACGGATCTGTCAAGCACCACTGGTCCCTAACATCCCGTTTCAGGTCAGACTTCAGGTGGAGTGACCGGCACCGGTCTGGACAGAGCCACTGTTTCACTCTGTCCTGGTCACCAGGGAGCAACTGCTCAGGATGCAGCTCTGGTTCGGAGCAAAGTTCCCTAATGGCAGGACAAGCTCCTGTACCAGCAGTATGGCTACATTGTCAGCACCAAAACTGGCCCCGTTTTTTAAGTACATCAGAAGCAGGAAGCCTGCTAAACAACCAGTAGGGCCCCTGGACAATCGAGATACAAAAGGAGCGCTTAAAGACGATAAAGTCGTTGCGGAGAAACTAAATGGATTCTTTGCTTCAGTCTTCACGACTAGGCTAGGACTTTTCAACCTGGAAAAGAACAGACTAAGGGGGGATATGATAGAGGTATATGAAATCATGAGTGATGTAGAGAAAGTAAATAAGGAAAAGGTATGTACTTACTCCCATAATACAAGAACTAGGAGCCACCAAATGAAATTAATGGGCAGCAGGTTTAAAACAAATAAAAGAAAGTTGTTCTTCATATAGCGCACAGTCAACTTGTGGAACTCCTTGCCTGAGGAGGTTGTGAAGGCTAGGACTATAACCATTTAAAAGAGAACTGGATAAATTCATGGAGGTTAAGTCTGTTAATGGATATTAGCCAGGATGGGTAAGGAAGGGTGTCCCTAGCCTCTGTTTGTCAGAAGGTGGAGATGGATGGCAGGAGAGAGATCACTTGATCATTGCCTGTTGGATTCACTCCCTTTGGGGCACCTGGCATTGGCCACTGTCAGCAGACAGGATACTGGGCTAGATGGACCTTTGGTCTGACCCAGTACAGCCATTCTTATGTTCTTATGTGGTGTGCCACACCAGGCTCCGGATGCGACCCCTGCAGCAATGGCTGCTGACAGTCTACTCTCGGTCCAGGGACCAGCTGGAAAAGGTTGTTACCATCTCCTTGATGCTACTTACCTCGCTGTGATGGCGGACTGACTCCGGGAAAGTCTTGGAAGGAGTTCCCTTCATCAGCACTCATCACTCAGTCGAGTTGGTTTTGGAGACCTCGGACCTCGGCTGGGGGGCGCACCTTGGCACCCTTTAGACCCAAGGTATGTGGTCCCCAGGGGAAATGACACTACATATAAATGTCCAAGAGCTCAGGGCGGTGCGTAGAGCGTGCGCAGTCGTCCTATCTCATCTGTCGGGCACAGTAGTCAGAGTCCTAACAGGCAACACAGCTTCGATGTTCTACATCAACAGACAAGGGGGAGTGTGATCCTCGACCCTCTGCCAAGAGGAACTCCATCTCTGGGATTTCTGCATCAGCCACGGAATTTGTGTAGAAGCGTGTTACCTTCCGGATGCCAAGAACATGCAAGCAGATCACCTAAGCAGGGATTTCTCCTCTCACCATGAGTGTGTGTTCCACCTGGAGGTAGCTGGCATGATCTCCCAGAGGTGGGGAACTCCCCAAGTGGATTTGTTCACCACCAGGCAGAACAGGAGGAGCCACAGATTTTGCTCCAGACGATGTCTGGGCAAGGGCTCCGTCTTTGATGCCTTTTTCCTGCCTTGAGCAGGAAGCCTGATGTATGCATTCCCTCTGATTCCACTTATCAGCAAGGTCCTAGCAAAAATCAAGGGAGATAAGTCTCAAGTTACCACGATTGCCCCAGCATGGCCTCATCAGCACTGGTTTGGGATGCTATCAAGCTTATCAGCAATCCCTCCGTGGCCCCTGCCGAACCGACTGGACCTGCTGTCACAGGATCATGGTTGACTCTTGCACCCCAATCTCACGTCCCTTTTCCTCATGGCTGACCACTGAGGAATAGGCCTGTTCGGAAGGGGTCCAAAAGGTCCTCCTCGAGAGTAGAAAGCCCTCGACTAGGCAGACCTACATGGCAAAGAGGATGAGGTTCTCCTGCTGGTCAGCCAAACAGGGCATCTCCTCTTCACATTCTTTGGTGCAGTCGATCTTAGACTACCTGCTTAATTTGATGAACGAGGGCCTGGCACGCTCCTCTATCAGGGTGCATCTGGTGGCCATTTCTGACTTTCATCCGCCAATCCAGGGGCAGATGGTGTTCTTCCATGACATGACGGTCAGGTTCCTCAGATGTCTCGAGAGACTTTCCTCAGATTTGGTCCCTGGCCCCTCAGTGGGATCTCAACTTGGTTCTGTCCAGGTTCACGGATCCGCCCTTTGAGCCTTTGGCCTCATGCTCCCTGTCTCACTTATCATGGAAGGTAGCTTTCCTGGTGGCTGCGATGTCAGTGAGGCGAGTCTTCAAGTTGCGAGCCCTGACCTCAGAACCACCGTACATGGTCTTCTATAATGACAAGGTCCAGCTCTGGCCCCACCCATCCTTCCTTCCCAAGGTGGTGTCTATTTTCCACATGAGCCAGGATATCTTACTTCTGGTCTTCTGCCCTAAGACTCATGAGGCTAGTGAAGAAAGGCACCTTCATGCTTTGGATGTAAGAAGGGCCATGGCTTTCTACCTAGAGCGGACAAAGCCTTTCCATAAGTCGACTCAGCTTTTCTTCTCTACAGCTGATAGGATGAAGGGCCTCCCGGTGTCCATGCAGAGGATTTATAACTGGATCACCTCTTGCATTTGGACCTGCTATGAGTTGGCAGGAGTCCCTCCGCCATCAATTGTCAGAGCCCACTCGACCAGAGCACAGGCACCTTTGGCGACCTTCCTGGCACACTTCCCAGTCCGGGACATCTGTCAAGCCACAATGTGGTCCTCGGTGCACACATTCATGGCCCACTGTGCCATCACTCAGTAGGCCAGGGACGACGCTGGGTTCGGCAGAGCTGTGTTGCAATCTACACATCCATGAACTTCTACCCACCTCTGAGGTACTGCTTGGGAGTCACCTAAGTTGAATGGACATGAGCGAGCACTCGAAGCAGAAAAGACAGTTACCTTTTCCACCAACAAGGAACTGAAGGTGGGGGGAACTGGTGGCACCCTATATATTGCAGCATGTGCATGCCACTCCAGGGGGCACTGGAGCTGGTCCCCTGCATATACTGCTGAGGAAGAAACTTCTGGCACCAGTGCATGTGGTGAGCACACACACCTAAGTTGAATGGACATGAGCAACACATCTTGTAGAACACCAGTTACGAAAAAGGTAATTGTCTTTTCTAGGAGTGATCAGCAACTTTTTAAAATGGACATTTGGTGCTGCTTTGCTGTGTAACAATGTATAGTTGAAACTTTTTTTATCTAACTTCTTATTTTAATCTGAAATCTTTTAGGATTAGTTGCTTGGCTGCAATTTGTCTAACACAGGCCTGGATGATGTGGAAATTTATAAATTTCCAGCTAAAGAAATGGAGAGAGCACATTCAGAACCAGATTCCTAAGAAAAAAATAACTTATGCAAAGAGCAAATCAACAAAAAAAGAACCAAACAGAGGTCAGTAGGGTTTTGTTTTGTTTTTAGTCACTTCAGATATCTACTATGAATATTCTTATGCTCGATTTGTTCCTGAAATCTTTTTGTATTTTCCTTTTATCAGTTCCCAAGGGAGCTACTGTGTGGTCCATTTCTTATTATTTGGTGAAAATAGATGTCATTTTTAGCTTCCTCAGAGTTAGAAAATAGCCTGCATCAAAACATATTTACTCATGGTACACTGTATAGCATGTTGCTAACTCGAGGCAGCAGAGAGAGAATACTGCACTATGATAAAAAACATCATTAACAAAAGCCCACAGAGCTAATGTTCTTTCCAGGATTTTTGTCCTCTACTGAACTCTGCACAGATACAAACTCCACAAATTCTGCATATTACTAGGTTGAAAAGTTTAAAAAAATTAGTCTTAAAGTTGTAATAGCACTTTAGAATTCATCTTTTTTAATGCTTACAAATAAAAACTGTATGTTGTCTATTTTATCCTGATTAGTGAGGCTTTTAAGGTGGCTGTTTTTCCTTGACCATAAATTCTATTTTTATTAAATGTTAGGTAATTAACAAATTGCTGTCACTCACTCTTCTAAATTCTACACCAAACCACAGAGACTTCTTTCTATAGTGACAATTGGACCCTTAAAAAACAACAACAACAACAACAAAAACTACTTTGAAATTAAATTGTAATCACTAGGGGACCTGTAGTGAACAAAGATTCCTTATTGTATTGCATAGGCAAGATTTGGAAGAAAATTACATCTACTAGCAGGAGGACTACCCTATTTGGCAGAAGTAGACTGGGAGTCTTCACCCATAAAATCCAGTACAGTGCTCTGATGAGAAGCCTATTACCAGTTGCTGAAATGTCTACCAGGATGCTATCTCTGGACCCTTTTTGGGAGCTCCCTTGTTCATGTCTTTCTGTACCTAATGGGCTGGGGTACTTCAGATTTAGATACACTACTAAGACATAATCCAGTGCTCTTGGAAGTTGATGGAAATAATCCCATTGATCTTAATGGGTGTTGGAGAAGCAGGTTTTCCTCTCCATTACCTTTCAGAGACTTCAAACTGCTGTAAAAGAAGTGTGTCTGCTTCTCTACTTCTCCTCTAGCCTTGTGGATCCTTATCCATAGGAGAAAAAGAGAACTTCACTGCTGCTCTTCATTGTTTTTCCATACAGAAGCATGTAATTGACACTATTCTTGAGCTTCACCACTGCCCACAGTATTCCAAATAGCAACAGTGAAATTGTAATCTTGTGGACTTCACACTCTGCTGTGGGAGGGAAAATCAATGACCAGGAGAGGTTTAGCGTCTGTAGGTGCAGGAGGACGACACTGTATTGGTTTACACTTACTCTTACCCTTGCAATCATAAATTCTAGAAATGTGTGTGTGTGGCGGGGTGTGTTTTGGTTTGGTTTGTTTAAATCTTAGATTCTGCTGATGCTGATGGTGGTGGTTCCCTAAATACCCCGTCCAAGCATCCCACTTGCTTAGAGTGAGTGGATTTTTCAAGCCCTGAATAGAGGGATCCAGGCTAGGTTGAAGTTAATGCATACAGATTGATTTGCAGTGACTGCACAAGATTTTAATACTATGGGACAAATATCGTAGGTTACCATAGACTTTTATTGTGTTAGCGTTGATAGTTCACACACAACTATAGTAAAACAAAATCTTCAGGTTCCATCCTCCACTGGCAAAAGGAATGATAGGGAAAGTTAGGAGGTAAGTATTCTATAAGTCCTTCAAAACATTACTTTGTTCCACTTCTCTACTGGAAGGCCCCAGAGCTTTGCCTGCATTAAGTGTTGAGTATTGTCATCTGACATTTTAGGTTTGCATATCAACTTTTTGTTTTTCATTCTACAGAGGCAAATAGCATTTTACCTGTACTTTAGCTTTCCCTGTTTTAAAATTTCAGCTAACTTTGTCAATGGAGCAGTAAAATTAGAAGATGGAGCATCACCCAGAACACGAAAATCAAAAGCATTATGAGATGGAAGCTAAAATCAGAAGACAACATTATTGACAGAAGACTGTGATTAAAAAATATAACCTGTCACTGCAGAATCATAGGCTATTTGTCTGTCTTGTTATGATTTAAATGGACACTATCAAGTTAAAA
The DNA here is from genome assembly GCF_007399415.2 of Gopherus evgoodei. Classification (NCBI taxonomy): domain Eukaryota; kingdom Metazoa; phylum Chordata; order Testudines; family Testudinidae; genus Gopherus; species Gopherus evgoodei. The sequence goes on along the minus strand of NC_044335.1, from coordinate 19,062,819 downwards.
TATATTTTAAACACATTTTTTATTAATACATAACTTACTATGAAAACTGGTCACTTGTTATCTAATTTATTTTACTATTTACCTCTTTCAGTTTCACTCAATTTGGACAAGAAAATAGACAAATCACTTGCACTTGCTGGCTCTTAGTAGCACAATTCTGCAATGTTTGAATGACAGACATTTCAGGGGAATATTTGAATCTAAACAATCTGTTTATTTGGAATGTTAAAAAAAAGTTGGCAACATTTTCATTAATATTACCGTTTAGAAAAGCAGTGGCTTTTCAAAACCTAAATTCTGGGCCAAAAATATCTGACCATGTATGTTTAACTTTAAACTTTTGCACAACAGACTCTTCTTTTTATCACATTCTGATATTGGAGTAGGGGAGAGTACAATATGTCTGAAATATATGTTAGCATGGCCAAAAAAAAGAGAGTAAATGACATCTATTTCCCTTCAAAGATTATATAAAACTTGATTTATATAACACGCTCATCAAGTTCTGACTTAATATACCTAACTTCCTTTTAGGTGATTGTGATATTTTAGTTAGACACACAGATTCTGCAGTTGCCTTGCAGAATTGCCAGTGTACATAGGGCGCTTTGAAATAGATTGTAATGTCTTTTTTGGAAACTAGTTGCCGATTAAACATCTAGGGTGAAATCCTTGTGCCACTAAAATAAGTGGCAAAGCTGTCATACGTTTTACTGAGGCCAGCATTTTACCGCATGGCCACATTTTGTGAAAATTTCCCCCTGGTAATTTTTTTTTAATTTTGGCACTGACCTGTTTGAAAGTTACACATGGCATTTTCATAAAGATTATGAAGTTGAGTTCAGGAAATGTATTTTCTGTAGCTGCAATTTTTTTTAAAGGTGCTAAGATTTTTAATTACCTGCATTAGGCAGCCACTTGTTTTGGTTTCAAATTCATATTTAAGTGTTTGTATCTCCATGAAGCTATTAAGATGCTCATTACTTAAATACTGTTTTAGATATGATTTATATTTAAAGTTGTAGACCATTTCAGAATGTCTTTTCAGAAGTAATAAGGTCTGATGCTGGTATAATTAAGTGGTCTAGTAAACACTGCATTATAGGCCTCTTATCCCCAACCAATGGCATCAGTTTTGCATGGCTTCTTATACTACTTGCCATCCTTTCAGCCAGTTGGATCCTATTTCTCCAGCACACAAAATTCTGTTCAGAAAACAGTTAACTTATGCAGTAGAGCTGACTTTATAATATATGCTTTCGGTGCATAAAACACTAGAGAGGTGCATTAAATTGCACTGTCATGTTCTGAAGTGTATGTTGTGGTTACGATTTAGGAAGAAGGTTTACAATTTCTTACATGTTAATGCCACAAAATATATTTACAACTTTCTTGGAAGAATAGTTATTTAAAATTTATCCATATGTAGGTTTTTCTTTAATACTATTTCTTCCCTCCCTCCCTGCACTGGCTTCCCAGGTTCTTTCTTGTACCCTCGCTTGTGTTTCTTGAAGAAGTGCAGTGTTTTTAGTGGAGTGAAGCAGAATCTAGTAGGACTGAGGGGCCACTTGTAAAAAGTTCAGCTGCATCTACCCAATTTCTGTCTCTAGAAACTGGCTATTGACCACCTACTCATTTCAGATAGATGCATGTATTCACATACAATAGAAACAGTTTTTGGCGTGTTCACCTAAGCTATACTCGATTAAACAGTATTTGCCACTTATCACACAGCATGTTCAAAGCATTTTACAAGCATACTCCTCATAACCCTCCAGTAAGGTAGGTAAGTAGAAGTGTTTTCAGGATATAAGAAACTGACAGATTAAGTGACTTGTCCAAGGACACAGTGAGGATCACTGCCTCTGCTGGGAGTAGAAATCAGGATTCCTAATTCCTAGTCCAGCGAATCAATCACACCTGACTCCTGGCCACACTTCTGTGAAAAGCAAGTGAGTGAGAGACTAAAGGTTTCATATCATATTACCAATCCCTTGAACTATCTTAGGTGTTGCCATGTTGATCTAAGCACTTGTTTGACTATGATAAGGCTACTGATATTTTTGTAAGTTACCTACATAGTCGTGACTGGTATATCTAATGCTATTTAAGTCTTATTAACCCATTTTCTAATTTGCCCTAACTATTCCCATGTGCAGATTGTATGTCGGAGTATCATGTGATTTCTCATAAACCTGTACATTTCTACTAAAAATGTTTACCATGGAATATATATTTTTTAAACAATTTTAATAAACGTATTTGTATAATCATGAATGCCTCATTTGATAAAAGTATCATCTTTTGAGCAGTTTTGGTGTGACCTGCTTAGTCTCTCTACCATACTGCTCACAAGACAATGCTTTCACCGATAAGTAACCGCACCTGTAAGTATACCATACATTTAGGTTTTGGGCCACTTTCCAGCTGAAATGGCCAAAGACTAGTTGTTATATAGGTAAAAATATTTTACCCTGAGAAGGGAATTCCTACACTAAGGACACTGTGAATACAGGATAAAAGTTATATTGCTTTTACATTACTGATGCAAACATTTTCTTGAATAAAAATATTTTCCTCTTCCCCCCCATCCATCGCAAAAGTATTCAGACCAAAATTTTTTTTAAGAGCCTAAAATTGGGCTACATCTATACCTGAGCGCCTACAAATTGGCCAGATTTTCAAAAGCGTGGAACACTCATCAGTTACAGTTAAGTAGCCCGATTCCCATTATGGGCACTGCAGAGTATTCAACACTCTTTAAAATCTGGCCACTTATTTAGGAGCCTAAGTAGTAACTTAATTTTAGGGTCCTGTTTTTCTCAAAAACTTAGCCCCAATCTTTTCCCCTTCAATATTTTGGAAAATTACATTTCTAGCATGCTGCTTATGAATTCACTGAACAAAATGTATTGAATGCTATTCTTGTTGCATGTCACTCATAATGGATACTTTAAGGAATCTACACTTCTGAAGTCAAATAATGTAAGTGAAACATTTAAAGTGTCCTTCGCATATAACTATTGTGTGTATGGATACTGTGTTCATACGCACATACTGTATCTGTAAAATAAAGATAGGAATCTCAGTCTTGTAGCATGAGAGAAACTCTCACTATTCCTTTTTAAAAATCATTGTTTTTTTGTCATTCCATTGCATTTTTGGATGCTCACTGTGGAATATCAAAATGTGTAAAATGAACTAGGCCTGTGCCTTAATATTAAGACATTTCAGTAAATGTTAAACAACTTGCAGCAAAAAAAAAAAAAAAAAAAAAAGGTGCTTTGCACTTAATGCAGTGTGTTTTGACAACTTTACAATGTAATTCTACATATATGTTAGTGACTGTTGCAGTGTTTGGAATGTCAAACGATGGAAGATGGAAAGTTGAGGATGGGAGGGATATGGCTTATTCTCATGTGCATTAGGGAGCAGACTCTGAGCTGGCTGTTCTGAGCCAGGAACTTTTGTGCGATGAGTGGAATTGGTAATGACTAAAAATAGTAACTTGATCTTATTGTTCAAAATTCCTTTTAGGTTAATATGTAGACTGATTAGTTCTATTTTAGTTTTTGTTGCTGTTTGTTTTTTGGAGTGGTGGTTTGTTGTTTTTCCTACCTGATTTGAGTGTGAGTGACAATAACATGTAAGGGAAGATTATGGGTTAGGGGAGTAGAAGCTAGGATACTAATAAGACTAATAAATAACTGTACTAATGTTCCCATTTGATTGAGTACAAAGCCCCCCACCCACCTAATAATTTTATTGTATTTGAAAGAGTAAATTTTAATAATCTTCAAAAATAAGAATTCCAGCTCTGTACACTGCAGCCTGTCTTGAATTCATTTTACACTGCCAAACAAAAATTCACACATTGTTTTGTTCCATGGTGGAAAGAAACTTTGTAACACTTTCAGGACTCTTGTACTTGTATTAAGCACAATATTTAGGAGGAAGCTATGAGAGAGGAGTCAGCAATTAAAAATTCCCAAGTGATTGACAATTGATTTTGGAATTATTGTCCAACAACCTCTTCTACCATCTTTGAAACAACCATTTTTTAACAAAATACTAAGCTAATCCATATCTCTGAAGCTATAACAAGACCCTAATTCTGCAAAGCACATACATAACTCTCACTGACTTCAATGAGACTTACGTTCATGCATATGTGCTTTGCTACATTGGGGCCTAACTCAAATAAATATAATTCAGGATTACAGTTGGGAGTGCATACTACCTCTTCATCTTTAAAGCACATTGGTGTTAAGACTGGAATTCTCAGAGTGCCTAAATGGCTTAGGAGCACTTAGAACTTGTGCTCAGAGACCCAAAGGTAACTCCCTTTGGAATCGAGGGGCATTAGAGGCCTAAATAACTTTGAGGATCTGGGCCTTTTATTCCTAAATTATATAGGCCTGAACTTTTAAAGGTATTTAGGTTCCTAATTCCTACTGATTTCAGTGGGAGTGAAATGTCTAAATATCTTTAAATATTTGGGTCTTAGGCACTTCTAAAAATGTTACCCAAAGTGTTTTAAGATCAGACACTAACATGAATTTTATTACAGATAATGAATTTCCTTGTTTTTATAGCTTTGTCAGACCTTCACAAAACTAGTTTGATATTTTTCATTTTAATACTGTTATAAACTTCTAATACATTAAAGGCCAAGTTCTGCATTTATGCTTCCTTTAACCCCATTGACTTAGCTGAGGTTGTATGAGATCACAGTGCAAAATCTGAGGCAAAAACTCTAGTCCTGTGACAACTCCATGAATAGTCCTATTCATTTGCATAAGCATTTTACTTAAATCATAAATAATCTTTTTAGTCATTTCAGTCAATTTTCTGTTCTGTCCTGTCTAGTTATAGACTTCAGTTGCACATCAGGAGTCCTTCAGAGGTAAGGTTTATTTGGGGATGGGGCGCATCCATAGTAAAGTCACCTGCTAAAAGCTCTTATTGGTTTCAGATAGAAAAAACTTACTGTGTAAATAACTTATTATTAATCCAAAATTGGATCCTCTTATTTTAACCCTCAGAACACGAAAGGGTTATGCTTTATCTGCAATATATTGCTTTAAGGTTACAATGACATTTTCTAGTAAGTACAAAATCATTTAAGCTACCAACTTGTAGTTTTTAAATTTTGAACTATTATTTAAAACCACTGTACAGATTTACTGATGCTGTTCCTGTGGCAGTACTTTAACCAGGACCTGACCCAACTATTAAAGTCAACAAAAAGACTCCCAACAGGAGTTGGATCAGGCCCTAATGGTACATATTTTCTTTCAGAGTTTGCTTCACTCCAGCTCCAAGATGTGTATGAGAAAACTTTCTAAATGCACAATATTGTCAAATAATGAAGCAGTGGTACTTCACATGCTATAAATAATTTATTTAATTGGGTTTCCTATTACATGATTTGGCAGAGGAGGCAATGAACTATGATTTTTATAAATGTATCATCTACATCTGATTGTCTCCCAACACTATCTATTGGAATGGCTGCTCTATCTAGTTAAGTTGGAAGTATATTGCTACTTGGAATACAATCTGATGCATTCCTTAATCTGTCTGAATGTTAGCTGGTTCCCCCACCCCCAAAATGTAATATATGCTAGTAATGAGAATTGTCTGCTAAAAAGGACCTCAATACTGTAAATGGTAAAGTTATAAATATTAAATCTCTCTTTATTGTTACTAGTTTTAAGCCTCAGAAGTTGAAATAATGTATTTAACTATCATGAACAAGAGAGTAATGTTTACAAACTGTAATAGTGTCTTACAATTTTTTTACAATTATCCAGCAAAATTCTTATGTAGAGTTGAATCTACACTTAAACCAGCAGTGTACTCTGTATTATATTGCTCATGAACCATGATTAATGTGCAACTGTCTGATTGCAACAAATATGGAAACTTGCTTTTTTAATTGATATTAAACTGTACTGTCCATTTAATTTAACTGATTTGTATGTTCTCTTCCAGTTAATCTACTTGAGTGCTGAAATGCATTGCTTTTTCTAATGCATCAAGAAAAATAAATCTGTTAAAAACATCACTTTATCCACCACTCTACAGGCTAAAATTATGCTAAAACACCATCAGTTATTTTACTTTTGACCCCTGTAATGTTTACGTAATTGGTTGATTGGTTTGTTATTGTTTAAGTTTGTAAAACATAGCACAAAAGCTATGTTTTCTGATGTATGTAAACTAGTGATTATTTATTTGCTTGGTAAAATGTCTAATAACCTTGCTCCACAGAAAGTATTCTGTATATGTTCGATATATATTTGATACTTTTTTTAATTCTGTAATTTAATTTTTTTGTTGTTGCCATTAAAGCCATGTTTTATTAATACACTAAATCAGTTGATTTTTGTAGTTTGGTCAATTAAGTAGTCAAGCCATCTGAAAAGCATTAACAGTGTCTATGGAGAAAGTATTATAAAAAGTGTGCACATAACTATGCAAAATGCATCTGGGTTTATTCCTTTTCCAACATTTTATCTTTCTTGTTGATCATCTTTGATTAGTGTCTGCTGCCAGGAGGCACCTCTTTCGTCAGTCTACATAGTGCACATAATGATCCTTCTATGCTGGTCCAGACAGTGGCTGTGAGGAATTTTCTACCTTAGATTTGTTTCTCCCCTTCCCCACACACCACCCCCAGAAGTGCAGCTACACAAATGCATGGCTGCTAAGCCCTTATGTAGACACGCACCAATGTAAAGCAGGTAAGTTGCAATTTTTACAGCTGTGCAGCATGTCTATATTTAGGCTGTTTAAACTTAAAAGTTATGTCTGATCCATGCAGATATGTAGGGGAAAAACCACACCCCTGCCTAACATACCTATATCCACAAAAGCCGCAGAGTAGATGCAGTGATGTTGATAGAAGTGTGCTGCTGTCTACATAGGTAATGTTGTTTGGGGATGTGGTGTTCCTAAACTAATGGAAAAACTTCCATCAGCATAGGCTGCATCTACACTATTCCTGCATGACAATTGTAGGCTCTCAGAATTCTAACTAGGGTGACCAGACTGCAAGTATGAAAAATTGGGACGGGGGTAGGGGTAATAGGAGCCTATAACGGAAAAAGACCCAAAAATCAGGACTGTCCCTATAAAATCGGGACATCTGGTCACCCTAATTCTAACTCAAATGCAAAGGGGTGCCATCTTCCCAATTACTATATGCAAATAACACTATATGTATACAGTGCAAATATTAACTCGGTGTAGTATATGCATGGTGAGCCTTACCTCCCCCCCCCAAAAAAAAAAAAAAAAAAAGAGCCTGACTCATTTGACTTTCAATTGTAATTGTGCTCAAAGACTTTTTTTGAAAATCTCATCCTCGACCTGGAATTTTTTTGGCTCTTTTTGGCTCATGCAGCACTAACTATAAAATTGACAGGCAGACCATAGTTAAATGTTGTCAATAATGCATGAGCCCAAATAGAATCTACTGCACACAAGGTAGATTGAATGTCATTTTTCACAACAAAACTGCACTTTGAAGAAATTACTAATTTAGAAAGTTATGTTTAATTCCAGGGGAAAAAAAAAGACCCTCTAAATTGCAGGAAGCATGTTAAGTAATACATTAAAAATGGATGTGGAATCAACTAAAAGAGTATTGTCCATGCAACATTAAGGAAATGTGCAGTCTTGGGGAAAAAAAATTAAATCTCATGTTTTAGGAATAAAGGAGGGAAGGGTAGATGCAGGATTTGTTACTGAGACCTGTGGAGTTCTAGAGCTTTTTCTGGATTCCTACTTGATCTGCCTCTTGAGCTGAATCAAGTATTTTCCCCAGGAGCCTTCCTGAAGCACTGGAAAATTAAATACTAAAATACCTAAAATGTAATAGTATTTATAAATACAGCTGCTCATTAATATTTGACAGAACTTGAGCTAAATGTCAGGCCTCTAGGAGCATAAAGTATCATCTCTTGTAAAGTATGTGTATCTGGATAGCCCTTGGTTGACACACCTGAGCCAGAGCTGATTCTACAAAGGATAACTTCATCTGAGTAAGCACTACCCTAGTAGGCAGTTATGTCTTTTGGAAGGTCCTAAACAGTGATCAGGATACTGATTCTTGTAGCTCATAATTACTTTATTTCTAACCAATTTGGGTTCTGACATAAAGGAATCAACTTCCAGCTAAGAACTGGATACTTATTTGGTCTACCACTATCAGGTGATGCATGTGTACAATTACTGAAAGTGTGTAAAGGGCTCATGACCTGTCTACCCCGGTCCTTGCTGGTAGTGGAGGCAAGAGCAGCCCATTTTCCTGTATTTGAGAGCTTTTAATATACAAGAATTCAGTACCTTTATCCATAAGGACTATAAATCATCTTGTTTTTCTTTCTTTAGTAATTACTTTTCAGGAGGTAAAAGAATGTATAAAAGTAGTTAAGGTGGAGCTCTACTTACTTCCAGTTATGGAATTGAAAAGTACTTCAAATGAAACCCATTCCTTAATTCCTCTGGCTGCAGGGTGTCTTACCCTGTTTCTGAAAAGGATGTTTCTAACGTTCTCTTGAGGGGGCAATTTGGCTGGTGTTCTCAAGCTAAGTTTGTAGTTTCATCAAGTAATGTTGAGGTACAAATTTTTTTTTATTGGCATTTATATGTGGAGTATACATTATTCCCAGGAATATGCCTACATGCATATATTCCTTAATCAGAACATATAAGCAATCAGGGCTTAAAGATGCGTAAAGTTAATGCCTATCTCTGAATCTAACGCGATCTATATGGTGTGGATGGTCTTCTATATTTACATGAAGCCCCTCTGTCTTCCATGGAGCTCCATGTAGGTGCAAGTCTGCTCATTTGTTGTAAATTACAAGATTCATATTGATTAACGTACTTCACTATTTAGATTTTACATATTTATTTAACCTCTGAACAGTGAAAGTCTCTAAAATACATCTACAATAGTTACATTGAATTTTGAATTCTCAGTGATATTTCTACAGCCTCTGGATTATCCTCAGCCAGAATGTGAATTCAAATACGTATATTCTAATTTATAACATTATGCAGCTTTGCTGTGTGAATTATTGTTATAGTCTAGTAGGTCCTACTGCGGTAAGGCTTCTTACCCTTATAATATTGGCAAATGGATCTATCCTAATCAAGAATGTATAAACCATTCCATATTTAGACCTATTTTTTTTAAAAATAGTGATTTTGGATATTTCTGGGTTTCTAACCTGAGACAGTTTAAATGGGTCGGACTCCCAGAAGCTGGTTGCTGAGTGCTTTCCACTGTTCTCATTGGTAGTCCAGATTTATCACAGGTAGCTCCTTTTAAATAGTTAAACAGAATTGTTTCTAGCTAGAATACAGTCACCAGTTGTTCTAAGTGTTCTAAAAATTTAAATTTGAAAAGTTTTTTTTTAATTAGGTAAATGGTTTGTTACTAATTTACACTGATATAAATTTAGAGGTGGATTTTTCTCCTTTCTACCAGATATAAGATTTAACTTGCAGAACTGCCTTGCACATTGGAGACGACTTATATTCAAGTACAAGATGCATATATTTTCCATATCTTGAACTACTGTAATATAAATATACAAGATTGTGTTTGTCTATGCCTAGTTAGTTGAAATTCAGATATAAAAGTAAGTTTGGTAATAGACAGCTGTAGGATTTAACTGACATGCCACATGTGATCTAGAAGAAAGAGCAAATATTGTTCCAGTATTAACTGTAATTTTGATTTCTGTAGTTGCATTTAATGAAAAAAGTTGTTTTTTCCTTTCTCCTGTATATACACAGTCCTTTATTAGATCATCTATCCCTGTTTTTCAACCTGCCTTAATCTCAATCAAGAAACTACTAAGGAACAAATAAGATGGCAGATCACCTGCCATGAAATCAATTTTTCATGTCACTAGTTGCAGTATGCTTGTGGGGAAACTCTCCCTCAACACAAGAGTGCCTTAACATGAATCCTAAAAATGAGCGCGATGTTTAGGTCCCTGTACTAACGATACATGTTTTGAGTGCAAATCACTGCATCTCCACGTTATAAAAACGAGATGGTGGCTGATGCTTTTCTACCCTGTGAAGCTGGCTACCGTCTTTGCTATAACTCTTCATGCAGCAAGGGGCAGCCCTCGATAACCTCATACGCATCTGACCTACTCCAAGAGGTGTAACAAACGGCGCTGAGATAATCGCAGAAGCGAGGGCCTCACCCGCAGCGCGGGACGAGACTCACCACTTTTCAAGAGTAAGGCCTCTAAGCTGCTTGGGTGATTGTTTGAAACGACACTTTGAATTCTGTAGAAATGTTTGGTGAGTCTCCTTCCCCCTTCAGTTCCTTGACCCCAGGGAAAAGCTCTCTGGTAGGGTCGGGGCCTTACCGGGCAGTCGAGCCCTTTGTGGACATCAAGAGGCACAGTTCTAGTAACACAGATACCGACGCGAGCCTGAAGAGAACCCCCAAGAGACAGACAAAAGCTGGTTGCTTGTCAAAGGCGGCAGCCCTCCTCCACCAGGGCTGTGCGCAGCCGGGCCCTCCCACACAGCTCCCCTCGCACCCTGGGCAGGGGTGACAGGCGGCGAGCACCTCAGCCCCGGCGCCGCTAGGCTAGTCCCTTTTCCTTTGGCCTCTGTGCGGCTGTCTCAGCTAGGGGCAAGGGGTGTGTGCGAGCCGAGATCCACACAGCGCCCCGCTACCGCTGTTATTATTTAACACCCCCCAACCAGGAAGTCGGACGCCGGAAACAATGATTTAAGAAAAAAAAATCGCCATCGGAGCCACCGGTCGGCAGGCAGGCGCGGAGGCCGCTGGGAGATGAAGTTTAAAAGGGCCTGTGCGGCTCGGCTGAGGACGTAGGGGTCCATGGTGAGCCGCACTGAAGGGGCAGCGTCGCGTCGGGACTACAGGTCCCATTGTATCCCGCGCGGGTTGGAACTACACATCCCATAATGCCCCGCGGTGGTTTGGCTGACTCCGGCTGTGGCTGGCGACGGCTCTCGGAGAGGCTGCTTTCTATTTAAACTCAGGCAAGGAGGAAAATGGCGGCGAGGAGCTGAGCGTGGGGGACTTGAGAGAAAAGAGACGCTAGCGAGCTCTGGCTCCCTTCCCTGGTGAGTAGGACTGGGGGGAGGGGTCACACCAGGGGGTGTGTGGTGGTCGGGGGTCGAGTCTTAGCTCTTTTTCCTCCGCTTCCAGTTCTGGGGGGCAGTGGAAGGACTATTGCTTGGGGGGAAGGTAACAGTGTGGGGCGAGAGGCTGAGGGGTGTCTCTAGCCCCTGTGCTGGCCGTGCCTCCCTTGGCGGCTGGGGCGGCGGGTGCTCCTCGTTTGTGGGGGGAGAGGGCTGAGGGATTGTTAAACCTGCGGGTCCGAGCACACTCTTTCCCTCCCCTTGCCAGGAGAAGTTTGAGAGGTGTTTGGCTGGCTGGGAGGGCGCTGAGAAAGAAGGGCTATCCAAGTCCCTGTCCCTTATCAGCTACACGCCCAGGGCTGGCAATTTGGGTGGAGGTCCCTGTGGCGACAGCCGAAGCTACAGGAGTGCTCGGCGGTTTCTCTGCTGCTCCTCCTCTCCGCCTCCCCTGAGTGGGGCGCGGTGAATTACTTGAGGTGAACTGGGATAAATGGGGGTGGGGGGAGGACCGCGGGCCAGTCTGGATGTGAGATGATCTCAAAGCCCTTGTATTGGTAAGTTTCAAGCGTGGCTTCTAGTCCTCGTCTCTCCCTCGGGAAACACTGGATGGGAGGGATTGGCAATTTGAGGTGATTTCCCATGCTTATGTCTCATGTCCTCTTCTGCCTCATAACCATGGTAAGTGTGTGGTGGTGAGAGGTGGAGGCATGAACGAGCTTCCGGTGTCGCGAGGTAACAGTGTAATGACTGGAAAGCTAAGGATGGTGGTGGGTGGCCACTGATGTGCTTGGATCTGTGGGATGCTGTCTGAGGCTGAAATAATTCTAGTGCCCTGTTCATTCTGTGTTTGCTTAGTCTTATTGCTGCTTTTCAGAGTGGTGGAAGCTGTTGCTTCTTAAAGCTCCGTACTTTACTTTGCCAACTCAATCAATTAAAATAGCCTTTTAAAGCTATTTTTGTTCATTCAGATGGCGCCTCCTTTCCTTTTAAACTATTATAAGGAAGTGCAATTTTATGTATACTTTGTCTAAAAGCTAATACAGAAAGAAAATGGAATCCTGGCTAAAATTGAAGTGAATCTTTAAAATGGACAAGTGTCTATACCGGGGTTGGCAACCTTTCAGAAGTGGTGTGCCAAGTTGTCTTTTATTCACTCCTAAATTAAGGACTACGTGTGCCAGTAATACATTTTAATGTTTTTAGAACGTCTCTTTCTGCAAGTCTATAATAGTTTAGTTATATATTGTTGTATGTAAAGTAAATAAGGTTTTTAAAATTTTTAAGAAGCTTCATTTAAAATTAAATTAAAATGCAGAGCCCCCCCAGACTGGTGGCCAGGACCTGGGCAGGGTAAGTGCCACTGAAAATCAGCTTGTGTGCTGCCTTCAGCACACGTGCACATACGTTGCCTACCCCTAGTCTATATGGTTTGTCTATAGTACCTTTCATCCAAAACAAAATTCAAATAGATTTTTTAAATTTGTTAAATAATACATTTTAATATAAAGTAAATTATTAATGTTAAAATTTACTTAGTATTGATGGTGTCTTTGCTGAACGTGACACAAAGATGCTTTCATTCTGGATTCTTTTTTTAGTACTGCAGATAGCCACAATGTTTGTTATATATATAATTGTGTTTAGAGGGTGCAAAAAAAAGCAAACAAAAGACTTTTACTAGGAAGTGTCTGATATGACCATTACAGTACCTCCTTAATAGTCAATAACTAGTGATGGATTGTTGCTCTATCATTTTAGCTTCTGCCTATCATTTACCCCTCACTACTGCAGTGAACATTCTTGTTCTCCTGTTGATGTAAATAAACAGGAAGGTAAATACCAGCACCTTTGCTGCAGTAATATGAAGTGAGAGAGTGGTGGTAGACTTACCAAAAAAAAAAAAAATAATCCCACCAAGAGATTCCTACAACCACCACACCTGAGAGAAATGTGCAATATTGAACAACAAGCAAACTACTTAGTGCATAAAGCAAAGCTGGAAGCAGCACTTTTGCTCATTGTGAAGTCTAGATTTCTAATTTTTAATAGGAAGATATAACACATGTTGCCTGTGGCTGTATTAATTTGGAAATATGCATCGTATTCTAATGTTTTCAGTGCATATCACTTATCTGGCACCCACCGTACAAATAAGACAAAATTCAGAGTGGGAGAAGAAAGAAAGCTTGACTGCAATAGAATATTATCTCTTGGAGTCTTATGCCTTTTTACAGTCATGCTGAACTAGAGAAGAACTTTACAAGATGCACCTTTCTCTTAGTGACTTTTGTGTTACTGATGTATGAGAAAACAAGTGAGGCTTCAGCAAAGGAAAACACCTTGGCTATCTAAATTGTATGTAAGATGATATAGGATACTGTAGTCTGACACTGGAGGTTGCTTCAGGTTCTGCATTTAAATGAGCAGTAATCTAAGATGTTATGATTGCAAAATATCCTGCATCGCACCTTGTGTTGGTATAAGCTGCAGGAGAAATTTAATTGCAAAGATTTAAGGAAAAAAAAAAAGCCCAAGTAGGGAAATGAAATGGTTTAACCTAGTAAAATAGTGGACATAAAGAGTTGATGATAAGAGAATGGAAGGGAGGCCTTAAAGCTGATTTCTGGGGAAAATGCTTATTGATAAGACTCTCCTGTTCATTTTTTTTATTTTTAAACTTTTTAAATCTATTGATAATTTCAACTTGAATAGTGTATTGAGGTGCAACTCTGAAAACTATCTTTATATATACATTCCCAATTTCATTTTATACATCAAATGTTGCTACAGATTATATTCCAAATAACTAAGCAAAGCTGCATTGAATGGCTTTTTTCCCCACTTAAAAAATGAAAAGGAAAAAGCTTACGCAGTTCTCTCCAAATATCTTGCTTAATTTAAAATTGAAGATTATTTCAAAAATGGATTTTTTTACTTTTATGTAATTCTATGACTGTTATCAATAAACTGACTTATTAAAACATAAACAAAATTGAAACCAAGTAATTTAATCTAATTAGTGTAGTGTTAAAGAATTTCTTTACGAAATTCTTTTTAAACATACAGAATGACATTTAACAATGCAGAAGAGAACGCTTCATGCTTTTTGTTGTGTACTAAACTCAAGAAACTTTTATAAGGAACTATTATACTAGTTAATCACTAATAACTTGTTTGTGAAACCATTCTCCCTAACTTGCACAGCATTACCCTTATGTAAAGCCTACTTAATGGATTACCTTAGAATTTCACTTTAAGCACAGGTAGTGGCATGACTTAACTCTTCCAGTGGTCTTTAATTTAGTTTTAAAGGTGTTTTGTTTTCCAGATCTTAAAAATGCTAAATTAAATCCTTGCTCTGAAAATCTTTATTTTTAATCAGTTAAACAATTATTTGGGTTCAGAGTTGGTCTGGAAGATCATGAGAAAGGAGTTGTCTACATGTCTAAACTACATGGCAGCTTTGCCCTGACTTTACCAGAGGCATACTGGAGATCAATGACTGAAAAAACGTAGGGAAAGACTAAAGGGTTGTTGGTGTGCCTAAAGTCAGATTGACAAGTTTCTTTTGGCTTGAAAGTAGATTTACTCTTGTGGACAGGCAGAATACTGAATTGTAACTAACAGAGGAGCAGCTAGGCTGAAAGGGCAAAGTGTTCAGGTACCAAAAAAGCACCCTTTGATGGCAGCTGTGATTATTACCAATAATGTAATCTTGTTGTTTTGATGAGAACCTGAATCAAGAATGAATCTTAAAACATGAGAGGGAAGGAGCTTTCCAGAAGTGCATTGACAAAGCATCTGTAAAATTGCATTGAGATGCTGTGGTTAGCTCGCTTTAAAGAAACGACAAAAATATTTTAAATTGTTCAGTGTGGAAGGAACTGCTTCATGTTGCTGTGTTTGAAACTGAGACTGTCCTTTGCATAGCTTGATGTGTTAAGTGTACATACAAAAACCTTCAGTAAAATTTTCCTTTAAATCTTTATTTCCCCTGTTTCTTGAGTAACTGCAGACCAACATTTTCACAGGCAACTTAAGGGATTGGGAGAAGTGGCATGTTACTTTTCTGCCTTGCTAGTCCTGAGGGCGGTAGCTCTATCTTGTGCTGGCTGGAACTGGCTTTTTGGACCTAGAATGTTTAGAGCCAGGGTGGCCAACCTGAGCCTGAGAATGAGCCAGAATTTGGCAATGTACATTGCCAAAGAGCCACAGTAATATGTCAGCAGCCCTGTCAGCTCCCCTAGTGCCTCCCACTCAGGGGCTGATCACCTCCCTCTCCCTCCCTGCACCTCGTGATCAGCTGTTTCCTGGCATGCAGGAGGCTTGGGAAGTGGGGGAGGAGGGAGAGGAGTAAGGACATGGCAGGCTTGGGAGAGGGTGGGAAGGGGTGGAGTAGGGGCATGGCCTGTGGCAGAGCCAGGGGTTGAACAGTGAGCACTCCCTGGCACATTGGAAAGTTGGCACCTGTAGCCCCAGCCCCGGAGTCAGTGCCTGTACAAGGAGCCACATATTAACTTCTGAAGAGATGCATGTGGCTCCGGAGCCACAGGTTGGCTCACCTGGTTTAGAGTGCAGTGCATTCTTCTTCTTTGAGTGATTGCTTCATGTGTATTCCACAGTAGGTGTGCATGCTAGCCACGTGCATCGGTGCTGAAAGTTTTTCCCTTAGCAGTACCCGTAATGGGGGAGCACCACTGTGACCCCTAGAGTGGCGCCTCTGTATCGCGCTATAAGAGGAGCTGCGCACTCCCCCCACCCTCAATTCCTTCTTGCCACCAGTGAGGGTAGTCGGAACTTCATGCTCCAGCTCTGCTGTAGCACTTCTAATCTTAGTAGGACAAGTCCACGTTAGTGCCGGTTCAGCGCATACACTTCATAGGGGTGCTGTTAGAGTCGGTGGTGGCCACGGCCCCCGGGACAGGTTTGAGACACTCAGGTCTCATAGCTTCAGTCACGGCCTTTCCCGTGATGATGGCGAGGGTGTGCCTTCAAATGTTAGGCCATATGGCAGCATGCACCTCCATGGTGTGACATGCCAGGCTCAGAATGAGGCCCCTCCAACTCTGGCTGGCCTCCCAATCATCCCAGGCCAGGGATGACCTGAACAAGGTGGTCATGTTACCTCCCAACATGGTAGCTGACCTGCAGTGGTGGTCCCTCCCAAGCAACATGTTACAAGGATTCCCTTCCGAGAGACCCCTCCCTCACTGGATCTGGTGATGGACGCCTCAGACCTGGGGTGGGGAGCCCATATGGGGAGCTTCCAAACCCAGGGCAGATGGTTGACCTCGGAATTCTCCCTACACATAAACGTCAGGGAATTCAGGGTGGTGCGCCTGGCATGCATAGTTTTCAGGCCGCATCTGCAGGGAAATATTGTCAAAGTCCTCATGGACAATACAGCCACAATGTACTACATCGACAGCAAGGGAGCACGTGTTCCTCGGCCTTGTGCCAGGAAGCCCTAGACCTTTGGGAATTCTGCATAGCCCACAATATCTCCTTGAGGGCATTTCACCTACCCAGCACTTGCACTACGCATGCCGATCATCTCAGCAGGATTTTCTCCCAGCAGTACGAGTGGTTGCTCCACTGGGAGGTCACTCGGCAGCTCTTCTGAGAGTGGGAAGCTCCCCAGGTGAATCTCTTTGCTACCGCCAGAATCGTTTCTGCCCCCAGTTGTGCACCAGGGCTGGAGTGGGCAGGGGGGCGATATCAGATGCGTTCCTGATTCAGTGGTCGGGCCACCTGTTTTATGCCTTTCCACCCTTTCCCCTGATAGGCATGGTCGTACAGAAGATGAAGGCAGGCAAGTCGAGGGTTTTCCTCATAGCTGCGGATTGGGCCCGGCAATATTGGTACAGAACCCTCCTGCAGCTTCTAGTGGCCTCCCCATGCAGGCTGCAGCTTCGGCCAGATCACCTCTCCAAGGAGGGGGGATGCCTCCTCCATCCCTACCTGGCCACGCTTCATCGTGGTTAGACGAGGAGGAAAGGAGATGTTCAGAGGGTGTCAGGCAAGTTCTGCTAGAAAGCAGAAAGCCATCCACACAACAGACCTACCTGGCCAAATGGTCTAGGTTCTCTAGGTGGGCAAGAGAAAGGGGTACTTCCCCATCATCCACATCGCTCCAACTTATTCTAGATTACCTCCTGTCCCATAAGACCCAGGGGGTTGCTCCTGCCTTGGTCAGGGTACACTTAGCTTCTATTTCGGCTTTCCACCCTCCGGTACATGGTCACTCGTTGTTGTTTTTTTTTCCCCATCACACAACATCCCTGTTTTTGAAAGGACTGGATCGGGCATTCCGTTATGCCAGGCCTCCGGTCCCACTATGGGACCTGAACCTAGTGCTCTCCCGCTTCATGGGTCCCCCTTTTGAACCCTTGGGCACCTGTTCCTGGTCCCACTTATCATGGAAGGTAGCGTTCCTGGTGGCGATCACCTCAGCCTGCTGTGTCTCGGAGCTTAGGGCCCTAACCTCGGAATCCCCATATACAGTCTTCCACAGCGATAAGGTCCAGCTTCACCCACACCTTTTTTGCTGAAAGCGGTCTTGGCTTTTCATTTGGATCAGGACATTTTCCTTCCGATACTCTGTCCCAAGCCCCGTTCCTCTAATGAGGAACAGCGCCTGCACACACTAGATGTGCATAGGGCGCTGGCCTTTTACCTAGACTGAACCAGGCCATTCCAGAAATCCCTGCAACTTTTTGTTGCATTTGGCGAATGCATGAGGGGGCAACCGTTTTTTACCTAGCAAATTTCCTGCTGGATGTTACGACCTGGCAGGGATTCCCCCGCCGCCTATCGTAAGGTGCATTCTACTAGAGCTCAGGCTTCGTTGGCTGCCTATGTAACATCCCCATTCAGGACATTTGTAGAGCTACCATGTGGTCCTCTGTCCACACCTTTTCCTCACACTATGTGATCGTCTCCCAAATGCGAGATGATGCCACGTTTGGTAGGGCGGTACTCCATCCTGGAAACTGTTAAACTCCTACCCACCTCCATCAGATATAGCTTGGAGTCACCTACTGTGGAATACACATGAGCAGTCACTCGAAGAAGAAAGGACAGTTATCTGTTCTGTAACTGGTGTTCTTTGAGATGTGTTGCTCAGGTGTACTCCAAATCCTGCCCTCCTTCCTATCTGTCAGAGTTGTCTGTCAAGAAGCAACTCCGGGTGGGGGGAGTGCGCAGCTCCCCTTATAGCGCAATAGAGGTGCTACTCTAGGAGTTGCAGTGGTGCTCCCCCAGTACAGGTACTGCTAAAGGAAAAACTTCTGGCACTGGTGCACGTGGCGAGCACGCACACCTACTGTGGGATACACCTGAGGAACACATCTCGAGCGCCAGTTGTGGAACAGGTAACTGTCCTTTCCCATGCCCTCTGCTAGCCCCAACACCTTCTCTAAATAACATAGGACTAGATAGTCTGCCCTTTTGTCACTGGGATTCCCCTGTGCCCCCTCAGAGCGGTATAAATTAGTTACTTTGGCTTGAGGATCTGGCTTTTAGGCCAGAAAAATAAACATATTCAGTATTTTAAGAAATCAACTTTTTTATATTTAGGTTGTAGCAGGCTTATCAACCTCTCTATATGGCCCAGTCACCCCCTAGAGGGGAGACAGAGCAGGTGTGGGTCTTATATACTCTCCTGGCCAGCATGTTCTTGATAGTCTGGTACAGTTGCTCTCAGCCTTTCCAGACAACTGTACCTCTTTCAGGAATCTGATTTGTCTTGCCTACCCCAAGTTTCACCTTAAACTACTTGCCTAGCGACCATTTCTCAGGTGAGGTACCTATGCTGATGGGAGAATCCTTCCCATCAGCTTAGATGTTGTCTTAACTGAAATACTACAGCGGCACAGCTGTGCTGCTGCAGTGTTTTAAGTGTCGACAAGCCCCTAATGTAGACCAGGCCTTATTGCATTAACTTCACACCTTTAGTTGATTGGTCTTAACTTTCTTGAGTGTCCCAGTTTAGACATGGCATGAGCTTGCCCTTCCTTGAGTGTAGACAGCAGTGCATTGGTTTAACCTCTGTTTGCATTTGGAAGGATCTCTGCAGCCATAATGCTGGAAATCTAATTTTTTTTAAATAAAACCATACCTTTAGAAAGTGAAGAAGGTTGTCTTGAGTAAAATTACTTACTCATTCAGGGTAATAAGGTATTTCCAGCATTGTGGAAAACCTATTCCATTGTCTAGGGTGACTTTTTATTTTCATTATGATTTAGTGATGTGTACCTCTAAAGCAGGAGTGGGCATACTTTTTGGCCCGAAGGCCACATCTGGGTATGGAAATTGTATGGTGGGCCATGAATGCTCACAGAATTGGGGGTTGGGCTGTGGGAGGGGTGAAAGCTCTGGCTGGAGGTGCAGGCTCTGGGGTGGGGCCAGAAATGAGGAGCTCAGGGTGCAGGAGGAGGCTCCAGGCAGGGGTGTGGGTGGGAAGTGATGGCTCTGGCTGGGAGTGCAGGCTCAGGGATGCAGGAGGATGGGGTAGGAGGGGGATCAGGGCTGGGGGAAGGGGTTCGGGTATGGGAGGGGGTCAAGGTGCAGGCTCTGGGCAGCACTTAGCTCAAGCAGCTCTCAGAAGCAGCAATGTGTCCCCACTCTGGCTCCTAGGTGGAGGCATGGCTAGACAGCTCTGCATGCTGCCCCATCTGCAGATGCTGCCCCTGCAGCTCCCATTGGCCAGCAAACGGGGCTGCAGGGGGTGGCACTTGGGCTGCTGGCAGCGTGCAGAGCCCCCTGGCTTCCCGTATGCGTAGGAGCCAGAATGGGGACATGCTGCTGCTTCCAGGAGCCGCGCAGAGCAAGCCCACGATCCCACTTCCTGGCAGGACGTTGAGGGCCAGATTAAAATGTTACAAGGGCTGGTTGTGGTCCCCAGGCCAGAGTTTTCCCACCCCTGCTCTAAAACTTATTTGAAGGGACATAAATGGGCAAGGGATAGTGTCTACAAAATGTAAAATATTGTCCATTTGTGGAGAATTCCAACTAAACTTCTCTCAATGTTTCAATACTTCAAAACATCTCGAAAATATCCAGTATTGCTAAACTCAAGCATTTAAAAAAAATTAAATATATTTGCTTTGTGTTGAAGCTTCAGGATTCATGTGCTCAAGCTTGTTTCTGCAACCATGAGGGTTAGAATTTATTTTCTTAATGAAAGCTGGCATTCTCAGATGATTCTTCCAGCAGCTTTCTTTTCAGAAAAATGCAAACCGAGACACTTACATGTAGTATTGCCAGCTCTCGTGATTTTATCATGAAACTATTTCCCTGCTCTAAACTTGTACAAATTGCACAAGACATTCCATCTCATTAAGATGTCCTTGTAATGGGATACTTTTCTTCCTTAGGTGAAAACCTTTGCTGCCTCTTGAGTGACAGGGAGTTCTGAGAGTGGTTAGTGAACACTAGGGATTATAATTGGATATGGTGTTTTAACAAGTCACTTCGGAAATCATTCATTTAAGGGAGTTTTTCAATGAAGAGAAAATCTGAGAGGGAATTTCAAGGCAGTTCAAGCACTATTCTGAAAATTCACCAGTCATAAGAAGAAAGAAGACTGAGCTTGGAAGGTTTCTAAAAATTTAAATTCCAGTAAAAACTGCAGAGGAGCTCTCTGGATTGCCCATGTCTGTAGCTGCTGACATGTTGTTTAACCCATGTGTTCCTGATGTACATAGGATGGATGACATTATCCACTTCTTGGACTCTGTAGTTACAGTATCTTTGTTATATACATACGGAATGAATCCATACATACTCGATCATAAGCCGGTTTGTTTATAAGCTGACCTCCCAAAATGGATAAGTAAAAATTGAAAATGTTTGACCCGTTAGTAAGCTGACCCTATAATTCAGGAGTCAGCAAACTTTGGCGCCCGGGCCATCAGGATAAGCCCCCAGTGGGCCAAGATGGGTTGTTTACCTTGAGCGTCCACAGGCACGGAGTTAAACCTAAGTAAACAAAGTGTTCTGGCGCATCAGCTGCTTACCCTGACAGACCAGGACAGCAACTGGTGGGGACATTTTTTGGGGGGGGAGAAGTTGGGGTCAGGGGAGTAACCCCTGTGACCACTCCTACATGACCCCACCCCTAGCCCAGGACCCCCACACTCTCTGGATTGGCTGGAGCTGCTCCGGCAGGCTGGGCAGTGCGGCCAGACTCTGCAGCATGGCCGCAGCATGCTCCGGTGGGCTAGGTGGTGCAGCCACAGCCTGCTCCGGGGAGTGGGGCCAAGCAGCATGGCTGCAGCCTGCCAGCCCCAGAGCTGCAGCTGCTTCAGAGCTTGGGAGAGAGCAGTGTGGCCAGAAGCAGAGAGACTCTGGCCCTGCCTCTTCCCTTCTGGCTCTGCTGGCTGTGCTGCCTCTCCTTCCTCCCTCTGTTGGGGGGAGGGGCTGTGTCCCACCTCTCCCTCTCTATACCCTTTCATAAGCCAACCTTCGTCTCTGGTGCTTCCCTTTTTTACTAAAAAAAAAATAAAAAAAATATCGGCTTATGAATGAGTATATACGGTATTTAAATTTACCACTGAAAACAGAGGAAAAATACTAAGAATAGTGGCTACGTAATGGGGCAGGAAGCTTGCAGTTGTATTGTGATGGTGCTTGTTACAAATCTGAAAACAGTAATATAAACAAATATAGAAGCTGTGTCAGGGAAGTGGGTATACTAATGGCCATAGAGCTCAAGTGGTCATTGCTTTTAATTCTGCTTAATTAGAATGTAAAGCATAAAACTATCCACTATAGTGAGGTGGATGTCTGTTCATAGGATACTGAAAACAAGTAATTCTAACTAAGTGTAATTGATACTCCTGCAAATGCAGTAGCAAACACTACTGCAGGGCCATGTAGTATATTTTTAAATTCTAAAACAATATGTTCTTGCTATGACTTCTCCTAATATATGTAGACACAGTAATGGGCTTCCTAAATTTCTTTAAAATCTGCATGTGTCAAAAGCAGATTCTTTATATTCTAACTTTAAATTGAGGGGAAAACTTCCCCAAGAACTACTTGTTAAATAGCACTAGAGGCCTGGAGAGTAATCTAAATACTGCACGAGTATAAAGCTCTGTTGTTCAGTCCCATTGGCCAAATACTGAATGATCTAAGCTGTTCATGTGCAGATAATGGTGTGAAGTCAAGTGCAGCTTCCAGTGCTGATTTAGCCCGAAAAGCTTGGTGACAAGATGGCTTGTGAACTAACTTGATAGAAGTGCATCAATCAACATTTTTGTTTAACTTTTATGACTGCCAGGACTAAAAACACTATCTCCCTAATGCTATCTCTGACTCAATAATTGAGCTGACAAGGATTTGAGAACATATTTGATAATTCTTTTTGGAGGGTTCTTGTTAATGGAGACAATTTATTTAGTGATTGCAGAAATGTAGCCAATTTCAGGAGGGATATAATACAAATACAATAAGTGCTCTGTCCTCATCAGTAATTTAAAACTCCCACTGTAATCGGTGATAAACTGTTAATAGTTAAATGTATTCTCCTTCCCTGGGTGGTAGATGTAGGTAGCAGAGGATAAATAAATCATACTGCACATTTTAACTGTCCAGTTTTCAAAAGAAACATGTAGATAGTTGACAGGGATGATATAGGTTTACTGGGTCCTGCCTAAGTGCAGAGAGTTGGACTACATCTCCTCCTCCACCACCACCCCGTCCAGTGACTCACCTCAAGAGTTCAGGATGTTAAGGGGCCCTTCATGAAACAATATTCAAATGTTTACTTAAGCTTTTCACATTCATATTTGGGGTTTCTCAGCTTTCTTTTGATCTCATTGTCCCCAGTCTTTGCCACGCCGGCTCTTGCTTGATTTAGAGTACACAAGTGGCTTTTGTTTAGTGCCTGCAAGGAATTGTTCTGAAGGAACCAGGTTCTTCTGGATGATTTCTCTCCATTTTGTTACTCTGTAGCTTTCCACATATTTTGAGGAAGGACTTTTCTGAAGTGAAGTACTTTCTGGACTTCCTCCTCTCAGATGGTGGAATGTATCCACACAGTGGATGTATTGTATCGTGTATGTGTGGTGGCTCGTTTGTATGTATCTAAACTGAAGGCATCCTCCCTTGCTGATGGAGGAGCAATCTTGGCAAAGTACTATAGTGATAATGTGGGAGTTGGCTTCAAAGTCCCTCTGATAGTCCTGCAGGGCTGCTTGCAATATCAGTTTGTGCACCTGGCTTGAGTTTGACCATACAGGGGCACAGTACTCTGCAACTAAGGGTTTGGCTACACTTGCAGGTGTGCAGTGCTGGGAGTTAAAGCTGTCTTCGTACAGCTGTGCAGGGAAAGCTCTACAGTGTGACAACACTGACAGCTACCAGCGCTGCACTGTGGCCACATTTGCACCGGTGTTGGGAGTGGTGCATTATGGACAGCTATCCCACAGAGCACCTCGTCCCATTTTGGCGCTGTGGGTTGTGGGAAGGGGGTGGAGGCTGTGGGTCATTCTGCTTCCTGTCCCAACGTCCCATGATGCATCGCTTCACATTCCAGCAATCCCTGTTTTTCTGTCCACGTTTGGCGCCATCTTGACTCTCTCAACGGTTTCTGTGCAGCGCGATTTCTGTGGGAAATGGAGCCCGAACTGCTGAGGAGTATGCTGATGAGTCTCGCCAGCACATCACGTTTGGCAGTTGAGCTGTTCCTTAAGATACAAAGCGATGAGGAGTCCGACGATGATAGCGAGTAGCCTGATGCGTATGACACTAAATTGCTTCTGGCATTCACGAAAATGCTCAGCACCGTGGAACGCCGCTTTTGGGCTCGGGAAACAAGCACCAAGTGGTGGGATCATATCGTCATGGAAGTCTGGGATGATGAGCAGTGGCTGCAGAACTTTCGGATGAGAAAAGCCACTTTCATGGGACTGTGTGCTGAGCTTGCCCCCACCCTGCGGCGCACAGACACGAGATTGAGACCTGCCCTGCCGGTGGAGAAGCGGGTGACTATTGCAATCTGGAAGCTGGCAACTCCAGAGAGCTACCGATTGGTCGGGAACCAGTTTGGAGTGGGAAAGTCGACCGTTGGGATTGTTTTGATGCAAGTTTGCATGGCCATTAATGACATCCTGCTAAGAAGAACCGTGACTCTGGGGAACGTGCAGGACATTGTGGATGGCTTTGCACAAATGGGTTTCCCTAATTGTGGAGGGGCGATAGATGGGATGCATAGTCCTATTCTGGCACCACTCCACCTAGCATCCGAGTACGTTAATCAGAAGGGGTATTTCTCTGATTCTCCAGGTGCTTGTGGATCACTGTGGGCGTTTCATTGACATTAACAGGCTAGCCTGGAAAGGTGCATGATGCATGCATCTTTCGGAACACTGGCCTGTTCAGAAAGCTGCAGGCAGGGACTTTTTTTCCCAGACCAGAAGATCACACTAGGGGACGTTGAAATGCCCATTGTGATCCTTGGAGACCCCGCTTACCTGTTAATGCCTTCGCTCATGAAACCACATACAGGGAAGCTTGACAGGAGCAAGGACCGGTTCAACTACAGGCTGAGTCAGTGCCGAATGACTGTGGAGTGTGCTTTTGGCCGTTTAAAGGGACACTGACGATCTCTATATGGGGAGCTAGACTTGGGGGAAAGCAGCATCCCCGCGGTTATATCCACGTGCTGTACCCTCCATTATATTTGTGAAGGGAAGGGTGAAACATTCAGTCAGGTATGGACCTCTGAGGTTCAACGCCTGGAGGCTGAATTTTCACAGCCAGAGAGCAGGGCTACTAGAGAGGCCCAGCACAGGGCTTCAAGGATTAGGGATGCCTTGAGGGAGGAATCTGAGGCTGAAAACCAACAGTAATGTTTGGTGCCTTGCACGGGAGTGAAGTGCAGTGGTTACAATGTTAGTAGGAATCTGTTTTTCCTAAGCTGATTTGCAGTGCCTGTTTCTTTCCTGGGCTAACTTATCTTTGACTTTCTGCAATAATAAAGACTGTTTTCAAAGCCAAGAATTCATTTATTGAAAAGAAAATAACTTTTTATTGACAGACCCACAACATTTTGGGAACCTAAAAGGGCAGGCTGGTGCAGTGGGGAACTGTACAGTCACAGGTTTTAGTATGTCCTGTCTGGAGTGCTGGGCAATGACTGCTGCACTTCAGGATGCCTATACTGCGTGGTGATGGGGGTTGAGTGCAGAGGGTAAGGGTCGTAGTTCTCAGGGCTGGTTGGTGAATGTACAGGTGATGGAGGCAGCTGGTGGTGGTAAGAACCTGGATGCTGGGGATGGGGGTTTTGATCTGACATTGGGGCACAAGGGAAAGAGCTTTGGGACAGGGGTGGGGGGGACCGGCATGGTAGTGCTCTGCCTGCATGGCTACGAGCGCCTGGATAGAGTCTGCTTGGCGTGCCAGGTTGCTTATCAGCTGCTTTGTGCTTTTCTTCCTGGCTGCTGCATTTTTCTGGTGGATCCTGCTTTCCCTTTCCCTCCAGTCCTGAAGTTTTTGATTCTCTCTGGCAGAATGATCCATAACTGCTTGCAGCAGGTCGTCTTTGCTTTTTCGCGGCTTCTTCCGGAGGTTTTGGAGTCTTTGAGCAGTTGATAACACAGGCAGCCATGAACTCAAGGTTGCTTGTGGAAAGGCAAAAAAGGCAACAGTTAACAGAGGCAGCATTGTTTATATCTCAGTTATTCCCTCACAGTGAAGGAGTAACATTCTTCACAATAGCATAATTTTCCCATACCAAAGAGAGCGCACGTAACCCACAGGAGCCCTGAAATAGTGAGTAAGGGGGACTGATTGCTTCAGGGCTGTACTGTCCTCGGGATTTCTGTGCATTGGGGAAAGCAAATAGCTGCAGGGGGCACCTACACTGAACACTCTCCCAACACTTTCCACAGGAGTTGATCGTGGAAGATATCTCGCTGCCACGGGTCACCTGGTAAGAGCGGGAGGGTCTTCTACAGCAATGCGGATTCCGTCCTGGCCCCTATGCAGCTTGCCTGTGTGCAGCAATGGCCCCTCCACCCCTTGCTATTCCACATCTAGGCATGCATGCAGAACCCTCCCTCCTCTCCTGAAAAATTTCCATTCTGAAAATAAAAGCCGCTTACCGGGAACCCACTCCTCTTTTTGTCCTCCACCAAGTACCAGCTGCTGCGACTGGCTACCTTCCTCCTGGCTTGAGAAGAGCTCCTGGCTGCATGCCTCCAGGGACTCCAGGGTGTCTTCCCCCCTACCCCATACCCTCACTCTCGGTTTCCTCCTCCATCCCCTGCTCTGAAGTGTCCATCGTGGTCCTCGGATTGGCAGAGGGGTCACCCCCAAGTATTGCGTCCAGCTCTCTGTAGAAACGGCAGGTCATGGGAGCAGTGCCGGAGCAGTGGTTTCCCTTGCGGTCTTTGCAATAGGCACTCCGCAGCTCCTTCAGTTTAACCCTGCACTGCAGCGCGTCCCAGTCATGGCCCCTTTCCAGCATGGCCCTTGATACCTCCCCAAAGGTATTGTAATTTCTACGGCTGGAGCGCAGCTGGGACTGCACAGTTTCCTCCCCCCAAACACTGATGAGTTCCCGCAACTCGCCATTGCTCCATGCTGGGGCTCATTTGGCGCGTGGAGGCATGGTCACCTGGAAAGATTCACTGATTGCAGTCCTGGCTGAGCAAACAGGAAGGGGATTTTTAAAATTCCCGGGGCATTTAAAGGGCGGGTTATCTGAGGCTAGGGCAGTAGAGTTCGAACTGATGAGCAGAGTGGCTGAACAGGCATTCTGGGATACCTCTGGAGGCCAATAACAGCGCTTTTGGTGGCCACACTGGCGGAGCAGCGCTGCATCACCAGCAGTGCAGTTGTTATTTCCCTAGGCCGAGGTGGAGTACAGCCAGCGCTGTAGCCAGAGAGATACAGTGCTGTATGTGCCTTGCAAGTGTGGACAGTGAGTGAGTTGCAGCGCTGTAAAGCCACCACCAACACTGCAACTCTCCAGTGTAGCCAAGCCCTAAGTAACATGGAACATGACTGGTTGCTGTGTGTTTTGGGATCAGCTCCCCATTTTGTATTGGCCAGTTGCTGAAGTATACAATTCCTGGAGTTCACTTTCTTTTTCAGTTTCTTGATGTGCTCGTTGAATGTCAGAGTTCTATATAATGTGACCCTGATGTCTGTAGTGCTCAAGGATTGTACCATCCGGTGATATGTGGAGTTTTTGTTTGGTTTGCTAGTGTTACAGATGGAAGATGCACGTATGTCTTGCAAGGATTGGCATTCAGGAATGAAGTGAAATATTTTTTCCAGGTATACGCAGGGAGCTAGTTAGAATGTGCTCAGTGTCATCAAAGATTTCTGATTATCTGCATAAATGAATCTTTACATGTTAGAAAGATTTTGGTTAACTTGTGTAGACATTAAACAGCCTTAGGGCAATCCATTCAATTGAGTATGCTGTAGACTTTTCTGACCATCCATCCTGACAAAGAAATAGATTCTTCAGCATGGAAGAAATGTTCTGGACTATCTTGCCATTTCTCAAAATTCTTACTAATATCAATAGAAATACACAATGGTTTGCTGTTTTAGGCAGCCCATAGATTAACAAACACAGCTCCTCTATTTTTGCTGGTTTTGGAGCCATCTTCAATAAATTGACTTAAGCTTAAATTTGGCCACCATGTGAATGTCCTGGGCAGAAATTGGCTTGGTCAGCAGTCAGCTCCCCTTCTAATATTGGTGCTATGCTACCATTATAACCTGCTTATACAGCTTGTAGGTTAAGCAGAGTAAAGCTATTGAGATGGTAACTCAGGAATTGAGCAGAGCAACCACTTCGGTGTGTCCCCACAGCCTGAGTGTTTCATTGTCTCCATGCAAGAGTTAAACTCAAGTAGCCACTTCTATGCTCTTTTCCTAAAGTGTGGTTATAGTCCATTAGATACATAGTCAGTTCCTACCCACGATTCAGGGTTTTTATAACTATTGTTGCTCTTCAGTGTTGAACTGCTCATTGTGGACTTTACTGTCTTTAGAAAGTGTGCAAAGCTTTGCTTGTTTCATTCTGTTCTTTATTTTTTGGTTTACTGTTTAGAATGAGTTGGTGTGACTTAGTTGGGAGAGACTATGGCAATGTACTTGGGCTGTAGTGGATCAGCTTGTGTCCGGCGGCGGGGGGCGCAAGAGGGGCGAGGTGTGTGTGGGTTTTTTTGTTTTTTTTTGTGGTTTTTTTTTTTTTTTTTTTAAATGGCACAGGGTTTGTTTCTGTCGGCGCTCTCCAGCTGCTCCTTTTCAATCTCTCTCTCAAGCATTTTGCTGAGCCTAATAACTTTTTTTTTCACCATGGGGATCCAAATCGAATAGTTTTGAATCTTGTTGGTGGCTTGTCTGTTGTGAATGCCCACGTACGTGTGTCTGACACGTGGGAAGACTGCCCAAAAATACATCCCCATACCAGGGAGACACATTCTATGTAGTGCTTGCATATTGGAGTAATATTACAGAAAGTTTCATCCAGTTCAGAGGAAAAGCTTCTTGAGGTCGTTTCCAGCCTTAAGTTTTTACATTTAAGTAGATGGTACAAATGCATTGCCATCATGTATGTTAAATGTTGAATATTCTGCATCCTTTCTCTTGTTTCCCCTCCCAATGCATTTATCCTTGCAACACAATGGAATGTCTGGGGAGAACTGTTGTGATCTTACTCTTCAATCTGAATTCAAACACAACACAACAGCAAAGATAGCATCACTATGTTACTGTCAATTGCAGTCCAACTCTGTCATAACTCTAGTCCCAGATTTGGACCTTAGCATCCAAAATATGGGGGTTAGCATGAAAAACCTCCAAGCTTAGTTACCAGCTTGGACCTGGTACTTGCTGCCACCACCCAAAAAATTAGTGTTTTGGGGCACTCTGGTCCCCCCCGAAACGCTTCCCTGGGGACCCCAAGACCCAAACCCTTGAGTCTCACAACAAAGGGAGATAAATCTTTTCCCTTCCCCCCTCCAGGTGCTCCTGGAGAGATACACAGACACAAGCTTTGTGAATCTAAACAGAGGGAGTCCACCCTCTGTAATTCCAATCCTGGAAACAAAAGCACTTTCCTCTTCACCCAGAGGGAATGCAAAATCAGACTAGTAAATCTAACACACACAGATCTCCCTCTGACTTCTTCCTCCCACCAATTCCCTGGTGAGTACAGACTCAATTTCCCTGAAGTTTCCCAGTAAAGAAAAACTCCAACAGGTCTCAAAAAGAAAGAAAAATACATACAAATGGTCTCTCTGTATTAAGGTGACAAATACAGGGTCAATTGCTTAAAAGAATATTGAATAAACAGCCTTATTCAAAAAGAATACAATTCAAAGCACTCCAGCAACTATAGACATGTAAATACATGATCTCTGTACTCACAACTTGGAAACAGAAGATTAGAGAGCAGGAAATAGAAATCCCCTCATAGCTGAGAGAGAGCATACAGGCAGAAGAACAAAGAACACAGACATAACCCTCCCTCCACCCAGAGTTGAAAAAAAAATCCTGTTTCTTGATTGGTCCTCTGGTCAGGTGATTCAGGTGAAAGAGACATTAACCCTTAGTTATCTGTTTATGACACGCCCCCCAAATTGCAGACAGTGGGGAAGCTCACTGGCAGCGATTTCCTCCTAGAACTTTAAAATAGATTAATACAACACATGCACCTTTACATATACCACTAAGTATATAACTAACAGACCTCTACATTTTAAGAACACTGTTCAACTACTGGATTCTGGGACACTCACACGGGAGAGTGCATCAGCTACTTTGTTAGAAGCTCCTGAGATGTGCTGAATTTCAAAATCAAAATCTTGGAGAGCTAAACTCCACCGAAGAAGTTTCTTGTTGTTCCCCTTGGCAGTATGAAGCCACTTTAGCGCAGCATGGTCAGTTTGTAGCTGGAACCGCCGTCCCCAAACATATGGGCTTAGCTTTTCCAGGGCGTACACAATGGCATAGCATTCCTTTTCACTGACTGACCAGTGACTTTCCCTCTCAGACAGTTTCTTGCTGAGAAACACGACAGGATGGAAGTTGTGATCTGTTGCTTCCTGCGTGAGCACTGCTCCTATACCACGCTCAGATGCATCCGTGGTTACTAGGAATGGCTTGTCAAAGTCCGGGGCCCTGAGTACAGGGTCAGACATGAGCGTTGCCTTAAGTTGGGTAAAGGCCTTTTGACACTCATCAGTCCACTTAACTGCATTTGACTGGGTCTTTTTGGTCAGGTCGGTCAGTGGGGCAGCGATTTGGCTGTAGTGTGGTACAAATCGCCTGTAGTATCCGGCCAAGCCTAAGAAGGATTGGACCTGCTTCTTGGACCATGGGACAGGCCACTTTTGGATAGCATCCACCTTGGCCTGTAGGGGATTTATGGTTCCTCGACCCACCTGGTGCCCCAGGTAAGTCACTCTGTTTTGGCCTACTTGACACTTTTTGGCCTTAACAGTTAGTCCGGCCTGCCTGATGCGCTCAAAGACCTTTTCCAGGTGTAGCAGGTGTTCGGGCCAGGAGTCTGAAAAAAGGGCCACATCATCAAGGTAGGCAACTGCAAATTCTCCCAGTCCTGCTAGTAGACCATCTACCAGCCTCTGGAAGGTGGCGGGTGCATTTCGACGACCGAAAGGAAGGACATTGAATTCATACACCCCCGCATGGGTGACGAATGCTGACCTCTCCTTGGCAGGTTCATCTAGCGGTACTTGCCAGTACCCCTTGGTTAAGTCTATTGTAGAGATGAACTGGGCACGTCCCAGCTTCTCCAATAGCTCATCGGTGCGTGGCATTGGATAGTTGTCCAGACGAGTTACCGCATTTAGCTTACGGTAGTCCACGCAAAAGCGTATTTCCCCATCTGGTTTGGGTACCAGAACCACTGGAGATGCCCATACACTGGTAGATGAGCGGATTATACCCATCTGTAGCATGTTCTGGATCTCCCGTTCTATAGCAGCTTGGGCATGAGGAGACACTCGGTAGGGTGGGGTTCTAATGGGATGAGCATTACCTGTGTCAATGGAGTGGTATGCCCGTTCAGTCCGTCCTGGGGTGGCTGAGAATAATGGGGTGAAGCTAGTGCACAGCTCCTTGATTTGTCGCCGCTGCAGACGTTCCAGGGTGGTTGAGAGGTTCACCTCTTCCACGCCACCGTCTTTTTTCCCGTCGTAGTAGACACCGTCAGGCCACTCAGCATCATCTCCCTGGACTGTAAACTGACAAACCTGTAAGTCTCTGGAATAGAAAGGCTTGAGAGAATTAACATGGTACACTCTAGGCTTTAGTGAGGAATTGGGAAATGCTATGAGGTAGTTCACAGTTCCCAGGCGCTCTTGGACCGTGAATGGCCCTTCCCATGATGCTTCCATCTTATGGGCCTGTTGCGCCTTCAAGACCATAACCTGGTCTCCTACCTTGAAGGAACGTTCTCTGGCATGTCTGTCATACCAGGCCTTTTGCTCTTCCTGAGCATCCTTTAGGTTCTCTCTAGCAAGGGCTAAAGAGTGTCGGAGGGTGCTTTGTAGGTTGCTTACAAAGTCCAGAATGTTAGTTTCTGGAGAAGGCGTAAACCCCTCCCATTGCCGCTTCACCAACTGTAATGGCCCCTTATCCTCGTGACCATACACAAGTTCAAACGGTGAAAACCCTAAACTGGGATGTGGTACAGCCCTGTAGGCAAACAGCAACTGCTGCAACACTAGGTCCCAATTATTGGAGTATTCGTTGATGAATTTACGTATCATGGCCCCCAAAGTTCCATTAAACCTTTCTACCAGGCCATTGGTTTGATGGTGGTACGGGGTGGTAACCAAATGGTTCACCCCATGAGTTTCCCACAGTTTTTGCATGGTCCCTGCCAGGAAATTAGATCCTGAATCTGTAAGGATGTCGGAGGGCCAACCTACCCTGGCAAAAATGTCTGTTAGGGCCAGGCACACAGTGTTAGCCCTGGTGTTGCCTAGAGCTACTGCTTCTGGCCATCGGGTAGCAAAGTCCACTAAAGTCAGTACGTACTGCTTTCCTCTGGGTGTCTTTTTTGGGAAAGGACCCAGAATATCCACAGCTACTCACTGAAATGGGACCTCAATTATGGGGAGTGGCTGGAGAGGGGCCTTGACCTGGTCATGGGGTTTTCCCACTCTTTGGCACACCTTACAGGACCGAACATACTTGGCAACATCCTTGCCCATCCCCTCCCAGTGGAAGGACTTCCCCAACCAGTCCTTGGTTCTGTTCACCCCAGCATGGCCACTGGGATGATCATGGGCTAAGCTTAAGAGCTTTCCCCGGTACTTAGTTGGAACCACCAACTGTTTTTGCGGCTGCCATTCTTCCCGGTGTCCACCAGAAAGAATCTCTTGTATAAAAGTCCTTGGTCTATAACAAACCGGGATCGATTAGAAGAGCTGAGAGGCGGTGGGGTGCTCCGTGCCGCCGCCCAAGCTTTCTGAAGGCTGTCATCGGCTTCCTGCTCAGTCTGGAACTGTTCCCTTGAGGCTGGGGTCACCAGTTCTTCCTCAGACTGTGGACTTGGGCTTGGTCCCTCTGGAAGCAATGTAGGTGATGGGGTGGTTTCCGTTGCTGGTGAACCGCTCTCCGCTGGTGCACCTGAGGGTATTTCAGGCTCTGGCTGAGCCTTTTGGGTATGGCTGTCTTTCGCTTCTGCCAGTTCTGGCTCGCTGGCGCCCTCTGGCGTTGAGTTTGAAGATGTGGTTGCACTTGCTGGTGCTGGTTGGTGTTCCAGTTCCGGGCCTGGGACTGGAGGTGCTGTGGCTGTTTCAGTGGTTGGCATGGAATCCGGGTCCACTACCTCTGTCTGGGTCTCTGGTAACACAGACGGGGTGCCTGTGGACGGCTCAGGAACAGGAATGGGTCTGGAAGCTTGCCTGGTTTGGCTACGTGTAACCATTCCCACTCTCTTGGCCCGCTTCACCTGGTTGGCCAAGTCTTCTCCCAGTAGCATGGGGATAGGATAATTGTCATAGACTGCAAAAGTCCACATTCCTGACCATCCTTTGTACTGGACAGGCAGTTCAGCTGTAGGCAAGTCTACAGCTTGTGACATGAAGGGGTAAATTGTCACTTGGGCCTTTGGGTTGATGAATTTGGGGTCTACGAAGGATTGGTGGATAGCTGACACTTGTGCCCCTGTGTCTCTCCATGCAGTAACCTTCTTTCCGCTCACTCTCAAATTTTCCCTTCGCTCCAAGGGTATCTGAGAGGCAGCTGGGCCTGGGGATCTTTGGTGTGATGGTGGTGTAATGAATTGTACTCGGATGGCGTTCTTTGGACAGTTGACCTTGATATGTCCCAGTTCATTACACTTAAAGCATCTTCCATCTGATGGGTCACTGGGCCGAGGTGAGTTACTGGAGACTGGTGAGGTGGAAGAATAGGGCATCTGTGGCTTTACTTGGGTTGTAGGTGGGGTCTTTGGCTGTCCTCGGTTGTAGGGTTTATGGTCGGTGTGCCCCCTGGGGTATTCGTTCCCCTTGACCGTAGCTTTCTTGCTTTCTGCCACTTCCATCCATCTGGCTCCAATCTCCCCCGCCTCAGCGAGATTTTTGGGTTTTCCATCTTGTATGTACCGTGTGATGTCCTCAGGAACACTATCCAAGAACTGCTCCATTTGTATGAGGAGGTGCAGTTCTTCCAAGGTTTTAACATTGTGTCCTGATATCCAGGCCTCATAATTTTTCCCCACGTAGTAGGCGTGTTTGGGAAATGACACATCTGGTTTCCACTTTTGGGTTCTGAAACACCGACGGGCATGATTCGGGGTTATCCCCATTCTGTATCTGGCCTTGGTTTGAAAAAGTTTATAGTCATTCATGTGCTCCTTAAGCATTTCAGCTGCCACCTCTGCTAAAGGTCCACTGAGCTGTGGCCTCAATTCTACCATGTACTGGTCTTCAGGGATGCTGTACCCAAGACAGGCTCTTTCAAAATTTTCCAAGAAGGCCTCGGTGTCATCACCTGCCTTGTAGGTGGGAAATTTTCTGTGATGTGGAACCATAATTGGCGAAGGGTTGTTAGGATTGGCTGGAGCCTGTTGCTTAGCCTTTTCTAATTCCAGTTCATGTTTTCTCTGTTTTTTCCCTCTCTTCACTTTCTTTTTGTTTTTCCATTTCTCGGCGGTAGGCTACCTCTTCTTCTGCTTGTTTCATTTTGTGGGCCACTTCTTCTTCTTGTAGTTTTCTGTGGTGGGCTGCATTTTTGGCTTCTTGTTTTTGTAGCCTTTCCATCTCTTGTTTGTGAGTTGCCTCATCTCTGGTCATCTGTGTTCTGAGTAGTTCTATCTGTTTTTCCATTGCCTCGAGCTGTACTGCCTCTGGTTTTCGTGACATCTTGTTTTCTTGTGTTGGGGTGCCCTCCGGTGGTTATGGTCTGAACTGCAGGCTCTCTGTTGCCTCCTGAAGTCTGCCTAGCAACAGTGCTTATTTCCCTTTCTTCCTCTAGCGTAAACTAGAAAAACCACTTTATTTGCATGTATATAGTGCTGGTATTTGCCTCCTAATGGGAGTGCTATTGTCACAAAAGACTCTTTTGTCACAGCTTAATGGGTCCTTGCTTAATATGCAAGCCAGAAACTTGCCAGAGAGAGCAGAAAAAAAAATTCTCTCTGGTTCCCTTTTAAAACCAAACTGTTCCTCTCTGCTAAAAAGCCCCTAGCAGAGAAAAGAAAAATATGACATTCCTACTGGCTTCTGGATTCTATCTCACCACTGCACACCATGTCATAACTCTAGTCCCAGATTTGGACCTTAGCGTCCAAAATATGGGGGTTAGCATGAAAAACCTCCAAGCTTAGTTACCAGCTTGGACCTGGTACTTGCTGCCACCACCCAAAAAATTAGTGTTTTGGGGCACTCTGGTCCCCCTGAAACCCTTCCCTGGGGACCCCAAGACCCAAACCCTTGAGTCTCACAACAAAGGGAAATAAATCTTTTCCCTTCCCCCCTCCAGGTGCTCCTGGAGAGATACACAGACACAAGCTCTGTGAATCTAAACAGAGGGAGTCCACCCTCTGTAATTCCAATCCTGGAAACAAAAGCACTTTCCTCTTCACCCAGAGGGAATGCAAAATCAGACTAGTAAATCTAACACACACAGATCTCCCTCTGACTTCTTCCTCCCACCAATTCCCTGGTGAGTACAGACTCAGGCCATGTCTACATCTAAAATTTTGCAGCGCTGGTTGTTACAGCTGTATTAGTACAGCTGTATAGGGCCAGCGCTGCAGAGTGGCCACACTTACAGCAACCAGCGCTGCAAGTGGTGTTAGATGTGGCCACACTGCAGCGCTGTTGGGCGGCTTCAAGGGGGGTTCTGGGAACGCGAGAGCAAACCACAGCGAAGCTGGTCTCCTTTCCCGGTTTGCTCTCGCGTTCCCCGAACCCCCCTGCAAACCGCAGGGAAGGAGACCTGCTTGCTCGGGGGTTCGGGGAACGAGAGAGCAAACCGGGGAAGGAGACCAGCTTCGCCGGCAGTTTGCTCTCGCGTTCCCCGAACCCCCCTGCAAACCGCAGGGAAGGAGACCTGCTTGCACGGGGGTTCGGGGAACGCGAGAGCAAACCGGGAAAGGAGACCAGCTTCGCCGCGGTTTGCTCTCG
Organism: Gopherus evgoodei; assembly: GCF_007399415.2. Lineage (NCBI taxonomy): Eukaryota > Metazoa > Chordata > Testudines > Testudinidae > Gopherus > Gopherus evgoodei. The sequence goes on along the minus strand of NC_044335.1, from coordinate 19,027,027 downwards.
CGTTCCCGGAACCACCCAGCAAACCTCAGGGAAGGAGACCTGCTTGCTCGGGGTTAGGGGAACGCGAGAGCAAGCCGGGGAAGGAGACCAGCTTGATTACCAGAGGCTTCCTCAGGTATGCTGGGATACCTGCTTATTCCACGGAGGTCAAGAAAAGCGCTGGTAAGTGTCTATACTTGATTACCAGCGCTGGATCACCAGCGCTGGATCCTCTACACCCGAGACAAAACGGGAGCACGGCCAGCGCTGCAAACAGGGAGTTGCAGCGCTGGTGGTGCCCTGCAGATGTGTACACCTCCTAAGTTGCAGCGCTGTAACTCCCTCACCAGCGCTGCAACTTTCTGATGTAGACAAGCCCTCAATTTCCCTGAAGTTTCCCAGTAAAGAAAAACTCCAACAGGTCTCAAAAAGAAAGCTTTATATAAAAAAAGAGAGAAAAATACATACAAATGGTCTCTCTGTATTAAGGTGACAAATACAGGGTCAATTGCTTAAAAGAATATTGAATAAACAGCCTTATTCAAAAAGAATACAATTCAAAGCACTCCAGCAACTATAGACATGTAAATACATGATCTCTGTACTCACAACTTGGAAACAGAAGATTAGAGAGCAGGAAATAGAAATCCCCTCATAGCTGAGAGAGAGCATACAGGCAGAAGAACAAAGAACACAGACACAACCCTCCCTCCACCCAGAGTTGAAAAAAAAATCCTGTTTCTTGATTGGTCCTCTGGTCAGGTGATTCAGGTGAAAGAGACTTTAACCCTTAGTTATCTGTTTATGACAAACTCCTACTATCATAGTACACTACTACATTCAATATAGTGCATTTTGTATAGCAACTATATGCCTACATTCAATATGGTGTTTTTAACAAAATATAGAATCTTACTGAAGCTCTTGCTGTATCTAATGTGGGAGATGAGACCACCAACTTTTTATGTAGCTTATGAAGTCGGCAAAATAAAGAGGTTCTGCTTTGCGTATTTTCAGCACCTGGTGTTGGCATGTACATAACTTGGTGATTACTGTATGTGCAATCCTCTAACTTTAAAACTTTCTACTTTAATCAGAATCAATTTTTAAAATCTATAATTGCAGATGTATAACTTTTGAGCCAGCTAAAAGTAGTCTTGTTTAAATTAGGGAATAACATTTTTAAAACAGCATCCTTCTTTTTAAAGCAAAAAATAAAATGTAAGTATAAAGGGAGGAAACATAACGTAAATATCTCTTTAGATGCTAGGAACATTACATGGCGTTGTATATTGATATACTGCTTTCTTCATTTGTAAATCAACTATGTACAGCTATTTATATTTAGACTTCTTTAAAAACCTTAGTAATTAAAACTCATCTGGAACTGCTTTAAGAACATAATTAAGTAGAAAGGATTTTTATTTTTATTTTTTTTTATTTGGGCTAATATAAATATAATTTGTTGGCCTGGATCTCATTGATTAAAGTATGGCTCCAAATCAGGGAAATGACGTCCAAAACAGCTCTTTATGAACAGTTACCCTCTTATGTTTAATAAATATAAAGAATATGCCCTTATTAAGGGAAAGAAGGACATTAGGGTTGAACTAGAAGACTTTTATTGTATTGAGCAGTCTGCTTTATTCAAGATCTAGTTTTCTGTACACAGCTGTACTAACTTGGTGAAATTCCAGCGGTTCTATATCATATGTATAGCTTGGCTGGAAATCATTTTGAAAGTCCCTTCAAAATATACTGTACTTATCTGGACTTCAAATGAAATTACTAAATCCCTAATTACTACTTCCCTCCCCAGTGTGGTGGTGTTTCAAAATGGCTATGTAACCCTTCCATACACCTCTACCTCGATATAACACTGTCCTTGGGAGCCAAAAAATCTTATCGTGTAATAAGTGAAAGTGTTATATTGAACTTACTTTGATCCACCGGAGTGCGCAGCCCTGCCCACCCACCCCCCGAGCACTGCTTTGCCGCATTATATCCAAATTCATATTATATCAGTGGCGTTATATCGAGGTAGTGATGTATTTTGGTTCAGTTCTCTAGTTTTTTTTATTGCTATTGGTGATGCTTTTATCTCAACAAAACTTGTTTAAATTGTGGGTTCTATCAAGTCAGAATTCTAGAGCTGGTTGGGCTTCAGTTTTGAGAATTTGTTTTATAGATTTCCTTAAGCAGTGGAAATTGTCCAGATTCACAAAAAATAGATTTGAGGTCCTGACCTTGTAACTACTTTATAGGAAGAGAGATAGGAAAAGGGACCGCAGACATTCTGGATTTCAGCCTGTGAAATTTTCCACTAGTTCCTTTAATAACATGCAGGCATGCTTATGCTATTGGTATTTCGGTCAGCAGTTCCACTCTGAGTAGAATTTCAAGCTTCTCAGTCAATGATGACATGATTGGCCAGAGTTTTATAGAGAGCAAGGCTTAAGTACATTTACACTTAGTAGTTAACTACTAAGTTCCTACTTAACAATGCTTGTAAATAATAAGTGAAATGAATTATAATTATGCAAAATTAAAGTGTTACTGGATCTATGCTGAGTGTAAATACCCATGTTTCGGGTTATCCCTTTTTTCTCTTCCTTTTGGCATCCAGATTTTCAATCTAGACTATAATTTAAAATATGAAGGATTTAATATTGCAGAGCTGGAAATTTGGTTGGCAGTTCTGTAATACATTCAAGAAAAAAGCACCAGCTGGTGAGCAAAAATAATTTAGATTGACCAGTGGGTTAATCTGACTAACCCAGAACAAATCTGCCACCCAACATTTTGTGTAGGAAAAGAAGCAATTTCCATACTGAATAGACCTAAGGTCCATCAGAAGCACAAGATGCTTTGGAGGATGCCATATTAGGCCTCATCTAGATTGTTTTAAACATTGTAGTGGAAGATATTAAACCTTATGCAATTTTTGTCAGTTATAACTCTGGCTATTGATATTCCGTCTAAATGTCCAGTTCCTTTTTTAATATTAAGTTCTTGGTCTAAATGAATTCTACAGATTAATTACACATTGTTTGGAAAAAGGATTTTCTTCTTACCTGATGAATTTCACAATTTTTTTTTTTCTTTTAATTTCATTGAATGTCCCTTTGGTCTCCTTGCCTCACAAGAGAAAAGGCAGAAGTTCCTGGTCTACCCTCTCATCTTAAATTCTGAAATATCCTTTTGGAAATGGGGTGAGCAGTACTGCCCACAGTTTTCCAGATCAGGCCACAACATTAACTTTTGTATAACAGCACTTTAATAGTCTCTGTATTATTCACTAGCCCTTTCTTTGTGTAACAGAACACCTTGTTTCCTTTATTTGACCACAACTGCACATTGAACAAAAGATGCTGTTGAGCTGTCTGCGAGAAGGACAAGAATTTATTCTTTGCCTTTTTTGTGCAGCCACCATATAAGAAATTTTAAAAATCTTTTTATTCTGCAATTGATCTGCCTCAGCCCAAGATTTCCTCCATTGACTCTTGTCTACAATCTTGTTTAACTTGTCGCAGGTCATTTACATGGGAAGGTGTCTTATGAGAACAAAGCCAGAGAAGAGGATGCTTACGGGCCACTTAGTGGACTGTGCATAAACATCTTGTAATCCACCAAGTCAAGAATAGTCTGTCAGAACAAAACTCGTATTCTAGAAGGCTCTGACAGTTAGCTTACATTAGCCTCAAAGAACAAGCTGTCAAAACCCCAACTTCAAAATGCAGGCAGTAATGGTCAGTCCATGACATGTCTGGAAGTTATAAGTCAAACTCAACTGCTAGATCCAATATACGGCCAGCTGTGTAAGTTGAGACTGTAACTGCCTGGGAGGGCCAGTGGTGGCTAGAAAACATTGAGCTCACTCAGCACTAAAAGTCAGATATAAACTCCGTAAGTGTGGATTAGTGGCAAGAGTAAATGGTCAGACCTTGATTGTATTTATCAACTATAGAATGTGTCTAGAACAGACTCACACTCCAAAAGTAGAGTGGCTTCACCTGCTTCTGGAGCATATGCCTCCAGGCCTTGAGCAGGGCTCATGGAGGTTTATATAACACCTAGGTTTCTTGCCTGTTTTTATCACGTGAAACTTTTTTTTTCAGAGCTCTCTATCTTGTGCTATTTAATATCTTTAATCTAACTTTCTTAAAATGTAGTAACTATAAATTCTAAAATGCTAAAATGTATATATCAAAGTTAAAGTGTGCAAGAGTCTTACTGAAAAACAACTCCATTCATTTGAATGAAGATTCCTGTTTGAATTTTACTTCAATTCTATATTTACTAGAATACTGCAGAACACTTAAGAAATCAGAGTGTTCGAAATGTATTGAACACTGAATTTCTTCAGTGGTTCTGTATAAAATACTTTTTTTGTAAAGTTCATTTTTGTATTCCTTAGAAATGAATTCCTAATAGCTGCATTTTAAAAATATATTCTGGATCTGAGTAAGCCTTTGGCATGCTGGACTGTCTTTCAGAATAAGACTTTTGACTGGCTTGGAAATACTAAAGGTTGTCTTTTTGGGTTGTTTCAGCACTCATGCGAAGTATTTTGAGAAGACCAGTTCAGAAAGCGACCACTACACTATTTCTGAACACCAAAAAAGCAGGTAAAGTTCTGTCTATGAAACACACTAATTCTAGTGCATATATCTCTGTGTAATGGCATTACTAGCAACTTTAAAAGTTATGTAAGCGAACATGCAGATATTCTTAATGCCCTTTTGAAGTGGGAATTTAATAGAGCAATGGAAATTTACATAATACTTTGTAAAATATGAGGAAGAGGGCCAGTGAGGAGTGAGTATTTTACTTTTGCCCAAGTGACTTCAACTTTATTAAATCTTAATATGAGATCTTTTAAAAGCGGTCTCTCCAGGCACCAGTGAAAAGGATTTGGCCTTGGTCATACCCACCCCAAGCTGTCAACAGTGTCTTCCCCCTCCCATTTTCTTAATGTCCTTTTCATGTTCTATTCTAGAGCATTCTAACACTTCCTGAGTTTTCGAGGCCTAGGCCTATCATATTCCCAAGGTGACAGCCCCATGTAGAGTAGTTGTGTGAGGTGACCATCAGGTTTCATGCAAGTGCCTAGTCTTTTGTTGATAGCATTTCACTGAGTAAAAGATAATAGAAGGCATAATATGTTCTCTCATACATCCTTCTTTTAGCATGTGACTAAATACAAGTTGCATTAGTTTTAACCACTTTTAAATTTAAACTGTTGTAAAGTCATCTTTAGACACTTTTTTATATGGGTTCATCTTAAACCTGTTCCTAATTGACTTAGGATTGTTTCAATTTTTCTTATCTTAAACTGGCCACATGACCTTCTTCACGAGTTCAACTAAATTGGCTTTGAAATCAACCTTTAGTTCAACCTATTCAGCTTTCACATATAGAAAAGTCCTTACCCTAACAAAGCAACTCTTGACTGGCAAGATAATTGTAGAAGCTTTTATAATTTCCCATTACCCAAGTAAATGGGCATGAATATTATATTGTAACATGCACATGTTGAACTGAAACTTTTATATGAAGCCACTATTTCCAAGGACTTCCTGTTCCCCTTAAATGTTTAAACCTGTGCTAGTTTTGGGGATTGTTTTATTTATTACTTTTTTTTACCTATCTGAGGCAAAATGCTTAACGTTTTGGGTTGGAGGAGCTGTTGGATTAGTTGAGGTGTCACAGGGTAACTGGCTTCTTTAAGAGGGAGCTTGGTCTAGTGCACCTGTGATTGATTATTTGCCTCCTAAGTGGGCTTAGGCACATGAATCCTACAAGGGAGGAGGCTGGGTGAGCCAGCATGTGAGGAGCAAGAAAGGGGGTGACTGAGAGCTGCCTAGGATAGACAGGGAAGCTGCAGAGGGTGGGAAGGTCTGCAGGACCTCATTGTGAATAGTGAGGCATTACTAGGAGATCCAGGGGCAGGTTAGCTGAAGGCTGGAAAAAATAGTCTGTGCTGGTGATCTGGACTGTTTGGATAGAAGTTGAGACTGGTTACTCAGGAATCCTGGAACAAGCACAGAAAGAAACTGAGAACCAAATGCTGGTGGACTCATAGGTGGGTGTTCTGGAAGTGATCCCTTTGGAGAGGGAAATGGAAAATTGCTGTCTTAAAATGTTTACTATAGAAATGGAAAACTGGGTTTGGTCATTAGGGTTCTCAGGATTACTGCGCACCTACATGAATAAGTCATGCCCATAGGTGGGTCTTTGACTTGAATAATGAGAGAGATTTTTCCCTTGGTCTGTCCTAGAGCACAACTGAAGTAGGGCACACCTGTTATGCTGCAGGGGGCACCTAGTTGAGGCCACCTTATTATAAGGTTCTCTGGATCAATTATTCTGCTGTACCAGTGGAGCCTATGGATTATCTGCCAACACATATTGAAACTGCAGACTGCTTTGTCTTCGCCAGGATTTTACCATTTTAGTTGCTGTGTGATAGGTAACATATGGTAAGAAAACACCTCTCTTGCTAGTGAAGACAAGACCGTACAGGCGTGTCTTCACTATGTTTAGCTGATACTTCTGTATCAAGTTTGTTCCGAGGATAAGCCAAATATGTAGTGTGTCCAGTCTCTCTGTCCTGAGAGTTATACACTCCAAACACTAAGATTCACATGTACAAATGTGTTTTTTTGACAGATGCTAAATTCTACTGTAGAAAAGTCCTTCGTGGTTTGTTCATTGAGCTTTTATACTGAAAAAATCATTTAATTTGTGAGGTCTAAACTAGCCATCCAGTGCCACAAAGCAGGATGGAGTACTGAAAAGAGCACAAGCACTTTCAGTTGTTACAACAACACTAGTTTTATGTGTTCTAGTACTTAAGATTCCAGTGTGTTTGTATAGGTTAACCATACTAGTTTGCCAAATCCTAATTTAGGAGACAGCATTTTTTGTCCCTCAAGAATTTTTTATAGCTTGCTTTTCGCAGTGTAAATGTTAGTTTAAAACACTTCTAACGAGTTAATTGTGGATTTTGGGATAGTATTTTCCTCATAAATTAACTTCTAATTATATTTGGAAGTACTACTACTGTTTTCCACAAGCAAGCTACGTACATGATTCAGTGAGTAGCTTCTGGCTTTGAGGAAAAAATTCTTTCCTTCCTTTCTGAGTTTTCAGTAGGCGTCTGATAGCAAAAATACTTGCTAGCTAGCAAATGTTCTGCTGTTGAATCTGATTTAAAAAAAACAACTGAATTCTCAGAAAATAACTTACTAGTGAGACCTGAAATAATATTGGTCTGTACTTAAATGCATGCTTGAGCAAACGGAACTGAATGACATCTATTTTTTTCTTCAAGTTTTGAGGATGACCTAACACTTACGGGGCAGCTTAAGTTTTGCTAGATCTCTTCATATAAATGAGTACTAGTACTTTTTTTTTTCTCTGTACTTGTCCAGAAGTATCTGATTATCCCCTCTTAATAGGAGGATTCTTTTTTTTGGAAACATGAGCGAATGAGCTCAGTTGTGAGATTATGGTGGTATCTCATTTGTGGTGGTATAACTTTGAGAGAAATAGTCTGCTCATCTGAAAGCTTACTGTCATTTGATTGTATAAATGTCTTAAGTTATTCCTTTCAGTTGAACTGGTACTTTAAAGAACTGGAGTTCTTTAAAAGTTAAACCCTCAAATGAAGAACACATGAGACTGTCCTCACTTCTAAAAAGTAAAGTGCAGAGAAAGTTGCAAGGAATAGTCACTCTAGCCTTCATGCAGATATCTTCAGTCAAAGGCAATCACCTGTATGTTCAATCTAGCTGAGCTTGCATGTATTACACAAACTCCTACATTAACAGAATGCTGTTTGCGAAGTCAGCATTCAAGTTAGTAAATGCCAGAATTAAGGTTGCCTGTACAACTTTAATTTGCCCCTTATGTGTATGCATTATGATTATCTTGAATTCCATTATCACATTGAGCAAACTCTTAAAAATTCTTTGTGGTAACATATTGACACCCATGGGGGTCATCAGCAGGGTTGAAACCTTTAGCCCATTGTGCAGACCTGTACACTTGAGTTAAAGGAGTAACTGGTAGCTGTAGTAAATTATCATCTATGAATTAGCACTAGAGGGGGGTGGCTATTTTGCCAGTGGGTTTCACAGATATTTGCAGACAATGGAGGAATGATTGTGTGTGTGTGTGTGTGTGTGTGTGTGTGTGTGTGTGGAGGGGTGGGTGGGGGAGGGTTCAATTTCAGACTCAGGAGAAGAGCGTGCTCTAGAGGACACAGATTCTTCTGTCCATTCCCCTGAGTTTGATCCCTTTTTTTCCCATTCCCTCCAGCCAGTCCCTGTTTCTTGCCTATACCTGGCTCCTCATACCAGTCCCATTCTCTTCATCTAGTTAGTCCACTCCTCAGGCTTTTCAACCCACTCCCATTGCCCAGCAAGTTCCAGACTCCCTATCCCAGTCAATCTGTTCCAATTCTCTCATCACTCCCAGTCCCTTGCTTTTGCATGTGATTGAGCTTTATATCCAGAAAGATTTGAGAATATTAAGATTCCAATTTACTAGCTTTTAAAAAAAAAAAAAAAAAAGGCAGCAAACTGGGGAAAAACAACAACCCTGAAAACAAATTCCACCATGCTGAACCATAGTGACCCCCAGCTTGGGTCACCTACAGGCGTTGGGCCATTAGATGGGGTTCACAGCTATTTGCTGATCAGAGGGGTTCACAGCTATTTGCTGATCAGAGGGAAGAGTGTAGAGATTCAAGACTCTTGGGTTCAGTTCCAGGATCTAGAGGGGAGTGTGCTCTAGTGGTTTAGAAACTTCTGCCTATATTCTCAACCCCCTCCCCCAATTCCTCTGCTTCTTTTCAATCCCCTCACTTCTGCATTCTAAATCAGGCTGCTTTCTTCTTCAGCTGGGTGCCAGTAGGAGATACATTGAGACCCGGGGAAGCCCAGTGTCCCTCCTCTCACTTCTGGTGTCTAGTATTACAGTAACCCAGTACAGCCATTGCAAGGAGAATCCTTCTCAGTTTTACACAGAATGTGCTCCATTGCTCTATGGGGATTGTGCTTGTGCAGTCAATTCATACATAGGAGAGGGGCTGGAGCATGCTCTGTATGGACAGAATACCTCGCTGCTGAATTCTCCAAACTCTTAATTCTCTACGGAGCATCTTCAAACAACTTTTCAAAGACTCATAACTTGAGCCCAAATCTGGGCTCTGTTTCATAGGACTGCAAGATGCCTATTCCTGACCCCCTTCCCAAATTTCATGTCCTTGCTCCAAAGCATGGAGTTATTAGTGTCTCGGATTCTTACAATACATTTGTTAACATGAACTGAATAATGTTGGTCCTTAATCTCGCTCTTGGATATGGCTGAACCACTCTTGCTGAGGGTTTTTGAAAATATTCAGCCTGAGGCAGATGCCGGACATTAGACATTTGGGTTGAAATTTTCAAAGTTTGCCAAAGTTATAAGCAATTGTAAACAGCATCTTACAATAGAAAACGTTAGGCAGCCTTAACTACAGATGTTGCTGCCTGCACTACTTGTTTTTAACAAGGCTTACTTGCCAATGATAAGTAGGAAGTGCTCCCAGGTAAATGTGCAGGTCTAAGACATTCTGGCAAATTTGACTTTTTTCATAGAAAAATGATGCTTGTACAGGGGATTTTGATTTTTAACATTTTGATTACAAATGTTAAAGTGTCATCATTTTGAGTCCAACAGAGCTATGAACAACAATGCAGGCTCTACAAGTTTGTCTTGCTTGTATCGCTCCGGTAACTTTTTCAAGATCTCTTTTATAAGATTAGGGAATAAAATGGGTAGGATAAGATGCAAAAACCACTAACTGCATTCGGTATCCAAAGATTCCCATGTTTGAAAGGAATTGTGGTGGTGTTTCATGTTGAGGTCTATGCTTCGATCTAACTTTAAGGAACAGATTGCAACTTTACTGTCAAATCATGTTGAGGCTCTTCTTACCCTGGAAGGAATTTTGGAGTTTGACATTGTGTATTCAACCTCCTTCAACCCCTAGTGTTCTCTTGCCACACAGTCATGAGTGTTTTAAATCCCAGGTTTCAGCTACTGACCTAGCTATAGCATGGATAGGACTCGTGTTAAATCAAGTCAATGCAAGTTAATCAGCTGAGCTTGCTGTGGATCAACATGCAGATGCATACTTTACCCTCTTAAGTAGAAGAAAAGAAATGGAGTTACTTCCAATGCACCCAGGCCCACTAGTCTCAGGATCAAGAGGCTGGGACTGGGAATCACATGGAATTACTACATGGTAATGTGGATTACTAGTGCCTATAATGGTCTTGAAACTTCTCAACTTGTACAATATGCTTTAGAAATCTTAAGAATGAGAGAATTCCTTATGGCTTCACTAAAGTATTAGCATTTAAAATCTCAGTGGATGGATTAGCAAATTTTACTTTAATTAGTAACCAAGTTTGGCTGTGACAGTAAATGTCTTTTGGCAACTAGCGCAATTAATCCTGTCTGTCCATGAGATTACTGTAGGATAAAAACAGGTGGGTAATTCTGTTAATTAATGTAAATGAGAATTACTGAAATTGAATTGATTCCAGAAATATACTTTAGTGCTGCTGCTGCTAAAATTAGGGTTTTTAATCACTATTTTCATGCTGTTAGATAAAACTGAGTCCTGATAATATAATAGTCTTTCTTTTTTCAGATTGGAGAAAGATAGGGAGGTCTTGCTGTAAGTGAAGTTTAAAAAAAGGAAAAAACCAAAACACACACCACAAAACTTATTAAATGAGCATATGATTTTTAAACAGACAAAATGAAACCTGATTATTTTTCCATTAGACTTGCTTAGGAATTCAATTCTGCTGTAGAAAGAGACTAGGTAACCAGTGTACAACCTTACTCAACAGGTATTTAATTATCCAGTGTACTCCCATTTATCCAAATAGCATGGCAGGACATGGATTTTAGTTGGATAATAGGGTGTTTGGATAATCAAGAGGGAATTTGAATAAGGAGTGTGGAAAACACAAGTAAGATGTCAGACTACACAGTGATATATGTTGTAAAATCTACCTTTATTGAAAAGTAGACAAACATGAACTTTGCTAGAGAATGCTAGCTTGCACAAAGCAATCACAGTAATCAGCTACAATAGGCAAAGAACTCTGTTATAGCAGCTTCCTTTTTATTGTGCTATTTAATTTTCTGTTGCCTGCATACTTAACTTTCAGAGGAGCAAGGTGTGCATGTAGTCAGTGTAAAGACCTATTAAACACAGCAGCTGGTTCAGAGGCTGTCAGTACCTGATCCGAAGGTCCTGCTACCTTTGACGACTTCCTATCCTCTTCAGCTGGGTCCACTAATTCTATGTTGATCTTGAATGTTCACAACAGCTCACCATAACCTTCATCCTGAGTATCACAGCCCTCCTGTTCCTGGAAAGCCTTTGTTTCCCAACTTGTCTGCTCAGCAATTGCATGCAGGGCATCTTGTTTCCTTAATTTCCTGGGAAAGTCTAACCAGCTCAGCCTTGGGTTCATATCGGACCTTTTTTTCTCCCCCAACACCTGGCTGTTCCATGCTGAAGCTTGGACCACAATTCAGCCAATAGATAGCAGTCACCTTTTATTGTTAGCATCTTAATTTAATCTGTGAGGGTCAGTAGCCTGTGTGTGGTGAGGACGGTAGCCGACAGGTTAGCCCCGTACAAATGTCCAAGGGTTGCTAATGTTCCTTGATCTAGAAGTTGGAGTTTTGATGTGTTAGTGTCTAGTGTTTATTTTTGCCTACTATCAGCTGAAATGAGCTGATCAGAATCAGTGTCTATAAAGAGAATATCATGCTGTGGGAGGTCTAATGACCAGAAACCTATTCCGACAACTAGGACAAAGTTGGAGTGGAACCAATGTTTGAAAAATGGTGGCATTCACCAGTTGACTTCGTGTAGTGTGGGACACAGGAAATATGGATATGAAGCATCGGGGACACCTGGACTTGCTGATCACAAGCAGCTTTAGACTGTATATTCCTGTGTCATTTGTACAACAACACATTAAGTCTGTTCTTTTTCAAATCAGGGATGAACTTCTCAGACCAACATGCAAGTGTCTTCTGGAAGCATTTTCCAGAATGTCTGCTTTGACCTCGTCATAGATCTGGTCAGCCTTCAGACCCTCTCTAACTGCATCCGTTCACACACCAATTTTCTAAATGGGGCTATGTTTGCGATGCAGGAAGACAACAGTTAATCAGCAACAGACAACTGACTTATATCATGCTGCTGCTTGAAATGACTTAGCCATTCCTCACTGCTACCAAAAGCAGTGTCCACACCGTTAATATTTTGATGGAAATGGATAGGTTTTTGCTTTAATATAGTTAACAGAACACTTGTTTGTGGACCTATTTTGAATAAACCAAGTGCCTCTTCTTTCCTCCTCAAGTTCTTGCAGTGACTGGGACTATCTGGGTGATCCATAATAGAGGCATACTCTCTCAACTTCTCATTCACTGTGACTGTTGCATACTGTGGCATTGCTGATGCAGAACTTATGGACCACATGCACAATCCACTCCCTGTTGTCAGTGCACTTTAATATTCTTGGTTTATGCTCATTATTGAGCATGGGGTGTTTTGTCAACTTAAATTCATGTATTCAGAGACATGCCTTAAACTGCCTGATTTTTATGCTGTTTCTGAGTAGCTGCTTATCATGTAGTGTGGGGGAGTCGGGGTCCTGCACCCCTGTCTTCCTGCTATTCACCATGACACTCAGCCAGCCAGTAAAACAGAAGGTTTATTTAGACAACAGGAATACAGTCCAAAACAGGTTTTGCAGGCACAGACAACAGGATCCTCCCCAGTTAGGTTCATCTTGGGCTCCCAGGAGCATCACAGCCCCCTTGGGGGGGGGGGTCAGAGCCCTGTCTGTGCTTCCCTCTATTCCCCAGCCACCTCCTGAAACTCCTCTCACTCTCCAGCCTTTGTTCAGCTTCCAGGGCAGAGGTGTCACCTGGCCTCTAACCCCTTCCTGGGTTCTCAGGTTACATACTCAGGTATTCTTTCTACAGCCAGTCTCCCATCCCCCAATGCAGATCGTTCTCCCAGGCCAACACCCCCCACTCAGCATTCACAGACCACAGTAAGACAGTCCCAGTTCGTCACACTGCTAATCAGCAATTATTGAACTATCAGAGGAGTAGCCGTGTTAGTCTGGATCTGTAAAAGCAGCAAAGAATCCTGTGGCACCTTATAGACTAACAGACGTTTTGGAGCATGAGCTTTCGTGGGTGAATACCCACTTCGTCAGATGCATCTGAGGAAGTGGGTATTCACCCGCGAAAGCTCATGCTCCAAAACGTCTGTTAGTCTATAAGGTGCCACAGGATTCTTTGCTGCAATTATTGAACTGGCATTTTTTAAAACTTGCTGCTAATGTCCTAATTGGAACATAACGTGGCATGTGTCTCATGGTGGGGGACAAGGAAGGGATTCAGGTAATAAGATGGTTGGGATAATAGGGTTTTGGATAAATGAGAGTATACTGTATCTGAGGCCATTGGTAACAGTCTTACTACTTTTATCTTTTTGCAGGGCTCACACAAGCTAGGAGTTCCTTCTGTATTTGTCTCAACAGACTTGTTTAGTTCTAAGTAGAATTTTGACAGTTACATTTGTGAAACTCAACTTAGGACAATAGGATTGCACAGATATAACAGAATCTTCTGGCCTGCAGAATTTCTTACTAAGAATAAGTGATACAGCACAAATTGAGGCCCAAGTCCCACAGGGAGTTTGTAGGGTTGATGGTTAGAAAAGCGGTTAAAATGAGCAAATTTGATCTGGAGTCAGACAAACATGGAACCTCACAATGCCACTTCAGCAGACTCATTCTTCAGAGTAGATCCATACTTCAGAGTGTTTTTTTTTCCTAAGCTGAAATACTAATACTCAAGTCTCATGTTGTGTTAAATCATATTGCCCTTACACAATGTAAATAGGCTTTTTACTATTTCACAAAAAATGCACTAGTTTGCATACCACAGTAAAAGATTCTATATCTTTTTTGTTCCAGTGGTCCCCAACCTTTTTGTGCCCAATAGCACATTCATGTTTTCAGAAGAGTGTGGCGGGCACCAACAATTTTTCAAGTCTTATTTTGTATTTGTACAGTAATACAAAACCCATCATATTTAATATTACATGATATATGAATCCATAAGATAAGGGTTATTTTACATGTAAAAGGTATTAATTAAATTATTTGGCAATTACTCTTTCACCTTACCATGTGAATTTTGCTCTTTATCTACTTATAAGAAAAATTAAGGAGTTTTTACAAAATAAATATCATAAGCAGTTTTCATCTTATTTTAAAAAGTTAAAACATTGTTGAACTGCTGGTTCAAATATATTTATTATTCTTTCTTTAACATAGAATGAAGCCTGCAGCCCCGGAGTTCTCTGTCCCTGGCTGGTGCAGGGCCGCAGTTTCTCTACAGCTTAAGCTGCCGCCCCACCCCTTCTGGGGACAGAACACCGGTGCCTGCAGCCCCGGAGAAGCCAGAGAAGCCGCAGCCCCGTGCCTGCCAAGGAAAGAGAACACTGGCGTCTGCAGCCCTGGAGTTCTGTCCCCGGCAGGCACGGTGACGCGGCTTCTCTCCCCTGCTGGGCACTAGGTGGGCGCACAAAATGCCCCAGCGGGCGCCATGGCGCCCACAGGCACCACGTTGGGGACCACTGTTTTTGTTCTATGAAAGATTAACATGTGATTCTCTAGTGTCTAGAAATGTCTCAAGAATAAAACCTATGGGGAAAGGGTAACAACTTCACTATATGGCAAAGGAGGAAAAGTGGTTTTATGACTCTAATATTCAAAACAAGTTGGTCATGCTGGCTTTATTTAAGGGGCTGAGGGATAGGTGGGGAGATCATTTACCTTTTCAAAGGCCTTTCATTAGTCCAGCTTCTATCTAAGGATACTCCTGGTGCATTGGCTGAAGCAATTCATTCAGAAGTGATATGTTACCTCTGGAATGTTTTTGGCACCTGATGACTCTGGGGAATAAGGCGCCTGCTTGGGACATAACTCAGTTCCTTATGTAGAGCTCCAGAATAACCTGACTTTGGTCATATGGCCACCTACTTCCCATTATCTTTACGGAAGTAGTTACTTCCACCTACAGATAATAGAAATGAATGCTTTGTTCCCAAAGTGATTAAAACCTTAAGTAATGGCTATCTTAAAATATTACTTACACTGTATATTAATGCATCAGTAGAGCTACTGTATACCTGTGTTTATTGTATCAGTAACACGATGCACCAAGTTGGTGCTTTCCCTGAGGATGAACCACCTTTGTGGTGTGTTGCTATGGCAACTGCCTTCCACAGCTGCCTCAAGGTCACTCATAACTCATAGCTTAGAGTGTGGATTTTGTTAAACAAAATATCAACGCCCAACAGATAATACAGTTAATAGTCTTTTGGCTGCTTTATGCAAACTGTTTATTAGACTAGATACATGATCACTATGGATTAAAAGTAATTATATTTAGTAATTATAGTATTTATATAAATTCACTAAATTTAGCAACAAAGCAATTTAAAATGATGCATACGTTTCTTAGAAGGCGAATCTCACTACTTACGCCAAATATGCACACATTAATACAAAGCTGTCAAATTTAGAGAACTATAGGAAAACAGAGGTAACCAGTATCATGCATAAGCAAACAGATTCCTTTACTCAACATAAATTATTTACTGTTTTCCTTTTAATACTTTCAAATAGCTTCCAAATCACTGAGTCACTAACTTTAGTAAACATTTTTGACCAATAAAATAGAGAGAAAATTATGAATAGTACATAGAAGCATGGGCTAACTTGTAAATAACAATGAGTAGTCAACATTCTATAAATGAGAAGAGCAACCAATAAATGATTTCTCCACAAATCACACTATCATTATTGTTCCTTAAATATCCAAATATTGAGGACTTGAATATTTAATCAGGCTCTCTGCCAAATTTACTCAGAGTATACTTTTTAAAAGGGACATCAGACTTTAGAATTTTTTCAGTGGAAGAGATTGACATACTCATCTTAAAATAGTTGTCACAATTTAAAGTCTGTTATACAGGTTGGAGAAAACTGGTCACCTAAAGTTTGTTTCACACATACGACTTAGTAAGCCATGTTATACAGTCCAAATCTTTGGGAAGGGGGGGAGAAAGACACGACCATAACAATTTTAAGTACTGTTTTCCCTGACTTCTCCATGTTTGTTGAATGCAACATAGTTGTTAATATAAGGCCCAGCTTATTAACAGGCATAGTGGCCTTGTGAACACAAGCCAGATGTGAGAACTATTCCTTATAAAACCAATAAGAGATCAATTTTTCTCCATTCTATCAAGGGCCATAAACTTATCTAACCATTCCATCATATCACTGGGAACTTTAGGAGATCTGAGCCCCAATCTCATATTCTTTTATGGGCCAAAGTGTCCATGCCAATCCTCTTGCAGTATTGGGGATGCTGGACTTTGATACATGCCCTTTTGCTTCTGTCTCCCTCTGAATCCTGATGGGAATTCCATGGAGGAGACTTTTTTTCTCCTTTGGAAGTAGGAAGTTAAATAGAGATGTCCTGTAGCATCTGACCTCACTAGAATTGTTCGTGTCTCATTTGTTCCCCAGATGCATGTTGAGTATTCTGGATAGATGTTGAATATGAATATTTTATATATATAATTTTTTTCTATAAGGACCATAGTTACTGATATTAACTACTAAAGCAGTAATAAGCTACAGAATAAAATATGAAGGAACTGATGCCCTCCCTGACTCCCAAAAAAGTATACCATCCTGCCTGTTGCTCTGACCTAGAGATTACTTTTGACTCCATGTCTAGCTTCACATGCTCAAGCAGTGGCCATATCCTAGAACTCTTCCTTCACTTTCTCCCTCCCCCAGCTTGTAAGATCTCTTCTCTATCCAGGCATCCAAAGTTTCACCCTAGCCTTCATCTTCTGTCTAGATTGCTTAATTGCCCCAACCAATTCTATACAAAACACAGCTGCTAAAATCTGCCTTGCCCACTTCTCTGATCACATCAACCCCATTTTAACTCCTTCCTCTTACTATATCAAGGCCTTCTTTGTCCTCAACATCAACCTCTGTCATGATTATCCATCCCTAGGTGTCTGCTCTTACTATCATTCTAGCCTCCACCATTTCTCCAGTACTACTGTCTGTCATACAGTTATACGTCAGTACCATTTTCTATGCTGCTGCTACTCATAGAACTATCTGTCCTAATTAATATGTATAACTGATATTCTCTGCTTCATACCTCATCACAAGACCAGGTCTCTACCAATTTTGTAAGAAATCAACCAGTTAGCAATGGCCTGAGTGGGAGATGGAATTTGAAACTTGATGTAGATAACTTCTAAAAATTGCAAATGTAGGTAAACACATGGTGGGAGCAGACAGAGGAATAGCTAAATCCATCTGTGACTGTCTTAAGGTTCCTCCCCATTTTATGGGGTGGGGGGAGGGAAGGCCATAGCAGCAAGTCTCAGAGCCTGGGTCAGCTGACTCAATATACAATGTAGATGTTCTCATTCAGGTTGGAGTCTTGCTGTTTAGATGTATCCAGTGATTATAAGGTCTTCCAGGTGGGCAGTGTGTACATTGCCTAGTAAAGTGGGGCCCTCATCCTGCTTGGAGCCTCTGAATGCTTGCCATTAGCAGGTAATAGCTTCACCTTACAAAACTTCTCCTATTAATACCCCACTTCCCACATTCTTGAGACAATGAGGACAGCGATAAAAGAAGCAGCAGAAGAAGATTGCACCTCAAGCTGCTTCTAAACCATTAAACTTCTGTAATTGGCAGCTCTCAAAATTTGCATTCAGACCTGACAGCAGATTTCTCATTTCTGGGATGATGGAGGGAAATGAGGTAGTAGCATGTTCTCAGTAACAGCCATTATCCTATTTTTAGAGCTAGTCGTGGCAGGTAACCTGTGTGACTACTATGAATAACAAACACTTCTGTATACTGTAAGGATAGGTATAAGACTAAAGGGTAGTTTACACTAGAAATGCTACAGTGGCGCAGCTGGTGAAGACATTTTTATGCCCACAGAGAGAGCTTTCTTCTCCACATAATAAAACCACCTCTGCAAGAGGCAGCAACTATGTCAGAGGAAGAAGCTCTCCTGCCAGTATAGCGCAGTCCACACTGATGCTTAGGTTGGTGTAACTTACATCGGGTGGGGGTGTGCGAGAGCGCTTATTCACACCCCTGAGCGATATAAGTTATGCTGAAATAAGTGCTAGTGTGTACAAGCTGTAAGTGATAAGTATGTATAGCTGAAAATTCACAAAATGTACTCCCCAACCCTGTGCTAGGACTACTGAATGAAAAACTAGTTTACTTTCTCATCAGAAATCACTGTTGCTAGGCAGGTAGAATTTTGCAAGTCTGTAGACTGTCTAGTCACTTGGTATTGTACTTACTATGCCATATTTCGAAGACTCTTCATTTACTTAAACTTTCCGCATGAGTTTTGATTCATTATTACATCTCTTTTGACTACAAGTGGCAGTTCTGTATTTTTCTTGAAGATCAGCAGGTTTATATGCATCCTGATTCTGTGAAATTTAAAACAAAAGTTATTTGGCACAAATATGGAATAGTTGAGACCTACCAAGCAACTATTACCAGAATTCCATAATTTAGCCCATTTAAAATGGTGGTAGATTTCCATGTCATTGACTACATGAAATATATTAAATGTGTCCTGTTTCCATCTGAGAGAACAAACTCACTTCCACCATTCTCCCCTTCCTTTAATAACTATTCACATCCGCATTATAACATAATGCTGCAAGTAATAAAGTATTAACTATTTTCTCATAGCTACGATATCCACCTTTAGACAAAGCAATAAAAATGGCTGAGACACTGTCAGAAACTAACCTTTCCCCTCAGAAACTTGCTGGCAGTCGGGGTTGGGGGCTTGCCTGCTCCTCAGCTGAAATGCTGGGTGGGTGGAGTGGGGCGAGCCAAACAATCTTAAACAGAATATTGTGCAACTTTAAATTAGTATGTTCTCTAATAGATCAGCAACCTAATAACAAAACAATGTTAACCAGGATGACTTTAAGTGAGGAATTACTGTAGAAGTTTACCCTCTTACATTATAGAGGGAAGACTGATCAATGGCTCCATGTCTAGTTGGCAGCTGGTATCAAGTGGCATGCCCCAAGGGTCAGTCCCCCCTGGAGCCAGTTTTGTTCAGTAGCTTCACTAATGATCTGGAGGATGGTATGGACTGCACTCTTGACACTATGAACACCAAGCCATTCACTATGAATGGCTAGCCAACTACAAAAGCAGTTTCTCCTCCCTTGGTGTTCACACCTCAGCTACTAGAAGAGGGCCTCATCCTCCCTGATTGAACTAACCTCGTTATCTCTAGACTGATTGTTGCCTGCATATTTATACCTTCCTCTGGAAATTTCCACCAAGTGCATCTGACGAAGTGAGTATTCACCTACGAAAGCTCATGCACCAATACTTCTGTTAGTCTGTAAGGTGCTACAGGACTCTTTGGTATTTGTGAAGATGATCTGTTAATCCCACCATCTCCTTTTATGGAGTACTGGAGATCCAAAGCAAAATTTCTGACGAAAATGTATTAGCCATTAGGATGAAAAACAAAAGAAGCATCCTTTGAGAGAATACATTTTGAATGGTGGCAAGAAATGTGACAAGACCATTTTGATTATCTTGGCTGTGTACTTATTGCTTCCTTGTTTTAGTAGAGAATCAACACTAAGTTCATGGTAAATTACTTTATGTATGTGTTTAAAGGATTAAAAATACACCACTAACATGCTAGAATAACAGTTTATTTTTCCTTCTACCAGTGTAGTTTAACAGGCAATTAAATATGCGGCTATTTAAAAAGAAAAATCCAAAACCACCTACTTCTGTATCAACAACTATCCACCAGCTTTCAGAGAGAAGCATGTCCTTTTTATTTAGGAATGTCATAATTAATCTATCCTGTAGTCTAAATAACTTGAGAGAGTAATACAGTGAGGTGGAACACTTCTGAGCTATCTAGACTAGGAAAAGTTGGTGTGTTAACTTTAAAAAAAAACACAAGACCTTGTGTAAAACAAGACCAAGTAGGGTTAACATCTTTTTAACCTGGCTTAACAAAACATTCCTGGAGAAAGACTAGATTAAAATCACTCAACAAACCAAAACTCTTCTAAAGGGAGCACTAGTCTTTCATGGCAGACTTGAGAAACCAGACAAAAGCAGTATTTGCTTCTATGTTGTACAGGCAGTTGAGCATTTAAAATGACTCCCCATTAAAAATATCAGCTGCAGCTTTTACTTACCTAGAGCGTTATAATAGATATTTACTCTATTTAATTGCAAAAAAAAACCCTCTATTTCTATTTCCCTATTTAACACTTGGTTAACGTGACTATATAGAACTGGCTCTTAGTTCACATGCAGAAAACGCAAGACATCCATGTGAATAAGGGTTTTCATACTGTTCCCTTCAGCTGATCCTGTGTTATGGGTATTGAAACTTTTTTTCCCCTCAATGATGCTTTGGATTGCTGGACTGTTTCTAGGAATTCTTCCTAGTTGAAGACTGTTGAAAATCAGCAGGTGCCTATATAAAGACTTGAGTTAAAAAATGTTGGCTGTTTGCAGTTTCTTTAACGCATTCCTATTAGACAGCTCTGATTTAAAAATAAAATAACACAGCTGAGATAGGAGTACTTGTATATTTCAACTTTCACATCAAGTATTCACCTTTAGGGTCTATTCCCTTTAAAAACAAACTTTTTGCCCTTCTTTCTAGTTCTCATAGTCATTAGTCAGCTTTCTACATTGGAATGAACATGCTCCTACTGATCAGCATGAGTTAAGAAAAGATCAGTCTTCCATCCAAGGGCCTAAGGTGTCCTATTGCACAGCATTTACCTAATTTTAGTACTCAATAGGTCTCTTCTATAGTGATCTTTGGGCTTCCTGTATAGTAATAAAAGATGTTTTCTTAATTTCATAGCCAAGTTTTTCTTTTGATGCAAGAGATTTTGAAGTGTCTTTAAGGGAAGGTAGACTGACTTCATATTAGGAGTGTTTACCTAAATTCTAATTTGTGTTTAATAAAGATTTTCTTACCCCTTTCCCCTTAAATTTAATATTGGGGGCTGGCATAGACATTTGCTAGTGCATATTCCTTCATACAACTTGCTACAATGCTCCCCTTTTCCAAACTAATTGTTCAGCGCATTGCTTACCAAGCTATATAACTTCATTAACACTAAATATTAAATTCACTATAGCAATTCAATTTAATACTCAAGGGCAAGATAACACCTAATACCTAACTCTTAGTCTGTGAAATACTTTGAACAAATTTTATTTGATGAAGGAAGCTAATTGTCCCCCCCCCCCGTGTTCCTGCTCACTACACTTTTCAATTCCTTTTGATTTTAGACCTCTATGCCTATTCAGTTTAAAGTACAGATACCAGAGATAAGAGTGGCAACCTTTTGATCATACAAAACTGAACACCCTTGTCCTGGCCCTTCCCACAGGCCATGCCTTCTTTCACTCCATCCCCCTGCCTCTATTGCTCTCTTGATCACTTTCACCAGGCTGAGGCAGGGGCTAGGGCTGAGGGCTCTGGCGGGGGCTGTGCCCTCCAGGATGGGGCCACAAATGATGGGTTCAGGGTGGGGGTGAGGGCTCCGGTTGGCAGTGCAGGCCCTGGGGTGGGGCCAGAGACAAGGGCTTTGGGGTGCAGGAGGGGGCTGGTGATGAGGGATTGGGGAGGGAGCTCAGGGCTGCAGCAGGGGGTTGAGGTGTGGGTTCTGGGGTGGCCCTGGGGATGAGGGGGTTCAGGGCTTAGGCAGGGAATTGGGGTGTGGACTTTGGGAAGGGGTTGCAGTGTGTGTGTGTGTGGGGGGGGTTGGGCTGCAGGCTCCGCTCCTGGAAGCAGCCAGCATGTCCAGCTCTTAGGCAGAGGGCCAAGGCATCTCTGCACACTGCCTGTGCCCACAGGCATTGCCCCTGCAGCTCCCATTGGCTGTGGTTCCTGACCAATCGGAGCTGTGGAGCAGGCACTTGGGGCAAGGGAAGTGTGTGGCACACCTATGGCCACCCATGCGCCCAGAAACTAGGCATGCCAGCCACTTGTGGGACCTGCCCCTTAGCCACACTCCCGCCGCCAGACAGACCCCTGGGACTCTCATGCCTATCCAAATGCACCCCTGCCTCCTGACAGGACTCGCAGAACTCCTGACTCATCCAACCCCCCCCAGCTCCTTGTCCCCTGACCACCCCCTCCAGAGGCTCCCCACCCTAACTCTCCCCCCGACCCTCCTTTCTTCCTGTCCCCTGACTGTCCTGACCCCTATCCACCCCCCCGTCCCCTGACAGACTCCAGGACTCCCATGCCCCATCCAACTGACCCCTCCAGAGACCCCCCCCACCCCCATCCAACCCACCCGGGATTCCAACCCCCTCTGCCCTCTGTCTCCTGACTGCCCCCACCTCTTACCCCCTCCCCTCGCCCTGGACCCCTTAGCATGAGGCTCCAAGCAGAGCCAGATATGCTGCCCCGTGGGAGCATGCAGCCCCGCCCCTCAGAGCCCTGTGCACGCGGCGGCAAGGCTCCGGTTGAGCGGGGAGCATGTCTGCCTCCCTGCGGAGTCAAACACTGCCCCGCGGGAGTGCGCAGCCCTGGCCCCAAGAGCGCTGCGTGCGTGGCGGCAGGGCTCCAGGGGAGAGGGGAAGGCAGGGGAGGGGCTGGCGGCTTGCTGCGCTTGGCCGGGGACTCCAGCCTGGGAGTGCGGACCCTGCGGCTTGCCGCATCAGTAGAGTGGGGCTATCTGCCCACCTCATGCGCACGCCTATGCTTCTGCTCCCTGTCCTTGCGGGGGGAGTGGAGGGCAGAGGAGAGCAGGCTGGGCTGGGCAGGATTTTTCATGGCACGCTGGAGTCCCTGCAGGCAGCAGTGTGCCATTAAAAATCAGCTTGCATGCCGTCTTTGGCATGCGTGCCATGAGTTGCCAACCCCTGGGGTAGACCTATTTAGTACCAAAGTTTCTGGATCCTCCAGGTCAGCCTCATTTGGCATTGCAGTTCTGGCACTGCTGATGCTGTGCTGCAGTCCTAGTCTGGCCCAAGTTCCTTGGGTACTGTTAGGTTGATCTGGATTTGGTGCTTTGGTCCCAGCACAATTGAAGTGGTGCAGGGATCCCTCGATCTCTTTGGGAACCAAGCACCATTCATTCTGTGTGGGTGTGTTTTTTAAATAAATGGCACTAAAGTGTCCTGATCTTTTGGGATCTGCTGAGTTGATATTCTTAAATCTGTGCCTCCTAGCCAGATCTCATAAAATGCCTGAAAAGTGATTTCTATCTGTAGATTACTCCCAGAACTTGTGGATATTTAATTTAGGCCCAAGGGAACCTAGAACAACCTCTGTTGGCTCTGAATTTCTAACACAGATGCCCTTGGCTGCTGAGATACCCTGAGCACTGAGACCTTGGAACAGCAGTCCAAGGCTTATATTAACAGTAGCCCCCAAGTGCATAGACTCATAGACTCTAGGACTGGAAGGGACCTCGAGAGGTCATCGAGTCCAGTCCCCTGCCCTCATGGCAGGACCAAATACTGTCTAGACCATCCCTGATAGACATTTATCTAACCTACTCTTAAATATCTCCAGCGATGGAGATTCCACAACTTCCCTAGGCAATCTATTCCAGTGTTTAACTACCCTGACAGTTAGGAACTTTTTCCTAATGTCCAACCTAAATCTCCCTTGCTGCAGTTTAAGCCCATTGCTTCTTGTTCTATCATTGGAGGCTAAGGTGAACAAGTTTTCTCCCTCCTCCTGATGACACCCTTTTAGATACCTGAAAACTGCTATCATGTCCCCTCTCAGTCTTCTCTTTTCCAAACTAAACAAACCCAATTCCTTCAGCCTTCCTTCATAGGTCATGTTCTCAAGACCTTTAATCATTCTTGTTGCTCTTCTCTGGACCCTCTCCAATTTCTCCACATCTTGCTTGAAATGCGGTGCCCAGAACTGGACACAATACTCCAGTTGAGGCCTAACCAGCGCAGAGTAAAGCGGAAGAATGACTTCTCGTGTCTTGTTTACAACACACCTGTTAATGCATCCCAGAATCATGTTTGCTTTTATTTGCAACAGTATCACACTGTTGACTCATATTAAGCTTGTGGTCCACTATGACCCCTAGATCTCTTTCTGCCATACTCCTTCCTAGCCAGTCTCTTCCCATTCTGTATGTGTGAAACTGATTTGTTCCTTCCTAAGTGGAGCACTTTGCATTTATCTTTATTGAACTTCATCCTGTTTACCTCAGACCATTTCTCCAACTTGTCCAGATCATTTTGAATTTTGACCCTGTCCTCCAAAGCAGTTGCAATCCCTCCCAGTTTGGTATCATCTGCAAACTTAATAAGCGTACTTTCTATGCCAACATCTAAATCGTTGATGAAGATATTGAACAGAACCGGTCCCAAAACAGACCCCTGCGGAATCCCACTTGTTATACCTTTCCAGCAGGATTGGGAGCCATTAACTACTCTCTGAGTACGGTTATCCAGCCAGTTATGCACCCACCTTATAGTAGCCCCATCTAAATTGTACTTTCCTAGCTTATCTATAAGAATATCATGCGAGACTGTATCAAATGCCTAACTAAAGTCTAGGTATATCACATCCACCGCTTCTCCCTTATCCACAAGGCTCGTTATCCTATCAAAGAACGCTATCAGATTAGTTTGACACGATTTGTTCTTTACAAATCCATGCTGGCTGTTCCCTATCACCTTACCACCTTCCAAGTGTTTGCAGATGATTTCTTTGATTACCTGCTCCATTATCTTCCCTGGCACAGAAGTTAAACTAACTGGTCTGTAGTTTCCTGGGTTGTTTTTATTTCCCTTTTTATAGATGGGCACTATATTTGCCCCCTTCCAGTCTTCTGGAATCTCCCCCGTCTCCCATGATTTCCCAAAGATAATAGCTAGAGGCTCAGATACCTCTTCCATTAACTCCTTGAGTATTCTAGGATGCATTTCATCAGGCCCTGGTGACTTGCAGGCATCTAACTTTTCTAAGTGATTTTTTACTTGCTCTTTTTTTATTTTATCTTCTAAACCTACCCTCTTCCCGTAAGCATTCACTATACTAGACATTCCTTCAGACTTCTCAGTGAAGACCGAAACAAAGAAGTCATTAAGCATCTCTGCCCTTTCCAAGTCTCCCGTTACTGTTACCCACTCCTCATTGAGCAGTGGGCCTACCCTGTCCTTAGTCTTCCTCTTGCTTCTAATGTATTGATAAAAAGTCTTCTTGTTTCCCTTTATTCCCATAGCTAGTTTGAGTTCATTTTGTGCCTTTGCTTTTGTAATCTTGCCTCTGCATTCCTGTGTTATTTGCCTATATTCATCTTTTGTGATCTGACCTAGTTTCCATTTTTTATATGACGCCTTTTTATTTTGTAGGTCACACAAGATCTCAAGGGTAAGCCAAGGTGGTCTTTTGCCACATTTTCTATCTTTCCTAACCATCGGAATAACTTGCTTTTTGGCCCTTAATAGCGTCCCTTTGAAAAACTGCCAACTTTCCTCAGTTGTTTTTCCCCTCTGTCTTAATTCCCATGGGACCTTCCCTATCAGCTCTCTGAGCTTACCAAAATCCGCCTTCCTGAAATCCATTGTCTCTATTCTGCTGTACTCCCTTCTACCTTTCCTTAGAATTGCAAATTCTATGATTTCATGATCACTTTCACCCAAGCTTCCTTCTACTTTCAAATTCTCAACAAGTTCCTCCCTATTGGTTAAAATCAAGTCTAGAACAGCTTCCCCCCAGTAGCTTTTTCAACTTTCTGAAATAAAAAGTTGTCTGCAATGCAGTCCAGGAACTTATTGGATAGTCTGTGCCCCGCGGTGTTATTTTCCCAACATATATCTGGATAGTTGAAGTCCCCCATCACCACCAAATCTTGGGCTTTGGATGATTCTGTTAGTTGTTTAAAAAAAGCCTCATCCACCTCTTCCGCCTGATTAGGTGGCCTGTAGTAGACTCCCAGCACGACATCACCTGTGTTTTTTACTCCTTTTAGCCTAACCCAGAGACTCTCCACCCTTCCGTCTCCTATGTCCATCTCCATCTCAGTCCAAGTGTGTGCATTTTTAATATATAAGGCAACACCTCCTCCCTTTTTCCCGTTTATCCTTCCTGAGCAAACTATACCCATCCACACCAACATTCCAGTCGTGTGTATTATCCCACCAAGTTTCAGTAATGCCAATAATGTCATAGTTGTATTTATTTATTAGCACTTCCAGTTCTTCCTGCTTATTACCCATACTTCTTGCATTTGTATAAAGGCATCTAAGATACTGGTTTGATCTTGCCTCCCAGCTTTGCCCTGACCCTCCTTCCTCTCTGCCATTATAGCCTGTGCTCCCTCCTGTTTCCAACCCATCTCCCAGGTCTTGTTCCCCCCTTACCTGTGGGCTTTGCTCACCTGTCCCCGTCGAACCTAGTTTAAAGCCCTCCTTACTAGGTTAGCCAGTCTGTGCGCAAATAAGGCCTTTCCCTGCTTCGAAAGGTGAACGCCATCTGTTCCTAGCAGTCCTTCCTCAAATAGCATCCCGTGGTCGAGGAAGCCAAAGCCCTCCTGGCGACACCATCTTCGCAGCCAGGCATTCACCTCCACGATGCATCTGTCTCTGCCCGGACCCCTACCTTCAACAGGAAGAATCGAAGAGAATACCACCTGCGCTCCAAACTCCTTAACCCGTACTCCCAGAGCCCTGTAGTCACTCTTGATCTGCTCAGCGTCACACCTCGCAGTATCATTTGTGCCCACATGGATGAGTAGCATGGGATAGTAGTCAGAAGGCCAGATAATCCTCGACAAAGCCTCTGTAACATCTCGGATACGGGCCCCTGGCAGGCAGCATACCTCCCGGGATGAATGGTCAGGGCGACAGACATACTGAGTCATATTTGTTGCTGTGCCACTTGTTGACTTTGAAAACTTAGAAAAACTTTGACTTAGAAAATATTAAGGTTGCTATTGTCTTAAGACATCTAGGTTCCAAAAAAACGCTTTATTAGCATCTGCTGCGCTTCCCGTCCGTCAGTGCTGTATCACTAACTCTTTAGGCTTGTTCTATTTACGTACCTATGTTGATTTTTGTGTGTGTGTGTGGAAAGTTCTACAAATGACCTTTCTCACCTCTATACTAAGTATTTGCTCTACTCTCAAGCCCTAATTTTTTTTCTAGGCTTATCTGGAGCATTAAGATGTCTATAAGGTTTGTCATTTTATCACTTTGACTGGTGTGAGCTAGTAAAGTGCTCATCCAAATCAAATGGTTCTTAGAACAGATGTCTGTGCAGGAGTTTTCTCAAGTCCCCAGAAGGTGTTTCAGAACTTTCAGCAGGATTGCTAATGGAGTCATGCACTTAGTTCAGTGGTACAGGGGAAACTCTGAATCCAAAGAGTATCTTAATTTAATCTTTTGGTCTCTTTTCTTGTAACCTCAGCGTAGGGGGAGTCTAAATCTTCTCTTTGGGATATTTGACCTGTATCCTTAGGCCTTGAGGCTGATGAGTACCATGTAACTTTTTATATGTTGTTTCATGCTCTTCAGTGGCAAATTAGATAGCAATTGCTACTTAGTGAACAGTTTTTTTTCATTTGCTTACTTTAAATATTTAGTACAAAAATGGTTTTCATATATAGTAAGAGTGTTATATTGTAAAATATTATCATTTTATTTACATACTTGGTCAGAGTTTTGAGTAACTGAATTGTTTAGCTAAAGTGCCTGTTGTGAGTAAATACTAGCATTTGATACAGAAACTATGGAATTGATTTATTTAGCTGCAAGAACTTATCTTTAATCTCTCTCCAAATACTACATTGCTCCTGGGCAATAAAATGCATGTGATTAGGAGTTCAGAAAACAAATGTATTAGTTTAATTCTCTGTGAGATCTGTGCACTTGGACTTTTAACTAAGGGTTTCTCTTCATGTACAGTTTTACAATGGTGTAGCTGCACTGCTGTAGTACTTTAGTGAAGACACTACTATGCCGATGGGAGAGTATCTCCCGCTGGTGCAGTTAATTCACCTTCCCGATAGGTGGTAGGTAAGTCGGTGGAGAAGTTCTCCCATCAACATAGCACTGTCTACATGGGGAGGTTAGGTGTAACTGTGTCACTCGGTTGTGGATATTTCACACTCCTGAGCAACGTAGTTATACCGGTATAAGTCTGTAGTGTACACCTGGTCTAAGGCTTTTTTGAAAAGAGGAAGTTTAGTAAAGTAATTCCAATAAAGCTTTTTAAAACTCTCTAATTGTTCTGCACACTGTGGTACATGCCTCACCATTAAGCATTCTGTATGTTAAATAGGCTTTGTTGGCATTCATGAAACCCAGGTTGGGGGAGGATCAAGTGACAATGAGGAAAGGGAAGGGAGGAAAGCAGTGAGCGAGCGGGGTAGGGAGGGAATTCCGGCGCGCCTGCTGTAGCATCAGTTTTTCAGAAATTCAAAAGTTGGCAACTTTCCATCCAGGTGCTGTAAATTTGGACATTGGCAAAAATCAGGGGGAAAAAATAGTCATGTTGCTGTACCCTGCTTCTGCCAAAAGGTCTTTGTTTTGTTGTTTTGGGGCGGGGCTGTTTAGGAGAAGTGTATTCTTAGTCAGGCAGAAAATCCAGAAGGTGCTCACACTATTTTTGAAAAGAAAACCACACATATCAATGCTTGCTGGAAGGGAAGAGAAAATTATGGGGGTGGAGGGTGCGGGATAAATGGAGATGTATGGTGGGGAGGACAAGGAATGAGAGTGGGACCTGGGAGGGGTGACAAGGAGGTGGATAGCAGGCCAAGTGGAAGAGATTAGAGGCAGATGTGCCTGTTAGTCCTACATTCTCCCCTCCGGAGATGACCTGTACTTGCCAATAGTGTGGGATGGGAGGCAGGGTGAGGGAAGCACCTTCAGCAGATGTTACTGAGCATGCTGAGTCTGTGTGAGCATGGTCAGCACAAGCCAATCAGCAACTGAGGGGAGGGGTGGCGGCACATGACCCCACATACTCTCCCCACGTGTCACGTCTGCCCCCCTCCCATATGTTTTGGAATCTGGGGAGGATCTTATCCCTCAGGGGTATCTCAGCCCTCCTCCCTGTCCCCTATGTATACTTCAGATTTGAGGGGTGACTTTCTCTCATGAGCAGCAGTTCTCAAACTATGGGGCAGGCCTCCTAAGGAAGGCACAGGAATGTGTCAATGGAGGTGTGAGCTGTATGCCTTTTATTTTCTTAATAAAGAACTCTGGCTATAAGCCCTGCGTGGACTGTCAAGACTAATGTTTACAAACAAGGTAACTAACTTAATTGGCAATCAATTAAGCTGAAAAGTTCTAGACAAAACTGCACTTCATGATTTATAACTCTACTACTTGTTTGTTCTTCAGTCCCTCTTCAAACTAGTTAGTTAACATGATATCTTTTACAAAGTTTGAAGCAAAATCTGACAAATCTGAGTTGCACAATTAGAAGGAAAGTATCTTATGGCTAATTTTAGTTGCACCATAGTACATGCTGCTAAATAGAACTACTTGTGACATAAGTACAACTTTTCAAGAGTGTTGAGGACGTCTTTTCAAACCACTGAACTCTGAATGCTGCTATGGGTACATCTGTACTGCAACAAAAATAATAATAATAAAAAAAGCAGTGAGTCTCACAGTCTGGGTCAACTGACTTGGGATCTCACTACAGGGCTAAAAATAGCAGTGTAGACATTCCTGCATGGGTTGCAACCCAGGATCTGAAACCTGGCGAGAAGGGAGGTCTCAGAGCCTGGGATCCAGCCCAAATAGGAACATCTAGATGTTTTTAGCCCTGTAGAGCGAACCCAAGTCAGTTGATGCAGGTTCTGAGACTCATTGCCATGGTCTTTTTTTGCAGTGTAGACATACCCTTTACTAGTGATCTCCACTGAAGCTAGTCACTAGTACAATTTGAGCTATCATATACATTTTTAAAAAGTAACCTTTTCCTTTGTAAAATAAATCTGGATGCCCTTTTTCTGCAAATCAATATTGCTTAGACTCCCAGATTTCCCCTCCTCCCCAAATACTTAAAACACTGCATATGTAGTAGCATGCATACAAGTGAAACCAGCGTAAGTTTTTTAAACTGCCACACTTCATGTACAGTTTAAATCAGAGCACATTTAATATTCAGAAAAACAGAATAAAATATACAGTTTAAAATGCTGGGGAATTCTCTGTGAGTGTGACATGAAATAAAAATTTTATCAGCATAAGTTTGCTATGTTATTCACTTTTGGCTTTGCCACTTATGGATAAGGAAGGACTGTGTGTTGCTCTTGTTCGATGGCTATAACCACACAGGTCCTGTGGATTATGGTTGACTAGCAGTCCTCTTAAGCATTCTGCAGGTGCTCAGTGCAAGTTGTTTGTCTCTATGCGTGGGTATGTGCCTAATGCTTTTTGAAATACCATTTTCAGCTATCAGCCAGCGGGAGTGCTCTGGAGCTCTGAGCCACTGCAGGTGGCGTGTGCTGGACCCCACCCCCCCTTCTGCAGTGGGGCTCAGGCTCTCATCCTTCCTCCCCTGCTCAGGCTTCAGTCCTCCCACTGGTCAGCCCCATTTTGTTACAGGTATTTTTAGTAAAAGTCAAGGACAGGTCACAGGTTTCTGTGAATTTTTCTTTAGTGCCCGTGACCGGTGCCTGACTTTTACTAAAAATAACCATAACAAAATCCTAACCTTATCTATAATATATAGCTTAATAACACACAACAAAGCTGAACTGTCTTACTAACTTTTATTTTAAAAGACCCTTTCATATTAAAGGAGATAAATATAGGCTAATACAAGACGGGAGGGAAAAGTGGTGAGACTGGTTTTTAGTAGCTTGGAAGAGATCCATAATACAAATTGACTTCAATGTGCATTCAAGAGTTTAATGCTAGAGTTCTTTGAGGGTATGTGGAGACCATCCAAAATGCAAGTTGTTGCTAGTTTTTTAGGCTTGGGGGGTTCTCCTTCAGCTCATGCAATCTGCCTATGTCTAGACGCTTTTGACTAGTAGGTGTCTGGCAAACTTCATAATTTCTGGAGTGTTCAGATGATGAGCACTGTGTAATACCAAAACAGAGTACACTTCAAAGGATAACTGTTCTGGGCCATAGAGAGAGCAAGACACACAACAAAATATTTTTCTCAATTTATCATAACAGACTGCTATGATTCAAAAAATTAGAAGAATCTTTTTTCTCAGTTCCATGGTCACTGCTTATCTTCTG
Organism: Gopherus evgoodei; assembly: GCF_007399415.2. Lineage (NCBI taxonomy): Eukaryota > Metazoa > Chordata > Testudines > Testudinidae > Gopherus > Gopherus evgoodei. The sequence goes on along the minus strand of NC_044335.1, from coordinate 18,995,585 downwards.
TACTGATTTTTTTTTTCTTCCAAAATCTTCGGATAATTTAGGTGTTAATATGTGATTTAGTATACAGTTCAGAATATTAATGTGACCAGTTATTCAAGTGTTGCCAGAATATAAAACACAAATGTTAACCTATGTCTAATAGATCATACATCTGTTCATGGGTCTTAAGCTATGGGGTCTACACTAGCACTTTTATTGGTATAACTTATGAAAAAAACACTCCTCTGAGCAACATTAGTTACACTGACAGATGCACTGGTGTGGACAGCTCTCCCAACGACATAGCTACTGCTGCTCATTGAGGGTGGTTTAATTATGCTGACTGTCCCATCGGCATAGAGCGGCTACACAAGCAATTTTACAGTGTCACAGCTGCATCGGTACAGCTGTGCTGCTGTAAGCTTGCTAGTGAAGGCATGGCCTAAGCCTCAATACATGAGTCGCTGGTGCTATGATTGGTCTTCTCACCACAACTCACAGTGAGGTGATTTGTATAGTAGTAAAACAAGTGAGCCAGTTCATAAAGGCCTTGTCTACACTACCAAGTTTTGTTGCCAAAAACTGCTTTTGGTCTACCAAACAGTGCCTGTGTACACACTGTGATGCGACTTTTGTCAGGAAAAATGCCCAGTTTTGGCAACTAAATACATCCACCACGATGAGAGACTTACATCTTTTTCCTCTGCATTTTTTTTTTGACAAAGTAGACACCATGCTTGATTTTGTCGCTTTAAATGGCCTCCAGGAGGTGTCCCACAATGCCTATCCTAACTGCTCTGGTCAGCAGTTTGAACTCCACCGCCTTGCAGCCAGGTAAACGGCCCCTCCTCTGTAGAAGCCCCGGGAATTTTTGAAATTCCATTTCCTGCTGGCTCGGTATGGAGAGGTCGCCTCACATCTTCCCAGGTGACAATGGCAGTTTATCACACCAAATGCTCTCCTGCATGGACCACTGTGGAGCTGTTGGATCTGATCAGTGTATGGGGAGAGGAGGCCATGCAGTCCCAGATGTGCTTGAGCTGTAGGAATTGGGATACCTATGGGCACATTTCTTGAGGTTTGTGCAAAAAGGGCTATCATCAGGACACACTGCAGTGCAGAGCAAAGATAAAAGAGCTGAGGACAATAAGGCAAGGGAGGCAAACTGTCGCTCCAGAGCTTCACCTAAGACTTGCTGGTTTTGTAAGAAACTGGGCGCTATCATCGGTGGCAGCCCCACTGGCAAGAGCCCCATGGATACTTCGGAGGGAACGAAGGTGGCGGAAAGAAGACCTAATCCGTAGGATAAAGATATAGATGAAGAGGTGGAGTTAGACAAGGATGTGCAGCTCACGGTGAGGTCGCCCACTGGGGCAGGTATGCTCCAGGAACTGTTCTCTACTCTCAAGGTGTCTAGCTAGTCTCAGCAGTTGCTCTCCAGGGAGCAAGAGGCAGGAGATGAAATGCCTGGTAAGTGGCTGTGGCTTGTATAGTGTGGAGGTGGATTTGGGGTATAGAAATGTGGGAGGCTGGCTGTGTTTCTGTGAGGTGGACATTTCCCTGTGTAGCTAATTGGTACAGTGGAACAGGGTGTTGATGCTCACCGAGATCTCCCAGGAGTCCTCCAGCGAGATCTCCAGGAAAGTTTTCTGGAAGTACTCGGTAATCCTCTGCCGAAGGTTCCATGGCAGAGCAGCTTTGTTCCTTCCCCTATTGTAGGAAACTTGCCCATGCCATTCGGCAATCACGTGTGCAGGGACCAAAGCGGCACATAGGTGAGCCGCATAGGGAGCAAGGTGGAAGCCACAAGCATGGAGTAGCTGTACCCTTGTTTCCCTGCTTACTCTTAGCAGTGAGATGTCTGCTAGAATGACTCCCGCCTGTGGAAAAGTGTGGGAGAATTCTAGATTTTTTCCCCAAAGAGTGTTGCACCACAAGCCTTGCGGGACAGTGTGCGCTCACCTCCTCATGTGGCACAGCCCGCCCCCGCCCCCCCGCACACCCTCTTGCTAACACTCACTATGCTTTGGCAGAGATGCGTGTCTGGCTAGGGTTAGTGAAAAAGTGATTGCAGTGTTGCAAAAGATGAATTTAACTGAAATGTTACTATGCTGTGTGTGAATTTAACTTACAGCATGCAGCTAGGACCATGGGAATATTATCCTCATTAAGGCCTAGCCTACCATAAAGGCATCACCAATGCACCTTTAATCTGCCAAAGGCACATTCAGCTGTCATCTGGCACCTACTCAGCCTATTGTTGAACCGCTCCTTACTGTTGTCCAGGTGTCCTGTGTAAGATTTCATGAGCCATGACTGTAAGGGGTACACCAGGTCTCCCAGAATCACAATGGGCATTTCAACATCCCCCACTGTAATCATCTGGTTTGGAAAGAAAGTCCTCGCTTGTAGCTTTCTACAGAGGCCAGTGTTCCTGAACATGCCTGCGTCATGCACCTTCCCAGATCATCCTGTGTTGATGTCAGTAAAATGCCCTCTGTGATCCACAAGCACCTGCAACACCATGGAGAAGTACCCCTTCCTATCCATGTACTCTGTTGCTAGGTCGTGTGGTGCCAAAATTGGAATAAGTGTTCCATCTATCACCCCTCCACAGTTAGGGAACCCTATATCTGCAAAACAGTCTATTTCACTCACATTTCCCAGAGTCATGGCTCTTCATACCACGATGTGATTAATTGCCCACTTGCATTAACACAGCCCCAGTGATCATCTTCTCCACTCCAAATTCATTTGTGACTGACCAGTAGCAGTCTGGAGTCTCCAGCTTCCACACAGAGATTGCCATGTGCTTCTCTACTGAGAGGGCAGCTCTCATTCTGGTGTCCTTGTGTCGCAGGTCTGGGTCAAGCTCCATACAGTTACAGGAGGGTGGCTTTCCACATCCAAAAGTTGGGTAGCCACTGCTCTTTATTCCACACCTGCATGATGATGCGATTCCTCCATTCAGTGCTTGTTTCACAAGCCCAAATGCAACGGTCTACCCTGTGCAGCTGCTCTGTTAATGCCAAAAGCAATCTAAGGTTGCTTCTATCTATGTCACGCAAAATGTCGGGCACCTGCGAGTCTTCTTCAGTTAGGAACTTGAAGATTAATTGCACTGCCATCCGTGATGTCTTCATGACAGTTAACAGAGTATAGGAGAGCAGTGCTGGATCCATCCCTTCCCACAAAGATGCCAGGATGCACAGCAGAGAATGGCTGTTGCAAACATTCCGTGAAAGAAAGCCAGAAGCCCATGGACTGCTGGGACACACAGCAATGCATTACGGGACATTTAGCCAGGTCCCAAGATGCGCTGCGATCCACTCCGCCGTCCCACAACATCTAGCAACATAAGGTGTCGAGCTGGACTGTGGGATAAGGTACCTACAGTGAAATACTCACACTGTCGATGATGGTGCCCCCACTGTGGACACAATCTGCTGACAGAGCAATTGTGAACATGAGATTCCGATTATTATGTCTATTTTTGGGTGTCGCCTTTACTTTTGCTGACAAAAATTGGTAGTGTAGACATGGCCAGAGAGGAAGGGGAGGTTGTGAAACAAAATGAGAAAATGCCAAGGATAAATGGACAAGGAAAATTTCATTCTTCTTCCAGCAGATACAGAATGATCCAATGTGTTTTCAGCAAACAGCCCATCATGGAGTAATTTGTGATTTGGGTGAAGTGTTTGAGCATAAAAGGAATATTTAAAAAATGCTTTGACTCAGTAGTTTCTCAGGGTATGGCTACACTTGCAGCTGTACAGCGCTGGGAGTTACAGCTGTCTTTGTACAGCTGTGTAGGGAAAGCGCTGCAGGGTGGCCACACTGACAGCTACCAGCACTGCAGTGTGGTCACATTTGCTGCGCTGTTGGGAGTGGCTGAACAGGCATTCTGGGATACCTCCGAATACCTCTGGAGGCCAATTACAGCGCTTTTGGTGGCCACACTGGCAGAGCAGCGCTGCATCACCAGCGCTGCAATCGTTATACCCCAGGCAGAGCAGGAGTACAGCCAGCACTGCAGTCAGGGAGATGCAGCGCTGGATGTGCCTTGCAAGTGTGGACGGTGAGTAAGTTGCAGCGCTGTAAACCCACCACCAGCGCTACAACTCTCCAGTGTAGCGAAGCCCTCAGTAATTTAGCACTGAAATGGTTCAGCTATGCTTTGAAATTTAAAACCACAGTGAGGCAATTTGTGTGTAGTGGGGAAGAGGGATAGATAGTTCCCACCTTTCCTGCTGCTATTGTTTGGCTGGAGACATTTTTCTGCTTGGCTGGTTTAACAGGCAAACAGTATGCTTAATCACATTATGACAGCTACTTGGAGTGGAAAAATTAGAAACTATTTCCTAGAAAATACCAAAAATTGCAGCAAGACTTAAGACTATTGGCTCCATAACTTTTAATTCGGGAGTTTTAGCGTGCCTGATAAGTAGTTTAATAAATTAAAACTTGTCTCTGTGTTAATAAATTTCCCGTTCTCTTCTCCTTTCTGCATTCACCCACAGCAACATTTGCATACCCTATTATTTATAGCCTGTGTCTTTGCAAGGAAGTTAAAAAAAACAAAACACCCCACTGTCTGGAGCCATAGAGTAAAAGTCTCCAGGACTTCTACCATTTTTATCACAATATTAATTAAATCGGTCTTAACTGACAATGCAACAAAAAGACTAGAAGCTGCTGCAGTTATGTCTATGCTAGATCTCCCATTAGTGCAGCTGAACCAGTAGTAGTATTAGTGGAAATGTTTTATTTTGTTTTGCTAAAAACTCCATTGTATTGATGGGGCCAGACAATGTAAGATCCTTAGGGCAGGAATCCTGTCATACTATTCTCCTTGTAAAGCACCATATTGGCATATGTTTGTTTAGTCAGCTGAATACAATACACTAATGACAAATCAGAAAAAGTCACACAAGGAATTGTAATCCACACTGATGTAGTTTAACTGTTGTGGTATGGAGAAACATTTATGAATGACATGAGTGTGCAGTCAGTATTGTATGTGTTCAGAAAATTGCCATGTGATTCTAATATGATGTTAAATTGATGATTAGCATGACTAGGAAACACCAAAATCTAATATATATAAACATGTTTTAGATATGAACATGTGAAGAGATAGTATGATAAGCTTCAGTTTTGAAGTGGAAACTCTGGCTTGATACAACAGATCTAACAAAAGTAGACAGTATTTGTTTAAATTCATGACATTCTCATGAACATTTATTTTAACATGTTTCATTTGCTAACAGTCTGTTCCGTCGCCTGAGGGTTTCGTTTAATCTAAAATGCAGTTAAGCTGACCCATTTGTATGGTATTAAAGATGCAGTGACTAAAAGGTAATCAACAGAACAACACTTCTTCAGCAGAGTTTATAAAAATGCATAAAATTGCTTCCTAATGTTGTTGTCAAGTTATGTAACTATTTAGCCATTTATCTACGAATAAGGAAACAACTAGATCTGGAACAAAACGTTACAAACATTTCTGGCATTTGGTAGAGGAAGGATGTGACCCATTCTTCTGCATTCAGCAGCCATTGACCTCTTGTACTTACTTCCAGTATGACCCCAAATCCTCTTAAAATGACATGAAATTTCTGTACTAATAATCATGGATAGTGTAATTTTTTTAAAGGTTTTGAAGACAGACACCAGTGTTTGAGTAGTGCCGTTGTTATCTTTATCACCAATTTTTGTCCATGGATTCTTCCCCCTCCTCCAGTGGTTGTTTATCATACATCATATTGTATCAGCTTTTATCATACTATGTCCATTGTAGGATTCTTAATGTTAAGCTTTGGTCTCAGATTTTGTTATATTAAAGTGCCCAATAAATTTTACAGTCTTGTTATATTTTTTCAAACAGACCATTGAACATAGAAAAGCTAGAAGTAAAAATACATTTAAAAATTTACTGAACGTAGCTGTGTTGCTCGGGGCTGTGAAAACTGTCATGTCCTGATCACAGTAGTTAGGTCAACCAACACCCCCCACTGCCCTGGCGGCTAGGTCGCTGGAAGATTTCTTCCATCATCCTAGTTCAGTGGTTTTCAAACTTTTGTATTGGTGACCCCCTTTACACAGCAAGCCTCTGAATGCGACCCCCCCCACCCTATAAATTAATTAATTTTAAAAAAAAAAGTAATACTATTTTATAAATGCTGAAGGCGAAGCGGGGTTTGGCAAGGAGGCTGACAGCTCACTCCCCGCCCCCCCACGTAAATACCTTGCAACCCTCTGGGGGGGTCACAACCCCCACTTTGAGAACCCCTGTCCTCGTTAGTTAGACAGGTGGCTTAACTACATCAACCAAAAAACCGCTTCCTTTCATGTAGGAGGTGTCTATGCTACAGTGACATGGCTGCCAGAAAGTAGCTTTGCCTCTGTAGTGTAGATGTGGCCTAAAATGAGTCTCAGGGGAAATGAAATAGACAGCTAGGAATAGAAAAGCCCAAACAAATACTCCCAGAAGATACTGTGTACCTCCTTCCAAATGTATTGCCTTTCTTTTCATATATACTTAGATGCCACTTTTTGGGGGGTGAAAAAGAATTAAACCAAGATTTTAGGCATTACTGCTTATGGGGAAGAATATGCATATCCCTTTTAGTAATTTACAAAGCTATAGTTAACCCACATCCTGGCCTGTTTTATGCAAGTTACAGCCAGTAATGACTACCCTTTCTTCAGAGTCTTTAATGTACAATCAAATTCTATTAGATTAATAAAGTATCACATCCTAGTTGCTGTTAACATAATCAGCTTAAAAAAGATATGTCAAAGGCATTACTTCCTGTCATTTTATAATGTAATTTAAAATTCACTGATGTAATTAATGCAACTTTTTTGTCATTGGAATGTAGTCCGTAAAATTCCTCTAATAGCATTGTACTTGCTCCTGCAAACAAGATGCTGCATTTAAGTGAGCTGTTCTGTATACACAGACTCTTAATTAATCCCCAAGGTCTGAGAAATCTGTAATAGAACACTGTGCAAAACAAAATTGTATCTATTTTAAGGCTTTTGTGTTCTTTCTTCATACATTTTAGCAGACAGTGTACTTGGTAAATAGTTATTCTGTGGTAGGTGTATTTTTAAACCAGAAATAGTTCTTTATCTCAAGAAATTATTTAAAATATTCTGTTCATGTACAGTGGAGAGAGAAACTAGTTCTGTCTTTACTTGATTGTGATGATCCAATCTGGCCTTCTTTTAGGGGAGCAGCAGTGTAGCTGAAGATAATCTAATAGCTTTTGTGTTCTTTTACTGTTGAAAATGTAATTATTTATGGCAACAGATTCAAAAAAAAAAAAGGTTTTGGACACAGATTTCCCACAAAAAATATAATTGGGAAAAGTAAAGATTAGTGTTCATTTGTAAGAATTCTTGGACTGTCCAGAATGTAATTTATTCATATTCTCTAAAACTATACTGAGCATTTGCAAATAGTGATTTTCAAAGTCTGAATGTGCAAAATGTTTAATGGTTACAGAAGGCAACTCTCTAACCGAAGCACTAAACTTTTGCCAATGCTTTAAGAATATTTTCCCCCAATTTCATTTTTTGAAACAGCTGAACAGTTTCACTGATTCTTAAATAAATAAATAAATAAATAATTTTTTTTTTTACAGCAAAGGCAGGAAGAAAGCATGGAAAATTTCAGTGCAAATGATTAAAATTTGGCAAAGTTATTAAGAAACTGAAAACGGGGGCTTATAGTGGAAACTTTTAGGCAACCTTAATTATAGGCATCATTACCAGCCCTTCCTATGACTATATAGTATATTAAGTACAAAAATATACATAAATAAACATATTTAGGTGCAAAACTTAGGAAATGCCAGAATTAACATTGCTTCTGCAACCATAATTCAGCTACCTTGTCTTTCTGCATTATGATACAACCTTAAATGTCATGATCATAATAACTATTTTCTCTGCGGCATCCCCACTTATTCAGTGCACAAGATGCACAGTTTTCTCTGAATAGGGAGGTGTTCAATATTTTTTTATCTTCATAATTCATTGCGTTGATCCTGATCCTTCTTGCCATATGCCATCCAAACCTTGTGCTGAATATAAATGATTAATTTCCTCCTTGACGCTTTTTTTTTTGCGCTTCACTGTAATATCTGAGTGATTCACAAATTGTATTGAATTTACCTTTGCAACAAACCTGTCAGTTGAGGTCGTGGTTTCATCGTTCCCATTTTGCAGGCCAAAATTCTCGTAAGTATCTACTAATTTTGGATTTGCAACTTGAGGCTTGTAGGGCCTGATTTTATTCCCCCAAAGTATTCTTAGCATTTTTACATCATTTTGTATGTTCAGACATAGCTCCAATTACAATTGTGAGCACTCAAGGCTTCTGGAAGTTTGGTCCCAGGTGTTTTAAGTTGGGCACCATAAAATGAAGAAAAACACAATTAGTTAGTGGCTACCTGTGAAAATTTAGATTGAAATTACTTGCCAGATATCCTGTATGAACTGTGGCAGAGGCAGGGATAGAATCCCGTTCTCCAGGGCAGCATTCAACTCCCTAAACCTCAAGACCATCCTTTCACTTGCTGCATTTACTACATACCTTCTGACTTCTGCAAAAATGATGTAAGGTCATACAGATAATGACTTTGTTCATTACACAATCTTGATTAATTCCCAGAGCAGGTCCATTCAGTGCACTACCTAAGGCAGGGATCATGTGGAAAATGTACTATGTGATCATTTATTTAAAGACTCTATCATAATTAAGGCTACAATTTAGTCATGGAGGTTGTGGAAGTCATGGAATCCATGACTTCCAGTGACCTCCATGACTTCAGCCTGTGAGGGCTGGGAGCTGTGAGGTATCCCTGCCACCTCTGGCAGCCCCTTTGGACGGCAGGGGAACCCCCGCAGCTCCTGGCCCCCGCAGTACCACAGAACTGCTCCCCTGCAGGCCAGGTGTGGGGACCTGTAGATCCCAGTTTTTGTCATGGATATTTTTAGTAAGTCACGGACAGGTCACGGCTTTTGTGAATTTTTCTTTATTGCTCATGGCCTGTCTGTGACTTCTACTAAAAGTATACGTGACAAAATCTTAGCCTTAATCATAATGCATATGTGCAGTGGTGCTGAATTAAGGTTTCACTATCAGCCTTCATTGTGGGATTTCCTGTTCTATGTGTACTTGAGTTTGCAAACAGTAACGTTCTTTTAACATAGGATTTTAAATGTAATTTGTTTTTTTCTTTTCTTTAAGCAAATTGAAAAAACAACGTTTATCATGTGGAATCATATTGACTTCCCACCTGAGTCATCAAGGTTGGAACATTTAGTTCCACAGAACAGACCTCTACCGCTTGAGCTCATGAAGTGACTGACTGTAGTATGCTGTTATCCTGTCTGTGCACCAGCTACTAGAGAGGCTTGAGACATACTTTTGAGAACTTTTGTCTAGTAGCAGAGGAGATAGCAAACTCGGGAATGCTGGGTTCAATCAGGAGTTCTCTGGAGGAGTGTGCTCTAGTCTCCATCCACACCCTATCTCAGTCTCTCTTTGGTACTATCCATGTGCTGCCTCCTGACCCCTTACTCCTCCTCCTCCGTGTTGCATGGGTGCTAGTGATGTGTGTGGTTTTTTGGGTGGGCAGAGCATCAAGAGCCCAGAAGAAAGCCTCTTTATTCTCAGTTACAGTGCCAGGCTCCGCAGCAGCAGCTGGAAAGAGTGGTTGGAGGGAAGTCCTTCTCTACTGTATTGTGATGGATCATGTTCAGTCACTCTCTTGAGATGACTCTTGCTCAGTCCAGTCAGCATGGAGGTGCTGTGTGGGGACAAAGCATGCTCTGTGAACATAGAATCTTTGGAGAATTTAGCTGCCAACCTTTAACAAAACTCAGCATGTGTAAAATGAAATTGTTCAGAGGCTTATAAATTGGCCAGATTTGGGCAGATTTTCTCACAGGGACATAGAAAAGTACATCCCTGACATCTGCTAAATATCAAGTCCGTGCTCCAAAGCATGGAGATGTCGGAGCTTCTCAAACAGTGTAGGAATTTTTTAAGATAGGGAGAAGAACATTGTTTTGACCAACTTTGTTTTTAGACATGACTGAACCCTTTTTAGCTGAAGGTTTCCAACAAAAGTCTTCCTGAGGCAGACATCTGGCATGGAAAACTTCAGCCCAACCAGTTGTATGTGACAAAGTCAAGAACAACTGAAAACAGAGTCTTTTAATGTAAAGTGTTAGGCAACCTCAACCTTCATATTCCGCCTTTGATATGGAACATGTGACTGGGTGCCATAGTACAAAATCTTATTTATAAATATCTGTGAATTTGGGAGATTCATCAGATTGTCAGCTCCTTGGGATAGGTAGGGACTGTTTCTTCTTTTCCATTTGAAAATTGCCTGGCACATTGTGGGGTTTTCCAGAAACTAATAATAATTTTAATTATTATTTAAGTCATCCAAAATAAATGCTAAGAAATATCCATATCACATCATGTGGCATACAAAGAATGTATTTTAAAAATAATTTTGTAAAGAATGTTTAGCATTTAAAAAATAAAAAACATTGGGGATACCCTTTGCCTGTAAAGCAAGACGTTTTATGAGGATGTCTGCAATAGCCTTTTTTTTTTTTTTTTTATTTTCAAATTCCACAGTTTGGCTCCACTTATGGTGGTAACTGTAGAAGTGCTTGTGAACACAGCGCTGCAGGAAACCACCAACTTCTAAGCTCAAAGTTGTCTAGAACTGTATTCCTTATATGTTCATAAAGCAAAAATTGAGCATTCTGCAATTTTGGATGGCACAAAGTATTGGACTTACTTTCATTGCTTGAAATTTGTAATTGTGCTTGGAATTAAGGAAGATTTTATGTCTGTCTGGCCTCGCATGCTGCAAATGTACCATGTTTTGAAATTATTCATAAAAATATTGTAAATATGTGAATAAGCATAACTTATTTTTAATAGATTTTGTAAACCTGTAGGTAATCTTGGACACTTTTCAGAAACTTGAAAGAATTTATGCCTGGTCCCCACTGTGGCAAAACCTTGCTAGCTAAACCCATTTAATATGAATTAAAAAAAAAATGGTTTCGGAGAAGACACTGTAGATGGGGTGGGCCTCAGTGTCTCTGAAGGATTGAGGCGTGCTGTTAATTCAAGAGCAGCCTCTCTGAGCTTTATGAGATGCATAAAAAGCGTACATGATTGTCTGTATTCTGTGTTTTTCAGGAGAATTTTTAAAAAGGATTCAGGTAGATAACCATTATCTTACTATAACATACAAGAATGTATCTTTTTAAAGTCTCTCTGTGGCATTGGTTTTTTCTTTTTTGTGCACGAGAGAGTATGATTGTTGCACAGAATTAGTTTTTTATTTAATGTTTTTGTGACAGAATGCTTTGCTCATTGTGTATGAGATGTGCTGATGGACTTATTATTTTATTTATTTAGCCTTTTCGATATCAAGCAGGGTTTGCATATAGTATACTTTGGGACCGATCTTGGTATTAGAAATATCCAGTGCCCATTCCCATCCCCCAGTCTTAGAGCTCAGAGGAGCCTGGTTTGCTTGCAACTGCAGTGGTAGGCATCTTTCAGGAAGTGACCTTGGCTTGTATTAATCAAATTCAGAACACACACAAAAGCTTCTTGGTAACATGCTGACTTGATGTAAAATTTTATAGCATCCATTTTCTCTTTAAAATGAGGCCATCTTATAAAAAGAGAATGTATTAAATGACATCTCAGTTTAAAATAATTTCATTAAATATACACAATGTTTAGAGAAGTTAAAATAACTAAGCAATCTTAAAAATGTATGTGAATGGAAGTAGCATTTTGGTTGTTTTTTTGTTTTTTTCAGGTAGCTAAGACTTACAAATTATTACTAGCAAACTTACATTTTAGAATAACAAATAAAATCCTAATAATTACAAATAGACAAAAAGCTCTTTCAATTTGTATTGTTCTTTTTCACCCTTGATTTAATTGCTTTTCACTTCTACGATAGCATTATTAAAAGAAAAAAATGCAGGGCAATTGAAATTTTAATTGTACCAAATTCAGAGGTAAGATTCACATACCATCTTTAGTATTCTGATTTTTCATATATTTTATAGTCATTTAATAATTTATTGCATCTTTTTGTCTATGTATCTCAACACACATTACAAACAGTGGCCAATCTAGTCTCATAATAGCCTTGTGAGCTAAGTGAGTTGTCCACAAGTTTCTTAATCTGTGAAAATGGTAATAAGTCTCTTGTTCACTCTGTTTCAGTCATATAGGAATTATTCAGAAGGGCTAGAGATAGACCTTCTTCCTGGCTTCCAAATCTATATATAGATCTTTCACATACAGCTGTATGTGCAGTAGTACATACAAGATGCTGCATGTGCAACTAAGGCTATGGGAAAAGGTGCAATTTAAACAAAGCAGTACACCATTAATCTTAATTACATTCTTACTGGAGTCTAGGAAAGTCTTAGGCCACGTCTACACTACCACTTTTGTCCATTTAACTTATGTCACCCCTGAGTGACATAAGTTACAATGACAGAAGTGTCCATGTGGAGAGCGCTGTATCGCTGGGAGAGCTTCTCCTGCTGACATAACTACAGCCACTCATGGAGGTGGTTTTATTATGATGATGGAAGAGCTCTCTTCCGCTGGCCTGAGCAGCTACATGAGGAATCCTACAGTGGCACAGCTGCATTGATAAGGCTGTGCCACTGTAAGGGCTTGGGTACACTTGTGAGTTACAGTGCAATAAAGGAGCCCCAGGCGCCCTAGCTCACTCCCCATCCACACTGCCAAGGCACACAGAGCACTCTGACTCCACGGCTACAGCGCTGCTGGTACTCCACCTCGGCCAGAGGAATAACGTTTGCTGTGCCTTGGCTACAACGTGCAGGCATCAGTGTGAACGAGGTGTTGTGTTACTGCGTGCTGATCGGCCTCCGGAAGCATCCCATAATCTCTTTAAGTCAATTGCCCACCCTTGTCATTGTTTTAAACTTCTGTAGGAATGCAGAAATGCCCTTTCAAAGCTCTGCTTCTGACAGCCGGCATGCAAGCCATTAGTGTGGAATGCTGTGAGTAAGAGAGAGAGGTGGGGGACGGGGACGGGGGGTTCTGCTGCTGTCTGAACTTACAAGACGGTATGCTGACATACTCTCAGCCCCCCAGAACCCCACTCTCTCTCCCTCCACATACACACAACTCATTCCCTGTCACACTCCACCTCCCCCAACTCTTCATTTGAAAAGCACGTTGCAGTCACTTGCATGCTGGGATAGCTACCCATAATGTACCGCTCCCAATACCGCTGCAAGTGCCGCAAATGTGGCCACGCCAGTGCGCAAGCAGCTGTCAGTGTGGACAGACTGCAGCGCTTTCCCTACTGCGCTCTCTACATCTGGAAGTGTAGCCATGCCCCAAGCTCACTACTATAGATGTGGCCTTATTTGTGTTGTGGTATTTGTTTACTAGCAGATCATATTGTCCTTCGCTTGGACTTCCTCTCATGGTGGAGAGGAAGGCAAAAGCTTCCTGTGAATGGAGGGAGCAGAGGGGGAGCAAGGAGAGCTACTGAGACTCGGTGAGGGTGGGAGCAGGTAGCTGGCTCTAGATTCGGAAGTGCTGTCCTGGTAGTTCCTACTACTATTCCTGGCAGGCTGGTTCCTGGTACCTGCACTTCCCACCTCTGTGACTGGTGCCCTATATGCTGATCCCTCTGCCCCCACCAGTGCCTTGTCCTGTCCCCCACCTCACTCCAGTGGCTAGTGCCCATGCTTCTGCCCCTCCCTGGGCTGGGTGTTTCTGCCAGGACCTGCAAACTCTCTGTTCTTGGATAATCTCTTTCATTTAACATGGCTTCACCAGACCTCTTCTTGGTTATGATTCAAATAATACTTTTCCCTTCTGTCCAGTTGTGTGTACTATCCTGGACGTCTTGCCATCAGCTCAGTTTTAATAAGGAAAAAACTGATTTCTGTGTTCAGTTGCTATCTGCAGCACCCTGCCCCTCCCCACTTTGTTGGCTTTTTTTTAAACTCCTGTCTTCTCCTTACACATCCATGCTTTCATTAGATCCTGTCATATAAAGGAGATCATGAGAATACGCCAGATGGTGGCTAAAACAGCTTTATAGGCAGCCACACAAGCATCTGACATGGCTGCAAGGTCAGTGGTCATGGCTGTGACCATCAGACAGGCCTCCTAGTTGACAGTAATATGGAAGAGGTCCAGGCCACCATACAAAACCTGCTCAAGGTGAGGGATCTCTTCAGGAAAAGAACAGATGAAGTATTCCATTCCTTAAAGGACACCAGGGCCACCCTGAGTTCACTGGGCCCCTACAGGGAAGAGATTTTTTACCGATACTTCCTTGTTCTGAAGAAGAATGGGGACTAATTATGGATGCATCAGAGACAAACTGAGAAGCTCACGTGTATAACCTACAGATTCAAGGGACCTGGTGTTCAGATGATATGGAGTTACATGTGGATGTCCTGGAACTCAGAGCTATCAGACTGACCTGTGGGATGTTCCACCCTGTCCTCTGGAATTCACTAGTGCAAATCTTCACAGACAGCATGACAGCTATACACTATGTAAACAAACAAGGAACCCACTCTTCATTCCTAAAGGCTCTTAAGTGCTGGAGTTGGTGCCATCAGAATGTCTTGTCCCTGAAGGTTTTTCACTTCCAGTGAGTCAGACTTAGCTAGGCAAACTTCCCGAGCAATCTCTGACCAACCATGAATGGTCATGGGATAGATATTCCACTTTTCGATATTCCTCCAGTAGATGTGTTTACCACCAAGGATAATGCTCTGTCAGAATTTTTACTCCAGAGGACTGAGCCCAGAATAAATCTTGATCTGATGCCTTCCTCCTATGGTGGAACAGAGACTGGTCGATGGCTTTCTACTGATTTACCCTGATTCCCAAGGTATCTCAAAGATCAGGAGAGAGTAAGTGGTGGTCGTTCTTGTTGTCCCTTATTGGCCGAGGGACTTTTGGTTGACAGACCTATTGCAAATGTCTGTTCAACCTCCTAGCTAGCTCCTTGACCATCTGGATCTGATCTCACAGCACCATGGCCAGATATTTCATCCATACCGAGAGTTGCTGCACCTGATGGCATGACTGTTGGTTGGTTAAATACCAGATAGACTCCTCTCCACAGATCCAGGAAATTTTGGATAAGTTTAGGAAAATATCTACCAGACATCCATAATTACCTAATGGAAAAGGTTCTCAATATATAGGCAGTCCAGCATGGTCTGGATGCAGTCTAGTCCTCAACACAAGTGATTGTCAGCTATCTGAAACAGCCTGAACTTATATTTGTTGTATTAGAATACACCTCATGGGAATTGTGGCTTGCCACCTGCCTGTACAATCATACCTGGTCTTTTCTCTCCCCATGGTTGAAGTTTCACTAGGGACTTTTGCACGCTTATCCACTGGTTGGGGAACCTGTACCTGCCTTGAACCTCCATTTATGCCTGTCCCTGAATGTTCTCTACATCACCTGACTCTGAAGTCAGTGTTTCTGGTAGCTATTACTTAATCCAGGAGAGTTGGCTGCCAGTTTTTATGGTTGAAGCCCCCTATCCAACATTCCATAGAGGAACGGTTGTACTGACACCTCACCCGAAGTTCATTTCTAAGGTGGTCTCAGATTCCTGTATAAACCAGTTGATCAAATTACTTGTTATCTTTCCAAAACTACACTCAACACTGGGAGAAAATAAACTTATGCATGCTTGATGTTTCCAGGACTTGCTTTATTATATTGACAGGACCAAACCATTTGGACTGTCACCCCGTCTGTTTATTGCCGTAGATGTTGTAAAGGTCAAACCATCTCTTCACAGAGGATATCAAAATCAATAACACTGAGTATCTCATTATGTAATCAGCTGCTTGGTGTACCTGTCACACTGAACATCAAGTCTTACTCCGCCAGAGCACAATCAGGAGCATCTGCCTGCTTTAGCAATGTGCCAGTATTGGAGAACTGTAAGATGGCAGTGTGGAGTGACCTACTGACCTTTGTCAAATACTATGCCTTGGGTTTAGTTGCTAGGTTTAGTTGCTATGCCTTGGGTTTAGTATGCCAAGATCACTAGCGCAGTACTACAATCGCTATCCAATTGCAGCTTAAAGTTCTTATTCTGACCTCCTGGGGGCTTACTGCTTGCCTGTCACTTGTTGTGGGATCCACACTGACATATGCACAAAGAAGAAAGAATGGTTGCATACCCTACTACAGCAACTGATCCTTTGAGATGTTGTCAGTGTGGATCTTTGGCTTGCCTTGGTGGCAGAAAAACACCAGAAAAGATAGGAAAGACAACTGTCACACAGCAATCATGGCTCAACCCTGTCTTCCAACACCTGTGGCTCAAAGATCGGACTTCTCAGTCACCCAAAGGACCTGTGAAAAGCAACCCTTGTGAAAGAGATCATCCTCGACCTCGAGAGATCGCCGATGAGTGTAGCTTTCATAGCCCACCCTCTGTCCCAGATTTGTAGAATCCTCAGCTAACATGGGCTTTGATTTGTGAGGGAGGGTCATAGCCATTCTACCCTTTATGTCCATACACAAGAGCATGAGCAGGCACAGGGTGCATGTTCGGTCCCAATGGATCCTGCTATTCAAAAAAATCTGATCTACCTTGGATAAGGTGCCTGTGTAGCTACAGTGCTATCCACACTGACTCTCATATCTCAATGAACCACAATTACTGTATTAATAGCACTTTCTGCAGAGCTGAGTGCTACGAAGATTCTGGGCTGCAACACAACTTACAGACAGCCCAAGTAAGCCTGCTGTCTAATATATGCCAGGGGTTTCCTTGCTGGACAAGAATCCAGGTGACACAAAAGTGGTTAAAAATGATCTTAACCTTGTCTGCCTCTGGACTGTACCTTTTATGAGAATCTCCCCCTACCCCCTTGTCTTAAAAACCCTCAGCTGGCTTTCCTAAGGTTAGCCTCTCTGGCCTTGTATCTGTTCCTCTCGTCAAGTACCAGTCTCCTCTGTCTCTTTATACAACACTGTTGTTTGAAGTTCCTTCTCCTCTGCAACTGCTGCCACTTTGAATTTCCTTCTTGTATCTCTCTAGCTCATTGATTCTTTTGGCTGAAATTAGAAAACAGCTCTTTTCCTCTGCTTATGCCTTGTAATTTCTCTCTACTTCTGTTATCGTTTTAACTCTGTGAAGCATTTTGTGGTACAGTTCATATAAAAGATGCTGTTCTTCATCAGAAAAGTTGTTTTTCTATTTTATTTTCATGTTAAAAAGAATGTTAAACACCTCTAAAATATTGCAAAGGAATGCTTAGTTACATACACTATTTGAAGGGGAAGACAGGAAAAAACAAGGTTGCACTCCAGCTTGTTTGATTTAAGTAAATATAAAATAACAAAAATCTAGATGAAGATTTAAAAAAAAATCAAACTTCTGATGGGTGGGGGAATGTGGCTTTTATCTAGGATTTTTGTTTTTATTTAAAAAGTTTTCTGTATGGATGGAAATCTGGTACTCAGGGAGTTAACTTTCATTTGCAGCCTGAGGAGCTGTCTGAAACTTCTGTTTTCTGATTGGCTGCTAAAAGGTGAAATTGAAACCACTGTAAACTTTTGACCCTGTAGCAGTTCTTCTGGAACACCTACCACTAGCAGAGACCAGAGGTTTTTTCCTGTCCTGTATTTATTCTATGTGATCGTGCAGTGCTGCATGCAGCCTTTCCAAGAAAGGGGGAGGAGGGAGGGAAGGAGAACAAGCACAAGCAAGTAGTTTGCATGTTCCAGCAATGGAAAAGTTGAATTTTTTTTTCTTAGCAACACCAACTGTATCTAATTTTGTTTGTTTGTTCTGTAAACAAGTAGGAATTGTTCTCCCCTCCTCCCCCCAACATACTTCTTTGTATGTAAAAAGTCCAAATGAAGGCTGACTATTTCTATTAATTAAAAACAGGGACAGGACTCCAAGGATGAGTCATCAGTTGGATGCTGGCATGCTAAAATGTTTTATTTCTTTGCTTTAGCAACTAAACTAATAATAAAGTTTTTTTTTCCCCCAAAAGATTGAAGTGGCTTCTGTTGTCTATATGAAGAGCCTTCCAGAGATGCACTTATTAATAAATAGAATTTATTTTCTCCATTCACAAGGTTGTGTTGTTTCTAACTGCATTCCACAAAAAAAACAGGAGTACTTGTGGCACCTTAGAGACTAACAAATTTATTTCAGCATAAGCTTTCATGGGCTACAGCTCACTTCTTCGGATGCATAGAATGGAACACACAGACAGAAGATATTTATTTATTTAACTGCATTCCAGTTAGCTGAAACCCACAACTGCAATTATCTTATTTTTTTCTCTGATTGTTTCTTCTCAGAGAGGAGGAATATAAATTTTTAACCCATCTCTGTGTGTTTGAGTCTGGAAATAAAGTGATCCCAGCTCAATCCAGTTCTTCTGCGATTTGCAGGTGGTGCACAATGATAGCCACAATCCAGTTTGTGAACTGGCTCCTGGTTACATTAGTGGAGTGAATTTAGGGCATGATTCTTGTCTCTCACATTTTTACACTGGTATAACTCTGTCATCAAGGGATTTGCATTGGTGTTAAGTGGGAGGAAAATCAGGACTTCTTTAAAAATTCACCTCCTTTCCATGGTCTTACAGGCTAACTGCATCTGATAACATGCTTTTACAGTGGGAGTTTAGGTGATGCCCATGAGGTAAACGAGAACTAGCAGCATTACTTTCTTTAACGCAAAATAAAGATTGGCCATCTTGGTACAGCCTTTTTTCCTTTTAAACAATTCTTGCTCACCCCCACAGTGCATCAGCTGATATATCCTCTCTTCCTTCCATCCTCTCCCCCCTAGGTGTTTGGCTCAATATTCTAATTGAGAGGCATGGTTTACTGAACATTCTTAGATGTCACTTTAAAATCAAAGATTCAGAAAATTGTATATAGAGGTGTCATTCACAATTCTTCTTGCCTGCCCAAAGGAAACACAAATTAAAAACTTGAACCCTAACTGCTAGATGATCACATTCTGATTATTTTATTAGCCTGCTCTTGAGAACACTTTTCTGTCTGAGATGTAAAATTGAGCATATTCTGTAAGAAGAGGACCTTATTAAATAAACCCCAGCAGAATATTAGTATGAAAAGAATTTTTAACATGGACTTAATAAGCAGCTCTAAATATGTCAGAAATATTTTCAACACTGAGTTTTCCAGGGTTGGCATGGTGGAGTAACATTGTGAAGGTTTGTGGGTACAGATCTCTGCTTCAAAGACTGTTGTTTCCACTCTACAGTTTTATCTGGGAATTGAGCAGGGAGTCCCCTGAAGCATTGCCAGCAGCATCAAAGGAACAATGAATACAATATGATTAATAGCAGATTCCCTGCCCCCTCTTGTGTGCAATTCCCCTTGCAGTAGCTCTAGAAAAACACATTCATAATGATATTCAGTGGTCTCTCTGTTCCTGTCAGTGTTCCCAAGCAGAGCAGCTATTATATAGTTTGATTGTTTTTTTTCACTTGATTCTTTGTTCTATACTTGTGTGTGTGTGTGTTGGCTATTTTCATTGTTCATAAGATTTTTCTCTGGTTTGGACACAAATCATACCACACATCTGGGCCTTGTATGGAAAAAAAAAGACTCTGGGTAATCCCATGCAAGCAATTAATAAAGAAAACAGATTGAAATTGTATAGAATTCTAGACACAAGCCAGATACTAACCTCTGTGAAGAAATAAGCTTTTATCCACAAATGAATGCCACAATGTTTTTGTCACTATTAGAGATAAAGTGTCAAGCTGAATAAATGGAGTAAATATCTTTCTCTTACTAAAAGGATATGTAGTGCTTAAAATCGTGACAATGATCTAAATGAGCAAAAGCTGTTTTTTGATAATTGAGCTGCAGCATTTAAGAAACAGATGAACCGTGTAATTTCAAATATTGTAAAATGTTTTCCTCGTGTGCTGTGTGTGTATGCACCCTTGTTCATACAATACATATTTAAGTTTAGAGAGTCAGAGTGGGTGAGATAATAGCTTTTATTGGACTAACTTCTGTTGTGGAAAAAAAATAAGCTTTTGAGCTTACACAGAGTTCTTCTTCCGGGTGTCTGGGAAAGGTACTCAGTGTGTCACAGCTAAATACAAAGGGGGACAGATTGTTTAACATAAGTAGTTATGGTTTCTGGTAAATCTTGCAACGTTGTTATAAGGCTCCTATTACTTTTCTGAACCTCCCAGTACCTGGAGTCTGTGATTATGTGAGAACCTGTTTTCATTTTTTTTCTTTTAAAAAAAAGCAAGTTTCTGGCCCTTTTGGGAGTGAAGAAAGACATGAAAATGTGAGTATTAAAGGCTCAAGTACAAAATTCCCAAAATGTATTAGTCTTAGAAATTATGAGATTTTATTATTTTTTTTGGACCTGATTCCTGTTTTTTTTAAACATTTTGAGTTGCAAATACTGCTGCTAATGAGAAGCATATAACCACTTGAAAATAGTTGAACTTAAAGATGCTCGTCATTAATAGTTTGTATAAAAACTCTTAACTTGTAGACTTTTTTTCCCTTTTCTTTCCTTTAATAAACAGTAGCATGTGTTTAGTGTTAGTGCAGTCTTAAAATAGTAACATGCAGGGTTTACATATAAACTGAAGAAACTATTTACAAATACTTTCTCCATCATGCTAGGGCCTAGAGATCTGTTACAATGAGTCTTTAGTCTGGTTGCAGCTTGGGGGCAGATCCATACCTGTCAGTCATTGGCAGCAGAAGAATGCACCACTCCCTGGAGTTCCCTCCACCTTTTTTCAGCTTGAACAGCACCTACTGGCTCATCCAACTGCCACTGCAGCAGAGTTTTGTGAAGGAAATTCCAAACTTTATTTGAAAGTTGTGTCTAACTTCTTGGCACAACAATCCACCTAATTCCCAGCATTTTCTCATGGCTACACTTGTCTTCTGGGGACATCATCCCCTCAGTTCCGTCTTCTGAGGTGTTTGCACCAGCTGGTGCCATTGTAGGCTTCAAGAAGAGAGCTGGGCTTGGAAAAGCCAGCAACAAAAGAGAGATTTTTTTCATCTACTACTTTACCCCCTTAGGGAGTATCTTAATTCAAGAGCTCAGCGGGCTCTGTGGGAGAATGCAGTTCCCTCCTTCCTATAGACTAGTCTGGGCAGGGAGCACTCCCCCTCTACCCTCACCAGTTGGAAAGGAGGCAGACAGAACTGGAAAATCTGTCTCCAGGAGCAAGCAGTACACTTCCCCCCCCTTCACGAGGGGACAGTGCTAGAAGGACAGAATGCCAGATGGAAGATCATGTCTGTCTCCCTAGTACCTACACTAAGAGGCTGAGTTCCTGATTGCAGAGCTTATTTGCCTTTCTTCCCTCTGCCACCAGATGGAGAGTACTGCACAAAGCAGATACCATCAGCACCAGATATTGTGGTCAGGGCTTTCTAGCCCAGCTCCCATCTTCTCCTGCCACTTCTGTAATAGGTGTCCCAGGTTCATTATTGATATCCCAAGTTGGGACCTCCAAGGGTGAGACAGCTACAACCTCCAGTAAACATGGGCTAGCTAGTGAGGGATAGAGCTTTTGAGGAGTCCATCCTTGAACCCAGGCCCAATTTCACTTCCCCCTCTAAAGCAATATTTTGCGTACACATTCTCAAAGGGAAAATAAATAAAATTAGCTCATTTTCACCTGCTCACCTTTGTGGAATTCAGCGGAGCAGATCAATACAGAAGAGGCCAAGCCACAGATGCTCTGATACTCCTAAGTGTGCGCACACATCAAAGAGAATTCTTCCTCCTTAGAGGAGGAAGACCAGCTGACCAAATCAGGAGTTAGGATATCAAAAAATAAAGTGTATATTTTTAATTAGAAACAAAATTCTGTGCTGGAGGGATTATATCTCCCAGTAGGCCTGGGAACACTTGGGAATCCCTCAGGGGGAGCTTGAACCTTTTGCAGAGGAAAGGGAGGTCTGGTCTTCCCTACTGTCCATGCTGCTGCCATGATCCTCACCAGGAAAAGCAGCATGGAGGAGGAGGAGAAGAAACAAAAAAAACAACAATCTGGAGGCTAATATTCCAGGCAGAATACTGAGTACTGTGGAACTGTGATTAGGAAGTCTGCAGCTGCCCTACAAAAGCTATATCTGTAAATCCCTCCTTAGTGTCCCTGGGAATTGCAGGTAATAGAGTAGTGGAGATCTCCTGCCCCCATCTAAAAGACTAGGGAAATATCAGATTGCACTGGTCTACAATTTTTGAGAAGTTGTCTGCTTCAGAGATAAAATGTGATATTTATTATGTATTTTGATGTGCTGAATTCAAATATGACAATTAAAACAACTGGCTACTGTTTCTAAGATATTTAAGTTTTTACATTTTATGTCTATGTCTATTGTGTAGATAGTAGAGTTTTAATCATAAATTGTAAACCTAGGTCTTTTCATGTGTTTATGGTTGCTTTACATGATATTTCACCTGTCCTGTTTATGTAACACTTTAAAAATCAGCAAAAGGGTTATATAAATAAAATGTATTAGGAAACAAAAGGCAAAAAACTATAATGTACATAGTTTAGTCCTATTCAGTGTCTACTCGGCGCTTCTTGGCTTGTCTCTTGTATTCATTAAATGGAGCATCTCTTGTCACTGTCCAGCAATAGTCTGCAAGCATTGATGGGCTCCATTTGCCCTGATAGTCTGCCAGGAGATTCCACTGCTATAGTCTGGAGCCCAACAGCTCTGCCTTACTCTTGGGTAGTTCCAAATCCCTGCCAAGGTCATTCAGTTCACCTTGTGTTATGAGATGTGGTTCAGAGGAGGAGGATGGGAGAAAATGTGGGTCCTATGACATTGATGGTTCAGGACCAGAAGTTTCATCCTCTTCCTCTTCCTCGTCTGACTCAAGTGAGAATGATTCTGGTGCATCAGGAACCGGCAGTCCTTCTCCGTGGGGTACTGGGCGTATAGCTGATGGAATGTTTGGATAAGGCACAGTCCACTTTTTCTTCTTTGACACACCTTTCCCAACTGGAGGCACGATGCATAAGTATGATCTGCTGGCTTTCTCCAAATCATTGGCACTGCAAAAGGCATAGATTTCCTTTTCCTGTTCAACCACTGGCGAAGATTTGTTGCACAATTGTTGCAGCATATGTATGGGGCCCACCTCTTGAGCTGATCTCCAATTTTGCAGCCAAAATAAAGGTGATAGGCTTTCTTAACCATAGTGGTTATACTTCGCTCTTGTGATGCAAAAGTCACTTCACCACAAACATAGCAGAAGTTATCTTCACTGTTCACACAAGTAGGAGGCATCTCTGCTCACTTTGGCTAAACAGAAATGTGTCCCTTTGCAAAATCAAACACTGACAAATAAGAGAGCACGACACTATAATTTTCTAGAGCTGATATAGGGCAATTTGTTCAGCAGAGTGATGTAAGCTTCGTTATGATTGCATCATCCATGACTTCTAGGAATAACACGATGCAATTCATATCATGTATGACGCAATACCAGCTTCAGATTGCGTCATTCATTGTTTTGCCTAAAAAGCAAGTACTGTCCAAACCCAGTCATAGATTTATTCATCGATCCAGTCAAAGATGTATTTTAGTCATTTCTGGTTTAAATTGAGATTCCTTCCCTTTATAACTCACTTATCCTCCGCCATTCCCAAGTCAAGGGTCGTATATACTGACCCACTAGCATATCTTGAAAACTAGAGCCAATCAACAATTTTAAGCATCATTTTCGTTCTCAGTGACCCAGAATTAGTAAAGTTGGACATTTTATTTCAGAAGTATTTTGGCTGTAGAGCAGTGTGGTCATTGTGAGATGCTGCTTCGGATCATCATGCCCTATTGGGTTGTCATTCCTAGCTGCCACTGAAGGTCACTGTGTCTTAATGCCCAGTTGGTTATACCCAGCTTCCGTTGCAAGCTGCTATGTCTCGCTAGCATCTCCTCTTCCCCCAAGTAGCTAGCCATGGAGTGATGAGAGGGATAGCAGCCCAGATGTGGAAGAACAAGCAGGTTGTAAGAGACCTCTTGGAACGTAATTTTGCTTCAGCACTATCTGGATTGAACAGCTGCAGATGTCATTATGTCTTCTATCCAGTAAAGCATACCTCACAGAAGCTACTATCTTCAATCAGATAAAATTTGAAGTTGAACTGTCTCAGAGGAGATCCAGTTTTGTACCTCTAACTCAAACAAGTAGTCCTTACAACTGTCATAGTATACAATCCCAAAGTAAATTCAAGAAATATTTTTCCTTCTGTTAAGTGTCAAAGCCCAATCCTTAGGAGCATTAGAGAAACAAGGCGAGTATGGTCATATCTCTTATTGGACCAACTTCTGTTGGTGAAAGACACAAGCTTTTGAGTGTACACAGAGCTTTTTCTTAGGACAGGGCAGAGAACTTGTATCTTTCGTATTGAGATCTACTAGGCAGCCACATGGCCATCAAAAGATAAATTCACTAATATTCTACATATCAGTTATCCAGTCTTTAGCCAAAGTCATTTTTTGGCAGAAATCTTCTGCATGTCTTAGTGCCCAGGGGAAGATGAAGGAGACATAATGTATCATCATTTAAAGGATGATCCAGATTACCATCCTGGAGGTACACTACTGTGAAAATCCCATTGTAACAGATCTGTGGACCATAGAACAGTGAAGAATAGGAAAAATTTATCCGTGCTTACCTGGAAATTTTCTTTCTTCAAGTAATAAAGTCTACAGATCTGGCTCATCCTGGAGACAAATGGATTATCTAGAATGGAATGAAAATTAACACCCAATATTCGGGTCTGTTGTGTTATGGGGAATTTCCCATGCTCTGCAATAGGAGAAATTGTTTTTCCTCAAAGTAGATTTAACATAATCTGTAAGTTAAGAAAGTAGAATTGAATTTTCCTTGCTGTGAAAGTTTGTCTCAATGTGGGGAGAGGGGGGAAAGGAGGGACAAGATGGATGGACTTCAGAAAAAGGTTAGTCCCCTGCTGCTGGTGACTGACAGATCTGAGTCTATCCCTAACCTGCAAGCAGGCTCAAGTACCCATTGTAACTGATCTATGTAGCTTGTTACTCGTAGAGAGGAAATGCTCAGGTAAACAAAGATAATTTTTCTTACTACTTTTGTCTATTAAGGGATTTTGGATATTCTGAATGAAAATTTCAAAAAAATATATTTGCAGATATGTGGAGACTAGATAAAAATGTCAAAAGACAAACGTAGTGACATTTCTTCTTTGCCTTCTGTACTCAAGGTTTATCTAATTTATTTCAAATACTGTAGTCTTTGTCCAATTATTTATGCCATCTTAGATTCTATCCTTAAATTATAACATTGTTGGGAAAAAGCTGTGCAACATCTGAAACTGAGAAAGTTCTTTCATGACTTAATGTCAGATGAAAGTCCATGAAAAAAAATGAGTGCTGAGAGAGTTGTCTTGTTTAGTAGTAATTAACTCTCTTATGCCTCACTGGGCAAGTACTGAAAAGGTGGGGAAGGCGCAGTCAGCCTCTGTTTTAAATTCCCCACTTTTCCATCTTGCTTTTCTAACACATTTAATGTCACCATCTTGGATCTTATTATGTTAATTGGGTCACTTTGTTATTGTGACACACAATGGATGATGGGACACTAGACGGTGAGGGTTCTGAGTTACTTCAGAGAATTATTTCCCAGGTGTCCAGGGGCGCTGGAACAAATTGTATCGTGGGGGTGCTGAGAGCCATTGAACCAAACAGTAAACCCTGTATGTGATGGAAACCACTTCAAGCCAGTGGGTGTGGCAGCACCCCTGGATTTAGCACCTATAAAGATGTCTGGCTGGTGCATCTTACTGATCACCATACTTGCTGTTGAGAAGGAATTTCCCCAGAGGTCAGATTGGCAGAGACCCTGCAGTTTTTATGCTTTCCTTTCCAGCACAGGTCACTTGCTCATTTGAACTAGAGTAAATGGTAGATTCTCTATAACTTGAAGTCTGTAAATCAGGATTTGAGGACTTCAATAAGTCATCCAGAGTTTATGGGCCTACTACAGGAGTACATGGGTGAGGTTCTCTGGCCTGCAATATGCAGGAGGTCAGACTAGATCAGAATGGTCCCTTCTGGCCTTAAAATGCTCTGAATCCAAAATTGGGGATTTCAAAACAATGAAAGGTTTCAGAGTAGCAGCTGTGTTTTGAATCTAGTTTAAATCTAGTTTAGTGTAAAAGGACTATCAAGTCAAAAGTGAGAAAACTTTATAATCTTAAGACTCAGTTTGGAGCCATCCTAAGCGTACCATAATAAGAGAGGGGCTTATGAGAAGAGAGTGAAAAGGCTGGGACTATTTAGTTTAGATAGATGTTGTTTAAGAGGACATGATAGACGTAGTCAGAATGACAAATGCTGTAAGGAAGTCTAGATACTCCTATGTACCCTTTCTCATAGTACAGGAATTAAAGGTACACTTCATTCATTTTAAAGGCAACAGATTTGAAATTGATCAAAGAAAATACTTTTATACAACGCATTACTAACATGTGGCACTTACTGCTACAAGATTTTGAGGTCAAGAACTTAGCAGGATTCAAAAAATTGTTCATTTATTATATGGATATGGAAGCACTGTTACGCAAGATAGGTAAATGTTTAAGGGATATAAATAGGGCTGTCTATTAATGGCAGTTAACTCACTCGATTAACAAAAAATTAATCGCAATTTAAAAAAATTAATCACAGTTTTAATCGCACTGTTAAACAGTAGAATACCAGTTGAAATTTATAAAATATATTTGGATGTTTTTCTACATTTTCAAATATATTGATTTCAGTTACAACTCAGAATACAAAGTGTACAGTGCTCACTTTATAATATTTTTGATTATCGTTCTTACAGTGCAAATATTTGTAAACAAAAGAAATCGTATTTTTCAATTCACCATATACAAGTACTGTAGTGCAATCTCTTTATCGTGAAAGTGCAACTTACAAATATAGATTTTTTTTGTTACACAACTGAACTCAAAAACAAAATAATGTAAAAGTTTAGTGCAGCCGTTCTTAACTTGTGGGCTACATGCAGCCCAATTAGCACACAACTGTGGCACAGCTCAGATGTGTGCTAAAGGCCACCTGTTTGCCAGGTTGTCAACTGCCCAACATGGAGGGGTGTGGCTGAGGTGCTGTGCTGCAGAGTGAGTCTGGGGTCGGGGTGGCGGAGCCCCACAGGGTCAGAGGTCTGGGTCCAGGTCCACCAGCCCATCCTACATGGCAGAGGTTTGGGCAGCTGCCTGGGCCCACAAGCTCCGGGGTTTGGGGCTGACAGGCTGCCTCAGACCCCATGAGCTTCTGGGTCTGGAGCATTCGGCTGGCCCCACAGGATCCAGGGTCAGGGCAGCCACGTGTGAGGATCAGACCTGCTGCTGTCCTGCCACCTGGGCCCAGGTAACGCATTGTGGGCTGCAGAACCACTACTTTAGAGCCTACAAGTCCACTCAGTCCTATTTCTTGTTCAGCCAGTCGCTCAAAGTTTTGTTTACATTTATGGGAGATAATACTGCCCGCATCTTATTTACATTCATATGTCCCTTCATGCTTCAGCCACCACTCCAGAGGACATGCTTCCATGCTGCTGATGCTTGTTTAAAAAAATGCGTTAATAACTTAGTGACTGAAGTCCTTGGGGGAGAATTCTATGTCTCCTGTGCTGTTTTACCCATATTCTAACATGTATTTCATGTTGTAGCAGTCTCGGATGATGACCCAGCACATGTTGTTAGTTTTAAGAACACTTTCACTGCAGATTTGACAAAATACAAAGAAGATACCTATGTGAGATTTCTAAAGATAGCTACAGCAGTGGAACCCAGGCTTTAGAATCTGAAGTGCCTTCTAAAATCTGAGAGGGATGAAGTGTGGAGCATGCTTTCAAAAGTCTTAAAAGAGCAACACCCCAATGCAGAAACTACAGAACTCGAACCTCCAAAAAAGAAAATCAACCTCATGCAGGTGGCATCTGACTCAGATGATGAAAATGAACATGGGTCAGTCTGCACTGCATTGGATTGTTATCAAGCAGAACCTGTTATCAGCATGGGTGCATGTCCTCTGGAATGGTGGTTGAAGCATGACGGGACATATGAATCTTTATTGCATCTGGCAATTAAATATCTTGCGACGCCGGCTACAACAGTGCCATGAGAACACCTGTTCTCACTTTCAGGTGACATTGTAAACAAGAAGAGAGGGCAGCATTATCACCTGCAAATGTAAACAAAACTTTGAGCAATTGGCTGAACAAGAAGTAGGACTAAATGGACTTGTAGGCTCTAAAGTTTTACATTGTTTTGTTTTTGAATGCAGGTTTTTTGTACATAATTCTGCATTTGTAAATTCAACTTTCATGATGAGATTGCACTAGAGTACTTGTATTAGGTGAATTGAAAAATACTACTACTTTTTGTTTTTTGGAGTACAAATATTGGTAATAAAAAAATGTGAAGTGGGCATTCTACACTTTTTGTATTCTGTGTTGTAATTGAAATCAATATATTTGAAAATTCAGATATACAAAAATATTTAAATAAACTGTATTCCATTATTGTTTAACAGCGCGATTGCTCGCGATTAATTTTTTTAATCGCTTGACAGCCCTAGATATAAACCTTTCTAAGTAGAGCATAAACTGGTCATTAGCTCATTTGGGAAAGCTAGCAAGAAACTTTCCTTCAGCAGATTGTTCTATAACTTATATGCTCTAGTTTTTGCACCTCCCTCTGATATTGGACAAGAAAGGCCTCTAGAATGGCAATTTCTGTGTTTCTGTGACAAACACATCTTAATTCTAAAGAGCTCATGGGAGGAGCAGCATCATTGTTTAAATGAAATAACACTTCTCTTTTTCTGCTATGGCATGAGCTTCATGTTAACCATATATTATGGCTGTATTGAAGCAGAAAGGCCACTGCTTATGTTACCAAAAGCAAAATACTGGAAGTTGCAATTCTTCATTATTAACTTTCAACATAGTCTGCATGGCTGCAAAACTACAGGAAGTTAGGGACATTACCTATAGGAAACTTAATGAAATGTGTTTAAAATTATAGAATATTTGTCTGTTGTCTTGGGGCTTGTTATTTCTGAAGGGATTTTCTGTTTTGGGGACTGGTAGACCTAATAAAAGGTTTATGATGGTATCTCAGGCAGGGGCCTCCTCATTTTAAAGCTCTTGGAAAGCTTTGCCATTCCTAAGGCAGTAAAAATAACTATTCAGTGCTCATTGCAAAATTCCAGGATTCCTGTCCCTTCAGACTCCAAGGCCATGATCTCATTCACAGTTCATGGAATTTAACTGTTTAATTCCAGAGAACTGAGAACTTGCTTTTTTTGCAAGAGCCATTGGGTCTATACTACTTTTCACTGAGTAAAGGTAACTCTGCACAAAGCATTTCCCCCATGTGCGGTGAAATCATAACTGCAAGAAATTAAATAAATAACCTGAAGGTTGACTGATTTAACTGGTGTATTATCTCCTCTGAAATGCTCTCTTGTAACATTCAATAACAAGGTTCATCCCTGAATCTCAGTGTATACCTCTGACTTTCTATAAGAATAAATCACTTGGCAGAAAGTTCAGTTTCTGATGTTGGAAGAACAATATCCTAAGAGGCGATGCTACATTATGACTTTTGCCTGCTTTATGCTGATGCCAGTCAACTGTATTCTTTCAGTTCAGCCCATATACTCCAAATTACAGCCACATAAGCTTTTCTCACAGAAATACAGAACAAATTAAAAATCGTCCCACATAATACAGAGCTGCTGCTTTGAATCTGACTGGGAAATTTTTCAGTCACCAAACTTTAGGTTGCCATTTTAAATTGGAAACAGTAATGACATTGTCATATTGGACCAATTGTATAAGGTAAAGTCAGTTTGTTAGGATGGAAGGGCAAGATAGTGTGCAGTGCCAAGTTTTGCTGGCCTAGTTATGTCAGCTAGGAGTGTGAAAAAATTACACCTTGTAGCTTACAGAACTAAACTGCAAAACCCCTGGTTTAGACACAACTAAGCCTTGTAATGTCATGATTTAGTTATGCCGATGAGTCCCTCTGTCACCTTATGCTGTGTCTACACCAGGGAGCTCTGCTGGTATTGGCAAAGAATTTTTGTGTAGACATGTCCAAAGCCAAAAACTTAATACTGCCTTTGGGGTTGAGAGATGGTTTTAAACAAACATTGTTTTTTAAATTGCATCTCTTTGAGATTGGGTCTGACATTTAAAAGACCAAAGAGATACTCTGCTTTTAATGCTTTACTCTTTGAAAGAACTAAAGCATTTTTGTCAATTATGCTTCTTTTAGGATTGTTGAGAGACTAAACACAAATCCCATTTTATAGAAAAGCTATCATCAAGCCACTTTCCTAAGCATTTTTAGGATAAAGGGAAAATGAGAACGTCTGTTGAAGAACAAGGAAAAAAAAGTGGAAAATTCTCCACTGTAACACTGCGTCTTCTGTAACTTTTAAAGGCTTCAGAGTCAGATTGTTATAACTAAACTGCATTAACTATTCTGCCTCTTAACTCCACAGCTTATTTTTCCCAGTGAATGCTACTTGTATGTTTACTTTATACTGTGACATTCTATCTTGTGTATGTGTTTTCTATTGAATTTCTGACGATTCTTACAGTTCCTACTCACCCTTCTTTTAGAAGTTTTCTTAGGCATATGAAGAAGGAATATGTGGAGATATTTAGTTATTCTTCACTTTCAAGGTATCTGTTCCCTATTCTGAGTTATTGGTAGGATGATGTGTATAGCATTATGAAGTATGAGATGGAATTAGGTTAGATAAATGTCTATTAGGGATGGTCTAGACAGTATTTGGTACTGCCATGAGGGCAGGGGACTGGACTCGATGACCTCTCGAGGTCCCTTCCAGTCCTAGAGTCTATGAGTCTATGAGTAATATGTTCTAAAAAGTTATTTTATACTTTCATATCTTTTAAAAAAATAGTTCTAAAAATGTTTCACCAAAAACTCTTGAAACTCTGTGCCACATTTCTCAGTGCATGTATTCTAGTTTAGATTAATTGCAGAAGGTTTGAAAGGGGTATTTCTATATAAGAGAATGAGACAAACATTGCTTACAATATCCACTGATGTATTGAAATACACTATAATATCAGAGGTGCAAGATCACTTTTTTTCCCCTTCATCTTTCCCATTCTGCAGAGGACAGGAGATCTTGAAGATGAGTTAGTACAGGGGTTCTCAACCTTGCGACCCGCTGAGGGGTTCTGGCCCCTAGTTTATTACATGGGCGATCATGAGCTGTCAACCTCCACCCCAAACCCCACTTTGCCTTCAGCATTTATAATGGTGTTAAATATGTAAAAAAGCGTTTTTAATTTATCGGGGGGGTGGGGGTGGGAGTCACACTCAGAGACTTCCTATGTGAAAGAGGTCACCAGTAAAAAAGTTTGAGAGCCACTGCGTTAGTATATAGTACTGAAACCTGGCAGTTGACTTGTAACCACCTACTCAACCAAGGATATACCTGTGATATTTACATTGTTACAAATACTTCAGTTTGCAATCACTAGTTACTAAATTTGTTACTATTGTTTCCAGTAAAGTTAGTGCTTAGAATCTTCAAACGACTGTGTGGCTCTTCACATGAGAGATGAGAAAGTTACTTGAATTGCACCTATTAGATTAAAAATGATTTTAGTTCCATACTTAATTTTTCTGTGGTCTGACTTTTCTTCAAGAAACCGTTATCATTGTGGTTTTACTGGTAGGAGGTGACTAGTGCTGACCTTCTACTTAATTTCCATTTTTAAATGTTGTTATGAATATTTTGACAGAACAGAGAGCATAAAATGGAGTACAGAATACCTTAAGGCAGGCTACATAATTTTGTACAGTTACAGGAATCAGATTTTAACATGGATCATTGTACAGATACCTGCCAGAGAGGTGGCTGTAGAGCAACAGGAGACATTTTATTGGTTTTACTTGGCACTGAGTACACTGCTTCTGCAGTGCTTCTATTCCCAACTAGCATAATGAACAATTAAGAGGGAATAAAATCAAGGTGTCCTTGACAGGCCAGAGCACAGTCACTGGGCTGGGCCTTCATGTGTTATTTTCAGGTAAACTCTGAAGCATGACAGAGATTTTGCACTCTAAAAGGATGGGATTTTCAAAAATGCTCACTGTTTACCCAGTTGCTTCCATTGAAGTCAGTGATAAAATTCCAACAGATATCAGTGGGAGCAGAGTTAGGCCAATACAAAATGCTTTTGAAAATCCCAACCTAAGTATATTAAGTTACAGTGGCTTAAAATGCTCAATTCATAAACATTGAGGACTTGGATAAGACTTGGCTAACATGAGAAGTATTTCGCCAATTTCAACACTGAGTTTGATCTGCTAAGTGAAACTAGCTACCACTCACCTGTGATTAAAAATCCTCGAAAGACTATAATAACCCTCTTACACTCAGCTTCCAGGAAAAGAAACCTGCCTGTTGTGACAGTTACAGTGAAAACTTGAACATGTTTCCTTTTCTGGCTCGGTAATAGTAGCTAAGTAATCCTATTTCATACACACACAGTCATAAACTGTATCTGGTCTCAGATGGAGGGCATGGGGAATTAGCAGCTTTAAAACTGAAGTGCATTGTAGATATGGATAAATGGCTTATTTATATCATTTTTGTAAATAACTCTCAGTGAAATGCTGCTGATGGAGATGGTGCTGATCTTTCTAAACACCAATATACAAATTAATGTTTAAGGATCCTGTTCAGCATGTCTTGCTTAGCTAAACTTCCACTGGATGCAATCAGAGGTTTGCAATTAGTGATTTACTACAGTGGGAATTTTTACTTGCCCAAATGTAGAATATAGTGCCATATCTAAAAACATTTTACCTAAGATTACTATAAATAAATGCCTAGGAGGAGAGAGAATATTTTTTGATTTATTTACTTGAGCTTTTTTGAATAACCAGGGTAACATTTTTTCCTCCAAATAGTCACAATTTCCCCTACTCATCAAAAGGGAAGAGTATGGTGTGCATGTGTGTGAAAATATAACTATAAAAACCACAGAAATTGGCAGGGGAAATAAAGAGCAAGTTTAGTGCATCTCTTGTTCCTTTCTTTCTTTCTGTCTTTTAATTGACTGGATTTCAAATCCAATGGGTCCTTTTATGTAGCAGAGTATATTTCTAGGATGTAATATTTAGTTAAGGACCAGATTTTGTAAACCCTTATTCTCCAGAATAGTCCCATTGACTTCAGTGGGATTACTCCCAGGAGTAACATTTTACTGTATCTGATTCTAACATTGTAGCTTTGACCATTTAGAAGTTAAAACTTGAAAACCTCTAAACTCTTGACCTTGGGTAGATATTGCCATGTATAATGTATTACATACAGCTGGTGGAATCAAAATTGTCTTTTCTGGGGCTGCGGTTTGTGAAAAACAGTGTGTGTTGGGCTACGTTGCATGACAGCTGACATTTGTCAAGCATAACGGGCGCTTTACTCATTTTCACATTTTTAAGCAGCTTTCAAAATCTTTGTGTGTGCACACATGTTCAACATATGTGTCTAAGCTTTGAACATTTTGTTCTGAAGTATATTGGCTCATTAACACAAGGGACTAAAGTATAAAACTTTAATGAGCCTCATGCATCAAACTTGCGCACAGTATTACTTTTATGTAAACTGACACTAAATGTTAAGAGCAACATGAAACATTTAAAGCTAATGCTCCAATACATCTGTTAGTCTATAAGGTGCCACAGGACTCTTTGTTGCTATTTACAGATCCAGACTAACACAGCTACCCCTCTGATACATGAAATATTTAAAGGTTTTAAAAAATCTCTTCTATATTATATCTTTGTTTTTGTTTTAATTAGCTCTCACAGTACACAGCATACCTGAAATATGTTGAATGTCTAATCCTGTTTCAGAAATTTGACTATAATTTATTTCCTATTTTATCTGTAAAGGGCCAACACTACATATGTGAAATAAAAATCCCCAATCACCAATTTGATTTTATTATAATAGTAGAAATTGTGTGTTTGCTCTTGCCGAACATCTCCCTTAAAGTTATCTGGGAGAAGTAATTACTTCATTGCAACTTGACTGATTTTAGGGTAGTAGTTTCCTTTTACTGCAGTAACTCAATGTATTGATATGTAGAACACACTGACTTGCAGCAAGGTAACTGGAAGCTATAGGTGATTGGTAAAGATAAATGAGAGAAGTACAGTCGTGATCACAGTCTTTTTCAAATGCTAGTCATGATTAAACAGTATAAAGGCTTGGCCACACTGAAGAGTTGCAGCGCTGTTGGTAGCTTTACAGCGCTGCAACTAACACACCGTCCACACTTGCAAGGCACACCCAGCGCTGTATCTCCCTGGATACAGCGCTGGCTGTACTCTACCACTGCCTGGGGAATAACAACTGCAGCGCTGGTGATGCAGCGCTGCTCTGCCAGTGTGGACACCAAAAGCGCTGTTGTTGGCCTCCAGAGGAATTTGGAAGTATCCCAGAATGCCTGTTCAGCCACTCTGCTCATCAGTTCGAACTCTACTGCCCTGGCCTCAGGTGACCTGCCCTTTAAATGCCTCAGGAATTTTAAAAATCCCCTTCCTGTTTGCTCAGCCGGGTGTGGAGTGCAATCAGTGAATCTTTCCAGGTGACCATGCCTCCATGTGCCAAACGAGCTCCAGCTTGGAGCAATGGCACGTTGCTGGACCTCGTCAGTGTTTGAGGGGAGGAAGCTGTGCAGTCCCAGCTGCGCTCCAGCCGTAGGAATTATGATACCTATGGACAGATATCAAGGGATATGATGGAAAGGGGCCATGACTGGGTCGCACTGCAGTGCAGGGTTAAAGTGAAGGAGCTGCAGAGTGCCTATTGCAAAGCCCGTGAGGGAAACAGCCGCTCTGGTGCTGCCCCCACGACCTGCCATTTTTACAAAGAGCTGGGCGCAATACTTGGGGGTGACCCCACTGCCAATCCGAGGACCACGATGGACACTTCGGAGGGTGGGGGGAGAGAAGAAGGAGAAGGGAGGGAGGAGGAAACCGAGAGTGAGGGTACTGGGATTGGGGGAGACACGCTGGAGTCCCAGGAAGCATGCAGCCAGGAGCTCTTCTCAAGCCAGGAGGAAGGTAGCCAGTCGCAGCAACCGGTACTTGGTGAAGAACAAGCAGAGGAGCGGGTTCCCGGTAAGCGGCTTGTATTTTCAGGGTGGAAATGTTTCGGTAGAGGAGGGAGGGTTAGGGTTGCCTGCATGCATGCATGCATGCATGCCTAGATGTGGAATAGCCCATTGATGTGGTCTATCACGTCACAGGAATCGGCGTTGGTAATCTCTTCAAAAGTTTCAGACAGAGCGTGGGCAATGCGCTTGCGCAAGTTTATTGGGAGAGCCACTGTGGTCCTTGTCCTAGTCAGGCTAAGGCGTCCACGGAATCCGCATTGCTGTAGAAGACCCTCCTGCTCTTCCCAGGTGACCCGCAGCAGCGAGATATCTTGCAGGATCAACTCCTGTGGAAAATGTTGGGAGACTGATCAGTGTAGGTGCCCCATGCAGCTATTTGCTTTCCCCAGTGCACAGAAACCCCAGTACAGCCCAGAAGCAATCAGTCAGTCCACCTTATTCACCATTTCCGGGCTCCTGTGGGTTATGTGTGCTCTCTTTGGCATGGGAAAATTATGCTATTGTAAAGACTGTAAACTCCTTCACTGTGTGGGAATAACTGTTTGAGATATAAAAAATGCTGCCTCTGATAACGGTTGCCTTTTTGCCTTTCAACAAGGCATCCGAGAAATCAAGGTTGCTGTATTATCAACAGCTGAGAGACTCCAAAACCTCTGGAAGAAGCCGCAAAAAAGCAAAGACGACCTGCTGCAAGCAGTTATGGATCACTCTGCCAGAGAGAATCAAGAACGGCAGGACTGGAGGGAAAAGGAAAGCAGGATCCGCCAGAGAAACGCAGCGGCCAGGAAGAAAAGCACAAAGCAGCTGATAAGCATCCTGGCACGCCAAGCGGACTCTATCCAGGTGCTCGTAGCCATGCAGGCAGAGCACTACCATCTGCTCTTCCCCGCCCCCCCCCCCCCGGTGCCAAAGCTCTTCCACTTGTGCCCCAATGTCAGCTCAAAACCCCCTTCCCCAGCATCCAGGCTCTCACCACCACCACCACCACCACCAGCTGCCTCCAACACCTGTACATTCACCAACCAGTCCTGAGAACTACGACCCTTACCCTCTGCACTCAACCCCCATCACCATGCAGTATAGGCATCCTGAAGTGCAGCAGTCATTGCCCAGCACTCCAGACAGGACATATTCAAACCTGTGACTGGACAGTTCCCCACCGCACCCTCCTGCCCTTTTTAGGTTCCCAAAATGTTGTGTGTCTGTCAGTAAAGTTATTTTCTTTTCAATAAATGAATTCTTGGCTTTGAAAACAGTCTTTATTATTGCAGAAAGTAAAAAGATACATTAGCCCAGGAAAGAAACAGGCACTGCAAATCATCTTAGGAAAAACAGATTTCTACTAACATTGTAACCACTGCACTTCACTCCCGTGCAAGGCACCAAACATTACTGTTGGTTTTCAGTCTCAGATTCCTCCCTCAAGGCATCCCTAATCCTTAAAGCCCTGTGCTGGGCCTCTCTAGTAGCCCTGCTCTTTGGCTGTGCAAATTCAGCCTCCAGGCGTTGAACCTCAGAGGTTCATGCCTGACTGAATCTTTCACCCTTTCCTTCACAAATATTACGGAGGGTACAGCATGCGGATATAACCGCAGGGATGCTGCTTTCCCCCAAGTCTAGCTTCCCATACAGAGATGTCCAGCGCCCTTTTAAGCGGACAAAAGCACACTCCACAGTCATTCGGCACTGGCTCAGCCTGTAGTTGAACCGGTCCTTTCTCCTGTCAAGCTTCCCTGTATACGGTTTCATGAGCCAATGCATTAACAGGTAAGCGGAGTCTCCACGGATCACAGTGGGCATTTCAATGTCCTCTATTGCGATCTTCCGGTCTGGGAAAAAAGTCCCTGCCTGCAGCTTCCTGAACAGGCCAGTGTTCCGAAAGATGCGTGCATCATGCACCCTTCCAGGTCAGCCTATGTTAATGTCAGTGAAACACGGTGGTCCACAAGCACTTGGAGAACCGTAGAGAAATACCTCTTCCGGTTAACATACTCGGATGCTAGGTGGGGTGGTGCCAGAATAGGAATATGCCAGAATAGGAATATGCGTCCTGTCTATTGCCCCTCCACAGTTAGGAAAACCCGTTTGTGCAAAGCCATCCACAATGTCCTGCACGTTCCTCAAAGTCATGGTGGTTCTTAGCAGGATGCGATTAATGGCCCTGCAAACTTGCATCAAAACGATCCCAACGGTTGACTTTCCTACTCCAAACTGGTTCCTGACCAATCGGTAGCTGTCTGGAGTTTCCAGCTTCCAGACTGCAATAGCCACCTGCTTCTCCACCGGCAGGGCAGCTCTCAATCTCATGTCCGTGCGCCGCAGGGTGGGGGCAAGCTCAGCACACAGTCCCACGAAAGTGGCTTTTCTCATCCGAAAGTTCTGCAGCCACTGCTCGTCATCCCAGACTTCCATGACGATGTGATCCCACCACTCGGTGCTTGTTTCCCGAGCCCAAAAGCGGCGTTCCACGGTGCTAAGCACTTCCGTGAATGCCAGCAGCAATTTCGTGTCATACGCGTCAGGCGACTCACTATTATTGTCGGACTCCTCATCACTTTGGATCATAAGGAATAGCTCAACTGCCAAACATGATGTGCTGGCGAGACTCATCAGCATACTCCTCAGCAGTTCGGGCTCCATTTTCCACAGAAATCGTGCTGCACAGAAACCATTGAGAAAGTCAAGATGGTGCCAAACATGGATGGAAAAACGGATTACTGGGATGTGAAGTGATGCATCACGGGGCGTTGGGACAGGAAGCAGAATGACCTGCACCCTCTGTCCCCTTCCCACAACCCACGGCGCCAAAATGGGACAAGGTGCTTTGTGGGATAGCTGCCCATAATGCCCCACTCCCAAGAGCGCTGCAAATGCTGCAAATGTGGTCACACTGCAGCGCTTTCACTACACAGCTGTATGAAGACAGCTGTAACTCCCAGCTCTGCACACCTGCAAGTGTAGCCAAGGCCTAAGTGGTGTTTCTCTGCTCCTTCTAAGGAAAGCAGCAACTATTGCTGAAAAAACCCAAAACTTTAATGTTTCATTTTAATATAATAAGACGCAAATGTAAGTTGTTGCAGTGTACCAAACAAACAAAAAGTTTCAGTTCCATTTAAAGCACAGGCTAAATGAATGATTGTCCCATATGTTGTCCTTACTTATCTCACAATATAAAGCTTTTTGTAGGGCTTTACTAAAAATGAAAATAATTAAATGTAGAAGATAGCCATTATCTATTGGTTTATTTGTTTAAAAGCTGCCATGAGATAATTTTAAAATTCCTTGAGCACCTAGCAATCATGTACAAATCCTCCTGCAACTTAACCACATCAACATTCATATAAGCATTGAGACCTGAATGCTGAATATAAGATGACCTGAGGATATTAATCTGCCCCTCGTTTTATTCTCCTATTTGTTGCTTTTTAATCCCAAATCTCTCCTTTCTACTATTTAACGACAGAAAAGAGGTAATGTGCTTATGATGCAAACTGCCCTTTTACAATTAAAAAACCAAGTTAGAACCAAATTAAGAACTTTTTATATTTTGTGTACTAACTATTCAAAATTTCACAAAAGAGAATTACTTCTTAAATCTATGAGGTTTTTATGCCATTAAGCCAGTGTATGTCAAACTTCTTTTCAGTATGGATCACATTTGAGTACAACGATTGCCAGATGGACATCTACTTCACTATTTGCAGTCACGTAAAATCACCTCTTCTTGTCTGAGGCCTTGTATAACTTTTATTTCAAGCAATTCCAGTAATTGGCTACATGGAAGAGCAATAATAGAAAAGGGTTTATTTAATATATTTTTAGCTATTATCTAATAAAGTATAGTTTATCTAAAATTGAAGACATGCTTGCACCATAGCTTCTGACCGAAAACAAGCTGACAGGGTCATTACCCACATAAGTTTTTTCTTTGAAGGAGAATGAGGAATTCATTTTGAGTCTTTGACCTCTAATCATCACACAAAACGACCATTTGCTTTGAATAGCTCCTTTCTGTTAGAATTCTTCATTTGCATTCTACAAGACTTCTTTCTCATTTGATGGGTTATTTAGATACAGGAGCATACACAATGTAAATGCCCATCTGCAGGTGCCACCCCTGCAGCTCCCATTGGCCAGGAACTGCAGCCAAAGGGAGCTGCAGGGGAGGTGCCTGCAGACACGGCAGCATGCAGAGCCGCTTGGCCATGTCTCCACTTAGGAGCCAGAAGGGGGACATGCTGCTGCTTCTGGGACCTGATTGAGATAAGTACCTCCTGGAGCCCGCACTTCTGACCCCCTCCCATTCCTAGACCTCCTGCCCCAGCCCTGATCCCCCTCCTGCCCTCTGACCCGCTCAGTCCCAGGCCAGAACACCCTCCTGCACCCCAAACCTCTCATCCCCAGCCCCACTCCAGAACCTGTACCCACAGCCGAAGCCCTCCACCCCACCCTGAACTCTTTTCTGGCCCCACCCCAGAGCCCACATCCCCAGCCAGAGCCCTCACCTCTTCCTGAACCCCAACCCCAATTTTGTGAGTATTCATGGCCCACCATACAAATTCCATACCCTGATGTGGACCTCGGGCCAAAAAGTTTGCCCACCCCTGCTCTAGAAGGATGAAGGGAAGGTTGTAGACACTGCTGGAGAGCCTGGAAGTGGCATTGGGCCCAGGGAACCAGACTCTGGCAGTACACCAGGTTTCGTAAAAGGGACATGCAGCACTTGATGGACATGGTTTTGTTGGGCTAGCAGGTCTGGAACAGAATGTGGATCTTTTACATCTTTTAAGGACAAATAAGTTTTCCTAGATTTCTGTCCATGACCACTCCAAGATACAGAAGCTCCTAGACAGAGGTCAGGGAGCTCTTGTTCTGATCTATCACCAGACCCAGTGCCTTTAACAGGCAATTTGCACAAGTGGCTTCTTGAAATGACTGGACCCAGATAAGTCAGTCTTTCAGGTACAAAAATAGATACAGTAGAACAGGGATCAGCAATCTTTTTGGCACATGACTCGCCAGGGTAAGCACCCTAGCAGGCTGGGCCAGTTTGTTTAACTGCTGCATCCACAGGTTCAGCCGATCATGGCTCCCACTGGCCGCAGTTTGCCCCCATTGGCCTGGAGCGGCAACGAGAAGCCATGGCCAGCACGTCCTTTGGCCCATGCTGCGTGCCAAAGATTGCCGATCCCTGCAGTAGAACCTGAGTTCCAAACACCTCAGGAGTGAAAGTTATTCATAAATCTGAACAAAACCCTATTGTTTTTTTTCAAAGTTTACAACTGAACATTGACTTGATACAGCTTTGAAACTTTACTATGCAGAAGAAAAATGCTATTTTTAAACCATCAATTCAAATTAACAAGCACAGAAACAGGTTTCCTTGTCTCATTTTTTTTAAACTTTCCCCTTTTTTTATTAGTTTACATTTAACATAGTACGGTATTGTATTGTCTTTTTTTTTTTTTTAACCCCTCCTTTCTCTGCTGCTGCCTGATTACATACTTCCAGTTCCAAATGAGGTGTGTGGTTGACTGGTCAACTCATAACTCTTGTGTTTGGAATTCTGAGATTCTGCTGTAGGAGATAATCTACCTGAGGGCAGCTGCAATCATAATCACAATTTTAGCTGAGGCCAACCCTAAACTGTTGTGAAAAATGCAGTAAAAGTACAGAAATCTTCTGGGTAGGAGTCAATGTAAATAAGAGTCTCTGAGATTAATAGATGCTAGAAAATCTCTTCTGACTGCTGTCAAAGTGGAGCAAAGAGATTGTCTTTACTCTGATTTTTTCATGAGAACCACAAAATCTCTTTGTCTGGGAAGAGTGGAACAAGGACTCTGAACTTGAGCAAGTGTGCAAGAGTGTTGCAGCTATGTTGGATGTCTCCTGTTCTGTCAGTACTGAGGGGGGGAGAGAGGAGTAACAAGGGATGGAATTCTGTGCAATGGCCAGTTCAGACTGTGGCTGCCCCTTCACTAGAAAAACAGGTATATTTTCTTGAGTTAACCAACTCAAGGCAAAATCCTAGTGACAATAAGGCAGTTTTCATACAAGTTAAAGGTTGAGTTAAAGTCTAGGGTCCCGCAGATCTATGAAGCTGTTGAAAGGGAGGCAAGTATTGGAGAATGGTGACTCCCATGTACAGTCCTCAGCAACTTCTACAATGAGTGGTTCTGAAGACTCTTTCTCAGGGAAGTTCTTCTTTGGGCTGAAGGTGACCTGAGGCTATGTTAGCCTGTAGCAATAGAGAAACAGCCTGGCATTTGATCTGCTACCAGAGACTACTGCCGTCTGTTGGACCTAGGCTAGTGTCCTGGCAGGCGCAGAAGAAACCCACAACAGTGCACAACAGGTTTCCTTTGATCTTCAGTGAGACAGAAGAGCTAGGGAGCCAAAGGCAATGAGGGAGATCGCCAGAAGTGTAGATTTTCCATTTACAAGCCTGCCTGGTTTGAAAAGGAAGACCTGCCTATTGACTGTGTACCTTGTGTCGCTGGGAGATCAGGTGCCAGCCCATTCCAAAGCCCCAGGCCAATTCATTTGTGTATTAGTATAGATCAAAGTGATGGTTAAATATGTAAGAGTGTATTTGGTGTTTAAACTTCATGAAAACTAATAGGACATTATGTGCATTGTTTTCATTTATCTGCGTACTTACCTCAAGCAGGTCCCAGAAGCAGCGGCATGTCCCCCCTTCTGGCTCCTACGTGGAGGCGTCGCCAAGCGGCTTTGCGTCCTGCCATGTCTGCAGGCATCTCCTCCGCAGCTCCCTTTGGCTGCAGTTCCTGGCCAATGGGAGCTGCAGGAGTGGCACCTGCAGATGGGCAGCACATGGAGCCCTCTGGCTGCCCCTAAACATAGGAGCTGGAGGAAGGACATGCCACTGCTTCCGGGAGCTGCGGCATGTGTGCGTGGAGAAGCCCCCGCCCTCGCTTCTCAGCTGGAGTGTAGGAGGGGGGCACACCCCAGATCTCACTCCCCAGCAGGAGATCGAGTGCCAGATTTAATCAGCTTGTGGACCGGATGTTTGCCCACCCGTGTTCTAGAGAGTATCTGGAAAAAGTATCTCAATTTCCTCTACAATAAAAACAAAACAAAACACAACACATTTCTGATCAGATGGATGAACAGGTCAAACTCTGAAGGGATCATCTCTGGGATTCTTCCCAACTCCATTTTCATAGATGCCAACCTGATCTCAGTGGCTGGAAAGTGTGTGCCTGTACATAAAATTAAGCATTTAAAAAGTCTTCATGGTTCATTTAGCATTCCGGTTTTTCCTTCGTAAATATCCAGTGAAGGTTTCCTCTGAACTAATTTCATTTTGTTAGCTCATAGAGTTTTAATGATGTTTTGTTTGTGCAACCCATGCTGTTTTGCCTGAATAGAAACAAACAGAATTATTACTCTAAAAATGTACAAAACAAATTATTTGCATGGGGAACGGCATATTACTATGCATATATGTTTTGTTTTAGCAGTTTTGCAAACTGAAATTATCTTGATTTAGTATGTCAGTCAGTCTGTGGAACTCTTTTGCCACAAGATGTAGTGAAGGCCAAGACTATCACAGGTTTCAAAAAAGAACTAGATAAGTTCATGGAGTATAGGTCTGTCAATGGCTGTTAGCCAGGGTGGGCAGGGATGGTGTCCCTAGCCTCTGTTTGCCAGAAGCTGGGAATGGGGGATGGGGGATGGATCACTTGATGATTATCTGTACTGTTCATTCCCTCTGAGGCACCTGTCGTTAGCCACTTTCGGAAGACAGGATACTGGGCTAGATGGACCTTTGGTCTGACCCAGTATGGCTGCCCATGTGTTCTAATGTTTTACATATTTTGAAAATGTTGAATTAAGAGCAGAAGTTGATTTTTTTTTAGCATTACATACATAGCAGCTCGAAGGCACTTAGCAAGACATCCAGCTACAGTTTTGAGTTTGGTCTCACAGACAAGTTGTGCTGTACTGTGTTCCAAAAAGGGTCTGTCTACTTTGTGAAATGGAGGGAAAGTGATTAGAATATTTGGGGTAATACTATCCTTTTTAATTACCTGTGAAAAGTCTGTGCATTACAGTTCACTCAGAAGGCCCATAAGATGTCTTCAGTTTAGTTTTTTATTTAAGAATTGGTATGCCAATCATTTGTCTACTGTACTGTATATGGAACACTGGCAGGGTGACAGGCAAATGTGTCTGGTTTAACTTAAACTTTTCCCCCCTTATTATATTACATTATTGTGTGTTCATCCTGTGTCTATTTGCTGTTTTCCTTCTCTGAGTAGCTACTGGGCCTCATATATAAAACACAGACAAACAAAAAAACTTCAAGCACTGTAGTATCTTTTTTAATGTAGTAAGTTAGGCGATCTCTTCCTGAATTCGTGGTGATTTCTCTTTGCATTGGCAAATTAGGGTTCAGTATTGAAGTTGAACAAGACTCTTCATTGCAATGAAATGAAGTCTGCCCATCCAATTTGTGTTTCTTGGTCTGCGTTGCTTATGACTAGGTTACATTACTGAGTCATAACTATCCAAAGCAATACAGAAGACAGACATCTGCTATTAACTACCTTGATGCTAAAGTAGGTAGTGGTTTTTGGTCCTAGAAGAATCAGCAAGAATAAACTACTGAGGACAATAATTATTTGTGATTGTCTTCAGTTCAGAAATGCTGAAATAATTCAATCTTGTGCTACATATTGTAATGAGGATATTTGAATTTCACATTCTGTATGGTTATGCTGAAGTACTGCTCATGGTACAGTAGGTGCTTTGCAAACATTCAAGTCCCTGAAGTGAAGATCTCGCAAGAACCTTCCATCTGACTACATTTTGAACATATTACCCTGTTAATATTGTAAGAGTTTTGTATATATGCTCTG
The DNA here is from genome assembly GCF_007399415.2 of Gopherus evgoodei. Classification (NCBI taxonomy): domain Eukaryota; kingdom Metazoa; phylum Chordata; order Testudines; family Testudinidae; genus Gopherus; species Gopherus evgoodei. Next base: position 18,951,369 of record NC_044335.1, on the reverse strand, counting down.
GTTTATTTTGTAAACAATGTATAATTCTAGTCATAAAACTTGTCATAATTCCTTTGCCCCCCTCCCTTTAAAAAAAAAAGTGTCTGTAAGCCATATTTTCTTAAACTTAAATGCTGGGTAATGAATAGAGCCTTATGAACCACTGAATAGAGAAGCATTACACAGAAGTAAAAAGGCTCACCATGCTACCCTTTTTTCAACACAGATCACTGGCACCAAGCAACAAATTATATAGCACAGAGCACAGTTAAGCTAGTATGCTGTAATGAAACCTATTACTGTGCCATACTACTGCTTCAGTAATTGTATACAAAACTCATTTTACAGTATCACGGAAACATTTTAAAAAGTTCTCTGGTTTCATTTGGCTTTCATGGCTATTTTGTTTGCAACAGTTTTTCTCATTGATTGGTTGCATAGTCATAGGTAACTTCTCCAGTTTGAAGAGTTCCTGAGATAAAAGCCAGTTGGTTGTGTTAAGATTAGTCCAGCTATGATGGAGGTGATGCTGATTGGCACAAGGAATATTTTGAAAATCTGTCTAATTCTATTTACTGTTCCCTCAGTTGAAGGCATTTGCCTGACTATTGAAAAAGTGTTTCTTAGGGCTTGCCTACGATACTAGTATAATTATATTGCTGTAGTTATACCAGTATAGCTCCCCATGTGGATGATCTTGTTTGGAATAACATTGATCTTTTTAAAATTTAACTGAAACTGCTTCCAAAGCATCATAAGATTAACTAGCATGCGCGCACACACACACACACACAAAAGCCAGTGTTATTCCAAACAACAATGTCCACATGGGAAGATACATCAATACAGTAGTCTGTAAATGTGCCGGTTGCCACTGTGTATTAATCCCAGCAGCAACCACAGTGTATAGGAGACAAATAAAGATTAATTATGTTTCAGAGAGTACTTGTTTATTAAACAGCAATAAACAACACAGAAAATGCATTGTTGAAAGGAACAGAACACTGAGAAGGGCACTCTCCTGATGGAGGCCCATAGCTGTGTGTAACTCCAGCTCTCCTTTGCAAAGTGGTGGAGTGAATGGGGCACTACGATGGGCCTGGAATATGCAAGGCATGTGTGGGAGAAGTTTGGAGAGGACATGGCAAGCAGTTCTGTATGGGCTGCAGCAGGGACAAGCATGCATGAGTTATTCCTGCAACTCAGTTAGAAACTTCAGCATCTCCATTTGCCCCTCCATCACTTTTATCATCCACTCCTGGCCCTGATTCCTCTCATGCCTATTTATTTTTAAATGTTCATTAAGTGTCTCTCTCTCTGCCCTGTGCTTTTGCGGCATTAGAAGATTGGAGCAACTCGTAAAACATGTTCTCCTTGCTCCTCCTCAGTTACTTCCTTATCTGGTGGAGGTGTTGCACATTTAGGGGGATCCCCTGAAGGCCACATCTGCACAAGCACAGGAAACAATAAACAGATGCATGATTGTTAGTGCACTGACATAATCAAATAATAGTAAAATACACCTCTTTCTCACTGTCCTTTGGCAAGCACACAGTTTGGTGAATGCCCTAAACATGGTAATTTGGAGTGAAGGGTGGTGTTCAGGATGGGGCAAAGTCTCTTGGTGATTTTTTTTTTTTCTTAAGGGGATCACTGCAAGCGAATAGGGACAATATTGTAAATTCTGCCACCGTTTTCCAGAGGCGGGGGTCATGGAAGCGGATATCTCACTCCTGAGGGTAAGCAATGATGCAGGGGTGCAGCTCCTGCATGTATGCGGCTTCAGATCTGGTCCCTATGCTGCTCACCTGTGTTCTGCTTTGGTCCCTGCACAAATGATTGCCAATTGGTACGGGAAAGTTTCCTACAGTGGGGGGAAGGAACAAAGCAGCTCTGCCAAGGAACCTTCAGCAGAGGTTTGGCTTCCTCTAAGAAGGCTTCCTAGAGATCTCTCTGAAGGATTCCCGGGAAATCTCTATTTGCATTAACACACTGTTCTGCAGGGCCCCCACTGCATAGCTGCACAGGGGAATGTGATGCAGATGCAAACACAGCTAGTCTTTATATGTTTCTATCCCTCAGTCTGCCTCTGGCATATAACAAAGCAAAGGACAGCTCTACCTCATGTAACTGAGCAGTATCGACTCAAAATGAGCACTTCCTAGAGTTTTGAGACTGGCTGAAACCCTCCAGGGTGGAGAAGGGGTCCTGGCTCATCACGGTACAGATGACCCTGTTGCCTGTCCCATTTCATCATCCAGCTCCACTACCTCATCCACTAATTCGTCCTCAGTGTTGAGTCTGCTGGCTCCAGCCCGTGCCCTCGCCCCTCCCCCCCCCGCACACGAAGTATCATCCGTGGGGCTTTTGGAGGTGGGGTTGCCACCAAGGATGGTGTACAGCTCTTTATATAGAAGTGGCTTTGCTGCAGCAACTTGCCTTCTGGTAGGCTTGCCTCAGCTCCTTTATCTTCGTACGGCACTGCTGCATGTCTTGTTCTTAGCCTTTATCCAACATGCCAGAAGTGATCTCACCATAGGTATCGAAGTTCCTTTGGCTGGAGTGGAGCTGGCACCGCAGAGCCTCCTCTCTCCACAGACCCAGCAGATCCAACAACTTTGGTGCACTCCAAGCAGAGGTCCTTAAAATTGCCAAATCAGTATGTCAGACCTCCTCTTCCACTGTGCCTACCTCCAAGAAGGTGGAAAAGTACTATGTCCCTGCAAAGGGATTTGAATACCTATAAACTCATTCCAGCAGCATCCTTGGCCATGTCTGCCATCAATGAAAGGGACAGGCAGGACCATCTGAGTGGCATATCAAAAAATAAAGACTCTAAGAGAAAGGAGAACAATATGGCAAAGATTTGCTTCATTCACGGACGTGCACCTACGGGAGGAGGCAGCACTGCCACCTTAGAATTCTGTGTATTACTTCTGCTTCAGGGAATATTAATGCCATGAGAGAGTCTGCAAGCCCCAATTCAAGTTGGTAAAGATTAAGACAGCTGAGTATTTGCAATTTGGGATGTAAGAACAATAGTCAGGACTTCTTGTAGGTCTGTGAAAAAAGAAAGTGGCCAGACCCTGTCCTCTTTGCCCAGAACACTTAATTTGGAGCATGGATGTATTCAGGTCATCCCTTTAAAATAAATAAATAAATAAATAAGAATTCCAAAACATTTTAAAATGGAGGATGAGTAAAGTGTGAATGGTAAGTGAGTGGAAGACTGAACTTGCCTGAGAAGGTTGTGAAGGCTAGGTCTATAACAGGGTTTAAAAGAGAACTAGATAAATTCACGGAGGTTAAGTCCATTAATGGCTAATGGCCAGGATGGGTAAGGAATGGTGGCTCTAGCCTCTTTTTGTCAAAGGGTGGAGATGGATGGCAGCATTACCTGTTAGGTTCACTCCCTCTGGGACACCTGGCATTGGTCACTGTCGGTAGACAGGATACTGGGGTGGATTGACCGTGGCCATTCTTAATTTGTTGGCATTTTCTACGTGAGTTGACAGACCTACTCAGTCTGTTCTTGAAGAATAGTAAAACTGGTTCCAAAGTTCTGTTGCAGTGGAGTATCAGATGTCTGTTCCTGTCACTGAACTGGCTTAGCACTCTGCTGTCGTTTTTGTATTTCTTCACTAGCACACTTTGACATTTTTCTTCCAGCTGAGTTTACGAGTAACTGGCTTTCTGGAGAACTAACACCTTTACCGATCTCTTACTCTGTATGTATGATTAATAATCCCCATCACCAGCTAACTTGATTTGAAATGCCCCTTAACATTTAATGTAGATTTAGTCAAATCATATTAGCTAACTCTAATTTTAAATAGCACTTTTTCTGGTCGTGTAGAGAGACCTTACATGGCAATTTCAAATGCAAAATTAAATCAAAACATCTAATTTTTAATCTGTTGTCTGCATCTGCTGAGCTCCAGCAAGAGTGAAATAAGGAACTCTACCTATCTGTCTTCCTTGTTGCCCAGACAATGGTGTGTTTTGAGGTCCATTATAAAAAGGTAGGCTTTGTGTGTTCCATGAATATGCTTTTTTTGTTGACTGCTTTTGTAAAAAATGCGTTCATCATACCTTGCTGGTGATTCTTCCTTCTGTGAGGACCATTTTTCTTCTCTCCTCTTCTTTTCCTGTTTCTCTCTCTCCCTGTATTTGTCCTTAATGTCTTTTGGCTCTCATGTAACATTTTCCCTGCATTCACCATCATATTCAGCAAGAAATGAAACCAGTTTTTGTAATGCCACTCACCATGCCTCCTAACTGCATTCAAGATCATTATCCATGTCCTTCATATTGCAGTCAAAAAAGATTTGCCCCTCCACTCCCATAATAGTGTTATGGGGAGCGGGGGAGGTGTCTATTGTTTCCATTCATATTGAGATGTCACAGATGTGTATGCTCTTCTGAATTCTTTTATGGCCATTGCTCCTTTGATTCTCTTCTCAGACAAGCTTCAGTAGGCTACACAAAAAGGAATTTAGGTCACAAATAACTTAAGTGTATTCTACTTGAGCTAGAGGAGGCAAGCTGGCTGATTTAAAAAAAAATCATTAAATGTATTAACAATATGTCAAAATAAATTGAAACGATTATTATTCTACCAGTTCTATACAAATTATGATAGACTTGACTCTACAACAATAACAATGTAAATTTTTAGTCTGTAAAAGCAGGTGTGTGCAGTTGATAAAGTGATAGGTATAGCTTTAATACTTTAACTAAACCTGTAGAGTAAAAGATGGCTGGTTGGTTTTCTATCTGCTTGTACCAGTAATATATCACCAACATATCAAGAATGTCTCATAAAGTTTGAGTTTAAAAAAAAAAAGTCCTTTTATTTTCAGTAGTTTTTCTCATTTTAAGATAGGTAAATATCAAAATATTGTGTTTACTATGTAAAATAGTTCTGAAAACACTTTAATGATACAGAATATTACAACAGTATTTCTCATTCTCTGTTTTATCCAAGATACATTTCTAGGTGTTTTGGAATCCTGTACATAAAGTGTACACACAAGACTTGTCCTAATGCAGCCTCTTTAAAGAGCAAGAAGGTTTAGAAAGTTTAGACTGCACTTTAAACATACAGGTATTTATGGCAGGAGCATTTATTTTGGCACTGTATCGTCTTCAAGATGGATATTTTTCAACAGAAAATTTCAGATAGCGGAGGAACTAGTGGAAATTCAGAGAAATGGATCAATTGACTACTATGTAATTACATTTTTGTAGTAAGATGAAAAAGGTAAATAGTCATACATGCATGTGTATGTGTGAGTAGAAAAAGTACTCTTGTATTCTGAAACATTTTCTATATAAAACAATCTTTAATATCAGATATCAACAGTTTCTTAATTACACACCCATTGGACAGGCCATCTAAGTGTAGAAAGATCAGACATCTACAAAAACTGGCAACTGTTTTGTGTGCCCTCCCTTAGCAGCCCTGAACTGTATCATATATACCCTTTTATGGATGTCTACTGGGTTTTCCAGTTAAAACTAATGTCGCATGTAAAATATACTTGAGGGTCACACACTTCGTTGCTTATGTAGGCTCAGCTCTGTGTGCTATCCAACTTTTTAAGTGCAAATGGCTTTTCAGTTTTTCTAAAAAGAACATGTATAATGAGATTCTGTGGATGGATTATAACCTGTAGCAATTTTACAGGACATAGCCACACCTAAATTGTCATCTAAGATGCTCCTTTTCATCATTATTTCAGTTTCTTTTTTTTTATATTTTGTTTTGGTTGGTAATTGAATCTAGGATCACATATAATCCCCCTAAATGTTTGGGCCCGTTGAAATTAACAATTTTTAATCATGTGAGACCCTGTGATTTAGGAATAGTCACAGCTCAAGACAAAATCAAAAGAAATTGCCTAGTAGAGCAAGCTACGTATCCTGTCTTCCAGCACCAGATAGTTTGTGGTGTGGGTACTATATTTTCTAAAGGCCTGTGTATTTATGAAATAATACACAAACTACTGCATTCTGTCCATTGATGCCTAGAGTATTCCCTGAAATTTTGGAATTGATCAAATACGATGTTCAAAAGATATCAAATTACAGAAAGACAGAAATGCCACCGGGTTGAGTATAAGACTTGCTTTGCTCAGGCAGTTAGGGTGAAATTGGTTTCTCCAGACATCAACAACAATAACAAAATTTAAACCCTTAAGATAAATTTACAGAATCCCCACTGGAGAATTATATATAGTGGAAGTAAGAATATTGTGCACTTCTCTCCTGCATTTCGTTTGAGAATATGAAAGAGCTTTGACAATATTAGTGTCAGAACACCATGGAATACTATTGGTTACTTTTATACATAGGGAAATGAGACATGAAGGATAGATGAAATGAGTATTCTGTACAAATACAGCTCTTTGCTGCAGTGTGCCAGTTTCCAGCTGATAACATTATATATCGGGGTAGGCAACCTATGGCACGCAAGCTGATTTTCAGTGGCACTCACGCTGCCTGGGTCCTGGCCACTGGTCCATGGGGCTTTATGTTTTGTTTCAATTTTAAATGAAGCTTTGTAAACATTTTTAAAACCTTATTTACTTTACATACAACAATAGTTTTAGTTATATATTATAGACTTATAGAAAGACACCTAAAAACGTTAAAATGTATTACTGGCACATGAAACCTTAAATTAGAGTGAATAAATGAAGTCTCGGCACACCACTTGTGAAAGGTTGCTGACCCCTACTATATATGTTTACAATATGATTATTCAAGAACTAGGGAGGGGAGGAGGAAGTGATGAATCTGATGTCCTGGTTGTATGGGATAATTGAGCTATTGCAAGAGATATGTGCCTTCATCAGTTAGATCTCAGCTTTTGAGAACTGATGCCAAAAGTAGAATGGAGAGACAAAGCTGTGACCAAGGTATATGGGTCACTGTTGTGAAAAGGCTAGGTTTCCTAATGTTGATTGAAAGAGATTCACTTTTTAAATAGTGGGTATCACAGGTGCTGGCTTTCTCTGGGTCCTGGGGGTGCTCAACCCCCTGCTCCACCCCAGGTGCCACCTCCATCCGACCCCTTCCCTCAAGGTCCCATACCTGCTCTACCCCTTCCAGCCCAGTTCTACCCCCTCTCCTGAGTGTGCTCCATCTGCACTCCTCTCCCTCCGCCCCAGCACCTCCTGCATGCCACGGAACAGCTGATTGTGGCAGGCGGGAGGGAGGCACTGGGAGGGAGGGGAAGGAGTTGATGGGGCAGGCACCAGCAGATGAGGCACTGTGGGGAGGGGAGAAGGTGGCTGCCAATGGATGCTGAACATAAGAACGGCCGTACCAGGTCAGACCAAAGGTCCATCTAGCCCAGTATCCTGTCTACCGACAGTGGCCAGTGCCAGGTGCCCCAGAGGGAGTGGACCTAACAGGCAATGATCAAGTGATCTCTCTCCTGCCATCCATCTCCATCCTCTGACAAACAGAGGCTAGAGACACCATTCCTTACCCATCCTGGCTAATAGCCATTTATGGACTTAACCACCATGAATTTATCCAGTTCTCTTTTAAACGCTGTTATAGTCCTAGCCTTCACAACCTCCTCAGGTAAGGAGCTCCACAAGTTGACTGTGCGCTGCGTGAAGAAGAACTTCCTTGTATTTGTTTTAAATCTGCTGCCTATTGATTTCATTTGGTGACCCTTATTTCTTGTATTATCGGAATAAGTAAATAGCTTTTCCATATCCACTTTCTCCACATCACTCATGATTTTATATACCTCTGTCATATCCCCCCTTAGTCTCCTCTTTTATATACCTCTATCATATCCCCCCTTAGTCTCCACTAAATTTTTTCACGTGGGTGCTTCAGGGCTGGAGCACCCACAAGGTCGGTGCCTATTGTAGGTATGCTATTCCTGGGAGAATTCTATGCCAAAAAATTAAAAATTCTGCACACAATACTTTGAAATTCTGCATATTTTATTTGTCAGAATAATACAAATATGAAAAAGATTCAGGAAATATTTTTTGACAAAGATTCCTTACTAAGCATATTAATTTGGAACTTTGAGTAATTCATTTAAACTACAGTAAAGAAACATATTTCCTGCTCCCCCCAGAAGCAGTGTGAAGGTTTAGGGGAGTTAAGGGTAAGGGAGGAGCTGAGGGAAAGGGAAGTAATTCTGGGAAGAAGCCTTGGAGTGAGCTTGGAGGGTTTGTTGGGTGTGGGTTGGAGAAGTATGGAATAGGGTTTTTTGTGTGGGGAAGGGAGAGACTTTTGTTAGGGAGTTGGGGAGCCTCCCCCAACCAGACCCTTAGCCTCTCCGATTTAGTCAGGGACATCTGCCACTCTTCCAAGTGTCCCTACACCCCTCCACTCCCCTGGCCCCTTGTGCCCTTGCACCCCCCACTCAGCTACTCCTCCTTGCCCTATCCCCATGTCACCATGCACCCCCATTTCCATTCATCCCCTGCCCCAGTCTGTCCCTCCACTGGCACTTCTGAATCCCAGTCTGTGACCCCCCCATGTGCCCACTCTGTCCCTCCGTCCCCCACCCTATATCCTGTGCCTCTTTACCTGGCCCCATGAGAGAGGTGCTGTGAGGAACATAGCCTTTCCCATCTGTGGGGGGATGTGAATTCTGCATATGCACAGTGGCACAGAATTCCCCCGGGAGTAGTATGAGGATCAGTCTTTTGAATCAAAATTTCCCTGAAATGTAGATTTTTTTTAATTAGAAAACATTTCTGCCTTTTCAGCCTGACATTTGTAACGGTTTCTGTTTTTAATAAAACAACCAACCAAACTATTGCTTAAATGCCAATCTCCATATCTGAGACTTGAAGTGTGAGGGAGCTCCAGGCTGGAAAGGGACATATTGGTAGTTCCTAGTATCGGGCAGCTGGTGCCCATTGCTTCGTGCATCCTGTAAGTGGCTGGCACCTATGCATCCTCATGAGGGATGGCTATCCCATCTCCCCACCACAGCAGTTGGCTAGTGATCTCTTGCCCTTACCTGAGCTTGGTGTCTCCTCTGAGGACCTGTGGTGGCTGGATGGTACGACTGGGCTGGGCTTGGAAGTCCTATTTGCTCCCTAGCAGCTGGCTGAATCTTCTGTGCCATGGCAGTAAATTCAGTCCCTCCTCTGGGTCTTGCTTTTGTCTCTGTCTACATAGCTGGCTCCCACTTCTTGCCTCTGAGAGCAGGCTGGGCAGAAACATAGATTTCCATCCCCCAAATATTTCCACTGCAAGGGCACTAGCCCCTCCCCCATCCATTCCATTGCCCCTAATTGTACATAAATTCTGAGATTTAATTGATATAAAGCTTAAACTAAAGTTCAAAGATTTATTTGATATTATGTTTTGAACATCCTGACTTTTGGTGACATTACACGCAGAAAATGGAATGCCTATCATATGAACATATATTTCTTGGAATGTTTTTTCTGAAAGCTATTTTTGGACAAGTTTAAAAGCTAGTTTGAAAATTTGTTGGCTATTTAACACAGATCATGTGTACAATAAGTTTCATTTTGAGCATAGCAGTCAGTTTTTCCCCAAGACCTGTGTTGCAGGTTGGTTGGTTGGTTGGTTGGTTTGTTCTAAAATGGGTGCTAAATGCAGCTCTTGGGGGGAGAGGTGTTTTTGTTTTTTTAATCACTGATTCTAAACATATGGGTGACATGCTTTTTAAAACATTTATTAAATTTTGCCTATTTTATAATCCTTACCAAAATGGAAAACTTAGAATGAGATCAGTCCAAAATCTAAACACGTATTTGTATAATGCTGTAGTCTGCATGTAATGAGTCCATTTGGCATCTTCAACTGATTCAATTATAACAATGCAGTAGGACTGGAAGGAGTTAATGCTAATTGTAATGCTGAACCTGCCATTCTCAGGAGATCTAAGAAGCAATCTATCAGGGTATGTTGGATCCTAGCTTCCTTAGGTCCCTCGAGACATTTGGCATTGTGGAATTGCAGAACAAAAATATACATTCTGATATCTGCAGAGTTTCAGGAAGGGGAATGGACTTGCTGATGACTGGGCAGAGATCACGTGTATTTAGTGAGACAGACTGATGAGTTTAGTTGATTATATTTCCTGTTTTCACCATGAACTTGATGAGTGCTCTGAGTTTTTATAAGTGTTAGATGGTATGTTGCTGTCTCCAAGAAGAAAGTGATAATGGTTGCTGTTGAAAACTGGCAGACTGAGCTCTAACTGTACTGAAACTGTATATTTGGAAGATTGCCTCCTCCCTTTTAAGGGAAAAATATTTCCCTAGCTGATTGGTTAAAAGGTAAGAACTCTCATATCTGTATCAGCTTGCATGTAGAAAAATGTCTCTGTCAAGAACAATGTCTTACTGGAACTAATGGATTGTATGGGAAGATAATGAAAATATGGTAATCACTTAATTTGCATCAGCTTTCATTAATGGAGCAGTATTAAGGTTTTGGTGTTTATTGTATGCCTATTCTGATATTAAACATATTTTGTCAAGAATGTACAAATGAATAAAATTACATTGTGTTAAATATCTAGTTATCAAAATTTCAGGAATAAGAACAAAGCATGTGCTGTGATAATGATAGTAATCTTCATTGTTTGTCTTCCCATAAACTTCAATTTTAGAAGATTTGAGAACTTTCTGCTTTTAGTAAAAGGAAAAAAATGAAAATTTGTGAAGACTGAATTTTTAAAATGAATCTTCAGTTATATCTTTAATTTTTTTAAATCAAACTTTAAAATGTTCCATCATTTGGCATATATTTGCATACTAATCCAAGTTGTGTCTGTATCCACATTAAAGTTATGAAAAGAAACGGTAGATGATTCTGTTGGGTTTTTTAAAACAATTCAGTTGGCTATTTGAAAGCAAAAACAAATTATTATCAGTATCAAATATTCAAGTAACACTTCTACAACTGAGGGTGGGGGACCTAGAATCCACATTACTTTTACCATTTATTCTTTCCCTCAAAAATCCCCATCAGGCCCATATGTGCATTTTGGACAAAGACTGTTGTCTCGGCAGAGCTTCCAACCTTTGTCAGCTCAGGATCCCAACTCTAATTCCCATGTGGGAGTGAAATGCAAGTAAACACTTAGAATGTAAATCACAGATTAATCATACATTTCTAGAAAATAGGTGTTTCAGAGCTCTTGTATATTCTTTATGTCCAGAATTGTCAAATCTGAAAATTATATATTAAAACTTTTTTTTCTTACATGGAATAAAACTTTTAACACAGGTCATTTATATTACAGTAATTACATATAGGATAATTTGTTTCTAAGTAATTAAGCAATCACGTAAATGTAATTTCTGTCTTGTTTTGACCACCTTGATCTAACTGGACTTATGCTGTAGTAAATACTGTTGTCTTGTCTTCTGTGTCAGTCTACAACACTGCTAATGACATAATATTGACATAATCATATAATATGGTCTAATTTTGTCTATATTGTCCAAGTACTTACATTGGACATTTATTTGGGTAGCATGAAAGCCAATAGATTCCACTGTCATAGGGAGAAATGTCAGTCCATTGAAACTTATGATGTTGATAAAAGAAAAATGACTTTCTTTTAAAAGTTACCTTTGTATTTAAAAAAAAAAAAAAGCAAACATGGTTAAGCTTTACCTCAGCCCTTTTAATGAGACTTCATTCATTTTGAAGCTTGATATAATTTACTGTGTCCTCTAACTTAAAACTATAATCATCCCTCATATAAATTGACATTCCACTGTGGTGCCATGTATCGTATCTAGTATGTGTTACTGTTATTTGTCACTCTTCAGATGCAGCTAAAGTGATGGTCACTTAATTTGTGTGGCGGGTCCTTAGTAATCTGAACTGAAACTTGTTCTGTGTAATGTGACAGTGACTACAGCATATATTGTGAAAGGCATCAAGTCACTGCAAAGGCTAGGGCATGGTTGGCATTAAAAATTCCAGAGGTATAAAATGAACCTTCTTATCAACTGAGTTAGGTGTCTCTAGTTGAATAAAAAAAAATAAACATTTAACAATGAAACAAAACACAAGTCATATGGCAGTATTTTCAGGTTTTGAATTTAAATCTGTATCAGCACAGATTATTATTTTTGTGTTCTGGCATACTAATTGTTGCGTTCTTCTGAATTTTATATCCATATTGCAGCTAGGATTAATGACATGAAGTTAAACTCTCAGGCTTGTGTGTATCCCTATTATGAGTTGTACTAAGTTATGTGATTTAGTAATATTTATTATGTTGAGTATATTGTGCAGATGTGTACTACTGAGCCCATATTATTTCTTGCTACACTGTGGCTTATGAACCAATGTGTGTCAAATGGTCAGAGAACATTGTATTTAAGTGTATTTATAGTCAAAAAAGTGGCTCTGTAAAAATGTTATCGTTTCATCTTTAAGCTACGTTAGTGACTTTTATATAGCATGTGCTCAGTTTACAAACCAGTATGTGCAAGTTTTGAGTCATATTGTGGTTGGGACTGCACTGAGGAAGCTAACACTGCCTGTAGTTAATACGTTGTATCAAAGTTAATTCAACTATAACCATCACTATTTCTCAGTGTGAGATGAAGGGAGGTGCTCCTTCTGTAGACTCTTATTAGACACTGATATAGTAGTATCTGAGCAGGAGGCCTGACATGCTGCAGTCTATTACTGTCTTTTCTGAGGGCAGATGTTGCTGTTGAACTATCTGGACTGATATAAAAGGATGTTGGTGAGCAGTGGTTTCTTACCAGTTAATTTGGTTTATCAAGTCCCTTTATACTGGCCTAGACTGCACATCCCGTATTTTGGTGTTTGAAGTAGGAAAGTTTTCTTGAAAAATTTTATTTTTGTAAAATAATTATTCATTTCGTTGTCCAGGAAGCCTAACACCTGAATGCTCAGAAAGAGTTAGGTGTCTAAGTCCAAGTTTTGGGACCACTGTGATGCATAAAACTCCCACTTAAGCTTGTCAGCACCTAAACTTACTTGGCTTCCAAGATTTTGCAGTAAAAGTTCCCTAGGGGCCTAAGTTTCTGCCTCTGAGCATGCACATTGCTTCCTTTTTCTAGGCACCTGGGCAGCTAAGCCCCAGAGTAATTCACAAAGCAGAGGAAGCTGCCTAAAGTTGTGTGTGAGACTGATCTGGTAGGCATGCTCAGAGTCCGCCTACTGGATCGAGCCTCACAGCTAAGTTCACACAAAAAAGCAGGGGGTGGGGATGGAAGAGGACTTCCCTCATAACTTTTAGCTCAGGGTTTTGGATACTCACTTGGGATATGGGTGATCCCCCCTCCACTGAAGGGAACTGAATTGGGATTTTTCACCTGTTAGGTGAATGTTTTAACCATTGGGCTGTGGGATATTCTGTTGTGGGGCTCCCTCAGTCTCTCTATTGTCAAAGCTGTTGCACTCTGGATAAATCCTTATTCATTGAAGCAGGGTGACTGGATCCTGGGTCTCCCACCTCCCGTGTGAGCACTCTAACCACCAGGTTATAGAGTCATTCTCATGTGTGTGTTTGTGCACACGCATGCACAGACACACACTGTGAAAGAGGGAGAAAGAAGCTTCCAGAAATAGGGCACACAAATGACACATTAGGGGAAGGGGAGAAATTTTCAAAATATTCTAATGCATAAGATTTTTAATGCTGTCCTGTCATTTTAATATATGCAAAGTGAACAAGAAGCGAGTTAATTGTCATATCTGAAAAATAGCAGCCTCATGTACAGAGTGTTTACTAAACATTGCTGGAAAATTGGTAAATGGAGCCTGACAAAACCTGTACAAAATCCATTGTCTCCCTAAGACAGGATGCGTTATAATATAATGATGTGATTTAGGTTAGGAGTATTTAACATGTTGCAACAAGGGGTACGTTGCTGGAGTTCAAGATTCTAAAACCTCTGTGCACATTATTTTTAGTGACAGCCTCGTTTCAGTGAATTATCACCAGGCTTCTCCTCCCCCAGTATATTTTGAAAGAGTCTTATAGGGTGACCAAATAGCAAACGTGAAAAATTGGGTCTGGGGATGGGGGGGTAATAGGTACCTGTATAAGAAAAAGTCCCAAATATTGGGACTGTCTCTATAAAATCAGGACATCTGGTCACCCTAAAGTCTTATGTTAAAGAATTACTTTATTGACTGATGTGCAAGAAAATTAGGATAATGCTGTGTAGGTACAACTGGCAAAACAGTTTGTTATATTGCACCAAACTGCTCTATTAAAGCCCATAGTAATTACCTATTTTCTGTTACCTATTTGCATAGCTTTGACATAGTATACTGTCATATCCACAAAGCTATAGTTAAGGCTTCAGTGGTAGTTTCACTGTATGCTCCTTTTTTTCCCCAGGGATTTAGAACTAAGCTGTTCTAATTTGCATTGGTCTAAAGATTAGCATTTATCTTGTATTTTATTGTCTTCTTAAATGCCTTATTAGCTATCTTTAAAGCACGGAATGAAAAGGGTTTTATGCATTTTTGCCGATCTATATAATTACAAAAAAAAATCGATAGCTAATTTGGATTTAACATACATTGGTTCATTTGCTATGAATTTATTTTTAAATTTCTAAAACAATCCTGTTCTAGTCGCATTTCGTATAGCTGCTGTCTATGCCACAAGCAATACTGTAGCTGGTTAACAGTCTTACCTGTTCTATTAAAACTGTATCTAAGTTGGTAACGTCTCAATATTTATCTCATCCCTAAGACTGATGTGGCTGAAGTTTATCCTTCAGCTGCTACCACCATTTCTGCTCCAGATTCATGACCAACTTTCTTCTTCCACGAGTATATTGCTGTAGTCATGACCATTTCCCCATTTCTTTGAAATTGGCTACTCATTTCCCACATATGTTGAATATGATGATTACATCACACCCACCAGGTGATGTGATCCTGGAGGTAACTTTTACATTAATCATGTGGTATCATTTTATTTATCTCAGCTCACATAAGTACTCCAGCAAGGTTATCTTCTGTTGTTTGAATTCTGAGACCAGGCTTTATATTATGTCATCCTCATTTAACCATTCCATCTTTATCTCTTTGCTTTAGCGTTTTTTAAAGTTTTCTTCTGTCTTGTGACTGAAAACTGACTGTGGTCTTACATTTGATAATTGAGATATATAAACTGAGGTTTATAGGTAATGGAATAGATCTTGTTACTGTAGGGTATAAATTCGTTATTTCTGTAGCTGAAGAAGGGTAATCTACTGAATGTAAGTATGTCAAGAAGTGTAATTAAATGAAAGCATACATAAAGATCTTCCTATATAAGTTGAATACCAGACTGTGTAAACAGTTTTGCTTTACTGTTGAACACAGATACTTTGTAGACAGGAAATGGAAGGCTTATATGATGAAAGTGCTACTGGTGTTGTGAGATTTAGCAGAGACATTGATTGTAGAGACTCGGGCACCAAGTTTTGAGAACTGGGGTTGTGCTGGGATTGAGTTCTCTGTTCTTCCTTGTAACCAGGCCAGGTGCCTCCTGTGTGCCTCTTTCAGTAGCCTACGGTCACGCCCGGTGCTTAATTTGTAATGAAAGAGGTGCTGGGACTCAAGCACTTTTTTTTTTTTTTTTTTTTTTTTTTTTACATTCATAATGGATGCAGCAAGCCCATAGGTGTGGGACTGTAAACTGCAAAGCCTAGAGGTGCTAGGACTCAGTCCTGGCAAGCTCTGGCACAAATTAAGCACTGGTCACACTACTAGCAACCAACCTCAGTTTCTTCACCAAGGCTTTTTTGGGTCAAAAATACCCCTCCTTGCAGGCTAGGTTTATTAATATAAAATAAACTGCAAATAAAACTCAAAATCACCAAACCAATCTGTTCCTAAGTCCACACAACACAAGGTTTCGCTTCTTCCTCCCAGACTTTCAGCCTGGGGAGCTTTGCAATCCCTCCCTTGCATGTTCATGATCTCTCCCAGGCATAGGCGCTGACTCCACGGGTGTTCTGGGGCTGCAGCACCCACAGGAAAAAATGGTGGGTGCTGAGCACCCATTGGCAGCCCCTATCAGCGCCCCCTCATCCCTCCAGCACCTCTTGCCTGCCGGTGGGCCTTGCAGATCAGCACCTCCCCGCATCTCCCACCTGCTGTGATCAGCTGTTTTGCAGTGAGTGGGAGGCTGAGGAAGGAAGGAGCAGAACTGGGGAGGAAGGGGTGGAGTGGGGGCAGGGCCTGGTTTTATAGTGTCTGTAATAAAGGAAACTAATACACTAAATGATGATCAAGTTTGAAATAAACTTGCAACTTTTCGGATGGCGCACAATGCAATGGCCTTGCTCTGATCAGAAGAGGAAGCTTCTGGTTTTAGGATAGGAATAATGGAATTACACCTTGCAAGATGTGACAGTGTAGGTTTTCAATAGCATGAGAATAGCTAGGTTTTAGTGAAAGGAAAGTTATGTGTTTCAGTGAAATGATGAAGTCAATATTTAATAGCTTTATTATATCAGCTAAAAATATTTCACATAAACATAGAGTAATACTGACCCAAGTTATAATGTGCTCACTCTCTTTTGATATGTGTTAATATTTTATCAAATTGAGTTTGATTATATATTGGTTTAGTTTATCAACCAAAATTTCCATTTCTCTTCATTTTTTTTACATTACTATAGCTCTTATCCGTGGAGTAAGACTTACAGTGCCTTAGTTAACCTTAGTAAAGACCATTCCAAGTTATCATTCCAGGAAGGTGGTCCTGTAAGGTTTATGGCCAGAGCAAATTAATGAAAATACTTATCTAGATAGTCTTTTTACACTGGAAAGACCTTCCTGTAGGATTTATCAAAAACTGTAGTTATTCTGCACCACTAGTCTTCTTTCAGAAACTATATTCCATCTTTCCTTTTAGATTGGTCATGTGTTTACATTCTAGTCGTAGTCTACTTGGTCAGAATTGGAAGGCACAGACAGGTGCTACAACCAAACCAGTGACTTAGGGCTTGGCTACACTGGAGAGTTGCAGCGCTGGTGGTGGCTTTACAGCGCTGCAACTAACACACCGTCCACACTTGCAAGGCACACCCAGCGCTGTATCTCCCTGGATACAGCGCTGGCTGTACTCTACCTCTGCCTGGGGAATAACGACTACAGCACTGCTCTGCCAGTGTAGTCATCAAAAGCACTGTTATTGGCCTCCAGAGGAATTTGGAAGTATCCCAGAATGCTTGTTCAGCCACTCTGCTCATCAGTTCAAACTCTACTGCCCTGGCCTCAGGTGACCTGCCCTTTAAATGCCCCGGGAATTTTAAAAATCCCCTTCCTGTTTGCTCAGCCAGGTGTGGAGTGCAATCAGTGAATCTTTCCAGGTGACCATGTCTCCACGTGCCAAATGAGCCCCAGCTTGGAGCAATGGCGAGTTGCTGGACACTCATCAGTGTTTGAGGGGAGGAAGCTGTGCAGTCCCAGCTGCGCTCCAGCCGTAGGAATTACGATACCTATGGACAAATATCAAGGGATATGATGGAAAGGGGCCATGACCGGGACGTGCTGCAGTGCAGGGTTAAAGTGAAGGAGCTGCGGAGTGCCTATTGCAAAGCCCATGAGGGAAACCGCCGCTCTGGTGCTGCCCCCACGACCTGCCATTTTTACAAAGAGCTGGACGCAATACTTGGGGGTGACCCCACTGCCAATCCGAGGACCACGATGGACACTGGGGGGGGGAGAGGCAGAGGAGGAGGAGAAGTGGGGGAGGAGGAAACCGAGAGTGAGGGTACTGGGATTGGGGGAGACACCCCGGTGTCCCAGGAAGCATGCAGCCAGGAGCTCTTCTCAAGCCAGGAGGAAGGTAGCCAGTCACAGCAGCCGGTACTTGGAAAAAACAAGCAGAGGAGCCGGTTCCCGGTAAGCAGCTTGTATTTTCAGGATGGAAATGTTTCAGCAGAGGAGGGATGGTTAGGGTTGCATGCATGCATGCATGCCTAGATGTGGAATAGCCCATTGATGTGGTCTATCATGTCATGGTAATCGGCGTCGGTAGTCTCTTCAAAAGTTTCAGCCAGAGTGTGGGAAATGCGCTTGCGCAAGATTATTGGGAGAGCCACTGTGGTCTTTGTCCCAGTTAGGTTAACGCGTCCACGCCACTGTGCTGTGAGGGGTGGGAGGACCATCGTTGCACACAGGCAAGCTGCATAGGGGCCAGCGCGGAATCCGCACTGCTGTAGAAGACCCTCCCGCTCTTCCCAGGTGACCCGCAGCAGCGAGATATCTTGCAGGATCAACTCCTGTGGAAAACAGGATCAACTCCTGTTGGGAGACTGTTCAGTGTAGGTGCCCCCTGCAGCTGTTTGTTTTCCCCAATGCACAGAAACCACAGTACAGCCCAGAAGCAATCAATCAGTCCCCCTTATTCACCATTTCCGGACTCCTGTGGGTTATGTGTGCTCTCTTTGGCATGGGAAAATTTATGCTATTGTGAAGACTGTAAACTCCTTCACTATGTGGGAATAACTGTTTGAGATATAAAAAATGCTGCCTCTGATAACGGTTGACTTTTCTGCCTTTCTGCAAGCAACCTTGACTTCTCGGATGCCCGTATTATCAACAGCTGAGAGACTCCAAAGCCTCCAGAAGAAGCCGCAAAAAAGTAAAGAAGACCTGCTGCAAGCAGTTATGGATCACTCTGCCAGAGAGAATCAAAAACTGCAGGATTGGAGGGAAAAGGAAAGCAGGATCCGCCAGAGAAACAGGATCCGCCAGAGAAATGCAGCGGCCAGGAAGAAAAGCACAAAGCAGCTGATAAGCATCCTGGCATGCCAAGCGGACTCTATCCAGGTGCTCGTAGCCGTGCAAGCAGAGCACTACCATCCCCCCGCCCCCTCCCGTGCCAAAGCTCTTCCACTTGTGCCCCAATGTCAGCTCAAAACCCGCTTCCCCAGCATCCAGGCTCTTACCACCACCACCACCAGCTGCCTCCAACACCTGTACATTCACCAGCCAGCCCTGAGAACTACGACCCTTACCCTCTGCACTCAACCCCCATCACCATGCGGTATAGGCATCCTGAAGTGCAGCAGTCATTGCCCAGCACTCCAGACAGGACATATTCAAACCTGTGACTGGACAGTTCCCCACCCCAACCCCCTGCCCTTTTAGGTTCCCAAAATGTTGTGTGTCTGTCAATAAAGTTATTTTCTTTTCAATAAATGAATTCTTGGCTTTGAAAACAGTCTTTATTATTGCAGAAAGTAAAAAGATATGTTAGCCCAGGAAAGAAACAGGCACTGCAAATCAGCTTAGGAAAAACAGATTCCTACTAACATTGTAACCACTGCACTTCACTCCCGTGCAAGGCACCAAACATTACTGTTGGTTTTCAGCCTCAAATTCCTCCCTCAAGGCATCCCTAATCCTTGAAGCCCTGTGCTGGGCCTCTCTAGTAGCCCTGCTCTCTGGCTGTGCAAATTCAGCCTCCAGGCATTGAACCTCAGAGGTCCATGCCTGACTGAATGTTTCACCCTTCCCTTCACAAATATTATGGAGGGTACAGCACGCGGATATAACCGCAGGGATGCTGCTTTCCCCCAAGTCTAGCTTCCCATACAGAGATCTCCAGCACCCCTTTAAACGGCCAAAAGCACACGCCACAGTAATTCGGCACTGGCTCAGCCTGTAGTTGAACCAGTCCTTGCTCCTGTCAAGCTTCCCTGTATACGGTTTCACGAGCCAAGGCATTAACAGGTTAGTGGGGTCTCCAAGGATCAAAATGGGCATTTCAGCATCCCCTACTGCGATCTTCCGGTCTGGGAAGAAAGTCCTTGCCTGCAGCTTCCTGAAAAGGCCAGTGTTCCGAAAGATGCGTGCATCATGCACCCTTCCAGGTCAGCCTGTGTTAATGTCAATGAAACGCCCACAGTGATCCACAAGCACCTGGAGAACCATAGAGAAATACCCCTCTATTTGGAGAGAGCCAACAGATCATAGCAGCAATTGTTACTTGTGCATGGTGCCTCCAGTTGGGAAAGGCACTCGGATGCTAGGTGGGGTGGTGCCAGAATAGGAATATGCGTCCCATCTATCGCCCTTCCACAGTTAGGGAAACCCATTTGTGCAAACAATCCACAATGTCCTGCACATTCCTCAGAGTCACGGTTCTTCTTAGCAGGATGCGATTACACTGGTCTACAATTTTTGAGAAGTCGTCTGCTTCAGAGATAAAATGTGATATTTACAATGTATTTTGATGTGCTGAATTCAAATACAACAATTAAAACAACTGATTGGCTACTGTTTCTAAGATATTTAAGTTTTTACATTTTATGTCTATGTCTATTGTGTAGATAGTAGAGTTTTAATCACAAATTGTAAACCTTGGTCTTTTCACGTGTTTATGGTTGCTTTATATGATATTTCACCTGTCCTGTTTATGTAACACTTTAAAAATCAGCAAAAGGGTTATATAAATAAAATGTATTAGGAAACAAAAGGCAAAAAACTATTGTGTACATAGTTTAGTCCTATTCAGTGTCTACTTGGCGCTTCTTGGCTTGTCTCTTGTATTCATTAAATGGAGCGTCTTTTGTCACTGTCCAGCAATAGTCTGCAAGCATTGATGGGCTCCATTTGCCCTGATAGCCTGCCAGGAGATTCCACTGCTATAGTCTGGAGCCCAACAGCTCTGCCTTACTCTTGGGTAGTTACAAATCCCTGCCAAGGTCATTCAGTTCACCTTGTGTTATGAGGTGTGGTTCAGAGGAGGAGGATGGGAGAAAATGTGGGTCCTGTGACATTGATGGTTTAGGACCAGAAGTTTCATCCTCTTCCTCTTCCTCGTCTGACTCAAGTGAGAATGATTCTGGTGCATCAGGAACCGGCAGTCCTCCTTCATGGGGTACTGGGCGTATAGCTGATGGAATGTTTGGATAAGGCACAGTCCACTTTTTCTTCTTTGACACACCTTTCCCAACTGGAGGCACCATGCACAAGTAACAATTGCTGGTATGATCTGTTGGCTCTCTCCAAATCATTGGCACTGCAAAAGGCATAGATTTCCTATTCCTGTTCACCCAGTGGCGAAGATTTGTTGCACAAGTGTTGCAGCATATGTGTGGGGCCCACCTCTTGTCCTGATCTCCAATTTTCCAGCCAAAATAAAGGTGATAGGCTTTCTTAACCATAGTGGTTATACTGCGCTTTTGTGATGCAAAAGTCACTTCACCACAAACATAGCAGAAGTTATCTGCACTGTTCACACAAGTAGGAGGCATCTCTGCTCACTTTGGCTAAACAGAAATGTGTCCCTTTGTAAAATCAAACACTGACAAATAAGAGAGCCCGACACTATGATTTCTAGAGCTGATATAGGGCAATTTGTTCAGCAGAGTGATGTAAGCTTCGTTATGATTTCATCATCGATGACTTCTAGGAATAACATGATGCAATTCATATCATGTAGGATGCAATATCAGCTTCAGATTGCGTCATTCATTGTTTTGCCTAAAAAGCAAGTACTGTCCAAACCCAGTCATAGATTTATTCATCGATCCAGTCAAAGATGTATTTTAGTCATTTCTGGTTTAAATTAAGATCCCTTCCTTTTATAACTCACTTATCCTCCGCCATTCCCAAGTCAAGGGTCGTATATACTGACCCAATAGCATATATTGAAAACTAGAGCCAATCAACAATTTTAAGCATCATTTTCTTTCTCAGTGACCCAGAATTAGTAAAGTTGGACTACATTTATTTCAGAAGCATTTTGGCTGTAGAGCAGTGTTAGTGGCCTTGCAAACTTGCATCAAAACAATCCCAACGGTCGACTTTCCCACTCCAAACTGGTTCCCGACCGATCGGTAGCTGTCTGGAGTTGCCAGCTTCCAGACTGCAATAGTCACCCGCTTCTGCACCAGCAGGGCAGCTCTCAGTCTCATGTCCTTGCGCCGCAGGGTGGAGGTGAGCTCAGCACACAGTACCATGAAAGTGGCTTTTCTCATCCGAAAGTTCTGCAGGCACTGCTCATCATCCCAGACTTCCATGATGATGTGATCCCACCACTCAGTGCTTGTTGTCCAAGCCCAAAAGCTGCGTTCCACGGTGCTGAGCATTTCCATGAATGCCAGCAGCAATTTCGTGTCGTACGCATCAGGCGACTTGCTATCATCGTCGGACTCCTCATCACTTTGGATTATAAGGAATAGCTCAACTGCCAAACGTGATGTGCTGGCGAGACTCGTCAGCATACTCCTCAGCAGTTCGGGCTCCATTTCCCACAGAAATCGCACTGCACAGAAACTGTTGAGAGAGTCAAGATGGCGCCAAAGGTGGATGGAAAAACAGGGATTGCTGGGATGTGAAGCAATGCATCACAGGGTGTTCGGACAGGAAGCAGAATGACCCACAGCCTCTGCCCCCTTCCCACAACACACAGCGCCAAAATGGGACAAGGTGCTCTGTGGGATAGCTGCCCATAATGCCCCACTCCCAAGAGCGCTGCAAATATGGCCACACTGCAGCGCCTTCCCTACACAGCTGTACAAAGACAGCTGTAACTCCCAGCGCTGCACAGCTGCAAGTATAGCCAAGCCCTTACTTCAGGCATACCGCTAAAATTGCTGTGCCCCAAAACTTCGATATATAGGAGTTCTTTTTTTATTATTTTCTGTGATGCAGTGGATTTGATGTTCCATAGAGTGCACTCTCTGCCTACAAACAGGATTTATAAACCTGCTTCCCCAACAAAAAATGAAAATAATTTGATCAAAATGTATTTCTTTATTGTACCTAGACTTGCAACACAGCAGCGTGGAAGTCAGCTTAAACCAATCTTTGGGCTATATGACTGTTTTCTCTTTCAGCCCACCTATCAGCCACATATTTCTTCCTGGTTATCAGTAATGAAAGAATGGATGGGGCATAGTCACAGAAATAGATAGCTCATAGATAACTGTGTATTAAATTCTTTTAAGCTATATAATTAGTGAATGAAGCATAAATGTTGCTAAATCTGTATATCCTGTCTTGAATGGCCCATATCACTAATGTTGTGAATATGCTGAAAATGGGAATGGTAGGTAGACAATGACTGAAAATTGGTTAATCTGTATACACAGTTTACTCTTAAAGCTTTTAACTTGCTTTGTGATAGCTGGGCCTGTTGCCTGAACACCATTTATGAACAAAAGTCACCAAAGCTTCAAATTTAATCTAAAATGATCTAGAATTAATTGTAAGCAATTTAAGTGACAGTTTTCAAACTTTTTCATAGTGTGGACAACTGCTTAATACATGTTCAGTTTTTCCATTTTCAATCTCATAACAGCTGTATGGTAATTTCAACAGTCACTTAAATGGAAAATTAATATGTGCAAAGCATTTAACACTTTAGCTGTCTTAATGTGATTGAGCAGGTGAGCATTTCAAAACTATTCATTTTTTGTAGAACATTTTTTGAGATCTCAAATCTCTTCCATAAGATGACTTCTTTTGTAAGTGACTCTCTGTCCACCCTGTCCAGTCCGTGTCAGTGGTTCAGATGTTCAGCGGGATTTCTTTTGATGATTAGGCAAACAGTATCAGTACTTGCATGGATTTGCCTGCAAGAATATCAATTATTGCAGGATTCTAGTTTTTCAAACTGATTTGAGATTGATGACTATGGTGACTTCATAATCACTTAACAAAATCAAAATTTGACTTAAAATTTAGAAATTTCAATATTAATCTCTAAAATAATTAATGATGTCTTGACAAACCTATTTGGTCATCTGCAGGTAAATTGCACTTTTCATTTTCTTCATACGGTCTCTCCAGTAGAGAACTTCTATAAGTAGTCTCTGTAGCCCTTTTTGGGGGTAATAATCATGCCATTGAAGATTGAATATAGTCAAGTAATAAGGCTGATTTGAGTTTTTACTGAGATGCCCATCTGAAGGGCTTCATTTTCTTTAACATTCAAATGTAATTAAGGGTTTTTGATGGAGCATCTTGCTTAGCAGTATTATGAATTATTTTTTTCTCTGTTTTTTGGTCTTCATTCTAGTTTCTGTGATTAGTGGAGGTTGATTTAGCATAAAATGCTATTACAAAGGTGTTTAATTAGGAGACAATTTACTTCTGATGCTTATTCTTATGTGACCACATTGTCAGTCACCCCTCTAATTGGTAAGTCTGTTCATATGAATAAAGCTATAGTCAGTATTGTCAAAGAAGTGGTTAAAACAGCAGACAACTTCATACACACCCAGTTGATCTGAAAGGCTTCAGTTTAATTTCTTAAGAAATGATCTGCTTGGACAAAGCTCTTCACCTGACTACTAGTGATTATCTACTAAGTAGTCTGAGTAGAAGTATCAATTTTGAAACTCCTGATTTTGGATAGGACTATAGTGTGTAATTTTACATGTGAATGCCTCATAAATATTTCCCAAGAGCAATTTATTTTTCTAATTAGCTTGAACAGCCTCTGGTTTACATAGTGCTTCAAGCAGTTTTCAATAAATCAGTTCAATCATGCAGCTGTTGTTTGAAACTTTTCCTTAAGTTATTGTAATTCTGAATAGAGACCCAGAAATGCTCACTAATTAGTACACTTAATTATACCTTGTACAACATGCACCACAAAATGGATTATTCATTCTCAGAACTTCACAGCAAAACTAGGCAGTAGGAACTTGACAATGTATCCTTTTTTCTTCTGCTTTGAAAATATTTGCTATTCTTGCATGATGCAGAAGGCAGTGTGCTCATGTACAGGTAGTATGACCAGACAGCAAATGTGAAAAATCGGGATGGGGGTGGGGGGTAATAGGAGCCTATATTAGAAAAAGACCCAAAAATCGGGACTGTCCCTATAAAATCGGGACATCTGGTCACCCTATGTACAGGGAAGATGTATCTGTACACTCAGTTTTTACTTACTGGTCATAAGTTACAAAAATTCTCATTTTGACCTGGAACTTTCCATGCTTAGTCTTGGATGTGTGTTTTGAATGAGAATTAAAACTAAGTAATCGGCTGTAGCAATTATCTTTTCTGAATGAAGGAAAAGAAAATGTTTCAGCTTTAAAAGGAATTTAAGACTTCTTTTGTACACTGATAATTCAACAGGGATGAACTTTTAAAATGACAAACTTCACAAGTGGCTAGACGGTCCTATGTACGAGAATTTAATACATTTTTTAAATGATGTAGTTTTAAACAGCTGTAACATCGGTTTGTTCTTTTGTGTATGTAGTAAGTGGTAGAGTCGAAAACCTATGGAGTTATGAAGAGAGCATCCCAGATGGCTTCTTTTGTTTCCTTTTTTAAAAATGTAAAGGAGAAAAAATAAAACATAACTTATCTTAATGTACTATTAGAGATGCAACATAAACTTTGGAATTGCAAAATTAAATGTTCCAATTACAATGTGATCTTGTCCAACAATTATGGTAAAGAATAGCAACAGCTGTGAAGCAGGTTTAAAACCGGAAATCTCCAGATTAGAATAAGTAAAATTTTTTTTAAAATTTTAAACACTTCATGTTTAACTTTAATATTAACTATAACATAAAAAAGCAATATTTATGCATAGGCTTTCTTTTCCAGGAGGTGATTTACAATGATTACTGATCCTGATGGTCCACTGAAAAGTCTTCTCTGCTTGAACGTATGTTAAGGACAAGTAAGTGACTGCTTTCAAATCCTGGCTATATACAGCTGAAAAACTATTCTTTCTTCCTCATTTAAAGCTATGAAATTCAGGTGTAACTACAAAGACCATAAAAGTTGTACTCATAAAATTTAACCAGTTGACTGCTGCCAGAAAGTATCCTAAAAGTGCAATTTCCTATAGAATCTTATCCAAATAAATAGATCATCTGTATCCATGGTTATCCAAAACTATGCAAATTGTTTTCTGTTATATGAATAATATTTTGAGTCAGTGTCACTGGAAAACTATGGTGCTATTATTTACCCATACTTGTTTTCAAAGAAAGTGTGGAGCAAGGAATGGAATTTCTTAATGGACTTTCCAATGATTCTCACTACATTAGATTATTAAATCAAAGTTGAAAGACATGACTTATGAGATTGTGAGGGTTTTTTTTTAACAAATTGAAATCTTACAATTTAGATCTTAATGGGCTAGTTTGAGTTATATCACCTTTTTTTAGAGAGGTGAATTGTTAAATATCTGTGTTGAAATAAAAATAAAAAATAAGCTGGTGTTCCTAGGGACTGGATGAAAAGTATCCATTTGATTCTTCGCAATTGGCCATAACTGGAACGGTGAGAGCCTTGCTGTGCCTTCTTCACTCTGAATTTTTTAAATGTTAGAACAGTCTACTTACTATTATACTATATGGTACAAATCCATATTTCTAGTAAAGTGCTTAATATAATTTTAAAATTCTTATCCATCTATAAAGTAGCAATTTTGTGTGCATAAATAACCACTTTCCTGCACAAGTCAAACCTTTATAACAAAACCATCTGCAATTTTTTGGTTTAAAAATATTTTCCTCAGTAGTTATATTCAATTGCATGACTACAAAATAAATAAATAAATAAAGCTGAAACTACCAAGCTCAACATTTTTGTACTCCTGTTAGTTGAAAACTACCATGTTGTTTTAACCTTTTAATTTTTGTGCATATCATATTGCTTTTTTGGGGGGGCGGGGCATGTGTTCTGTTAATTGTATTGTAAATGTACTATGCATGAAGTTAGGGAAAGTTATCTTGTATGTTTTAGTAATATATTTAATGAAATGTTTCTTAAATCTAACAAGTCATAAGCCAAAAAAATGTTCAGGTGGGCGGTTCTTTGAAAAATGCCCCACTGAAGGCAATGGGGTTGCACAGATGCAACTTAGGGAAGAATTTTCCCTGTAGAATCCTACTGGTTAGCACTGCTGAAGCACGTGCCAGAAACAAGCTATCATGTTTTAGCTCACAGGTTGAGTTTACAGGACTGGCTGACAGTTGCAAATTTTATTTTACTAGTAAATTGAGGATGTTTTGATTTGTATTCAAACACACATTTGGAACTCTCAATGTCATTTTTTCAGAGGCACTTTCAAAGTAATGCCTCATTTCAATAATTTTTTTTTAATAAAGTACCTATAGTAATTGCACCATCATATTTGATGGATAAACATCGTTCTCTCTGTGTTTTTAATTTGTGATTTTTGCATTAGTAACTCACTGCATAATTGGTTCTGTTGCTAAGGTCTCTTGTAGCTTGAAGAATAGCGCAGGGTAGCTATTAAGAGTTTGTATGGTAGGTTCCTATACAGCAGAAAGCAGCCTCTGTGGGCTTGGTTCAGAAGCTGCAAAGCCTTCTTCCAAGCCTCCTTAAGGGTAATGGTAATATTGGTAGGGAAAGGAAAAGTCATACACAGACAATGTTTCAGGCTTATGTCTGGAGAAATTGCCAGAAGCTTTATGGCCCCCAAGTAAGTGATAGATATGCTATGATAGGGAGGTGGGGAGCTCTGCTTAAACAAATTATCTTCTCTTCTTTCTTCCTTCCCCAATAATTCAAGCATTGTAGCTAAAGAAAAACATCCTCCTTTTTTAAAACTACCTGAACAGACATAGTGTTACATACTCTAATTCTTTCCTCTTGAGGTTTTTCAAATAACACATAAAGTGTGTATATTTTTCTATTTAATTAAATTACTAGTTTTCATTTATAGCAACATGGGTATATGCTACTTTTAAGTAATACTGAAATCAAATGATATTTCTATTATAAATTCTAAATGGCTAAATTCAATCCTGTTACCATATCAACTTCTAAACTGCATCACACTGAAATTTTAAAATTTTGTATCCAGGCTATGTTCAGCAATTTAAAACATTTTAAACAGTTTTGGTAGCTTGTTTAAATTAAGAAATGTGCACTGTGGTTCTGACATGTTTGTTGTGCCCACTCCCTTCCTGAGCTATCCTCAACCCTTTATCTTATTTTAAGTGCTTCCTCTCTTTCCATAGCAGCTTCTAGCACTGCAGCAGTATGCTTCTGCCTTGGAATGCTGTCGCTGGGAGAACAGCACCAAACCTAGTGTGTATATGTGCCACCTGCTCAACGACACTTGATTCTTTCATAGCTATGTGGATTATAGATCTAGGACCTTATGGATGAGAGTGTTGAGTGTGACCTTCAGATAACTCTAATCCGAGATTTTTGCATGATCATACTGTTTATATAAATCACTTTTTAAAAATTGAAGCTTCTTGTTTATTCAGATGAGCCAAACTAACTTCCTAACATGTTTTTTTATCTGCAGTTTAGCTGAAGTAAATACTGTTCATGTATATACTTGATGATATTCTGCCATCTAGTGGCAATTTGACAATTAATAATTTGTTTTTCTTGGGCACATACGAGTTGTCACTGTTTTAAATGTATTCTATTTTATAAATGTACCATAAACGACCATATGGTTGAAAAAGAATGAAGTTCCTCATGTTTGCTCTTCCACAGTCATCAAACATTGGGATTTGCCTCCACTAATTTGACATGGTATGTCAAATAGGTAGCTGTAAACTATTTTGAATCAGGATTTGGAGCATAAATGTTTCCTGGCTTATTGTCAGTGGAGTCTTTGGCCACATTTGTGTGTGTTTAGACATCTTTGGGGAATAGTTTTATTTTGAGCTATACTATGTTTGTATTGATCTTTTTTTTTACTGCCCTTTAATTTTTTAAAATCCTGCTCTAATCTTCTATGTAGTTTTGAAGTAATTCCTTTCCAGTAAAAATGAATGCATCAATTGGTGGTGGTGTTTGTAAATATTAGTTTACTATAATATTTTGTAAGTGTGTTAAGCAGTGTGGTGGTGTTCATATTAACACATGGAGAGCTTGTATGTAAACAGATATCTATCTTTTTTAACTATACAGTACATTTACAGCAATCCAGAGCATGCTCCTAGTTGCAACCAGATAGTTCTCTGTTTTGAGCAGCAATCAGAGATCTGCCTTGCTGTGTGAAGAATGACCTTTGAACTCTCCATCCACAGCCAACATTCTAACATAATAATAGCAACTGCTCCACACAATAATTTTATTGTGTATCCCTATTCTCTCAATTTACTTATCAAGAACAAGAACAGACAGTGTTGTGGTTTCCCAGAAGCAAAAAGCAAAAGACGAGTCAGTCGAGGTTAGTACATCAGAAGCAATACACCTTCCCCACTCTCCCCTCCCCCCACGCCCCTTGTCCTGGAAGCATTTAGTGTAGTCTCATAATGACTCAGTTTTTGGTTCCCATTCTATCTTTCTCTTTCATCTCCTAAACATATAGAAGAAATCCAGTTGCAAGAGAATAAGAAGTGTGGATGATGCTGGGGTAGGGTATGGTGTGTGAAACGGGAGAGGAAGAGCATCAAGGAGAAATCCCTAGTTGGAGGGACTTCACAGCTAGTCTCTTCCAGGTCTCTATCCCCCTTCGTTTCCAACAGTGTTGACTTTGCAGCTGTACCATAAATCTCCTTCAGCCCTGGAAACCTTTGTATCAGTGTCTTGCGCTTGTGTGAAAACTGGACTGCTGGTGGATTGGCTCAACACAAATAGTGGTTCTTGGCAAGTGGAGTCTTCAGACCCAGTTCTTTTTCCAGGAGATTTGGCAGCATCTGGGCTGTGTCCCTCTCAGGAAGTGTCATTTGATTTTTTTTTTCTTCTATCTCCTTTATTCCTTTGCTCTGTGGGGAAATTGATTTCTATTCTGGCATTGATTGAGAGATCTTTACCTCCTTGGTGCTTTGAGATGGAGCCATAATATTGACTGTAATGACTGTTTCTGGACAGGATGGGAAAAGGGAGGACTACAAGGGCTTGTCTTTGCTACCAGGATAAGTCGACCTAAGTTGCGCTACTCCAGCTATATGAATAACGTGGCTGGAGTCGATATAGCTTAGGTTTGACCTACCCCAGTGTTTTCACTGTGTGGATGGGAGATGCTCTCTCGTTGACAGGCCTTAATCTTCAGGGAACTGGAGTACCAGGGTTTAGCAGAAAGCTCTCTGCCATCAATTTAGTGGGTCTTCACTAGACCTGCTAAATTGACACCCACTGCATCGATTGCAGCAGCATCGATCTCCCCAGTAGTGAAGACATGGGGTGAAATCCTGATTAATTGAAGTCAATGCAAATTTTCATTCATGGTTCCTGTGTTTGAAGAACATAGTCAAAATAAATACAAATAAAGAACAAAATATGGGTTCTTAGGGTTTATAATATTTAGAGCACACCAAAGTTTTAACTGTAGCAGGGCTCATGTTAGTGCTTTAAAAATAGTTGTGTAGATAGGTGGCACTGTGAAGTTGTGGCTCACATTCCCAAGCTGGGGTGTGGGGGGATTCTGAGCCTGAGCTCCAGTCTGAGCTGTAAATTCAAAGTGCTGTCTATTTTTAGAGTGGTAGCACAAGCCCCACTAGCCTGGTCTGTCGACCCAGGCTGGGAAGCTTACTTCCCTGGGCTGTGTAGACGTATCCTTAGTGATTTGTGTTTCTTATATATGTGCCTTTTAACATTGCCATCCTTCTGCGTGTAAACCTTACCATTCTTCTGTGTGTGTTGGTAGTAATGCAATTTCTTGTCATATATTGTGCAATGCAAATAGTGCCTATACAATGAGAATGTTTTGGCTAAATAATATGGTCATGAACTACAATAATTACTGACTGTATTTTGATTTTCAATTATAATAGATGATGTTGCACTGGGAACTCAATAGTGAACACAGTTCATTATGCTATAAAAGCAATTTCAGTAATACAAGGCTTTAAATCAGATAAATGTATTGATTTGAGGCACACAAAACTGCACAGATCCAAACTGTCTTGCAAGAGTTAGTGAAATGACTACACTTCTTTAAGCAGACTTTGGTTTGACCTTTGCTGGAAGAGAAATGTGCCAGAGAGTAGAGTCAATCCAAAGAAAGGAATAGGTCTTGACATGTTGAGGTAGATGTTTTATTTGCTCTACTAGAAGCAGGATACCAGATATAACATGAAATATTGGCTTTAATAGTTTAAGACCTGTTAAATGATACTTGAATAAAATAATTGATTTAGAGATCTGACATCATAGGGTAAAATTTTGAAAGAGATGCACAGATTTTACTTTGCCATTTCCATTAAATCACCAGAAGTTATACTAAACCCCTTACTCTAATGCTTCTCCTCCCTCCGTGTGACACTTTCCATCTAAGTTTCCTTTGCAGAACAGAAATGTGAGAGGACCCAAAGGATGCATAGAAATCTATTATTGTTGGTAGATGGACAGTTAACTGTGAAACACTCTCTTTGATAGTATATGCTACTTCTCCTTCAGGTAATTGTGCTCATATATATATTCAAGTGCTGGTGTTTGTGTGCCCAGTGCACTTGTCAGAGACTTTTGCTTGCAGTATCAATAGGTGATGCATGTGCCCCAGTGCTGTCAAGCAAAGGCATAAATGGGATGTCATGGTTGCCTCCCTCTCAGTTCATTCTCATTGCCTGTGGTGAGAGGTGGAGCTCCCTGTAGCATTTGCTTCGGGTAGCCTGATTTCAGAACTTTAGTGTATATAGTTATAGTTAATATTTAGTGGTAGTAACTTAATTTAGTTCTTTGGGTAGATGCAGCTGTGTATTCCGTGTGGGTGTATGGGTGCACCAGAGCTGGAGAACTTTGTCTAGAAGTATTCATGGGGTAGCACTCATGCCCTACGACCATAGCTCCTCCCTGGGCTGTACAAGGGCAGAGCCTCCCTGACCCCCTCAGTTCCTTCTCACCACCTGTAGCTAGAGTCGTCGGTCCCGTCTGAGGCAGCACTATCGAGACTGGCTCCTTTCGTGCTGTTGAGGCCAGTGTCTTCACCCATGCTGAATCCTCCTTCCTCTCTTCAGTAGATTCAGTGTGTTTTGGTTCCACCAGCACTGTCAATGAACATTGTTTCATCTCTGTTAGTCATCTTTCTGACCAATTATGCCAGCAGTGATCACTTTGTTGGCTTTCCGCATGTCCCAACCCTCACTTCCTTTGGATCCTAATGT
This sequence comes from Gopherus evgoodei, assembly GCF_007399415.2. Lineage (NCBI taxonomy): Eukaryota > Metazoa > Chordata > Testudines > Testudinidae > Gopherus > Gopherus evgoodei. The sequence goes on along the minus strand of NC_044335.1, from coordinate 18,919,390 downwards.
GTCTCCAAAAACCCAGGCCACATAGAATCCCAACAGGAACTGCTTCTCTCTGTTTTGAGGAGGCTTATGTTTCTTCTTCAGACTCAGAAAGGAGGAACCTGTCTCACCTTCGAAATCCTTTAGATCACCTTGCAGGTCTTTATTGCTACAAAACCTAAACTACAGGACTAGTCTTCCTATAGGGAAGTCCCAGCACCCTGTCCTGCTGAGCCAGGGCCCTCAAGCCTCTTTCAGTGCGTGCACATGCACACACACACACGCGCGCGCGCACACAGCTGCAGAAAGACACTGACTCTGAAATCAGCTCTGTGTAGGAAGACTCCACTTGGGAGTTGCCCAGCACTCAACTGCACACCTCCTCTGGAGTGTAAATGCAAAATTGTATTGTCTTTCACTGCATACTCCTCCCTCAATGTGCAGGGAAGATATGCACAGCTTCCCCCCCGCCCCTTCCCTGTTATGAATTGCACAAACTGGTTTAAAAGAAATAAAACAAGTTTATTAACTACAAAGGATAGATTTTAAGTGATGTTAAGGGTTAGCAAACAGATCAAAGCAGTTTACTGAGCAAATAAAACACATGCACAAACTAAGTTCAGTACACTAAATAAACTGATTACAAGTAGTAATATCTCACCCTAAATGTTGTTTTAGATGTTTGTTTCACAGGCCAGACACCTTTTCTGGCCCAGGCTCAGCTCTTCTCCCTTCCTCAGTCCTTGTTTCTTAGATCTTCCAGCAGTCATTGTGGGTGGGTATGGGATTCAGTGAAGACGGAACCTTGATTAACTCACTTCCCTGCCTTAAATAGGATTTACATATGGCGGGAATCCTTTGTTGCCCAGTTTGGTCTCCATCCCTTTTGTGGAAAAATACTAGCAGGCCAAGATGGGGTCGAGTACCAGGTGGTGAGGGGCAGGGATAACTCAGTGGTTTGAGCATTGGCCTGCTAAACCCAGGCTTGTGAGTTCAGTCCTTGAGGGGGCCATTTGGTGAACTGGGGCAAAAAATCTGTCTGGGGATTGGTCCTGCTTTGAGCAGGGGGTTGGACTAGATGACCTCCTGAGGTCCCTTCCAACCCTAATATTCTATGATTCTGTGACATGACCACATGACCCTTCAGTGTCAAAGCACCATCCCAGGAAGCTTTTCAGGAAGGTGGGAGGATTAGTATCTTCAGAGTCCTATTGTCCTGCCTAATGGCCCATCTTGGCTAATTGCCTACTGTCTGATGGCCATTCCCCAGGTGCAATTGATACATAGTCAATATTCCTAACTTCAGATACAGAAATGATACATGCATACAAATAGGATAATCACATTCAATAAATCATAACCTTTCCAATGATATCTCACATTACCCATCATGTGTAAAACATATCTTAGGCCATATTCATATCACAACGATATCTCTGAAGAATATGGGGCGTAGTGTCACACTGAGGTATCTGTTGCACCTGAAATCATCATGCCTTTCAATTAGTTCCACGAGGGTTCATGTGACTTCTGTTTTCTGCATTGCATCCACCACTAGATGGGTTTTCCACTTTCTCTCACCTCTTTTTCTGAGTCTCTTGAAAGACATACTCAACGTTTACCCTCCTGTGTCTGATCCTGCATCTGTATGGGATCTCAACTGAGTTCTCTCCAAACTCCTAGGGCCCCCCTTCGAGCCTATGGCTTCCTCCTCACTATTGTTGTATCCCAAAATAGCTTTTCTGGTGGCAATCACTTGTGCTAGGAGGGTTTCAGAACTTCAGGCTCTCCTGGGTGATCCTCCTTTCACGGTTTTCCATAAAGACAAGATTTCTTTTAGGCCACACCCTTAGTTTATGCCTGAGGTAATGTCAGCTTTCCACCTGAATCAAATATTCATTTTCTGTTTGTTTTTTTTTCCAAATCCCCATTCTTCTAAAGATGGAAAAACGCTTCAGACCTTGGATGTTTGTAGAGCTTTGGCAATCTAACTGGACGATTCTAGATTCTTCAGGACTACCCCCAGGCTTTTTGTAGTATGAGCCACCCATAATTTTATCAGTGTCATCTCAGTGAATTGCACACTGAATTTCTGACTGCCATAAGTGCTGCTACAATCTTGCTAAGTCTCTATTCCACCAGGAAAAACAGCTCCGGGCTCAGTCCAGTTCATTATCCTTTCTGAGCAATGTTCCAATAGTTGATGCCTTCTGGGCAGTGATTGTGTCAGCTGTACTTACTTTTTTTCTTGTTACACCATCACTTAAGCCACTTGTGATCATGCCAACTTTAGTGTTATAGTCTCTGTTCAGATGATCCAAGATTCCTCCTCCATTGTAAGGGGGAGGGATAGCTCAGTGGTTTGAGCACTGGCCTGCCAAACACAGAGTAGTGAAGGCAGGGAGCTGGACTCAATCATCTTTCACGGTCCCTTCCAGTTCTGTGAGATAGGTATCTCTCTCTCTCTCTCTCTGTATATATATATAAAGGGAACTGCTGAGTCACCTGCAGTGGAATGTATATGTGCACAATCACTCGAAGGGGGGGGTGAAGTGTACTTACTTGTCTTGTTTTTTGAGATATGTTGTGCACATATACATTCCCTGACCCTCCCACCTTTCCCACTGCTTCAGACGTCACATATAGCACTGCAAAGTAACGGAGAGGAAGGTGGCAACCACAAACTTTTGTATGCTCTCAGCTGAGAGCATGAGGAGAGCATGCACTGCATAGTGGTACTGGAGAGAAATGTCTCCAACTCAAGTGCTCTGGGCACACAGGGACCTGCAGTGAACTGTATATGTGCACAACTCACCTCAAAGAGCAACAGTTACTGTACAGGTAAGTAAACATTTTTATAGAATATTTGATTTGTTGACAGAATGAGAATTGTTTTGGAGAATATTTAAAACACATGTTCTGCACCTATGGTTAGCATAGCTGTTTAATGATCCAGTGTTTTATAAGCCAAAAATTACTTTTTATCTAAAGGCACTTCTTAGTTAGCTCTCAGTGTAACTTCCTTATTGCTCCCTGGAAAACACTTATTAACTAAGATGGTGATTTAATGGCCAGAGTCAGAGGGTATGTAACAATTGTGGTAACATTTCTATCTTGACAGTGATATTTTATGCATCTGTTGCCGAAGAAACTGTTGATTCTTATGTCCTAGATTTTTTCCAGCAAGTGGTACGGATCTGGGAGACGTGTGGTTGTAGGTTTTGTTTTTTTTAAAATATGGATTGTGTATACTGCTCTGGTTATATAGTGCTTGGAAAGTATGTTGCATCTGAGCATGTGCAATAATCTATAGTATTTTTTTCTTAGCAATAATTTGACCACATGATATTTTTTGAGTTCCTCAAGTTTTGATCCTCCAAGTTCTTGTATCATGTAGAGCAGTAAGTGGTGATTGATAGTTAAAGCAATGTATTACACATTGGTCCCAAAAATATCAAGTATCGTGGTGTGACTGAAATTTTGCAGGGCTACTATAAATTATGACTTAGTGCTTATCTGGATAGTCTCACTGTAAAATGGATAAAGAATACTGTAAAACAATTTATTTTAATTGTCTAAAATATCTTGAGAGAGCATCATCAGTTTGATGCCCTTTTTGTTTTTTTTTTTACACACTTCAGTTGCTGATGTAAACTCAGTTTGCTGTTGCTCAGTCAAGATGAGTGGATTGGGAGAAAACTCCTTGGACAGCTTGACCAGTGAGTCAAGGAAACGCAAGCCATTGCCCTGTAATGCCCCAGGACCAGGGTACAGTAATCACATTTTCCTCACTGTTTTTATTAGATTTTTCATAATAAAATTATAAATAGTGCAGTGTGGTGTTTTGTTTTTAGGTTTTAATTGAAATGAGTATTAAAAGAGTTTTGCTATTCATTTATATTCAGTTGATAAAATCCTTTAAGGGACTCCCTGCAAGTCCCTCCACACTTACCGTCATGCCAGAAGCTCTGAATGTTCCCTATAGCCCCCTCTTCCATATGCCAAGGTGCTCTGTGTACCCCATGTTCTCCCCCCTCCCCATGCCATTGACCCCTATTCACCTTCCCCATGTTAGGGGCTCTTTGTGTGCCCATATCCTTCCCCCATGCTCTGTGTGCACCTCCATTCCCCCTTTTCCTCCTATGCCTGAGTCTCTGTGTTTGCCCCATACCGAAGTCCTGCATTGTCTTCCTCATGCAGGATTCTCTGTGTGCCTCCTCCCTTCCCCTCATGGTAGGGTTTCTGTATTTCCCCCTGTCCTTAGCACACACACCCAGTCCCCATTTTCCCTTCCTCACATCTAGGGCACTACCAAATTCCCAGCCATGAAAAATGCACCATGGATCGTGAAATCTGGTCTCCCCTCCCTCCCTTCAAAATCTGGTCTTTTGTGTACTTTTACCCTATGCTATACAGATTTCACAGGGACCAGCATTTCTCAAACTGGGAGTCCTGACCAAAAGGCGGTTGTGGGGGGTAGGGGGCTGTTGCAAGGTTATTTTAGGGGGAATCGTGGTATTGCCACCCTTACTTCTGTGCTGCTGCCTTCAGAGCTGGGTGGCGGCTGCTGACCGAAGGCCCAGCTCTGAAGGAAGCAGTACAGAAGTAAGGGTGGCAATACCATACCATGCCATCCTTCCTTCTGGGCTGCCGTTGGCAGCAGCTCTGCCTTCAGAGCTGGGGGCTCCCAGTCAGCAGCCTCCGCTCTCTGTCCCCCCAGCTCTGAAGGCAGTGCAAAAGTAAGGGTGGGAATACCACGATCCCTTAAAATAACCTAGTGACCCTCTTCTCCCCCCCCCCCCCCCGCCTCCTTTTGGACCAGGATTCCTACAATTACAACACCGTGAAATTTCAGATTTAAATAGCTTAAATAATGAAATTTACAATTTTAAAAATCCTATGATCATGAAATTGACCAAAATGGACCGTGAATTTGGTAGGACCCTACTCATAGACATTCCTCCATCTCCAGGTTGCTGACACAAACCACTGCTCACTGTCCCCATTTTCCACGTTTCCCTGGATCCCTGCGTTCCCATCTCCATTGCCCCCTGGATTCCTACTTTCACACCCAGCCACCTAGGTCCTCCCTGCTACTTGTAAGGCTTTCTTATTTCTGTGATAATCCAAACTACAGGCTGTCCCCATGCAGCCAGTTAAGATGCTGCTTCTGGTATGTGTAGACAGCCACCAGGGGCAGCAGAGAGATTCTTCTGCCTGCAACACAGTCACTCTGGAAGCCCCGATTTTCCTGTGAAATAAGCTTTTCTGGTGGTCTGATCTACCTTAAAATCAATATACTTGTGCCCACTGAGATCTAGAACATTTCCTGAAATTCTGGAATTGATGGGTGCAGTGTTCCAAAGTTGTTATATTACTGACAGAGAAGTGCCATTGAATTAGATGTAAAACTTTGCTTGGCCAAACAAAACGGTGCTGCAGCTTTTTCCACCTTAAAATGCCTATACAGTACAAATACATTATTTTTGTAATAGCTGGAATTTTCATTACATTCAAAAAGAAAATAACTACATCAGTTATTCTTGGAATAATAATCTTGTCATAATCTCTGAAGATACATTCCTTTATATGGTTCTGTAAAAACCTACAGGTGTAAATTGACGAGATGAATGTCCACTAGCTAAATTTACATGATAAGTGGTATCTGAAATGCATCAAAGATGACAGTGTGATCATAGTTCTTGTTTAAATGCTGCTTCTTGTTCCTTGTCTGATCTGCAGTGGTGAGAAACGCCGACGTGAACAGGAAAGCAAATATATTGAGGAGCTAGCTGAGCTGATATCCGCTAATCTGAGTGACATTGACAATTTCAATGTCAAACCAGATAAATGTGCAATTTTAAAGGAAACTGTAAGACAGATCCGGCAGATAAAGGAACAAGGTAAGGATTTCTCTCTCAAATCATAAGGAAGAATATTTGGTTTTCTATCAGGAGGCAGTTTCTCTCCAAAACAATACTTAGTTGCTGAGACGATACAGTGGAATTTTCATACAATAGGCCCTGACTTAGGAAAGCATTTAAGCACTTGCTTATATCCATTCCTGTTCAGGGCTTATTCCCTATTCAGCATTTAGCAGATGCTTAATTTTAAGCATGTGCTTAGTGGGACTTAAGTACTTGCTTAACTTTAAGCATTATGTTTAACACCCTTTATGAATAGGGAAGCTTTCCTGAATCAGAGCCTAAAGTTCACCATTTCTTATTAACTTCCTTAAACTACTTAAACAAGGAATAAAAACTTAAAATAGGTCATAAAGCAGTTGTTCTTCAAAACATAGATGAATTAGTTGCCCACTGGAGTAAAGAAATCCATCTATTGCCTATTAATTAAAGGTTCCCTGCCAACTTGGATTGTTTGAAACTAATTTATAAAAGAAGCCCAGTTTCTTATTTGGTGCTATGTCCTGAAATTTTAAATTATTTTTTAAAATTCATGTTATATTTTTCTGTCTTTTCTGCTCCTGTTTTGGTGTTTGAGAGCCTTTCTAGCAAGGAAAAATAACTGGGGTCCAATACAGTCAGACTGCAACTAGCTGACCATGTAACCCAGGGGTAGGCAACTTATGTATGGCATGCATGCCGAAAGTGGCGCACAAGCTGATTTTCAGTGGTACTCATACTGCCCAGTGCCTGGCCACCGGTCCAGGGGGCTCTGCATTTTAATTTAACTTTAAATGAAGCTTCTTAAACATTTTAAAAACCTTATTTACTTTACACACAATAATAGTTTAGTTATATATTATAGCCTTATAGAAAGACACCTTCTAAAAACGTTAAAATGTATCACTGGAACGCAAAACCTTAAATCAGAGTGAATAAATGAAGACTCGGCACACCACTTCTGAGAGGTTGCCAACCCCTGATGTAACCAATTAAAAAGTCCCATTAACTGTACACAAAATGTAATCAAGTGCAGAATAAACTGGGGAAAATATAGAGGAACATCTGTTTTGCTAATGTCTTAGTTACAGTATGGTTTTCAGGTTTTACTTGTAACAACAGTAGTTTTTTAAACAAATCAGACAAATATAATTGTTAAATTTGCTGTTTCCCTCCATAACCTCTGGTAATTGTGAGGTATGTGCTGGTGGAAGTGACTTCAAAAATATTAGAATGGATTACGCATCAGGTGTATGCCAGTTCAGTGAGTTTCCACTCAGTAGTAAGTTATGTTAGAAGCCTGCTGGAATATATCACACACTTTACCTGAAATGGTAAACTTCCAAATTCTGCTCTGCCTGCCCTGTTGGAACATGTTTCTATTTTTTAAAGTAGCCTTAATTGCTATTTTAGAAGTACGTTCCCGGTGGCATTATTGCCACTTCATTGTGCACTTCACTGGTTGATGATCTTCCTTTGGTACATTAAACTCCTTTTGTGGTCTGCTTAAACAGCCAGCAGGTGCCAGAGTAATAGAGAGTACTGCTTGTTTTCCATTACTTTACTGCGTGGGTTTATTTTTATTTTTTTTCTCCTTGTAACAAACTTTTACTTTTTCTTCAGTATATTTTAGGTTAAAATGCTGAAAAAGTGTTTTAATTATTGGCATCAGATATGATCAAATAATCTGCAGAAGGCCAAGTGAGAATTCGTTTCCAGTTTTGTATTTTGATTTGGATCCAAGAACACAATTAAATGAGCAAACCGTACATTCTGCATATTAAATTGGATTACTTTCTAGACTAAAGCCTAAATTAAGCCATAACATGATTTTAAATGTTTATCTTCCACACGGTTGTACAGGAAGAAGGGAAGAATTAGGAAGCTTTTCATTATATTGAAAAGTTTGTGCTGGCCAGCCAAAAGTGACCAAAGGACAGTCATTTCATTAAGCAATCATCTTACCAGTGGAAGAAGTTTTGTCATGGAAACTCTGGTGGTGGTGTGGCAGAATCCAAAATTTGCTAGGTGCTTTCAAAACACACAGGAAGCCAATCTCTGCCCAGAAGTTCTACCATATAAAAAAAAGTGTTGTGTTCCCTCTGTGCATATAATTGTAACGTTAAATGGAATCATATAATTACAGCTTCATTGCTTATTCTCAGGTTTCCTGGAATGCAGCACGTAACTTCAAAAATATTTCTATGCTTCCAAACACAAAATGTTGCCTTTTTGAAAACTTCTTTTTTTGATTTTAGGAAAAACAGCATCCTGTGATGATGATGTACAGAAGGCTGATGTATCTTCTACAGGTCAAGGGGTTATTGATAAGGATTCATTGGGACCTCTTTTACTACAGGCAAGTGTAAATGATGTCCTGGTACAATCAAATGAGATTTGATATTGCATATTCTTAAGCAATAGGTTATGTGACAGGATTACAACACTGAGAAATGCTAGTGTCCAAGGGCAATGGAGAAAATTGTTTTAAAAGGACAAAAAATAAAATCCATCATTGTTTTCTCAACTCTGCTGAAGCAGTGTAGAGAATTCAAAATCAAATGGCATTTGGGTTTGCCTTAGCATGCTGTTCTATTTTTGTAGTAGTCCCAATAAATGACTAATAAGATTACATTGACTAGGCTCTGCGTTCAAGTTTTTTTCCCCACTTTTTACCTCAGGAAATGGCCATCAAGGACTTTCATGGCTTGATGATGGTCTGTAGACCGAGGGTCTGATTCTGGGAAGCAACAAGCACCTGAATTCCCATTGTCTTAGGGGGAATTTATAGGTGCAGAATGGTGCTTCTTAGGATCAATTCCAGTATGCCAGTGGTCTCCAACCTTTTTACGTCCAAAATCACTTTTTTGAATCTAAGGGCAACCCAGCATCTACCCTGCCCCTTCCCCAAAGCCCCACCCGCTATCCCCTTCCCCCCCAAATTACTTTCCTCCACCCTTACTCACTCTCTCCGGGCTGGGGTAGGGGTTTGGGAGGGGGTGGGGGCTCTTGGCTGAGCCTGAAGCAGGTGGTTGGGGTACACGAGGGGGTGAGGGGTGCAAGCTCTACGTGGGAGTTTGGGTGCAGGAGGTGGCTCCGGGCTGGGGCAGAGTGTTGGTGTGTCAGGAGGGGGTGCAGGGTGCAGTCTCTGGGAAGGGGGGTGTAGGAGAGGGTATGGGGTGCTGGCTCCAGGAGGGACTCAGAGATGGGGGTTGGGGTGCGGCCTCCCACCAGGCAGCATTTACCTCTGGCAGCTTCCAGTAGGCGGTGGGCGCAGTGAGGCTAAGGCAGGCTCCCTGCCTACTCCGGCCCCACACAGCTTCCGGAAGGGGCCAACGCGCCCAGGGGTGGGGGGGCTGCTGGGGGTACGTGGTTCTGCGCACAGCTTCTCTCTGCAAGCACCATTCCTGCAGCTCTCCCGGCCAATGGGAGCTGTGGGGGCAGTGCTTGCAGGTAGGAGTAGCGCATGAAAGGAGACCCCTGCATCCCCAGGGCCACAGAGCTGCACTGCGCTGCACTGGCCGCTTCCGGGAGCAGTGTGGGGCCAGGGTAGCCAGGGAGTCTGCCTTAGCAGCAGCCACACTGCACCGCCGAAAATTGTGATCGTCTGGGAGATCCTCTAGGATCAACCAGTCAGTCGCGATCGACCAGTTGATGACCACTGCTGTATGCAGTAGATCTGTTTGCTGCTGCCCTCATGTGTTGAGACTCCAAATTACATAAGAATCGCGTAGGTAACATTTATTAAGAGTTCTAAAAACCAGGAAACCAGTCCTACTGCTTAGTACACAAAATAGTTCAGTATGTTGTAGGCTGCTATTTTGAGTCAAGTTTTTGAAGTACTTTCAAAGCTAACTGTCTTAGAGAGATTCTAATGCTGTTTCTGATTTGGGAATGAGTACAGTGGTTTTTAAAAAGTGGATAGTCTCTCCCCCCCCCCCTTTTTTTTTAATGTTCTTCATTGGTATTGAAAATATATCCTTAAGAAGGCTATTTCCCTCACACTCCACTTCTACTTCTTAAAGGTCTTGTGGCGAATTTATAATCCTGATTTTGACTTCATTGTATTGTTATAGAAGTTATTGAGATGTCACAGACTCAGTGTCATGTTTCCAGGCTAAAAGAGTTAAAAACCAAATGTTTGATTATCATCATGGTAAGATCAATAGTGGAAGAACAATTGAACAGCGGGTTTCTGATACTTGAAACTTTCCTTACTATGAAAGTTTCTCTTTAACGAAAACTCAAAATTTTAATTCTTTTACTAGAAAAGTTAAGTGATTCTTCTCCTAAACTACAATACTTTATCTCCCACTTACTTTTTAAAATGAACTGTTTTAGCAGGTCTGGAATTTTGTGTGTATGTTTATCATGTATTGTTGCAATGTATTTTTAGGCATTGGATGGTTTCCTGTTTGTAGTAAATCGAGATGGGAACATTGTATTTGTATCAGAAAATGTCACACAATATCTGCAGTATAAACAGGAGGATTTGGTTAATACAAGTGTCTACAGCATCTTGCATGAAGAAGACCGGAAGGACTTCCTTAAAAACTTACCTAAATCTGCAGGTAATAGGGTCTTCACTTAAATTCTCAGACTTCTTTTAAAAAATAAATAAATAAAATCCAAAGTTGTTAACCTTACAAAACAAATCTCTTTCTTACGGTGCAGCTATCACTTGACTTGAGTTTTAGGATATGACTCTTATATTAACTTTTAACATTAAATTAATAGGAATATTGCAACATTGATTATGAATTCTTTGCTGTTAGCAGACTAGCAGAAGAATGAAAACAAAATTCCATCACCAGGACTACCATTTACATTTATATCCTCTTGATCTAAGTATTTAAAATGTTACTTTCAAACTAGAAATTATATAAACAACTAACAGAACTTAGGTGCAGATATTCATGGTGTGTGGGTGTAGTGAACAAATGCCTAGGTTTATGGAGTTGCATGTTTCTATACTCTGATGAAATGAAAGAGGGATGGGCATTTGAGGTTGGTTTGCCTGTTTCTAAGGGATTCATTATACATAAAGCCTTGAGTCTGTCAGGGAAGTGACTGATTCTGTGACCTCTGTGACTTCTGCAGTGGCCAGAGTGACTGAGTCCAAGGACAGCCACACAAGTGCTACTGGGGCAGTCTTGATACCCCGTACCCCCCCAGCAGCAGCAACGGTCTTGGTCTGTCCTCCCCAGCACCAGCGTTGCCACTCTCCCCTCCGTACCAGCTGTGGTCCTGGGCCGTCCCCTGCCATGGAGCACCTAAGATTTAGTCAGGGGTATATAGTACAGGTCATGGATCGGTCACAGGCCAAGAATTAGTATTTACTGTCTGACCTATCCATGACTTTTACTAAAAATACCTAGGACTAAAACATTTTTTAATTATACATGAAAATTTATCCAGAATAAAGTGAAGTGTGACTTTAATATGGATTAACTATTCCTGAATAACTCTGTGTGGACATGCTTATTCTGGAATAACAGTGCTTTATTCTGAAATTGCTTAATACATGTCAAATAAACTACTTCAGAATAAGGAGCTCTTATAATAAGAGGTTTCACTTATAGAGTTAATTAGGAGTAGCTATTCCAGAATTCCTCATGAAAATATGCCCTAAAATAATGTTGCACAAGTTCTCTCCACATCCTGATGAAGCTCTGGGAACTGTTAACAATTGAACTTCGATGTTTCTCTCCCCATTTTGAAGCAGAATAATTAGGTTCTTTAGACCTTCTGCTTTTCAAGCAGAAGCTGCCTTCCAGAATTGTGTAAATACTGTAATTTTATGCAAAAAGCTGATTGAATCATTCAATCAATATCTCATAAGTGTGTTGCTAGACAGCTGAGATTTGAAGTCAGTGAACTAATGGGAGCTACCTGCCGTTTGTTTTTTTTAAACAAGGAAATGACTTTCCACTCCCTTTTGACTGGGGCTGAAAGTACCTTAGGCCTGGTCTACACTACGCGTTTATACTGATTTTAGCAGAGTTAAACCGATTTAACGCTGCACCATCCACACAACAAGGCCCTTATATAAAGGGCTCTTTAAACCGGTTTCTGTACTCCTCCCCGATGAGAGAGTATCGCTGAAATCGGTATTACCATATCGGATTAGGGTTAGTGTGGCCGCAAATCGACGGTATTGGCCTCCAGGCGGTATCCCACAGTGCAGCACTGTGACCACTCTGGACAGCAATCTGAACTCGGATGCAGTGGCCAGGTAGACAGGAAAAGCCCTGTGAACTTTTGAATTTCATTTCCTGTTTGGCCAGCTTGGAGAGCTCACCAGCACAGGTGATCACGCAGAGCTCATCAGCACAGGTAACAATGCAGTCTCCTGAGAATCGAAAAAGAGCTCCCGCATGGACCACACGAGAGGTACTGGATCTGATCGCTATGTGGGGAGAGGATTCTGTGCTAACAGAACTCCATTCCAAAAGATGAAATTAAAAAATATTTGAAAAAATTTCCAAGGCTATGATGGAGAAAGGCCACACCTGGGACTCAGTGCAGTGCAGAATGAAAGTTAAGGAGCTCAGACAAGCCTACCAGAAAACCAAAGAAGCAAATGGAAGGTCTGGGGCAGGGCCGAAAACATGCCGCTTCTATGCTGAGCTGCATGCAATTCTAGGGGGGTCCGCCACCAATACCCCACTCCTGTCCGTGGATTCCAAGGTGGGGGTGGTAATCTCAGCCATGGCTGAGGATTCTGCAGACGGGGAAGATGAGGAAGAGGACGACGAGCTTGCAGAGAGCACACGGCACTCCGTTCTCCCCAACAGCCAGGAGCTTTTTCTCACCCAGACGGAATTACCCTCCCAAGCCAGTAGCCCAGACAGCGAAGCCATGGAAGCGACCTCTGGTGAGTGTACCTTTGTAAATATAAGACATGGTTTAAAACCAAGCGTTTTTTAATTATTGATTTGTCCTGAGGACTTGGGATGCATTCGCGGCCAGTGGAGTTATTGGAAAAGTTTGTTAACATGTCTGGGGATGGAGCGCAAATCCTCCAGGGACATCTCCATGAAGCTCTCCTGGAGGTACTCCAAAAGCCTTTGCAGAAGGTTTCTGGGCAAGGCAGCCTTATTCCATCCACCATAGTAGGACACTTGACCACGCCATGCATGTAGCAAGTAATCTGGTATCATTGCATGACAAAGCCTAGCTGCGTATGGTCCCGGTGATTGCTGGCATTCAAGCAACATCCGTTCTTTATCTCGCTGTGTTATCCTCAGGAGAGTGATATCATTCATGGTAACCTGGTTGAAATTCAGGAATTTAATTAAGGGGACAGAGATGGCCATTCCTACTGGGCTGTTTGCCTGTTGCTTAAAAGAAATTCTTCCTTGCAGGTAGCCAAACGGGGGGAGGTGAACGGGGGTAATGGTGCTGAGCTTTTTCGCGTTTGGCTAGCAGGGATCTTCCCTGCTACCAGCCACGCGGTGAGGGGGAGGGGTAAAGCAATCATCCCAGAGAATTGGATGAGGGGGTGGTTTCTGCTGCTGCATGTTAACAGGAAAGAAGCAGCACTGAATGGGATTTGCTTGGTATTTGGGAAAGGAGGGCACTGTGTATATGAAGGCTGCAGAAGCCGAAAGACAATGGCTTACCATGGCTGCATGCAAGCTGAATTCTGCTGCCCGGACCTGCGTCTCTGAGATCTCTAACACCAGAGCCGCAGGCACTCAATATTAAGATGCAAAATGCGACCTTGTAGTGAAATCACATGTGCTATGTAAGGTGAATAGTGGTGTTCACTGTGAAAGAGTATAACCATTGTTCTGTAAAATGTATCTTTTTAAATACTTCTCTCCGTTTTTTACCTGCCTCATGCAGCTGCAAATTTTTTAAGCCTCCCTACTCCATCCCGAAGGCTATCTCAGATAAGTTGGAGGAAAAAAAAGACACGAGAACGAAATGTTCTCGGAAATCATGGAAGTAACCCGCAATGAAAGAGCGGAAGGACGTGGTATCAAATTACAGGAAAGATGCCAGTGAACGTGAGGACAGGAGGGACCAACATGAGACGCTCGAGATGAGAGTTAGCGGCAGGAAGATCAGAGGTGTAGGCAGGAAGATCAGCGGTGGCAGAATGCAACGCTGGGGCTGCTACGTGATCAAACTGACATCCTCCGATGTCTGGTGGAGCTTCAGGAACAGCAGCAGGGTCACAGAGTGCCGCTGCAGCCCCTGTGTAACCATACTCACCCCTCACCATGTTCCATATCTGCCTCACCCAGATGTGTAAGAACGCGTGGGGGAAGGCTTCGTGCACCCGCCCACTCCACCCCTTTGGACAGCCCAACCAAAAGGCTGTCATTACTTTGAAATATTTTTAGTGGTCTTTTCCTTCCCTCCTATCCTCACAAGCCACACCCAGGATACCTTGTCAGTTCTCTCCCTCTTTTTTTTTATAATGACTTTTTAATAAAGAATACATGATTTTTAAACGATAGTGACTTTATTTCCTTAGGCAAGCTGTAATCGAAGGGGGAGGGCGGGTTGCTTACAGAGAATGAGTCAGTCAGCCCCCACAGTAGATTTTCCCACTCCAAATTGATTCCCGACTGACCGGTAGCTATCTGGCATTGCAAGCTTCCAGAGGGCTATTGCCAGTCGCTTCTCAACTGTGAGGGCTGCTCTCATCTTGGTATTATGGCGTTTCAGGGCAGGGGAAAGCAAGTCACAAAGTTCCATGAAAGTACCCTTACACATGCGAGTTTTGCAGCCACTGCGAATGGTCCCAAACCTGCAAAACTATGCGGTCCCACCAGTCTGTTCTTGTTTCTTGGGCCCAAAATCGGCATTCAATGACTATAACCTGCCCCATTACCAGCAGGATCTCCAAAGGGCAGAGGCCCGCAGTTTGAGAGAATTCTGTGTCCATGTCCTCATCACTCTCATCGCTGCTCTGCCGTAGCCGCCGCCGCCTCGCCTGGCTTTGCAGGTCCTGGTTCAGCGTAGACTGCACGAGAATGCGCGAGGTGTTTACAACGTCTACGATTGCGGTCTTGATCGGAGCAGGGACCATGCTTGCTGTGCTATGGCGTTTGCACAGTTCACCCAGGAAAAAAGGCGCGAAACAGTTGTCTGCTGCTTTCACGGAGGGAGGGGTGAGGCTGTACCCAGAACCACCCGCGACTATGTTTTTTGCCCCATCAGGCACTGGGATCTCAACCCAGAATTCCAAGGGGCGGAGGAGACTGCCGGAACTATGGGATAGCTATGGAATAGCTACCCACAGTGCAACGCTCCGGAAATCGACGCTAGCCTCGGTACATGGACGCATACCGCCGAATTAATGTGCTTAGTGTGGCCGCGTGCACTCAACTTTATACAATCTGTTTTACAAAACCGGTTTATGTAAAATCGGAATAATCCCGTAGTGTAGACATACCCTTAGAGGGGATGGTGTTGTTTCAAGTAGCAGCGAAGAACACTATCCTCAAAATATCAATATGATGACCTTTTAACAAATCTTTTAAAAAAGTTATAGTATGTGAACCTCAAAAGAGATGAGATCAGGTGTGTGAGATAATATCTATCTTCACTCGCTTTTTCTGTCTCATATCCTGGGACTGACACAGGTACAACAACACTGCATACTTCAAAAATCAGGCAATTAAGAATTAATTTTATTTTAAAATCTTTGTGAACTTTTATGATTATTTTCTTTTAGTTAATGGAGTTACTTGGACCAATGAAACACCTAGACAGAAGAGTCATACGTTTAATTGCCGCATGATGGTAAAAACATCTCACGATCTTTTGGATGATGTGGGCAGCAACCAGGATTCGCGTCAGAGATATGAAACCATGCAGTGTTTTGCTTTATCTCAGCCAAGAGCTATGATGGAAGAAGGGGAAGGTAATTTTTCTATAGGAAAATCCTCTTACTACAGTTATTTACTACTTAATTTTACGTTATAAAGCCTGGGGTTTCAGAATTCCATATTTTGAATAATTTAGGAGTTAAATGCAGAATCCTCAAATCTTGTCTCCCATATTATGCCTTTATCTTAATATTGGAAGAGTCCTGCTCCTTTATAAGAAATGTAATAATAGCATAAATAGGACACAAAGGAAAATAACTCTTTCATTGCAGATTTGCAGTCCTGTATGATTTGTGTGGCACGTCGCATCACTACAATGGAAAGGGTATTTCCAACAAACCCAGAAAGCTTTATTACGAGACATGACCTTTCAGGTGAGAAATCTACTTGAGGTGAAGGTAATGGAAGGTAAAGGCTCTTCTTCCTTGTTGTTTTGTTTTGTATACAGTGACAAATAAGTAAACTGTGACAAATAAGTTTTAATACCTGGAATTACTAGTACTACTTATACTGTTGCCTTTCTTCCTTTAACTAGGTAATATTTCAAATTATTTATATTGCATCTTCTTCTAGAAGTATTCCTAAAGTGTTTATAAATCATATATCAAGTTAATGAAGACTCATTGAGATAATTTTTCCTTTCCTTCTGTAACATCATGAAACCTTTTATAGTCTGCTGTGGTATTTTAAATTTTAAATATTTAAACACATTATTGGGCGGCAGTTTTTTCTTTCAGATGCCAATCACCTGCGGCTCCTATTGATTTCAGGTGTAGTTCTTTATATCTGCAAACCCTGCCCTTGGGGTCTCCTTTCGGTTGCATAAAACCAGGGAAACCCAAAATTGTTATACGCTTTTGCGAATTTTAGCATTAACCTCTGGGTGCCTCGGTTTCCTTATATGTAAAAATGATGTGATAATAACTTACCTCACAGGGGTGTTCAGAATTTATGTTCATAAAGCAGTTTGAGATCTTTGCATGGGAAGCTGTGTGTAAGTGAAAAGATTAGACAGACACTTAGAAAACAACTTCAGTGCTTAGATTCTACAGTGAGGGGTATATTATAAAAACATAATATAGGCAATATTTGGTGACTTTTTTTAAATACTGTTCTGTATTTTTAATATTAAGATTATATTTAAAATGACAGAGACTCTATGACTATTTTAAGTTTTTCTTTCCTGTGACAGGTAAACTCGTCAACATAGATACAAACTCATTACGGTCTTCCATGAGACCAGGCTTTGAAGATACAATCCGTCGGTGTATTCAGAGGTTTTTGTGCCATAATGATGGACAGTCCTGGTCAAACAAACGCCACTATCAAGAAGGTAACTCAGATTGCAGTTTTCAGTATACTGTCTTTCTTGCTAGTTGCAAGTGTGTGTGTGTGTGTGTGTGTGTGTGTGTGTGTGTGTGTGTGTGTGTGTGTGTGAGAGAGAGAGAGAGAGAACCACTAAACTCTGCTATTGTATATGCTTTTCCATGTCTTGAACCAGTGGAAAACGCTCTTTCTCATATTTATAAACTGAGAGATGGTGAGTTCTCCATTAAGGAGTGTCTGGTGTAGCAGCTGTCTTGTTCAAGTATATCAGTTGGTGTTTGACAGGTTTTATGAAATATACCAGACAGATATTCCTGTAGATTGAATTTATCTGTTCGTCCACAAGATAGGTACAGCAGGAAAGCAGCAGATTAAGCCATGCTTCCTTAATGAGCTGCAGCATGGCTGTACATTGACTTGGAGGGGTCCACTTTTAGCAAAAAAAGAAAAAAGGGGGGTTGTACAGTAGTTTGTTAGGTTTTGTCAAGAAGGGGGATGTGCCTATTATGAAATAGACTGTGACCTGAAGAAGAGCTCTGTGTGAGTTTCAAAGTTAGTCTCTCATCAACAGAACTTGGTCCAGTAAAAGATATTACCGCACATACTTTGTCTCTGCCATCAAGTCATTTTATCTAGTTCTATGAATAGCCCTTAGTTGGTAATGTCTTTTGGTCACGGATTACCTTTGCTCCATTCATATGAGAGCTATAGATGAAAGATCATATTTAAACCTTTTTCCTTCTATGCCAAATAATCTGTTTAATAGAGAATTAATTATATAAATATGTTTACCCAGCTTTGTCTGGGAAATTCTCAAAGACATAAGCGATTTTAAATAGCTAAATACTAGAGTTGGCTGAAAAAGTGTAATTTTCACCTTTCAGGAAATTCTGAGACTTTGAAATTTTGTTTCATCCCAAATTTGGGACAAAATGTCAAAAACTTGGAATTTTTCATGAGATGACCTTATAGAAACATTTTTGTTTTGATTTATATATCACATTATAATTTATAATTTACTGTAAAACAGAGTCAAAATTAGATGTTTCAACCTCATCAAAATGAACTGTTTAGATAATTTCCAGTTGAAAATTTCTATTAAATCAGTAAGTTTTCATGAAACATTTGAATTTCATCAGATCCCCATTTTTTGATGAAAGTTATTTTATTGGAAAATTTTTTACTACTCTGATAGATACTAATTATTGCATCACATTTGAGGATGATTTGAAGATTGAAATGTCTAAACCTCTTTCTTGGAATCAAAGCAGACCATTGATAAATGCATCAGCAGCTTTCAAGTTCTGACAGATCTGTGCAGTCAGCACAAAAAACTGCAGCAAAAACTATATTCAAATTGCCAACTGAGGAGATATCTGAGTCATTAGCGATTATCTTTGAAAACTCATGGAAGACAGGAGAGATTCCAGAGGATTGGAAGAGGGCAAATATAGTGCCAATCTATAAAAAGGGGAATAATGATAATCTGGGGAATTACAGGCCAGTCAGTTTAACTTCAGAGAGTACACTTACAAAGTTTGTGGAAAATACCAAGCTGGGAGGGATTGCAAGTGCTTTTGAGGATAGGATTAAAATTCAAAAAGGTCTAAAGTAAATAGGATGAAATTCAATAAGGACAAATGCAAAGTATTAAGTTTAGGAAGGAAAAATCAATTGCACACGTCAAAATGGGAAATGACTTCTTAGGAAGGAATACTTCAGAAAGGGACCTGGGGGTTATAGTGGATCACAAGCAAAAAAAAAAAGTGAACATCATTCTGGGATGTAGTAGCAGGAGAGTTTTAAGCAAGACATGTGAAATAATTCTTCCACTCTACTCTGGGCTGTCAAGATCTCAACTGGAGTATTGTGTCCAGTTCTGGGCACCCCATTTCAGGAAAGATGTGACAAACTGGAGAAAGTCCAGAGAAGAGCAACAAAAATGAGTAATGTCTAGAAAACATGACCTGCAAGGAAAGATTGAAAATATTGGGTTTAATTAGTTTGGAGAAGAGAAGACTGAGGGGGGCATTCTTCAGGTAAAGAAAAGGTTGTTATGAGGAGGAGGGTGAAAAATTATTCATTAACCTCTAAGGATAGGACAAGAAACAATGGTCTTAAATTACAGCAAGAGAGGTTTAGGTTGGACATTAGGAAAAACTTCCTAACTCTCAGGGTAGTTAAGCACTGGAAGAAATGGCCTAGGGATATTTTGGAATCCCTATGATTGGAGATTTTAAAGAGGAGGTTAGACAAACACCTGTTAGGGACGATCTAGATAATACTTAGTCCTGCCTTGAGTGCAGGGGACCACACTAGATGACCTGTTGAGATCCCTTCCAGTCCTATACTTCTGTGATTCTATATTTTGATTTGCTGTCTTTCCCCTCCCCGCCCCCCATTAGTCTTTGGGAACTGTAGCAGTATGTTCCAAGTCTTGGGATACCCATCCTGTATTATGTCTGTTTTATGTCTGTTTTTTAATCTAGTTTTTCAGCGTATTAATCTGATGAGTATTTTTTGTTCAGCAATTATAGTTAAACTTACATAAATTACTTGGTCTTTGGAATCTGAAATACAAGCAGATTACCGCTGTGCAATTGTTTTTTTTCCTCACAGCTTATATACAAGGCCATGCTGAAACTCCACTGTATCGATTCTCCTTAGCAGATGGTACTATAGTGACAGCACAAACAAAGAGTAAACTGTTACGAAATCCAGGAACTAATGACCGTCATGGATTTGTCTCCACCCACTTCCTTCAAAGGTGAAATTAACAATGTTCATCTGTCAGATTTAAATAGTGTAGCTTTTTAAAAACACACATTTTTATTGATATTTGATGCTATATAACAGGAATGGCCAAACTTACTGATTTTCCAAGCTGCATACAATAATCTTAATTTTAACTATAAAAGAGCTCAAGCCACAGTTTGGCCACCTCTGCTATATAAAGATTTGTTTAACCAAAATAAACAACATAAAACAGCACAAAACAATATAGCAAGCACACATGAAAAATTGTCACACTCCAATAAAATTGCTGTTTTAGATCTCACCTACAATAGGTTTATATATTTAAGAAACAAAAACCAAACAAGTTTTTTAAAGCAGGTCTTGTTTTACTATCATAAACCCAGTCTACTATCATAATAGCTAATTGGTAATTTTCCCTCTGGGTCACTATTTTATCCATTCATTTTCCTCTATAATGTATACTTTTAATTATAAAGCTTGCATAGATAGAAAGATCTAATTAAACACTTTATCTTCTTTGCCACTTTCTTACTGGAGATCAATTTAAAGACAAAGAAATAAACTGGTAAAATATACCATACATCTCTCAAAAAGTAAAAAGTCTGACTTTACCTTAAATAGTACCTTCTGTGACTTGTCCCTGTTGATTGTAAGATTAATTGAAAGGCACTTTGGAAGTAGTCTGTGGCTGTCACTGCAGAAATGCTCCCAGCTGCTGGTCAACGAGCAGCTGAGATTGTTTATGGCAATATTAAAGTGTTTCTTTTGTGACAAGTGGAGTGGTGTCATTTGTTGACTTGGAGAAGAAAGTGATACTTGATTCCTATAAAGTTTTAAATGTTTTTCTTGGGGTGGGGTGGCGGGATGCTGAATTTGCAGAGAACAGAATGGATATCGACCAAATCCCAATCCAGTGGGACAAAACATCAGAGCATCTACAGCCGGAAGCACAAATTCTGTTGGTGCTATTATGAACATGTCACCAGGTCAAAGCATGCCAATGCAGAACAGAAACTATGGCATGGGAGATCCCAGTGTGATGGGACAGATGAGCGGCATTAGATACATAGGTCCTGGTAATATTGGACCCATCAACTCTGGACCAGGAATGCAGTCCTCTCCTTATCAGAACAACAGTTATGGGTTAACTATGAGTAGTCCACCACATGGTAGTCCCAGCTTGACTTCCAGCCAACAGAACTTAATGATTTCTCCTAGGAATCGTGGGAGTCCAAAAATGGGTTCACACCAGTTTTCTCCAGTTGCAGGTATTTATTTTTGTATAAAATTTTCTCTAGGGTTTACTTTTTGCCCCATTTTATCTTAATTTTTTGGGTTTTTTTATATATCATGTTCTTATAACAGCTGAACTACTATACCTTAAGTGTAAAATACCTAATTTTATGATGAGGATATATTTAAAGGTACAGTAATTAATGCTACAGTATTTCTTGTTTCTGCTATCTATATTTCAGTTCTTAATGTGCATGTTTAAATAGACTTATTCAGTATGTAATGGTTACCTGGCAAGTAAAATCAAATGTAGATATGATTGCTTCTGTTACGTAATAACTGTAACATAATAACTTTGATACAGGTATGCACTCCCCAATGGGATCTGCTAGCAACACTGGCAACAACAGCTTCTCTAGCAGTTCCCTTAGTGCCCTTCAAGCCATTAGTGAGGGGGTTGGAACTTCTCTTCTATCAACGCTTTCCTCACCGGGTCCAAAATTGGATAATTCCCCAAATATGAATATAGCTCAGCAAAGTAAAATGGGCAACCAGGACTCAAAGAGTCCTCCTGGCTTGTATTGTGAACAAAGTCAAGTGGAGAGTTCTATGTGCCAGTCAAACAACAGGGAACTCCTTACTGACAAAGACAGTAAAGAAGGAAATCTGGAAGGGTCTGAGAGTCAGAGGGGACCAAATGAAAACAAAGGTCATAAAAAGCTCCTTCAGTTACTCACGTGCTCCTCAGATGAGAGAGGGCATTCTACCTTGTCAAACTCACCATTGGACTCTGGTTGTAAAGAATCTTCTACCAATGTTACAAGTCCCTCAGGAGTCTCCTCTTCTACATCTGGAGGGGTCTCTTCCTCATCAAACATGCATGGGTCCCTGCTACAAGAAAAGCACAGGATTTTGCATAAATTGTTACAGAATGGTAATTCTCCAGCAGAAGTAGCAAAGATCACAGCTGAAGCTACTGGTAAAGATACCTACCATGACTCCAGCAATACAGCACCCTGTGTTGAAGGAGCTATCAAACAGGAACAACTGAGTCCTAAGAAGAAGGAAAACAATGCTCTACTCAGATACCTTCTAGACAAGGATGATATAAAAGATCCACTTTCAAAAGAAATGAAACCTAAGGTAGAAAGTCTGGATAATAAAATGGGACACTGCAGTAGTTCCACTATTCCTACTTCAAGTCAAGAAAAAGAGATGAAAATAAAAACAGAACCTTCTGAAGAGGTAGAGTATTTAACCTTGTACAGGAATTTTGTTGTTGAACTCACCAATATTTTTCTTATTAGAGTTAAGAACCTAAAAGGAGACCATTCAATTTTTGTGTATAATTATTTCCAAGACAGTACTGAGTAACCACAGCATAAAAACGTATGTTTCGTTTTATGATAGTTAACAAAGTACATTTAACTTGAACAACAGTATATATTGTAATGAAATGTGCTATCCTGGAGTTCTTTGAATAGTGTTGAGCTATCAAACAAGGCAAAGTATATTTAGTGTATTTTATTTAAAATTTAATCTTTAAAATTGGCAATTTTCACAAGCATGTATTTATTTTCATGGGTCATTTGGAAATGGAGCTGCCAGCTGACTCAGTAAATTAGTTGTGGGTGCTACAGTAGGAAATAAAACAGAATGAACATAAGTGGAAACAATCCATTTTCTATATGCAATTTGGTTTATAAATGTGGGGTACTAGTTTCTCATGCTGGATTTACACAGAGGTGGTTCTGGTGACATTTCCATTGATTATATTGGTGTAAATGTGAGAATAATGCCAGTGAATCCGGTAAAGAAGGTCTATAACTGAATATATATTATGTGACTTTTGCTTTTCAGTACTTTAGATGTTTTTAAAAAAAAAAACCTTTGGGAAGTTGGGGAGGAAGAGCCATCAAACAACTTGAGTTACATGTACATACAATAGTCAAAGCTGATTCTTTAAATTGTTCTGTACTGGCAGACCCCCGTGCCTTAATGGAGACCCATTTTGTCTTCAAAATATTATTTCTTATCTCAATTTAAAACACTGTTTGAAAATGTTCAGCTGTGTTTAAATATATCTGAATAGATGCTTTCATGATCGAAAACAGCTGAATTTAGGCCCGTGATCCTGCAACTGCTCTGCCTGGGCTGGCTTCTTATTGAAGTTAGTGGTACTCTTGGTAGGCACAGGGGCCTTGTAAAGTTCTTCAGGGAAGGACTGTGTATTTCTGTACAGTGCCTAGCACATTTTGGGAACTACTGCAATATAAATAATGTTGATTATTCGTAGGGTGGTTTTTCAATAATCATCCGGAGTTTTCTGTACCATATAGGAAGACAATTACCAACTGCTATGTAGTTTATATATACATGTGCTCTTTAAATTCTGAGAATTATGGAACACTTTCATGGTGAGGTTATCATTTAGCAAATTAACAGATCTATTTTGTTCAAACTATGTGATTCAGGGACAAATTTTCAAAGAATAGTAGCCATGCAGTTACCCTGCAAAAGATGTGTCTAATTTGCCCATGTGGTTACTGTGATTATGTGCACAAATTATCAATTCGGTGCACTGGTATTGGCACGTACAATTATAATAATTGTGACTATGAATTAAAGTCATGCCTATAGTGCTTTGCTTTACCATTCAAACTTTTGAGACTAATACGGAGAAGTTTCTAAAATTTGAGATGCTAAAAATATTTGCATTCAGATTAATTTTTTGTGTAACCACTTTTTGCCTGAAGTTTTGCTTTTCCAAAATCAACAAAGCAAAGTGCATTAACCAAATAGTTGAATGATGTCTGAAGAATTCTTTGGAAGTCAGCATTAAGTCCTGAAATGTTGTAACTAAACTAAAGTGCTTGACTGCATATGTTGTTAAGGGTTGTTAAGACTTGTGGGGGGCTAAATGGAATGTTAAAGGATGAACAATGTGAGAGTAGAATTTTTTTTTCCTTTTAGATGAGTAGAGACTTGGATAATTTGGATGCAATACTGGGTGATCTGGCTAGTTCTGATTTTTACAAAAATGCCATGTCTACAAATGGGAGTAGTCTTGGAACTAAGCAAACATTATTTCAAGGAAATGCCCCATTGGGTAAGGAAGATCACTTAATTCCACTTTTCTGTAAAGTTAGGGGCTAAGTGTGTGATTTGCTTTCAATGTAATGTACATTTAACTCCTTCTTTGCTTGGGGAATGTTTTGTTTCTGATTTGCTAGGAAATCAGTCTACAGGAATAAGTGATATATGCAGGGCTAGTTATCCATTGGTACATTGTGTTTATATAATTAGTGTGAAGAAGTATTATGAAATATCAGAGGACACTGAAAATCCCGTTTCAGCCAGCATCTGATTTTTACTAAATTTTAAAAATTTGATACAGAGCTATGTATCTGAATTGTGGGCCTTGCCAATGGCATGTCCAGACTCTAGCATTAGAAAGAGCAGTCTCAAGAGCTTTGTATACTCTACAAATGTTGAGTAAAGTTAACTTCTCTTCACTTCCCATCTCATGGTCCTCTTTGCACTTCTCTAATGTTCCAAAGACAGTGGGAAAATATATTGTTATGAATTGGGGCGATTGCAGATTAAAAGAAGTAACTAAATCCTTGCAGCTGGCCAGGGAAAGGCTGAGGGATGAGTGGCAAGCTTCTTATTTGCCACTGCTCTCCCAGATACCTTTAGGCCTGCAACATCTAATGCAGGGTTTCTCAAACAGGGGTCGCTGCTTGTGTAGGGAAAGCCCCTGGCAGGCTGGGCCAGTGTGTGTACCTGCCCCATCCACAGGTCCGGCTGATAGTGGCTCCCATTGGCCTGGGCTCCGGGCCAATGAGAGCCGCGATCGACCAGCCCTGCGGATGGGGCAGGTACACACATCGGCCCAGCCCGCCAAGGGCTTTCCCTACACAAGCAGTGACCCCTGTTTGAGAAACCTTGATCTAATGAATACTAATACTTTTATTTCTAAAGGACTGGCCATCCCTACCAGTAGAGGGAGTGGGAGGGAGGGTTAATGTTACATGTGGGATGCCATCATTACCACCATTGCTGTGTTCTACATCTGTCTCAGTGCAGTGATAAGCACATTACAAAAGCTTAAAACAGATATCTCCTGGCAAGTAAGTTTACTCCTATGGCTAGTAGATGACTAGTACATTTTTCAAGCTCTCCTGAGTAGTGTTGGAGATAACCAGTTTTCCTACTGGAGGTGGACCTTGTGGGTCTTTGTTTGCTTTGAGGCAATAATTTGTACATTTCGATGTATGTAACTGGTCTATATATCAAGGGCAAACCAAAGAGTAGGAACCAGTATGGGTTTTGATAGAGCAAGATGGTTCCAGGTATTACACATTAGGATGAGGGTGTGTTAGCAAAAGAGGTGTAACCTGAAAGTGAATAAGGCTGGAGAGCCCAATGGGATTAAGATGCTTGAGGGAACTGTAACTTTCTAAGGGTGAGGAATAGAACCTTGCTTTCAGTTAAGATTATTAAGAGAGGTGAGTTGTACACTTACTTTGGAAGGACAGTACTTTCCAGACACACATCAAATTTTGTGAGAATATACTATGGATAAAATAAGAACTGAAGACCAACACCAATATATCAAGAGGCATACACAGTACTCATGACATTTGCAATACAGTATATGCCAGGAGAACACCTAGAAGTCCTAGGTTGTAATTTAAAATATTTGATCATATTACACCTAGGGTCCAAGGACTTGTTTGGCTTATCTGTAGGGACAAACACCTAAAACACAGTAGTCATTCATGGCTTGTTAAACGTGTAGTGTACGTGCTCAAAAATAGGTATAACTTGTATAAATCATCAGTCGGGCATTCTATTTCTTGTTTAAAGATGAACAGTACAGTTGAAAGCATCTTTTAATTTTTTAACAGGTATGAGAAGTCCCCAATCTGTGCAGACTACCCGTCCTCCTTTCAACAGAGCCATGTCTTTAGACAGCCCAACACCTGTGGGTTCAAGCCCTCCAGTGAGGAGTGTCAATGCATTCTCCATGTTACAAAAGCAAAACATCATGAGTGGGAGTCCAAGAATGATTGAGAACCAGGAAAATTTTGGATCAAACATGGGTTTGTTGATTGCATACAAACAGATCTCATTATAATTGAAAATACTGTAAAATTTTAATGTGTTGAAATTAGTTAAAACTCTGAATGCATAAGAATGAGGCATGTTAATCTTTAATATTTACCATCTAAATTATTAAACTGATTTTAAGTAACTATTCTTCTTCTTCAAGTGCTTGCTCATATCCATTCTAGTTAGGTGTGCGTGCGCCACGTGCACATTCGTAGGAAGTTTTTTACCCTAGCAACACTCGGTGGGTTGGCTGGGTGCCCCCTGGAGTGGCGCCACCATGGCGCCGGATATATACCCCTGCCGACCCAGCCACTCCTGAGTTCCTTCTTACCGCCCATGTCGGTCGTTGGAACAGTGGAGTGCGGTTTTACTGACCTCCACCTCCCTAGCTACTCGTAGTTCTCTAGTTATTTTGTTGTGTATGTAGTTCAAAGTTATATAGTTATAGTTAATTTTTATTGTTCATAGTTAGTGTATAGTTAAGAGGGGTTCGGGGATTAGCCCCTTCCCCGCACCCAGTGCTAAGGCCCATGCCAGTTCATTGGGTTTCAAACCGTGCTCGGCCTGTCATAAGCCGATGCCGACAGGAGATCCACACGACTCCTGTCTTAAGTGCCTCTGGGAATCTCACCTGACAGATAAGTGTCGCATTTGTAGGGTTTTTAAGCCAAGAACAAAAAAGGAGCGTGACTTTCAGCTAAAGCAGCTCCTCATGGAGGCGGCTCTTACCCCTCCGCCTTCGGCACCAAGCACTGGTCAATCGGCGGGCAGAAGCACCTCCTCGGCACCGGACCGCGCCGGTACTGCCAAGGCCTCTCGGCACCGGCCATCGCCGGCACCGAAGTCGACTCAGCACCGCTCCCTCTCCCTGAGGTCGAGAAAGCCTAAGACTCCTACTGCTTCCATGCCACCTGCACCGCAGCCAGAGAGCTCATCTAAGTCGGATTGCCTGGCACCGACACCTGCCACAGCACTGACGACGTCGGCACCATCAATTCCGGTCCCACGAGGGCCGTTGAGTCCGGTGCCTGTCAGCTCCCCGGTGCAAGCCGTGGTTGAGCTTACTATTCCATCCACGCCGGAGACATTCTCAACGGCGAGGGATCTGATTGCCATGACAGAGTCGATGCTGCCTCAACTCCCGGCACCGCCGGTGCGGGTAATACAGTCTATCGGCAAGCCTGCCTTGATAAGACCATCCTCTGTCGGCACAGCAGAGTGGCACCGTTCACGATCACGGTCCCGCAGACGTTTCAGGTCCCGTCGGCGCTCCCGATGCCACTCGCAGTCCCGGTACCGTTCTCCTCCTTGGTACCGGTGGGCACTCGCAGCACCGGTCGGTATCCTGTTCGCCGGCCCGCTACTCTCAGCACCGTCCCAGCTCCCGGCACCACTCCAGGCACCGTGACTCCCGTAGCTGCTTTCGATGTCGAGCCTCGAGATCTCAGTCGACCTCCCAGCACTGCTCCAGTCGCAGGTCCCGATCTCGTTCCCGGTATCGGTATGCCTCCCAGTGCCGAGTAGAGCAAGGTCCACTAGAGACAGAGACTCTGCTCAGGGCTTTTCAGCACCTCCATGGCCATCCAGACACGCATCAGTGTCCTCCCACGCGGATAGGACTGCAATTCTGATGTGCCCACCAGAGTCTTCCAAGAGGCCCAGGCCCAAGGACCCCATCAGTGGTCTTTCTGGACACCTTGGGCTTACCACCAGGCCCAAGGCATACCAGTAGTTCCATCTCGCTCTGTCTCATCAGAGCACCGAGTGCCAAAGGTGACGGTTAGCCATCCACCTCCGACTGCTGCAGAGGAAGCCCCAGTTCACCCACCGGACTCCCAGGTTCCACTGGAGCAGGAGGTCACCCAAGAGCAACAGGCCACACAGGACCTGCTCATCACCGGCATCTTCTCTTCCTCTTCTCCAGATGAGGCGGTGGCAGGAACATCCTCCTCAGGCCCTCCTCCAATCGACCTGAGAGCCCATCAGGACCTCCTAAGGAGGGTAGCACTCAATATGAACCTCCAGGTGGAGGAGGTCCCGGAGGTAGAGGACCTGGTAGTGGACATTCTATCAGCGGATGCCCCCATTAGACTGGCCCTACCGTTTATTCGGACCATTCAGGCGAATGCCGATACTATATGGCAGTCCCCAGCCTCTATCCCTCCTGTGGCCAGGGGAGTCGAGCGTAAATATATGGTGCCCTCTAAAGGGTACGAGTACTTGTATGTCTATCCTCCTCCCTGCTCACTAGTCGTCCAGTCCGTTAATGAGAGGGAACGCCATGGCCAGCAGGTGCAGCCCCGAAATCAAAGGAGGCTAGGCGAATAAACCTACTCGGCCGGAAGGTGTACTCAGCAGGGGCCCTACAGCTCCGGGTGGCAAATCAACAGGCCTTGCTTAGCCGCTATAATTATAACACCTGGGTGGCAGTGGGTAAGTTTACGGAGCTTCTCCCTCAAGACTCCCAGCAAGAGTTCGCTGCCCTCTTGGAGGAAGGGAAAAAAGTGGCCAGAACTTCCCTCGGGCCTCGTTGGATGCAGCAGACTCAGCAGCCAGGACTCTGGCCTCGGGTGTTGCCATGAGGCGCATCTCATGGCTTCAGGTTTCACACCTCCCACCGGAGCTGCAGTATACTATTCAGGACTTGCCATTTGATGGTAAAGGACTCTTCTCGGAAAAGACTGACCCCAGGCTGCAAAGCCTGAAGGACAACAGGGTCATAATGCGCTCTCTCGGCATGCATACGCCAGTGACCCAACGCAGGCCTTTTCGTCCCCAGCCTCACCGCCCATACTCTGTGCCTAGACAAAGACAGGACTTTGGCAGGCGGCGCGGCCGAGGTGGTCGCAGACGACCGTCAGGACCCCAGTGGGGCTAAAATCAAGGTCCCTCGAAACCACCACCGGGACTAAAGACGAACTTTTGAAGGTGCGCTGGAGGGTGGCATACCAGTTACAGGCCAGAATCCCTCTCCTCCCTTCTCCAACCGTCTCTCCTACTTCCTCCCGGCGTGATCCCAGTTAACTTCAGATCGCTAGGTCCTATGCACGGTGGAGTAGGGTACCACCTCCAATTTCTTTCAACCCTGTCCTCTCACCCTCCAACCCTGTCCCTCTTCAGGGACCCCTCTCACAAGCAATTCCTCTTACAGGAGATGCAGACACTCCTCGCCATGGGAGCTATAGAGGAGGTACCGATGGACGAAAGGGGCATGGGGTTTTACTCCTGTTATTTCCTAATCCCCAAGTCGAAGGGAGGTCTCAGACCTATCCTAGACCTGCGAGGACTCAACCAGTTTATGATAAAGTTGAAGTTCCGCATGGTATCCCTGGGGACCGTTATCCCGTCCTTGGATCCTGGAGACTGGTATGCCACCCTCGATATGAAGGACGCATACTTTCACATCGCCATCTTTCCTCCGCACAGGAGATACCTCCGCTTTGTAGCCAACCATCAGCATTTCCAGTTTACGGTCCTGCTGTTCGGCCTTTCTGCAGTCCCAAGGGTATTTACAAAGTGTATGGCCATAGTCACCGTCTACCTCCGCCGACATCAGATACACGTTTTTCCATATCTGGATGATTGGCTCATCCGAGGGACCTCCAAGACGCAAGTGTCTCAGCATGTGGGCATCGTCATGGACCTATTCACACGTCTAGGCCTGATGATCAATATAGAAAAATCCACTCTGGTTCCCACGCAGAGGTTAAACTTCATAGGAACTATCCTGGACTCCAGTCTAGCCGGAGCCTGCTTACCACAGCCGCGGTTTCAGGCGGTGGGAACAATCATCCGAGGTCTACAGAATTTCCCGACGACCTCGGCTCACACTTGTCTCGGTCTCCTGGGTCACATGGCTGCCTGCACGTTTGTAACCAAACACACCAGGCTCCGCCTCCGTCCTCTCCAAGTTTGGCTCAACTCGGTATACTGCCCGGGCAGGGACCCAATAGACATGATAGTCACCATTCCCCCGAGTACCCTAGGCTCCCTAGAATGGTGACTAACTCCCTCCCTGGTGTGTGCAGGGATGCCGTTCCATCTGCCCCAACCTTCAATGTCCCTGACGACGGACGCGTCATCTCTCAGCTGGGGTGCTCACCTCGGTCACCTTCGTACTTTGGTCTTCTCAGGAGCTGGCACTACACATAAATGTCCGAGAACTGAGAGCAGTCTGTCTGGCGTGCCAGGTGTTCCAGCAACAGTTGCGAGGCCGTTGTGTCTCAGTGTTTACAGACAACACAACGGCCATGTACTACATAAACAAACAGGGAGGGACACGGTCCTCCCCTCTTCGTCAGGAGGCCATCCAACTCTTTGCATAGCCCACTCAATAGATCTGGTAGCATCCTTTCTCCCAGGCATTCAGAACACTCTGGCAGATCGACTCAGCAGGTCTTTCCTGTCTCACGAGTGGTCGATCCGCCCGGATGTTATGCATTCTATTTTCCAGAAGTGGGGAATTCCCCACATAGACCTGTTCGCTTCCTGCGAGAACAGGAAATGCCAGATGTTCTGCTCCTTCCAAGATCTCTCCCTGGGATCGATCTCGGACACTTTCCTGATGCCGTGGAAGAGCCAGCCCTTTATGCCTTCCCACCGTTCCCGCTGGTTCACAAGGTCCTGCTGAAACTCCGCAGGGACAGAGTGCGCATCCTCATGATCGCTCCAGCATGGTCCAGGCAGCACTGGTACACCACATTGCTCGACCTGTCGATAGCCAACCCAATTACCCTGCCATTCCACCCTGACCTCATAACTCAGGACCATGGCAGGCTTCGCCATCCAGACTTGCAGGCTCTTCACCTCACGGCGTGGCTGCTGCGTGGCTAAACCAGTCAGAGTTACATTGCTCTGAATCAGTATGACAAGTTCTCCTGGGTAGCAGGAAGCCTTCCACTCGGTCAACGTACCTGGCCAAGTGGATGTGTTTCTCCTGTTGGTGTGAAACACTTAATCTTACTCCCACTGAGGTCTCGAGCCCCTCTATTTTGAACTACCTCTGGTCTCTCAAACAGCAGGGCCTAGCAGTATCATCACTGAGGGTACACTTGGCAGCCATCTCTACCTTCCACCCAGGCAAAGGTGATCATTCCGTGTTCTCACACCCTATGGTTTCGAGGTTCCTCAAGGGCTTGGAGCGCTTATACCCTCAAGTACGCCGCCCAGCCCCGACTGGGACCTCAGCCTGGTTTTAACCAGACTTATGTCTCCCCCATTCGAGCCATTAGCAACCTGCTCGCTATTATACCTGTCTTGGAAGACAGCTTTCCTCATAGCCATTACATCGGCCGGACGAGTCTCCGAGCTTAGGGCTCTTTCGGTGGATCCGCCATATACTGTGTTCCACAAGGACAAGGTGCAGGTGCAACCACACCCGGCATTCCTCCCTAAGGTGGTTTCGGCCTTTCATGTTAACCAGGACATCTTTCTCCCGGTCTTCTTCCCGAAGCCACACTCAACGTGACGGGAGCAACAATTGCACTCCCTGGATGTCCGCAGAGCGCTTGCATTTTATATTGAGCGGACAAAACTGTTTCGAAAACGCCCTAACTCTTTGTCGCAGTAGCAGACCGAATGAAAGGCCTACCTGTTTCCTCTCAGAGGATCTCATCTTGGGTGACAGCATGCATCCGCACTTGTTATGATTTAGCTCATATTTCCCCGAGCCACATCACTGCGCATTCTACCAGAGCTCAGGCTTCATCTGCCGCCTTCCTGGCTCGTGTACCTATCCAGGAGATACGTCGCGCAGCTACTTGGTCCTCAGTCCACACCCTTCGCATTATGCTCTGGTTCAACAGTCAAGAGATGATGCAGCCTTTGGCTCAGCAGTTTTGCATTCTGCCACATCTCACTCCGAGCCCACCGCCTAGGTAAGGCTTGGGAATCACCTAACTGGAATGGATATGAGCAAGCACTCGAAGAAGAAAAGACGGTTACTCACCTTTGTAACTTTTGTTCTTCGAGATGTGTTGCTCATATCCATTCCAAACCTGCCCTCCTTCCCCACTGTCGGAGTAGCCGGCAAGAAGGAACTGAGGGGCGGTTGGGTCGGCAGGGGTATATATCCGGCGCCATGGCAGCGCCACTCCAGGGGGCGCCCAGCCTACCCACCGAGTGTTGCTAGGGTAAAAATCTTCCGACGAACGTGCACGCGGCACGCGCACACCTAACTGGAATGGCTATGAGCAACAAATCTCGAAGAACAACAGTTACAAAGGTGAGTAACCATCTTTTGTCCATAGCTGGAGTTATTAGGTTATAGCTGTATCCCAGCCATGTGTTCTACTGGGACTTTGTTTTAGCTGAATTATTCAAAACTAATAATGTTTCGAAATACTGGAGTGTCTTTTTAATGTGTGGTTGATAAGATCAGTTTGTGAGAGCAGCCAGTCAAAAAAATTTGTTAATATTCTTAATTTTGGCTAAATTAATATGCTTGGAAGAAGTAATGAAGCATGCTATGGCCAGATTTAATAGGAGTTCAGTAATCTGTTCTCTGCTCATTGGCTGTTGTCACTGTAATTAGGGAGAAAATAGAAATGGTTCCAATAACAACTTATCATATGTTCTATAGGAGAAATAATCTTTTATATGCTCTTCGTTGTACTAGGTGGACCCAACAGAAATATGGCTATGAATCAGCATCCAGTGGGAGACTGGGTTTTGCCAAGCTCTAAGGTTAACAGACTGGAACCTACAAATTCTGGTTCAATGGTGAGACCAGGACCAGACTATAACCCATCCCTTCCCAGACCTACAGTGGGTGGCTCCATGCCTGGTTTGCCCATCCGATCTAATAGCATACCTGGTACGAGACCAGTGCTACAACAGCAAATGATTCATATGAGTAAGTTCTTTACATTTGTATAAACCTGTTTAATAAAATGCA
Organism: Gopherus evgoodei; assembly: GCF_007399415.2. Classification (NCBI taxonomy): domain Eukaryota; kingdom Metazoa; phylum Chordata; order Testudines; family Testudinidae; genus Gopherus; species Gopherus evgoodei. Next base: position 18,886,334 of record NC_044335.1, on the reverse strand, counting down.
TAGTCGTTTGTTGATCAGGCATTCAGAATAAAGGTCCTTTTAATTCCAGTATCTGAATTTACATCCAAAGACAATTAATTCCTTGAGGCAAGCTCCATATTTTCCTCTTGTGCTTGGAAAGTGCCAGGCACATTGTAGAAAGTTCCTTAATCTTAATGATAATTAATAATTTCAGATTAAGGAATTCCATATTATTTAATTATTTGTCTATATGTCCAATTGGAGGTGTCATTTTTTCTATCACGCCTCCTACCCCAAACAAACAAACAAACAACAAGTATTCATATATTGATAATCTATCTCTATATTCTTCTTGGTGATGGCTTCTACATATTCCCGCCTGTGAAATGCAGAGTTCTAGGAACCGCTCTATAGTTAGCAGTGGCAGCTCCAGGCACCAGCGCTCCAAGCGTGTGCCTGGGGCTTCAAGTCGCGGGGGGCGCCCTGCCAGTCCCTGCAAGGGTGGCAGGCAGGCTGCCTTCAGCAGCTTGCCTGCAGCAGGGCCACAGGTCCCGCGAATTCGACGGCGGGTATGCTGAAGCCGCGGGACCGGCGGACCTCCCGCAGGCAAGCCGCCAAAGGCAGGCTGCCTGCTGTACTTGGGCGGCAAAAAAGCTAGAGCCGCCCCAGATAGTTAGCTGCAGGTGTAGGGACTCTATATCAGGAGTTTTAGGAAATTTAGTTTAAAAGAAAAAAACTGTTTTAATTAGTAATAGTTACTGGTGGTAATAATGGTTTTACTAGTATGCAGATAGCTTTTTAGGTTGTCAAAGGTAGTTGTACAAAACTGTTTTTTGTTTTTATTTCTGCACTATCATGCAGTTAGATTCTTGGACCTACCATCGCTCTTTTCTGAGGTGTTTATGTCTCATATAGAATCTAAAGACCTATATTAGAGAGACCGGATTTAAATGGCGATTTCATGCCCTTTTGTCATCCTAAAACTAGCTGATCCAAGAAGAAATCATTTAGGGTATGTCTACACTGCGGGATTATTCCGATTTTACATAAACCGGTTTTATAAAACAGATTGTATAAAGTCGAGTGCACGTGGCCACACTAAGCACATTAATTCGGCGGTGTGCGTCCATGTACCGAGGCTAGTGTCGATTTCCGGAGCGTTGCACTGTGGGTAGCTATTCCATAGCTATCCCATAGTTCCGGCAGTCTCCGCCCCTTGGAATTCTGGGTTGAGATCTCAGTGCCTGATGGGGCAAAAAACATTGTCGCGAGTGGTTCTGGGTACAGCCTCACCCCTCCCTCCGTGAAAGCAGCAGACAACCGTTTCACGCCTTTTTTTCTGGGTGAACTGTGCAAACACCATAGCCCAGCATGCATGGACCCTGCTCAGATCAAGACCGCAGTCGTGGACGTTGTAAACACCTCGCGCATTCTCGTGCAGTCTATGCTGAACCAGGACCTGCAAAGCCAGGCGAAGAGGAGGCGGCTACAGCAGTACGGCGACGAGAGTGATGAGGACATGGACACAGAATTCTCTCAAACCGTGGGCCCCTGCACTTTGGAGATCCTGCTGGTAATGGGGCAGGTTCTAGCCATTGAATGCCGATTTTGGGCCCGGGAAACAAGCACAGACTGGTGGGACTGCATAGTTTTGCAGGTTTGGGACCATTCGCAGTGGCTGCAAAACTTTCACATGCGTAAGGGCACTTTCATGGAACTTTGTGACTTGCTTTCCCCTGCCCTGAAACGCCATAATACCAAGATGAGAGCAGCCCTCACAGTTGAGAAGCGAGTGGCAATAGCCCTCTGGAAGCATGCAACACCAGACAGCTACCAGTCAGTCGGGAATCAATTTGGAGTGGGAAAATCTACTGTGGGGGCTGCTGTGATGCAAGTAGCCAAAGCAATTATCAAGCTGCTGCTACGAAAGGTGGTGACTCTGGGAAACGTGCAGATCATAGTGGATGGCTTTGCTGCAATGGGATTCCCTAACTGGGGGGGGGGGGGCGGGGCGGGGGGGGCGATAGATGGAACCCAGATCCCTATCTTGGCACCGGAGCACCAGGGCACCGAGTACGTAAACCGCAAGGGGAATTTTTCAATGGTGCTGCAAGCACTGGTGGATCACAAGGGACATTTCACCAACATCCACGTGAGATGGCCAGGAAGGGTTCATGACGCTCGCATCTTCAGGAACACTACTCTGTTTAAATGGCTGCAGCAAGGGAATTACTTCCCAGACCAGAAAATAACAGTTGGGGATGTTGAAATGCCTGTAGTTATCCTGGGTGACCCAACCTACCCCTTGATGCCATGGTTCATGAAGCCATACACAGGCAGCCTAGACAGTAGTCAGGAGCTGTTCAACTACTGGTTGAGCAAGTGCAGAATGGCGGTAGAATGTGCACTTGTCCGTTCAAAGGCGCATTGGCACACATTACTGACTCGCTCAGACCTCAGCCAAACCAGTGTCCCCATTGTTACTGCTGCTTGCTGTGTGCTTCGCAATCTGTGTGAGACTAAGGGGGAGACCTTTATCGCGGGGTGGGAGGCTGAGGCAAATCACCTGGCCGCTGATTATGCGCAGGCAGACACCAGGGCGATTAGAAGAGCACACCACGAAGCAGTGCACATCAGAAAAGCTTTGAAAACAAGTTTCATCAAGGGCCAGGGTATGGTGTGACTGTTGTGTTTGTTTCCCCTTGATGAACCTCCCCCCTTGATTGACTCATTCCCTGTAAGCAATCCACCTTACCCCTTCGATTACAGCTTGCTTAAGGAAATAAAGTCACTATCGTTTAAAAATCATGTATTCTTTATTAAAAAGTCATTATAAAAAGAGGGTGAGAACTGACAAGGTATCCCGGATATGGTTTGGGAGGAGAATAGGAGGGAAGGAAAAGGCCACTAAAAATATTTCAAAGTAATGACAGCCTTTTGGTTGGGCTGTCCACGGGGGTGGAGTGGGCGGGTGCACGAAGCCTTCCTCTGCACGTTCTTACATGTCTGGGTGAGCAAGATATGGAACATGGTGAGTGGTGAGGGTGGTTACACAGGGGCTGCAGCAGCACTCTGTGACCCTGCTGCAGTTCCTGAAGCTCCACCAGACGTCGGAGGACGTCAGTTTGATCACACAGCAGCCCCAGCGTTGCATCTTGCCACCGCTGATCTTCTTGCCCACATCTCTGATTTTCCTGCCACCACCTCTCATGTCGAGCGTCTCTCCTCTCCTCACAGTGGTCCCTCCTGTCCTCACGTTCACTGGCATCTTTCCTGTAATTTGATACCATGTCCTTCCACTCATTCAGATGAGCTCTTTCATTGCGGGTTACTTCCATGATTTCCGAGAACATTTCGTCTCGCGTCTTTTTTTTTTCCTCCGCCTTATCTGAGATAGCCTTCGGGATGGAGTAGGGAGGCTTGAAAAATTTGCAGCTGTGTGAGGCAGGTAAAAAACAGAGAGAAGTATTTAAAAAGATACATTTTACAGAACAATGGTTATATTCTTTCACAGTGAACAACACTATTCACCTTACATAGCACATGTAATTTCACTACAAGGTCGCATTTTGCATCTTAATATTGAGTGCCTGCAGCTCTGGTGTTAGAGATTTCACAGACGCAGGTCCGGGCAGCAGAATTCAGCTTGCATGCGGTCATGGTAAGCCATTGTCTTTCGGCTTCTGCAGCCTTCATAAACACAGTGCCCTCCTTTCCCAAATACCAAGCAAATCGCGTTCAGTGCTGCTGCTTTCCTGTTAACATGCAGCAGCAGAAACCACCCCCCCATCCAATTCTCTGGGATGATCGATTTACCCCTCCCCTCACCGCGTGGCTGGTATCATGGAAGATCACTGCTAATCACCCCCCTACTCCCCCACCGTGTGGCTGGTAGCAGGGAAGATCCCTGCTAGCCAAACGCGAAAAAGCTCAGCACTGTTACCCCCCCTCCCTTCCCCCGCTTGGCTACTTGCAAGGAAAGATTTCTTTTAAGCAACTGGCAAACAGCCCAGTAGGAATGGCCATCTCTGTCCCCTTAATTAAATTCCTGAATTTCAACCAGGTTACCATGAACGATATCACTCTCCTGAGGATAACACAGCGAGATAAAGAACGGATGTTGCTTGAATGCCAGCAATCACTGGGACCATACGCAGCTAGGCTTTGTCATGCAATGATACCAGATTACTTGCTACATGCAAGGCGTGGTCAAGTGTCCTATCATGGAATAAGGCTGCCTTGCCCAGAAACCTTCTGCAAAGGCTTTTGGAGTACCTCCAGGAGAGCTTCATGGAGATGTCCCTGGAGGATTTGCGCTCCATCCCCAGACATGTTAACAAACTTTTCCAATAACTCTACTGGCCGCGAATGCATCCCAAGTCCTCAGGGCAAATCAATCATTAAAAAACGCTTGGTTTAAAACCATGTTTTTTATTTACAAAGGTACACTCACCAGAGGTCGCTTCCATGGCTTTGTTGTCTGGGCTAGAGGCTTGGGAGGGCTGGGAGGGTAATTCCGTCTGAGTGAGAAAAAGCTCTTGGCTGTTGGGGAGAACAGAGTGCTGTGTCCTCTCTGCAAGCTCGTCCTCCTCTTCCTCCTCCTCATCTTCCCCATCCGCAGAATCCTCAGCCATGGCTGAGATTACCACCCTCACCTCGGAATCCACAGACAGGAGTGGGGTATTGGTGGCGGACCCCCCCTTGAATTGCATGCAGCTCAGCGTAGAAGCGGCATGTTTTCGGCCCTGCCCCAGACCTTCCGTTTGCTTCTTTGGTTTTCTGGTAGGCTTGTCTGAGCTCCTTAACTTTCACTCTGCACTGCACTGAGTCCCTGGTGTGGCCTTTCTCCATCATAGCCTTGGAAATTTTTTCAAATGTTTTTTCATTTCGTCTTTTGGTACGGAGTTCTGTTAGCACAGAATCCTCTTCCCACATATAGCGATCAGATCCAGTACCTCCCGGGCAGTCCATGCTGGAGCTCTTTTTTGATTCTCAGGAGACTGCATTGTTACCTGTGCTGATGAGCTCTCCACGCTGGCCAAACAGGAAATGAAATTCAAAAGTTCGCGGGGCTTTTCCTGTCTACCTGGCCAGTGCATCTGAGTTCAGATTGCTGTCCAGAGCTGTCACAGTGCTGCACTGTGGGATTCCGCCCCGAGGCCAATACCGTCGATTTGCGGCCACACTAACCCTAATCCGATATGGTAATACCGATTTCAGCGCTACTCCTCTTGTCGGGGAGGAGTACAGAAACTGGTTTAAAGAGCCCTTTATATCGATATAAAGGGCATTGTTGTGTGGATGGGTGCTGTGTTAAATCGGTTTAACTCTGCTAAAATCGGTATAAACACGTAGTGTAGACCAGACCTTTCAGTGTTCAGAAGATGCTTCTTTAAACTTGACCCATATTGATGTTTGATCACTTGGTATCTGAACCTTTCATCACTGTTTTCCACAGGGCAGAATTGTCCTGCATTTGCATCCAGATTTTGATGATAGAACAAAGTAGGGTCTGAGTTTCATTTGAACAAGACTATCAATGCCCTGTTTTTCTTTTTAAAACATGATGCTCATATGAGAGAAATGAAGCTTCATGCCTAAAATGTTAAGTGGGCCTTAAGTTTTAATTGAGATAGAACTCAACCATTAAATAAATCTTCCATGCCTTTTATACCTTTTTGGAATCAGTGTAAAGGAAATGCCATTTCCATGTAGCACCTCTCAAAGTCAATTGGACTGGACCCTCAAACTTGTTATACTTTGGTGAAGGTTGCGATACCCAAGGGTCGGAGGGCTCATTTTACCAGGGCTAAGGCAGGATCAGTGGCATTTCTCTAACATTTCTGTCACAGAAATCTACTGCCTGAAGTTTCTCAGCCCTACTCTCTCAACTTGGCATAGGGATGTGATGCTCAATTTGGGAAGACAGTTCTGCAATTCTTGTTTAATTAGAACTCTTCAGCCCATCTTGCTGGAAGTTGTATTGCTAGTGAATTCTTATAAGTGGAAGTATGTAGAATACTGCTGAGTTTTGGGAAAAGTAATGCTTGTTGGGACAGCACAAATACCTCCACACTGCACTGTGTGTTTGGAGATGTTAAATGGTGATGTGATCCCCAGCCAGCTCAGTTCTTTCTATTAAAAAACAGACTTCAATGGGAGTAGAACTTCTGGTAAGAGGGGAAAAGTGAATGGATAAGGCAGAGGCAGCACACTCAAAAAACCTGTTGCTGATAAGTAACTTATTTTGTACTTGTCTTTAGAATGTCACGTGTTCAGGTCACTATTACAGTGCATGATTGATAGTGTCCTGACTTCACTGGCAAGATGAGTGGGGTGGATAAAAATTGATTTTTTTTTAATAAAATAACTTTTTTAAATTTAAATCTGTTTTTAATTTATATTGAATACGGGTTATTGCAATAAAATCTAAACTATTTAAAATTAAATTTGTAATTATGACAATCTGTGTTAAGGCCTAAACTTTTATAATCTATTAAAATAATTTAAATTAATTATATGAGTAATATTAAGCAGTACTTGCTTGTTGCCATATTTTAAGGAAAGTCAAACCACTGAGCTAGTGAAAGTCAGTGTGGTGGAACCAGAGTCTCTTGATGTGCTAAACCAGCTTTTGAAGCAGTAGCCTCTTGTACTGGTGCAGAGAAAATATTTTCTTAAATTCAACCAGTTCAGGTCAATATTAGCTCAAAGTTAAGAAATCAAATGAGAGTTTTGCAAAAGCAGGAAAGCTTGTTATCCTTTTCCTCTTGCAATCTAGGAATAGAATCTGGGTCTGAGAGGATGAGGTCTACTAGTTCTAAAATCTTGAAGGTCATGGTAACTAGAAACAATCAGTTTTGTTAACTAGCTACAGATAATACTTCCTTTGGTTAATAAATCAGTTTTAAATGGAAAACATATTTTGATATACTTCTTGATAAACTTTTTTTCCTCATGTATCAGCATATTTAATGTAGTTTTATTTAACTAATAAAAATACCATTTTAAAATACTGGTTTTTTGCATTTTAATTTTCATTCGGCTAGAGATCGACATAAATCACAAATAGAAAAATTAGTATTTTGGTGAATTATTCATTTATCTGCTATTTTCTACCATAATAAAATGTAAACATTAAAAATCTGAATAAATGTAAATTAAACTAGATAATTGCTTACATAAGTGTGCTTAGATATAGTGTATTCTCCTGGTTAGCAAAAAGTAGTACCAACTTTAGTGTAAAGGCTAGATTTAGTTGCAAATCAACATGTTATAATGGTTACCAACCAGTGACCGTTAACGTTTCTTTAGGAAAATAACTAAAAAGTATAAATGCAAAAGAAGATTAAAATTGATTATTCAAAATAAAGTTTCCTGCTTGCTGATTTAAATCATGAATAAAATTGGGGATTTAAATCTCTTTGATTTAAAGGAACCCACCCTGAAAAATCACTTTTGAATTATATAAGGTTACTACATTCATATTGTTCCCATTTAAGGTGTTGTGGGACTGATACTAGAAATCAAAATCATATCCTGTAGAGAACAATAGCTTTAGTCCTTCATATCCTCTGTGTGTGTGTGTGTACACATGCTGTTTAAAGTATTTAGTTCTAATTAGTCTGTTAACCTATTGAAGTTACCAATATAACACACAATAATCTGTAGCATCACAAACTTGTATTTCACATGTAAAGCAGGATGTTAAATTTTACCTTTGTTTTCAAAAAATAATAAAATTAATTTTACTTCATAGGGCCTACTGAGATTAATATGGGTATGGGAGGTAATCCTTATGGGCAAACAGGACCATCTAACCAGCCAGGATCATGGCCTGATAGCATGCTGTCCATGGAGCAAGGACCTCGAGGTTCACAAAACAGGTAGGGTTTAGAATAGGTGATGAAAGCTGCATATGACTGATCACTGCTGTAAGAAGAGTTTAAAAATTGGAATAGTATTTGTTCTAAGATATGACTTTCTGAACCCCTTTGTTCCATGAGCAGGGGGCGGGCACCAGCTGACAGAGAAGATTCATCAAAAAATGGGCCTGTGCCCTAACAGAACACTAACACCACCACCAGTACGGCATACAGCAGATGTTAAAATAACCTGGTTTAACAGCTTTGAGGCTAATTTTCAGCTTTGTTTTAATTGTTTTTAAATACATTTTGATAAACACATACATGATGATATAATATGAAAATATGTGGCAGTGCCACATGAGAAGTTCCTAGAAGTGAACTTTGAAAGTTCTTTCTTTTCTAACTCTGAAAATTTCTCATCTCTCTTCCTATCATGGATTCATAAACTGGTAATAGTTGGATTTGATAGATCTTTTCCATTTTAGTGCATGCAGTAGTGGATTTGGGAGTAAAGACTTCAGGCTTGTCTACGTTAGCAGTTCATGGCAAGCTAGGGTGTAAATCTACCCTGCGCTAGCCTGCTACCTCAGCTTGCCATGAACTATGTATTTGTGTAGACAAGCCTAGTTTCTGTTTCCAGCTCTGCTGCTGTGACATTGTCCATGTCTGTTAACCTTTATGCCTTAGTTAACCTTTCTGTAATATGGGTAATACTTATCATTTCTGTAAAGTTGTTTGCTATCTTCAGGTGATGTATGCTACATGTTTTTATAATTAATGGTTTTTAACTGGTTGCTTTATAGACAATTAGTTAGAAGTTCTTTGGATGATTTCTTATGTCCGCCTCCTAACATGGAAGGCCAGAGTGATGAAAGGGCTCTTTTAGATCAGCTGCACACCTTGCTGAGTAATGCAGATGTCACAGGACTGGAGGAAATTGACAGAGCATTAGGAATTCCTGATCTTGTAAATCAAGTAAGTAACCAAGAGATTTTTAACCATTTATTTTCCTGCTTCCTGTATGATCTTGGCACTTGGAAAGTGAATGAAAAAATCATAACATCTCAACCTCTTAAAATCTGCTTCAGGCATCCCTCTTTGATGAAAAATACTGACCAGTATTCACTAAACTTTATACCAAAAGAACTTGTAGTATTTTTTGAAAAACATAATACAGGTAAGAAGGTGCCATTTTAGCATAACAGACATGGATATATTCCAATTCCTGACTTCTTATAATATTTTATTAACATAAACAATTTGATATTACTATTTATTCCTGTTAGCACTGCAGAAGTAGCACAGCTGTGGGAGAGTGAACTGGATTCTTGTGATTCATGCATCATCTACAAAGCTCAGATTGCAGAATACTTTATTGGCAATGATGTGCAAGTACAAAAAGAACTCAGTATGGCTTTCAGATTCCAGACTGAGTTTGCATGGCTGGCTGTTAAAAATATAAAATAAAATATTTTTAAAAATCTTGTAGAATGAGCACACTTGATCTGGAAATCATTCAGAAACAGAACCCTGTACTGTCCTTTTTACAAAGTCATTCTTCGAAGTAAAACTACAAAGACACAGGCACCGACTTTCTAAAGTGCTGGGGGAGGTGTTCAAACCCCAGGCCCTGCCTCCCCTCCACCCCTGCCTCGCCTCTTCCTGCTCACTTCCGCCCCCTCCCGAGTGCACCGCATCCTCGCTCCCTCCTCCCCACACACGCTGCAAAATAGCTGATTGCAGCAGGCGGAAGGTGTGGGGAGGCAGAGTGAGGCACTGATCTGCAGGGCCTGCCGGCGAGTGGGAGGCACTGGGTTTGTGGGGGAGCCAATATGGGGGTTGCTGGTGGGTGCTCAGCACCCACCATTTTTCACCCCTGGTTGCTCCAGGGCTGGAGTACTCACAGAGTCAGCGTCTATGCCAAAAGGAGCAGCTTTTGAAACAATTCTATATATTAGGCTCTTCAAAATCGTTTTGAAAGATCATTATTTATTAACTATAATCATCGCTTCAGACAGATAAGACTGCAGAAACTGAAAACCAAGGCAAATAGCATTCTACAAATGCCACATTTTCTGTTTGACAGTGGTCACCGTCTTTCTAGCTGGACCATTTGCTGTATTAATTTTATAATTACTTCAGCATTTATTACTTCTGACAATATTTAAAATGTCACTGTTCTTATTTGCAGTATATTCTTTGTCTGTTAAAGGGGCAAACTTTGGAACCGAAGCAAGATTCATTTCAAGGTCAGGAATCTGCAGTTATGATTGACCAGAAGCCTCCATTATATGGTCAGCCCTATCAGGGTCAAGGGGCAGCAATGTCAGGAGGTTTTACTAACATGCAGGGACAACAGCAATCCTTTAATTCAGTGATGAATCAGATGAGCCAGCAGAATAATTTTCCACTGCAAAGTATGCATCCTAGAGCAAATCTAATGAGACCCCGAACCAATACACCAAAGCAGCTCAGAATGCAACTCCAGCAGAGGCTTCAGGGGCAGCAGGTAATCTTTGCTTTTTTGTTTACACTTTTGTCTTACTCCAAAAGACAGAAAACTTTGTTGCAGTGAAGAGAGAGGTAAAGTAATTATATTGCTTCAGAAGAATGAAGGGAACATAGAAATTGCCATACCAGTTCACATGAGGGATGTCTAGTCAACCATCCTGTCTGACAGTGACCAGTACCAGATGCTTTAGACTCTAAAACTGTGGTTCCCAAACTGGGGTTCACGAAGTGTTACAGGGGGTTCTCAGGAAAAAATTCCCCAATGGCGGACAGAGTGGTCCTTACGGATCCCTGGCAGCCCAGAGCCCCTGAACTTCCAAGAGCTAAGCAGATCAAAGCAAGCATATCTATCACACTGAGGAGATTTAAACTTCAAGACTCCTTATAAGAAATGGAAAGGGAGGAGGATATTTTTTGCTCTTTTTAAAATTAAATAGGCAGCTAGTATTATTTTTAAATTTATGAAGAACAGGTTTAAGCTTTGTTGTAATGTGCGTTGTTTGCCTGGATTGCTCAAGACCTGAATGTTTATGTAGGAGGAACTCTCTGAGTTGGCTTCTTAAATACCTTCATGCTGTTTCACATCTGATACTCCTTGATGAAACATAGGAGCCTTGACTTATAACAGGCTTATTCAAAGTGATAGAAGCTACAAAAGTGAGATCTTGGAACAGTGTTGCTGTTTTCATAATGTAATAAAAATACTGTAATGATAAATAATTAATAATAGTGTGTAATAAGCATGTCATAAAAACAAATTTTATATTTCCAAGATCACTGCTTTTCTAATTTTTACTCAGGTAAAGGAGAAAATCCCTGGAAATATTCATTTTTAGGAGGGGGTTCGTGATAATTGACATTTTAGTGAAAGGGTTTCACAAGTTAAAGTTTGGGAATCACTGCTCTAGAAGAAGGTGCAAGAACCTCAGTTTGGTCAACTAATTGAATAAGTTGCCCATAGGAGAGCTCCTCCTAGAACCTCCCAGTAAGAGGTTGGTTTGGCCCTACAGTACAAAGGTTTATATTGCTTCCAAATTTTTGTTCTTTTAAAAATAATCCTATTTAATATAACTCTGGAGGATCTCATTATCCATGCAATGTCCAGTCTTTATTCTGAGTCTTGTTAAGCGCTTGGCCCCAGTGATGTCTTCTGCCAGTGAGTTCCACAGTAAATATATCTGGGTTTTGCTTTTTAATGAATAAATAGCTTTTAAACTTATTTTGCAAATTAATTAATTTTTTATTGTGTCAAAACAATGACTTCACAAATATCAAAATATGCTATTATCTACCAATCACTCCCTCTATTAATAGAGGCATTCAGATATCACTTGAACTGATTAATTGTATTAAATAAAATATAAGTGAATGGTGGTGGTACTTTTTTTAAGGTATTGTTTGTTCTCCCTTATGAATCTGATGTTATGGTGATAGGCACAGTATAAGAAACTAGATAGATTATAACACTGTGCCAAAAAATTTAAAAAGGGGTTATATGTTGTTTCATCGTTTTGACTTAAATTGAAATATTCTGTTAAGAAATGTAATTCGTGTGCCACAGTAGAGTGCAACCTTCATTATCCATAAGTCATTGGGGAACACTGAATATGTTTTGAATAACAAAAGTATCTGATAGCAGAGGAAATTTGTATTGTAGTAAGTGTAAAGGGTTGTGAACAAGTTCTGGATAACAGGGAATGTCAGATAATAGAGGCTGGGAGAATTAATGTAATGGCTTATACTATAAAAGAGTGTAGTATTCAGCACTTCCCATTCCATACTTTTTCTTGGCTGGGCCAGGGCATTGAATCAGGCTATGACTTTTTGAAGCAACTGTCATGTCTTTTTATAATAGTAGCTTTAACAGTAGCCACCCTTGAAACAGAGATGAAACCTGTAATTATATATATTTTGGAACTTGGAGTATAAGTGTTGGTCTATTATACTGTGCTTCAAATAAGTTTGGTTACAAAATATTTTATGAGAAAGTAAAGTCTTTAATGACAGGCCACTTAATTTGAATGTGTGAATTACAACTGTTCATGTTCAAATTTAAAGATGAATGCTTCAGCATTATGTATCTAACTAGGTAAAAACACTAATCTCTGGATTCTAGATGCGCAAAAAAAAAAAAATTTACACTTGCAGAAAGGTGGTTTCTTTTTTCTTATTTTTCCTAAATAAAAAAGTTTAGCTGCTGTTACTTGGTTTGATTGTTGTAGCCTGGTGTTTTTGAAGATTCCTATTTGCAGCAGATTAATACAGCCCATTTAGACACTGTTAATTGTCTTTCCCTAAGTTTTTGAATCAGACCCGTCAAGCACTTGAGATTAAAATGGAAAACCCAGGTACTGGTGGTACCCCAGTCATGAGGCCGGTCATGCAGCCGCAAGTGGGGTCACAGGTGAGTAATCATCACACTCACTCTTCCAAAATATCATGTTGTGTGTGACATGTTTTTTCCCTGCTATTTTACAAGTCCTTATAGAATTCAGGCCTTCTCTCATGGTTCCTCAGAGTATATTTATTTTCTTTGATGGCTGAAGAATGATCCTCATTATCAAGTGGGTATATCCCCCACAGTTCTGAAATTGCAGACTTGTGGGCACTGGTATGAAATGAGTGGTAAGAAGATAACTTCCTGCATTAGCTTTTAGCATGAATAAAATACTTTAGTGCAAACTTAAACTTGATATTTTGATCATTTTAATACTGCCAACTGGCTTTCATTAATGTGAATTCCTTTGCTAGCCCTGGATGTGCTGGGTCTTATGGGTACAAAATATTTACATGGATTGATTCTCTGGCATTACTTGTTAAATATCATCCAATACATTTTTTTTTTGTTTGTTTGTGGGGTAGCAGCAAGGTTTTCTTAATGCTCAGATGGTGGCTCAGCGCAACAGGGAGCTAATAAGTCATCATATCAGACAGCAGAGGATGGCAATGATGATACAGCAGCAGCAGCAACAACAACCTCAGACCTTCAGTCCACCACCAAATGTGACTGCCTCAGGAAGCATGGACAGTTCTCTGGCAGGTCCCCCAATGGCTCAAGTTCCTTCACAGCAATTCCCATATCTGCCTAATTATGGTACTGATGCAACATCTCAACTCTGTCTCTCCCTTGCTCCATCTTCCCTTTCTTCCATTTATCTCATCTACCTAAATATTGCAGATCAGTGAGGCTTGGGATAAAAAATTCTTATAAGTCGGGGGGGGGTGGGGGGACGGGCGAGCAGAGGGACGAGGGAGGAGGAGTGTTTCAGAGATCCTGAACACACTGTGTAGCCAAATATTATTAAATGGAACTCTCCCTGTCAGCCTGCCTGCACTCTATCCAATTACTTATCAATAGTTGAATATTTATTTCCCATTCCAGCCATGAGTTCATCAAATATAAATGTAAGTCATTTCTGTTGTGAAGATACAGTATAAACAATGAGAGCCCAAGAATTTACATTATCATTGTTTGGTTATTTTCCAATATCTATACAATTGTTATGCAAAGCTCTCTGGCTGCTTCCAGAATCTGCCATATGCTGCCATAATACAAATGGCTTCCCCTTCCTGCAGATATATTAAAGTGAAAGTTGGAAGGCAATGGAGAGGATTAGGATGGCTAAACCTTTGTTGGTAATAGTCTAAGCACAGTGATCTCCAGTATACAGACAAGAGTGCAGGGATGAGAGGAGAGTGTAGGGAAGGCTGCTAACCTGTGTAGCGTGTTTCCATCCTGGGCTAAAGAATTCCTAACTTTTGTTTTAGGTTTCAGAATTTATTCAGCCCAAGAAATGGTTATTACCATATAAATATAGAGCTCCCTTGGTTATTTAAATAGTCAAAAATTAAAACACAGTTTAATGTGCTGCTAATAAATTTACTGTTTACCATGTAGTTAGTTTATTGATGTATTGTTTCCTGATGTAACAGAATCTATTACTCTTCTCTTTCCCCGCCCCCTTTTCTGTTTTGATAACTTTCTTGCCTGGATCATTCCATATTGTCATGATTTCCATAGAATTGTTCAGTAGTTCATTTACAGAAAGCAATGAATATTTATTTGAATGTACCTACTATCTGGCTGCCCTCAAAATCCAGTTTTGAGAGAGAAAAGTCATTATTGTGAATCCAGATACATAATCCCAAGTAAATTCTCTAACCTGTTTGCTACAGAACACTACAGCAATTTATGTGACTAGCTTTCTGCAGCATTCTCTTAAATGCAAACATTTTATTAGCATATGAGACATTCCTGATACAATTAAATGATTAAATTACCAAGATGGATATTACATATTATATTAACTTATTTGTTAGCTTCTTTGTGTTATAATTTCTCATGCACACCTAGGATGCTGTATAAATAATACCGAGGAGGAAAATATCTTTTGTTTCTTTTCACACGTGAGTTACAAGGAAAATGTAAATAGCTCCTATTACGAGTATTGGAGGAAAAACTTTTGAAACAATGCTGAAGACTGAACATATCTTGTTATAACTCATTTTGCTGATATAGCCTATATGTGTCTTTGCCCCTCCCTTTTGGAATATTACTGAGATAATTTGCAAAAACAGGATTTTATTGCTAAAATGTTTGGCTGCATGTGCTGCTTATTTGTCACATTAAGTTATAATTTGATATCACAACTAGTTGCTGTGAAAAGAATACTGAGTTCAGATGGGCAATAAGCTGCAGAAGCGAATGAAATTTTAAATGTGCATGTGTGCACATAAAAATCCAATTTCCATGTAAGGGAAATGCAGACTAGTGTTTAAGAACAATTGTAAATCAGGATTCATCACGCTTATTAATGTGATGACTCATTTTTCATCCTCCATTGCAAGGAGATAGACTAAAAATGCTTAAAGATGACAATTAGTATCTGTTTTGTTTGTTCTTTGTCTCGTAAGGAATAAGCCAACAACCTGATCCCACGTTCAGTAGAGTAGCAAGCCCTCCCAACCCAATGATGTCATCAAGAATTGGAGCCTCTCAAAATCCCATGATGCAGCACTCTCAGACAGCAGCAATGTACCAGT
Source organism: Gopherus evgoodei (assembly GCF_007399415.2). Classification (NCBI taxonomy): domain Eukaryota; kingdom Metazoa; phylum Chordata; order Testudines; family Testudinidae; genus Gopherus; species Gopherus evgoodei. The sequence goes on along the minus strand of NC_044335.1, from coordinate 18,870,951 downwards.
CCCCTGAGATGAAAGGCTGGTCATCAGGAAACATGACCAGGAGCAGGTGAGCAGTAAAGACTTAAGTCAGTGTTTTTCAAGTGTGACCAGTGATTTTGGGTGTCCCACTTTCCAAGTGCCAAAATTAAGACAATTTAAAGGGACCTGATTTTCAGAGGGTGGGTGCTTAGCACTTTCTGAAGATCCTGGATGAAATCTTGGCTCCATTAAAATCAATGGGAGTTTTGTCATTGATTTCAGTGCAGCCAGGATGTCACCCCAGGTCTCTCGTAAACTATCTGAAGTTGGACACCAAAAATTGGTAGTTGCTTTACAAAATCATGGCCATATTTCTTAAATAAACACCCAAAATCTTTAAGTGTATGCTGTACAAAAAACTAAGTAATCAAAACCTATATTCATGTTACTGAACACAGTAGACATTAGTGTTTTACCTTCTATTAAAAATATATGTGTGTGTGTGTACACCATGCACACCCACACATAGTAAAAATAACATTAAGGTTCTAACCCAAAGATGCACAGGCAAGGAGATTCTGACTTAAGGTTTCCATGAATCCCTTGTCCCCTCAATGCTAAGATTAAAGACTCCCATGAAACCCTTAAGGAACAGTATCTAGGCCAGTAAATTTAACTTTTTTATCATCTGTCTCATCTGCAAAGTCCTTATTCTTTGGGCTTGTCTACACTTCCAAGAGCAGTGATGGATGCATCACCGGTTGATTAGCAGGTCTTCATTAAATCTGCTAAAATCAACCGCAGCTTGCTCTCCTGTCCACTCCTGTACTCCCACTGGATGGAGAAGAGTAGGGGGAGTTGACAGGAGAGCATTTCCCATCGACAGCACGTAGCGTGGATCCCGCGGTATGGAGGTAACTCAAATTGCGTCACTTAGATCGATTTTCCCATGTAGTGTAGACAAGGCCTTAGTGTATTTGGCGGGCTTTTTACCAGAGTTTCAAAGCTTTCTTGTTTGTTGTTTTCCATGACTTAAATACATATACACACTTCTTATTAATTAGCAGTGGACAGAAAGGAAAGATAAAGTACACCAGTTAACATGAAATTGTCTTCTGTTTGGAATTTTGGCAATGATTCTTTAAATGTAAACCATCTAGAGGGACATCTACTGGGAATATAAATCCACTGCATGGCTGTCAATGGTCTTTCATATTCTGCTTCAACCAGCTTTGAATTCTGGGAACATGAACTACAAATAGCTACATGTTCTTACTTCTGCCAAATTTAATGCCTTTGCTACAGCATTTTCTTATTCATGACCCAGAACTTCTTTCATTGCACCTGAATGTTAAATCTGTGTCTTACATTTTGCAGCAGAAAAGGATTTGGGTAAGGATAAATTGAACATTTCAGTTTCTACCAACAAATAAGAGATTTCATATCCTTGTACTAATTAGTGTCTGTTATGCCCTTGATCCTGCCCTGGCTAGGTATGAATAGATGACTGAATAGATTTTTCACCTAACATCCATGAGAGTTTATATCTTTCTAATTAGAAATCAGATTTAGTCTAGGAATATTGACAAAATACCTTGGAAAACATTTAATTGTGCACAACAATATTATGATGGTGGACTAATGTGATCACTGGAATCCCTAAAAAGGCTACAAGAGAGGGCTTGTATCCACTAATTAGTAAGAATACTTACCAGATTCCTGAAAGGTAAACTGACTTGTAAATTTCAGATAAAAATTAAAACTGATCAGAGTATTGGTATTTCTATATTGTCTATCCAATGTGTAAAAGGAACAAATGGGGTACCTTCCGGTTCTGGTAATTATATAAAGATTTAATTCTATTTCTTATCTTTCTGCCATGTCAATCACTTGTGGCCTGTATAAGCATTGCAGTGCATTAAAATGTCAAACTTTATGGAAGGTAACTTTATTTGTTCTTGTGTGCTCCAGTTCTTTTCCACAGCAGCAGTTCAGCCATCAAGGGAGCTCTACAACTTATAATCTGATGCATATGAATGGCAGCAGTGGTCATATTGGACAAATGAACATTAACACCATGCCTATGTCAGGGATGTCTATGGGTCCAGACCAGGTAAGATAACTGTAACAATTCACTCCAATGATAAACAGTTCTGTAGAGATTCAAAGGCTTGGTCAGCACTAAACGTCTGGGTAGTTATAAGATCCTTTTAAAGGTCCATAGCTCCTCTTTTCCCATTGAGTACAATCGGTTCTCAAGCTGGCCGACTTCCTCTCACACCGGTTTTCAGTTCTCGCTGTCCCCTAAGTCCTTTGAGTGTAAAGCTTTCATTTTGCTCCAATAGGTTCTGTTTAGCTTTGCTGATATCCATTCTGAAGCCTGGCAGTTTGCTTCTAGGTTAGCTGTTTCTCTTCAGGTATCTCATGACTGTGGCTCAAGAGACAAGATGGTCACTTAAGTATTTACTGAGCTTGGGGAAATTCCGGAGACCAAAATACGTGAAAAAGGACAACTGTATCTGCTGAGATTTTGCAAGTTATCTGCAAGACCATCTTCAATCTAAGAACAAAGGTTTCAACTAGATTAAACTGACCAATTCACATTGGAGAGGGGCAGTAAAATTAAGTGCACAGTTTGGTTTCCACATGTGTAAAATGAGCAAAACGTCCTGTGAGAATTAAGAAGTTAACATTTGTAAAGCAAGTGTTTGGAGACAAAAAGTGTTGTGCAATAGAAGTACTAGAAGTACCAAGTCCAATAAAGGCGATTCTTCTCCCTAAAAATGGATTCTCTTAATACTTCAACCTTCAAAATACACACTGGGGCCAGACAGTGTGTGAAAATGCCTCGATAGCTCAGTGGTTAGGGCATTCACCTGGGCAGTGGGAGACCCAGGTTGCAGTACTTTTGCTCCAATGAATATTTATCCACAACGGAGAAGCTCCATTAGGAGACCATTGAGAGAGACCTGGCCCTTGAATACTCCACATCCCAGTGGTCAGGGAATTTTCCTGTGAAGTGGGAGAACCAAGTTAAAATCCCTGCTTCACATCAGGCAGAGAGAGGAATTGAATCTGGATCTCCCGCATCTTGGATGAGTGCTCTAACTAATGGAATAAAAGTTATGATGGGGGCACCATTGTCTTCTCCTTCCCCATTTTGTGTGTGTTTAGACTTGCTTTGAGCATGCCCCTAAATTAGGCCCTGATGGTAAGGTAGGCAGGGGAACACCTACTTGGTGAATCATCAGGACTTGGTGGCTGGACTAGCACACAGCCACCTAATACTTAGGCAACTTCAGGACTTTAAGGGTGGAAACTTAAGTGCCTACAGGATTATGTGGCACTGAGTAGGAGTTTTGTGAATGCCAGCAGTGACTACATGGTGGGACGTAAGTTCCTTAGTGCCCCTTGTGATTCCATCCTGGTGTTTTTCTGATACTTGTTCTTTTTTTGTTTTCCTTTAACAGAAATACTGCTGACACCTAAAACCGTGATCTCCCAAAGTAGAATGATCTATATTAATGATGATGCACTAGTATTACAAAGAAAAGCTACATATTCTTCATGGCAACTAGTACTGGCCTTATGGAAATAACTGATTTTTTCCAGCTGATCACCAAGATGTCCCAAGTGACTTCATACAAAAAAGACTCTTTTTTTAGTAGAAGCAGAGTCTCTGTATTACTGTATATTGTGGTGTACAAAACAATGGTCATAAATATTTTTGGCACTCTGCCTCTAGAAATGTGAATTTGGGAATGGCATTTTAGTAAATATGATGGGTAGACTCTATGTATACCACTTCTATTTACTGTAGCTATCCAAAGCCCTTTAACTATAGGCAGGCAAAAGTGCCTGGAGAAGTCATGGTAGATAAGAATTCTGATTTCTCTAGTAAGAATATCTGACAGAGAATGTAGTTCCTAGCCTTGACTCTTTTATATTAATTCCTGAATACAAATGCTGCTTTTAACCTCTTATCTCCAGGAGTCAGGATTTCCAAGCATAGTGGCAATGAAGAATGAATTGGCATGTAATGTTCCAAAATCCTGCCCACTGATGCCAAGAGGGGGTTATAGATAAAATAAATAAAAATTATTTAAACATAATCGTGACTAATATTTAAATTTCGATGTGCAGCTGAGTGCACTTTATAAAAGGCTATATAACGGATTAATGCAATATCTTTGATAAGGATTTAATAAACCGAAAGGTAGGGTGTACTCATGTTCTTTTTCAAATCCAATCTTTTAAGAATTGTTGATTGAAGAGACTGTGTACTGTAATGTTTTATGTTATTGGAAATTAGAGCAATAATCCTTCATGGTTTTTGGGGGGGAAAAAACCTTCAGAAAAATCAAGGCAAGGCACTGCAGTCTGAATCAGAATTTTGCAGGGTTGTTTTTTTGTTTTTTTTTGTGAATAAATTTTGTAAATATGATCTTTAAGAACTGTATTATATATATGACTTTTGTAGGTCACTAACTCATTTTTGCAGAGTTTGTGAAGCTAAATATTTAACAAATTTGATTTCTGTAAACTCATCTTAGTTGAGGTCCAGATAGAAGACCTTTCAATTTTTTTTTTAATTTAATGACCTTGGAGCTGGGTGACTTTGGCCCATATTTTTTTCTTCTTTGGTCTTTGCCACTTATTTTATATCTTTAACATAATAGCTTTTTTAAAAGATCATTTGTTTAGGGTTAAGCAATTGATTAATGCTTTCTCCACATTAAGTGAGCACTTTGTTACATTTCATTTTTTATATAGGGCAATTTGACAAAAAAGGCTCCCTGGATTGTAAGCTGTCATGACTTGTCATAACAGTTCATGTGGTTTTATATAGCCTTTTTAGTTAATGAGTCCGTATTGTCAGGACTTTTGGTTATCTTTAATGAACCGTAAATGTTTTTCTAGAGAAGATGCCTATTGCTAAGTATTTCTTGTTACTTCTCCACCATCACATCTTACAGCAAGCAACTCATTTGTCACATGACATCCAGAAATCTCTATGGATATTAAGCCACAGTTTAACCAAATGTCTGCACCTCTTTGGATTGTTCTATTGTAATGAATGTATTTTCTTAACAAGTGTCCCTACTATCAGTGTTCATGTTAGGTTACAAGTCTATTCATCTTTATCTGTTGACAGGTTGTATTTTTTGTCCATAAAACAAAGATGCTATTACAGATTATTCACTTTCAGACAGATGGCGATTGAAACCTGGAAACTTCCATAAGGGTGTGAACCAGAAATGTTTTAAGGCATGTGGTGCTTTTGTTCTATTGTTCATTGTGTAATGGAAAACAGACTTCTCCTGAGTGAGTGAAAATCAGTGATTCTGATCATTGCTTTTTGGTACTGTAACTATGAAGTCATATTTTATTTTGCAGTAACCTGAAGGAGCTTCTGTGTTCTTCCATTTTAATGAAAATAATTTTCTGTGCATAAATTCACACAACTTTCATCCTATATATACAACCACAGTCCTACTCCCCAAGACAGGCAGGCGCAATAAAAATCTGCTTTTTATGCAGCTTAGTCTGTACAATCAGCATTGAGAACATAGATTTGGCTGTAGTAATTTAGTTGTTTCCACTCCTCAGTCTGGTTCATCTGTGTCGTAATGCATGACATTTAAAAGCATAAGGAACTGTTTTCCCCTTTCTTGCTTTTTAGAATCCACCTGCTGTTTGAGTCAGTGCAACGTAACGGAGTTGAAAGGCAACAATCCCTTGCTTTTTATATTAAATCAGAATAGAATGATTTTATATCTTGTAGTTGTTCATTATATTGATGGAAGCTGCAAACCTTCATTGCTTTGACTAGTGAAATCTTCAGGATATGTACTATTTTATGCTTTTTGCCCTTAACTTTTTTGTGTGTGTGAATGATTCTATTTATACGTCTAAAATGTAGTACCGGATGGATGTTACAAAGAATCCTCCTTCCCTCATCTGCTTTTAGAATGTTGTTTTTTTTCCCTGTAATTACTTTTTGCTGAATCCAAAGATTTGTTTTAATTCAAATATGATAAAAAGATAAGCCTTTTTAAACCTTTTAAAATTAGTGTTATTGAAACCTTTCAAGGTAGCAATCTAAATAGTTCACCTAGGTTGAAAGGTGTATTTACTAAACTAAATAGTCCTTTGCTTTGGTGATATTTGATATCTCCAATAACTGTGTTTTGGTTCTACAGCAGCAGAGTTTTCTGAATGATTCAAGAAGCTGTATAACTATTTTTGACAGTACGATCACAGTTTACTAGAATAACCAATTGGATCACTACTGCATAGCAGACATAGTCTCACTACATGCCTGTCAGGTTTCCTGTTGATTATAGAAACCATGTGTTTATAAAATCCACAAGCTATTTTTTATTCAATCTCATCCTAAATTTGTGCTTTTAATGTGAGTAATTCAAGAGCATTTTTTAAACCTAGAAACAAAACCATTTGTATGTTGCACCAATTAGCACACATTTTATTTTAGATTTTAAGTGCAGACTGATGATAGAATGATACAGCAAGTATGAAACCATATAATTCTGAGAGCAATATTTAAAAAAAAATTCTCAGGAGAAGGCATACAGTATTGAGAATTGCATTTAAATTTAGTTTACATTAAAGTACTGCTTGAAATGTGTGTATCTTTACATTGCAAAAACAAAAAACCATGTGGGTTGATTTATAAAAGGGTTGGTTATAAAGTATTACTGCTCTTCTGATTTTTGTGTTTTGATGTTGTTAATAATGTAAATAAAGGTTTCTATTTAAAACCAGAACTTGGTGATTTAGTATGTCAGCTGTTTAAGCTCCGAAGGGTGCCAATTATATTCTAACAAAGCCAACAATGTAGCATTTCTCCACCAAACCAAAATATAGCCACTCTTTGAGAGATGATGTGATAATGTAACACAATTATGTGAGAGAGGCTAGATTTGGGGAATGATTTAAGTACTCTTGGTTTCCTAGGTTTAGGTATGTCTCAGGGGCTGAAGATGTATCAACTGCAAAGTTGCCTATAAAATGATCTTTCTGGCTTTAAGAATAGCCTTCTGACACACAGCCGACAACTAGAAGGAAGGGTGGGGAAATAAAAAGAACTTGAGAGCAACTAAAGGTTTGGGTAAGAAGTTTTCTTGCTATAATATATATTTTCTGTCACAGGGAGAGCCACAGGCTGAAGCCAAGTTTTGTATAACAGTTTGAAAATATACTTTGCCATTTTTCCTGAAATGCATATTCAGACTTTTATACTGTACTAAACTACAGAGAAAGCTGAATATTTTTAAATGGAAGTAGATATGTAGTTTTTAGAGTATTTCCGATTGATATAAAGCAGCATTATTAACATTAGTTGCCTTCCAGGATTCCACCTTTCACATTCTCTCATCTCCAGAGTTGCTATCAGCTGACAGAGAAATGTAAGTACAAACCTTCATGGTCATGTAGTTCTTAAGTTTCCTTTTTTCTCCCAGACAGGAATTGTATACAGCTACGTACACTTTCTTCTTTGGGAAAGGTTTGGAAAACAGTGAAGACACAAATTCTGCAGAAAGACCATTTGCCATTTATTTGTATCAGACTTCCATCATCCTTGTAAATGTCTTTTCTTGCTGGTGAATCCTCTAATGTTTTAAAACTCAGGATAAGCTAATATTTGACTGCATTTCCTAGCCCAGCACACACATTCTACTATTGAAGTACAAAACTCTGACAAGACAGTTTTGGACAATATATTAAATCTGACCTGGGATGCGATGAATACAGGCTTAAATCAAATTTACTTTTCCTAGCTTCGCTGAAAACATACAGCAAAAGACTACAGTGTCACCCTTGAGAAAGTTTATTTGCTCAATTTCTGTTTCCACATTCACCAATACTTTATTAGGTTATCATATAATATTTGTGTGTGGTGCTAGAGGTCTGTGTCCCCAGCAAGTAATCGCTGCTGAAGCTTCCTATTAGTTTTTTTTTAAGACGTGCCCATGTACTTTGCTTATTTAAAACATGTTTAGAGGGCCAGAGGTGCAAATTTGTTTTGAAAATTTCTCCATTTTGACTACCCAAAAGAGAGAGAAAAGTTATTAAATATTCAGATTTTTCCTTCTGAGGATCTCCCACATGATTTTATACTCAACACACAGCATCTATTATGGTGAGCACCCCATTTCAAGTTTTGTATATAATGAACATGAAAAAAACCTTTAGTGAATTTGCAGAGCCTGTTTGGAGTGTATTTAATAACCTCTTCTTTATGAAAATATTCAGATTCCTACATTACTTAGGAAGGGGAATCCCCAATCATTTACTAATACTTACTGCAGATTAGACATTAAATCAAAAGTTCTAGTTTCCTCTACACTGAGCTATAACTTTTTTTATTGGCCAAGATTGTTGCTTTTTACAAATGTAAAAGTTATGTCACTAGGCGAACATGTGCTTTCTGAAACAAATTTTCATTTTGAACATACAATATAATTTTGTCACATAAAAAGACTTCATACAAATCTGATTTCATTAAAATTCAAGACATACATTAACTGAAATTTATTATGTAATGTTTAACAAGGTACCATTTTGAGGAAATGATAGTTGGGCATTCCACTTTTTTTATTGACAATTTCTTTTGAACAAGACATTGAATATTTACAGAACCACTCCAGCAATTTGCTTTTTTGTTGTTCAACATTTTCTCTATTTTTCCTACAGCTGGCAATAGGGTGGCTACGGAGGCAGTGAACTAAAATGATATCCTTAGAGGAAACTTGAAGTATTGTGCTGTTGAGCATTTTCAGCTGCTACTTCTTCAGTGCTGCTGGCTTGAATTCCTGAATCTCTAAATAATAATTTTCTACCACTGTCCTCATTTAATTTGCCCTAGTCAAAAGTAAAAATTTCCACGTTGTTTAAACGTTGCTTTGTAGCTGTTCTAATGACATTTGATTGTGTAGCTAAAAAAGGTTTTTAATTTGTTCCCACTGAAATAATTTTGTGGATGATCTGCAGTGTCAATCCACTCATGGGGTTAGCCTCATTTTCTCTTCCATCAATTCCTTGAACAGTGGTGACTTCATGAAGTAAAAGCGGACTTCAAAAAGGGAACTATATTCCTGACAGAAATTCCCCCAAATCCACTATCTATTTAATTCACTCAGCAGTGCAAACATTCTATCTACTTCAGCCTCAAAGTTCATCCAGTCCTCCAGGCTAACATTAAATTTTTTTCTGAAATCATATACATTTTCATTAAGTCTGTACAAGGATTCAAGCTCTGGCCGGTTTGTATCCTCATTGAGGTCCAGCAGTTGCAGGAGGTTAGCCTTCCCATCCTTCCCAAAGTTGTCCTCTTTAAACAAAATAAAGATATTTTAGTGTGTGTGTCTTCTCAGATGCTGGAATGTGAAGTATTTGCAAATGTGTTTGTTTCTCAGTAATGCCATGCAGGAAAGATAGGTGGTCCACAGATAAGTAGATCCTCTAAAATCAGTTTTGTGGAGAACATGGTATAACTTAAACAATAGCCTCTTAAAATGAGGCTCAAAAAATTGTTACCTAAAATAAAGTGTCATATTGATCATATGATTGCCATAAATAGAAGCTTAACATTCTTCAATACAGTACTCTTAGTTAGCCCTTATTTCAACAGTTGTTACTCCTTGTAGTTCTGAAGCTGATTGTCACCATTTTTTTTATTACAAGTTAATTACATCAGAAATAAAGTATCACAAAATTAAGGGTAGAGTTATGAATTATATGGCCCCCACTGCCATAGTATCTGAGTGCCTCACACTTTTTAATGGATTTATCATCTTCACATCCCTGCAAGGTCAAGTATGACTACTGCATTAATAGAGAAAGATGCATTCAACAAACAAACAAAAAATCACTGGATTCTAGCAGAAAGTCAGACTATATTGAAGTATATTTTGCAGTCAAGTTATTTTTCATGAATAGTTTGGGTAATTCAATCTTGTCCCCTCCTGCTCATAGTACACGAGGCCACTGGGAAAACAGTGGGATTTTTTTGCCTGTTGCAAAAAAACCAGCAGTCTGTACAATCTGCTTTGTCAGATCCAGTTTATGTGGTTGACAGGCCTGCCCACGGCCATTCTGAGTTTATGGCTTGAAGAGAGGGAGCTGCTGAGACTTCATTTAGACAAGACTGAGATTATGCTAGTACCAGGGGGAAAAAAATCAGATCCTTCAACTGATGGAATTAGCCTGCCTTCACTTGCTTATGTTTGCAATTCTGCTATCCGTGGCTGCTTCTGGACACCCAGAGGTAGCTGTGACTAAGGGATTTTAGGCATCTGTATTTGGCATAAAAGACTGCAACTTTTTTCTGTGATTCAGCATTTATAGCAGTGAACCACATCTGTGTCAGCTCAAGACTGAAAAACGGTATGTGCTTTATGGGGCCACAAGCTGAAACTATTTAGAAACATTCTGGTACAGAATAGGGCTGCACTCGTTCAGTGGCATTTCTTGTTGGGAGTATGTTACATTTGTACTCTGCAGTGGCTTCTAATTTCTTTCTAAATGTAATTTAAGGTGCTTGCTTTAACATATCTTTTAAATGGTTTGGGTGCTGGGTTAGTCATAGAGCATCTTTCTCAATGCAAATATTGAGTTAGTTCCCTAGATTAATTGAAAGAAGGCAGAAGTCTGAAGATTTTTGGTGAAAGTTGTGTACCTTCATTTCAAGGGCGCATAGTAGAAAATGATGTAGCCAGTTTGAATGTTTAACCTCCTTCACTGCAGCAATTTTAGAGTAATGCTTAGTTTGTCAGCACTGTGTTCAATTAATAGAACTACAGTACCATCTTTAAGTGGGAGGCTCCCCTACTTGAAAACAGTAACTGAGAATAGATGCTGCATGCAAAAAGGAGAGAGAAAAATAAACGTTAAGTCAAAGCTCATGCTTTTCATGAACTAACTCCCAACTCACAGCGACTTGGAAGATGAAGGTCTCTTCATTTCTGGCCACCTTCGACGCTGAAACTGCCTAATTATCAAGCAGCAAAAGGAGAAAAAAAGGTTAACCATCACCAAGAAAACCACCAGCACTATGGTCTGAAAGATGAGTAAAGATTTTAACTTGCATCTGAATTACAGGAAATAGAACATGCCCTGTCAATGAATAAATAGGAACACCATAGAAATTCAAATTAAGGGGACTGGAGGAAGAGTTTGCATCAAAGGTATCACTGGCACCAACAGGTGAGTCCCTCCTCTGCTTTCCCAACCTCAGATTCCTCATTGCTTAGTATGAAGGTGAGTCCTGATAAAAATTAAACTTGTTTTAAAACATACCTGAACTGCTCATAGCTTCCATCTTTAAGCCCTTAAATTAAAAAAAAAAAATAGTAGTTATCAGCTGATGCCTGCAAAAGAATAAGGTATTGGCTAAGGTACAATGCAAAAAACTGATGTCTCAGAACCTTCTACCTACTAAGCCAGGGGGTCTCAAACTTTTACACTGGTAACCCCTTTCACACAGCAAGCCTCTGAGTGTGACACTTCCCCCCTCCCCCCTATAAATTAAAAACACAGATTTTTATAGTTAACACTATTTATAAATGGTGAAGGCAAAGTGGGATTCAGCAAGGGTGGCTAACACCTCGTGACCCCCCCCATATAACCACCTTGTAACCCCCTGAAGGGTCACGACCCCCAGTGTGAAAACCCTGTACTAACCTTAATTCACAAGCCACTTTTGGGGTTACATAACCAAGTTCAAATTAGGTGGTCTGTACGCTGATCTATGTTATTATCCAGAATCGAAGCCTTTTCTACTCTACATCAACAGAGTTAGATTTTGCAACATGATTTTGGTAATTCACAGGCAGGTTTATTTAAATAAATGTAGTAGAAACATCTATTAAACACACAAATAGATACAATCAATACAGAAGCCCCTGTGCTATTTTTAATCCTCCACACCAGGGGAGTAGGGTGCAGTTTAGGATAAACACATTTTTAGTTATTTCTGCCACTTTCAAAATATGCACTGCTGGTAAAAGTGTCAATATTAGGTTTCAAAATAGATAGTGCAGTGACTGGACAGTTGAAACCTTTCACAGCTGCTGCTTCAGCAGACTTAGATAATGCTCTGGTTAACACTTGTTTAACACTCATAAGTGTAAAAGCCTAACAATAATGAAACAATTTTCATATTATATAATAAAGAGAATATAATGAAATTTGTTTTCTCTATGAGGTGTAAAAACCCTTTCCTTCTCAACTGATCAGATTTCACTAGCTTACTCATATGATATCCTGAGCATGTTCTAGAGGGAACAAGACTTTTTTTTATTGAAAAATACAAGCAGGAATTAAACACACTTGTCTTTACTGTATATATTTTTGTTACTTTAAATGCAGTAGTGGGGAACTCTGAGTTTTCTCAGTAAATCAGACAGAAGCTGAAAAGATAATTAAGTCATCTAGAATAAGAGAAGTCATCTCAGTAGCAACAGTACAAGACTGCTAATCAAGGGAAGTGGGTGAATTGAAATGGATACAAAAGCTTTTGCTACCAGCACTATGAGGGGGCTAAAACCATTATGCAGATGGCTCCTTTGTTGGTTTCCAGTTCCTAATCAGTTTTGCGCATATCATTAATTGACTCATGCTCATTGTAGCAGGAAAGGGGGCAAAGACTGAATGATATGGGAGACTGCACTTTCCTTTTCCTCTCTAGCAGTGCACTCCTGGGGTGTACCTTTTCTTTTGATAACTAATAGACAAAAGACTCCAGACTATCAGTTTAGTCTTCACCACATTTTAATAACTCCCACTAGGATAAATGGCTATCCAATCTATTGTGTCCTGGTTTCCTGGCTAGCTGTAATAAAAATTTTTGGAGGAACTGAAGTTGTTGAGTTCTTTGAAAGTTCTTCATACTGATTTGGGACGTTTTTTGAGTATTCATCCCAAAACTAGAAATCTGCAGTATTTCATTTTAGACACACTAGGACCATTTCCTAAATGAAATATGCTCCCCAAGAGCCTGGTCCCCATGATCGTGTCATCCCTACAAGCAAGCTGCCAGGCAGTTTGGGAGCCCTGTCTCCCAGGCACTTGGCTCCAGGGTCACCCACCTAGCAGGCTGCCACAGAGCCTGAGAGCATGTCAGTGTTGATTAATCAACATTTTCCAATGGAAAAATATATTGTTGGAAAGAACTACCTGGAAATTATCTGTGATACCATAGCATGTGCTATGGGGGTTAGGAACAACTGTTTTATAGACTCATAGACTCTAGGACTGGAAGGGACCTCGAGAGGTCATCGAGTCCAGTCCCCTGCCCTCATGGCAGGACCAAATACTGTCTAGACCATCCCTAATAGACATTTATCTAACCTACTCTTAAATATCTCCAGAGATGGAGATTCCACAACTTCCCTAGGCAATCTATTCCAGTGTTTAACTACCCTGACAGTTAGGAACTTTTTCCTAATGTCCAACCTAAATCTCCCTTGCTGCAGTTTAAGCCCATTGCTTCTTGTTCTATCATTGGAGGCTAAGGTGAATAAGTTTTCTCCCTTCTCCTGATGACACCCTTTTAGATACCTGAAAACTGCTGTCATGTCCCCTCTGTCTTCTCTTTTCCAAACTAAACAAACCCAATTCCTTCAGCCTTCCTTCATAGGTCATGTTCTCAAGACCTTTAATCATTCTTGTTGCTCTTCTCTGGACCCTCTCCAATTTCTCCACATCTTTCTTGAAATGCGGTGCCCAGAACTGGACACAATACTCCAGTTGAGGCCTAACCAGCGCAGAGTAGAGCGGAAGAATGACTTCTCATGTCTTGTTTACAACACACCTGTTAATGCATCCCAGAATCACGTTTGCTTTTTTTGCAACAGTATCACACTGTTGACTCATATTAAGCTTGTGGTCTACTATGACCCCTAGATCTCTTTCTGCCATACTCCTTCCTAGACAGTCTCGTCCCATTCTGTATGTGTGAAACTGATTGTTCCTTCCTAGGTGGAGCACTTTGCATTTATCTTTATTGAACTTCATCCTGTTTACCTCAGACCATTTCTCCAATTTGTCCAGATCATTTTGAATTTTGACCCTGTCCTCCAAAGCAGTTGCAATCCCTCCCAGTTTGGTATCGTCCGCAAACTTAATAAGCGTACTTTCTATGCCAACATCTAAATCGTTGATGAAGATATTGAACAGAACCGGTCCCAAAACAGACCCCTGCGGAACTCCACTTGTTATACCTTTCCAGCAGGATTGGGAGCCATTAACAACTACTCTCTGAGTACGGTTATCCAGCCAGTTATGCACCCACCTTATAGTAGCCCCATCTAAATTGTACTTTCCTAGTTTATAAGGATATCATGTGAGACTGTATCAAATGCCTTACTAAAGTCTAGGTATATCACATCCACCGCTTCTCCCTTATCCACAAGGCTCGTTATCCTATCAAAGAACGCTATCAGATTAGTTTGACACGATTTGTTCTTTACAAATCCATGCTGGCTATTCCCTATCACCTTACCACCTTCCAAGTGTTTGCAGATGATTTCTTTGATTACCTGCTCCATTATCTTCCCTGGCACAGAAGTTAAACTAACTGGTCTGTAGTTTCCTGGGTTGTTTTTATTTCCCTTTTTATAGATGGGCACTATATTTGCCCCCTTCCAGTCTTCTGGAATCTCCCCCGTCTCCCATGATTTCCCAAAGATAATAGCTAGAGGCTCAGATACCTCTTCTATTAACTCCTTGAGTATTCTAGGATGCATTTCATCAGGCCCTGGTGACTTGCAGGCATCTAACTTTTCTAAGTGAGTTTTTACTTGCTCTTTTTTTATTTTCTCTTCTAAACCTACCCTCTTCCCGTAAGCATTCACTATACTAGACATTCCTTCAGACTTCTCAGTGAAGACTGAAACAAAGAAGTCATTAAGCATCTCTGCCATTTCCAAGTCTCCCGTTACTGTTTCCCCCTCCTCATTGTTTCTTTTAAAGATTGTATAAGCAAAAGGGTAATAAAGTAATATGACTTACACTGAGGATCCTAACTAAACAAGCAGGACTGTACTAGACATACATGGGATTTTATACAACAGTTCAACTCATGAGATCTTCAGCTTCTCTAAGTTTAGTATTGTACTCTTCTACTGTTAGCTCAGTTTTCCCCTCAAATAAGTCAACAAAACAGAGTTAGTGTATTGAGCAAATGTAAAGCTATGTCTATATAATTCACAGAAATGGATAGTTCTTTACAACACCGAGTACAGGAAATTTGGACACAATCCAATGCATGCAACCATGAACCTAAAGAAAGTCCACAATTAACAGGATATTAATTTTTGGGGCTACTAGTCATAATATTAGAGATCCATTTCCAATTGTGTAAAATTAGTATTAGTATACTGGAAACCCTTTTCACTTGAGGATTTGGAGGATGTAAGTAGAAGGGCTCTTACCCAGATCCATGTTCCTAGTTCTTGGGTTGCACTGTTTATATCCTTTGCAGCTTCTTAATTCCATGAGTTGGATGTGCAGTTGATTGAGAATGTCTCTATCTAGTGTGTTCACTGCATTAATCAACTAAGGATAAATAAAAGTTCTTGTTAACAACAGAGGGGTTGTTCGTGTCCTTAAGGAAGTTGAGAGCGCTTCATACAAAGAAAACACATGGTTCGTTTCCAAAAGTAAATAAACCAAGGAAAAGCTGCTCAGGTCAAATGAAATAGTTCTTGTTTTGCACCAGCATTGCCACAGCCGTGCAACCCTAGAGTCTATAAGATGTACTTTGCAACTACGTGGCTTCCTGGCACCCAGCACCACATAATCAATTATAGCCATTCTCTCTACGAAGAGAGGTTTAAAACCAGGGTACACTGTATGGGTGGAAGTCACGGCTTACAGCAGTTGAGTGTATCTATGATAGAGGTTGGCACTAGTGGAGCTTACATCAGTATGATACAAAGGCCTCAGACATAGGACAAAGCTTTTCATCCCTATTTCTGAGCTGTGACCAGATGCGAGAGTGTATGGTCAGTGCAGAGCCAGCTCTAGTCCCTTAAGGCAGGAGGAAGACACCCCCCTGCACTTTTACTTGCCCCAGAAAACAACTGCTTCAGTGCCACTAGCACTTTTAACCAGGAAAGTGCAATATTTTTCTTTGAACAAAGACTGCCTTGCTCTGATGTGAATTATTAGCTCCTAATCAAGTCACTGCCTTATATCACTGTTTTAGTGTATGCCAGGAGATTTCTTTCAAATGTACATTGGTTGATGAAAAGCTAGTTATTTGGCAATTAAAAAGTAATTTCATACTGAAAGGGGAAAAAGTTTACTTGTCTGTTTTTAGTATTTCTATTTCTGCTCTGTATTCAGGTACCTGATATGGGTCAGTATTGAGATCAAAATACTCCAGGAAGCCAGTAGCAAATTCACAAAACAGGAAGTTGTGTGTCTCATTGATTGTCCTCATACACCAGTATGTGTTGTTATTGGCACTGGTACAGGCACAGAAAGGACCCACTGCAAATGAACCATAAAAAGCATTCAGCCAGGGTTAGGCATGCATTTCACTATTCTCAGACTTTAAGGTCACAATAGACCATCATGATCATCTAGTCTGACCTCCTACATATTGCAGGCCACAGACCCTCACCCACAGGGCCAGCTCCAGGTTTTCTGCTGCCCCAAGCAGGGGGAAAAAAAATTAAAAACAAAAAAAACACGGCAGTGCGATCGTGCCGCTCAACTCTTCGGCGGCAATTCAGCAGCAGGTCCTTCACTCCGAGAGGGACTGAGAGACCCGCCACTGAATTGCCGCTGAAGAACTGGACGTGCTGCCCCAATAGCGGCTGGAAGACTGCCCCTTGGTATTGGCCGCTCCAAGCACCTGCTTCTTTAGCTGGTGGCTGGAGCTGGCCCTGCTCACCCACCCCATAATAGACCCCATAACCTCTTAGTTACTGAAATCCTCAAATCATGATTTAAAGACTTACAGTTACAGATAATTCATTATCAGAGGGGTAGCCGTGTTAGTCTGGATCTGTAAAAGCAGCAAAGAATCCTGTGGCACCTTATAGACTAACAGACGTTTTGGAGCATGAGCTTTCATGGGTGAATACCCACTTCCTCAGATGCATGTAATGGAAATTTCCAGGGGCAGGTATATATATGCTAGCAAGCAAGCTAGAGATAACGAGGTCAGTTCAATCAGGGAGGATGAGGCCTTGTTCTAGCAGTTGAGGTGTGAAAACCAAGAGAGGAGAAACTGGTTCTGTAATTCTTTGCTGCTTTTAGAGAATTCATTATTTATTCTAGTTCAAACCAGGTGTGCCACATGCTACAGAGGAAGATGAAAAACCCCAGGGCCTCTGCCAATCTGACTTCAGGGAAAATTAGACCCTGAACATTTCGGTGAGATACACCAGCCAGACACTTGGAAAGAATTCACTGTAGTAACTCAGAGCCCTCCCCATCTAGTGTCCTTTCTCCAGGCATTGGAGATATTTGCTATCAGCTATGGACGGGCCACATGTCATTGTAGGCAACCTCATCATACCATCCCCTCCATAAACTTATCAAGCTTAGTCTTGAAACCAGTTAGGTTTTTTTGCCCCCACTGCTCTCCTTGGGAGGCTGTTCCAGAACTTCACTCCTCCAATGGTTAGAAACTTTCACCGAATTTCAAACCTTAACTTGGCCAGTTTATATCTATTTGTTCTAGTGCAAACATTAACTCTTACTGTAAATAACTTCTCCATCCCTGGTGTTTATCCCTTTGATGTATTTATAGAAAGCAATCATATCTCCCCTCAGCCTTCATTTGGTTAGGCTACACAAGCCAAGCTCTCCTCATTCCTTTGATCATCCTAGTAGCCCTTCTCTGTACCTATTCCAGTTTCTTAAACATGGGAGACAAGAACTGCACACAGTATTCCAGATGAGATCTCACCAGTGCTTTGGATAATGGTAATAACACTTGCCTATCCCTACTGAAAATAACTGATGCATCCTAGTATTTCATTAGGCTTTTTCAAAACTGGATCATATTGCTGGCTCATAGTCCTCGACCAGGTCTTTCTTCTCCTCTGTTCCCCAGCTTATAGCAAAATTCTATGGCAGCCTGGTGAGACACTATTCTAAAATGTGTGGTCAATTAGCATTCCTTCTGCCTCGCTTTAGGAATATTGTTGCCCTATGCAAAAATCAGGCAGAGGGCACAGCTAGCAATCTGAAATGTGCACATGCTGTGCTCTATTCTGTCCTACCATCTCTGCCATACTAGAGTCATTGAGAGGGGCCCTTCTAGTCTCCAAGAAGAGGATCTTAGTATAGGGGCAGCATCAATGAGAGCTAGGTGAATAACTGATTTTTTTTTTCCATTGACTGAACTGAAAAATCTGGAATTTTTTTCTCCTCAGTGAAATGAAAAAACAAAAATACTCCTCATTTTGGCTGAAATGAAATGGGTTGTTTTGGCTTTGTGGTTTTTATCTTCACCCCTCCCCCCCCTTTTTTTTTTTTAATACTATTGTTCTGAAGTTAAATCTAGCTACATTTCAAAACTAAATGTCTCTTTGAAATGAAAAAAATTGTTGACTTTTTTGCAGCAGAAACTGTTTCCTGAGCTCAGCTTGAATTTGCAGCTTCAGTCAATCAGAAACTTCATTTTTTGACAAATGTGCTATTTACAATAAAATAAATAATTGGCCCACCTGTATTCTCAATCCAGCAAATCCTCCCATTGGCCATGGACCACCTCTCCCCCAACTGTGGAAATGAGCAAATCCCCATGTGCCAGGCACCTACAAACTGGTCAGTTTCCTAAGGATTAGTTTATTCATGAAATACTTAAAAAGCACCTAATTCTGTTAGAGGCTCGGTATGCAACTCTGTCTTCCCTGCATGTCTTAGGGCAAAACTTGACCCCATTATCTGAAAATCTTGGTTAAAAAACACCTATTTGATTTAAACAAGTTATTTTTAGCCTCCACTTTTAATTCCCTTTTCAGAAAAAGGAGGTGTGCTTTTCCCCATTCTGTTGGATTGGTAATACCAACTGTAAATGCACCGTCGTATATTATGAGGAAATTCCTGTGACCTTGGTCAATATACCATATGCTATAAAATGTTGTCTATAAGACTGATGCTAACAATGAGGGAGCAGGGCATTGCCTGGTAGACAGAATCCTGTCCCAGGCAGTGACCTGCACCTTCCTGGTTATTGCTCAGTCACTGGGATCCTTACATGTCCACAAGGGGGCAGTCTGCCAGTGCTGGTTGTCATGGGTGAAGCACGTCAGGCCAGGCATGCTGCATGTATCATTGTTTTTTATTCTCTTCAGCAGTTTGCGCAGCTTCTTCTTTCGCCTCTGTTCTCTAAGCAGCCACAATTTGTCCTTTTCCTGCAGGACTTTCCTACAGCCAAGATACACAAAAAGTTAGGACAATACGCCCAACTCTTAAAACAAAAAAAGGGGGTGAGGTGGACTTGAAAGTGGCTTACAAAATTGATGGGCTTTGCTTCGTAAACTGGAAGGAAAATTAATCATATTGTTAAAGAAACAGCCTTCCTTCCAAAAGGCCCTGCTGAGACAATACTTGGGAATTACAGCCCTGTTCTTGTTCAAAAAAGTTGAGACATGATCTACTCAGTCCTTATCACAGCTCAGCGAAGTAGGTGGGTTCTTTTACCCCATTTTCTTGAAGATGAAACAGCCAGTGTGGTTAATTGCCTGGCCTAAAGTCTGAGTCCTTTTCAGAGCAGGAATTAGATCTCAGAATTTGATAGCTCCTAGTCCCATGCTTGAATCACTAGAACCCCACTCTTTTATTCACTGCCCTTTCTTTACATGTAAAATGTCTTTTAAATACAGGAGATACGCAGTATTATTGCGTTTGGCTAGTTCTTAGCTAGTGTGTATTCATCAAAGTTTAACCAGTGAGCATCTTGCATTTCTCTTCCAAAGAAGGAGGCCTGCACTTACTTGAAAGGATGGAGACTAGACCCTTTTTGCCTGAGTTTGCCCTTGTGTTTGGAATGGTAACTGGAAAAAAACCACAAATTCACAATCAAGAATACCGAAAGACAATTGCTTCTGTTTATACAGAATTTGCACACTGCATTCAAATAGAAAATGTCACCTCTTCTGCTGAGTTATTCACTAGCAATGTGTGGTTAACGATCTGTAATCTAGCTGGACTGGAATCTACCCAGCTAAGCATTTTTCTGCATTTTCTGCTGACTCCACAATATCATGGGAGGACAGGGACATCTTGTGGTGTGTTGCAACATGTATCTGCAAGTGATTTCAGATACTGCAGTTTCAACGTTACCTGTTCTGTGCACGAGAGCCAAAATTATACATCTGTCAGCTAAAACAATTAGATTTCCAGTTTTAGTATTTTCTTCATGTACGTTTTTATGAACTTATTTCGATAATAGGAGAGTTGCCAGATGCCTATAATCTTTCCTCCCTTGTAGTTAAAAGAAATGAATATAAATTGACTTGTAGGTGCTTGCTGTATTGTATTGTTATGGGCTAGCAGTGCCTGGGAAACAGATAAAAGGTAGCGTTGCAACTAACATTCTGGCTTGTACCAGTGTCTTATTTATTCTGGATATCTGTGTACTCAGCAGGATTCTGGCAAATGTGTGTTGGGTTTTAAACAAGTTAGTTTACTGTTTAGATCTCTTTTTGGAACTCCCTTTCCTGTGTTATAAAAATTAGGGCTATTTAAGTTTTTGCAAGGTGGTCTTTGTGACTCTTTATACACAAATTACAAAATTAAACAATTTTTTTAAATGAATAAAAGCTCAGTTAATTGCAACTCTATTGGCTATTGTCATGCCCTTCATTAGCAGCCTTACAAAGCAAAAGCCAATTTAAAAAGTTTTGCAATTTAATCTAAATAGTGTAGCAGATTGAATTCTGTCAGACTTGTGCAGGTTCTAATAGACTCTTCAACAGAGAAATACAAAGAAAGTAACATAACTCAAATAAAATGTTAGAATATATCTGAGTGCCACAGAGCTTTAAAAAGGCTAATTATCAACAAAAGGTAACTATTACTATCAAATAACTAGTCTGATTCTGCAAGCTTACATCTCACACACAAAGTATGTACCTAATTCATTAATCAATATATGTTCTTACTGCAGAATTGTAGTTTTACATACTGAAGTCAGCACACATATGCACTTGTGTAAATGCTTGCAGAGCAGAGGTGTGTAAATATTCTCCACGTAAACATGTTCATCCTTCAATGTTTTAAGTTACTGTAAATGTTAAAATAAAATCTGTCCTTGACCATAGTTTCTAAAATGTTACTCTTTGAAACCAGTGATTTTATAGGGCTATGTAAGCTTTCACGGACTCATACTGTGTTTTGGAAAATATTACACATCTAAGAGGGAGTGTCCGTACTGCATAGAATTACATCACTATATATCAGATTACACACACATCTCATTCTTCATTCAGAATTAAATAGGTTATGCCACACTTGTACATACTATTTGGCGACACCAGGGAATATTAAAAAACCACTACATTTGTTGTATAGTTTCAGCTACAGGCCACTGCACTTCAGAGTTACCACCTAACAAACACTATGCAGACTGTGCACTTCACAGTTGTTAGCTAGCATGTAATGTGCACCCAGAGAGCTGAAGGTGTACTCTGAATAGCTCAGCTTGTAGAAGCAACTGAGATAGGGGATGTGTCATGTCATATACCTCCCCATCTCTTCTCACAGAGATACCTGTTCATCATAATACCAGAACTTTTTTCCCCAAAGGCTTCGATAGGGCACATCTCACAGTATTTTTTCTTTTAATAACCATTGAAATACCCTTTTAATTAATGGCAGGTGGTACTGCTGTCTGGTTTCTCTAAATATACTGACCTGCTGCATCTGCTCTGTAGAGCACACACAATAACTCACTGCAGATCTATGGCTGATATTCCCATGGTGACACCTGGCTAGCTGGCAGACTTAATAGTAGCCATAATGTCAGCTGTTCCTGGCACTCTTAAGTTGCTTTGCTGAGCAGCTTTCTTGAAAGCAAATTTTATTCAAGTACTTTAACAACTGATTTTACAAGACTCTCTGCTATGCTTGTTTGCCTGAAGCCCTCAGGAAGCTCTTAAATGCTCTCCCAATGCAAAGTGTGTGCTGCTTTCCAATCCTTTTGGAAATTCTTGGGCACATTAGAAGCTAATCAGAGTCCCTGATGCACAATCACTGTTTTGATATTAAATTATTGCACTTAGAATTCGGTTAATAAGAAAAGTTTGGGTGCGTTTAAACCAGTGCTGGCTGTACAGCTACAGGTGCTCCCTACCAGCTGGAAAATGCCTATTTCTTCCAGCCAGCAGTTGCTAGACATTTTACTGCTGGTGTCTGAGGAAATGGATTACAATGCCCATGATTAATCTGAAGGGGGAGCAATTTGCTCTCATCTGACCTTTGCACTACTCCATTTGTGCAATATACTTATTGAAAGCAGAGAAAGTGACACTGCTCCACTTTGGAAAAGCAAGTCTAAAGTCAGAACAATGTGCTTAATGAATCATCTCTGTTCTCAGATGTCCCCACCGCCACCACTGCATCTGAGCACAGAGTTATATTTGATCAGCTGGATCTGAACCCATGATTAAGGCTAACATTTAATCATGGGTATTTATGGTACAAGTCATGGGCCTGTGACTTTTTTTTTTGTTTCTTGCCCGTGACCGGTCCATGACTTGTACCATAAATACCCCTGACTGAATCGGGCGTGCGGGGCCCGGGGAGGACTGTGAGGGGGCATAGTATGGGGGGGGGAAGCTCCTGGCACCAGCTGTCAGGGGGAGCCCCGAGGGCCCACTGCTGCTCCCCCTGCCGCCTTGGGGCCTGCTGCCGCTCGGGGAGGGAAGCCCTGGGAGGCCAGTGCTGCTCCAGCCGCCATGCGGGTTGGCGGGGGAAGGAGAGCTCGGGACCAGACACTGCTGCTGCCGCCGCCGCCGCCCCAGATTGCTACCGGGAGCTGCTGAGCTGTGGCTGCTCCCGCCACCCCTGAGACAGCTGCTCAGATGGTCCCCGGGGCCAGCTGCTAGAGCAGTGGCTGGTGTTGCTGGCCCCAGGGCCGTCCAAGTGGCTGGCTGCAGAGCTGCTCCAGCAGCAGCCAGTGTGGCTGTCCGCAGGGTCACCCAAGCAGTTGACCCCAGGGCAGCTGCTTGGGCAGCCCCGGGGTTAGCTACACAAGCCGCTGCAGAAGTCACGGAATCCGTAACTTCCACAACAACCACAGAGCCTTACGCGTGACCTTAGGTCACCAACACTAGACCACAGGGGCAGCTTAAAACCTAGTTAGAAGCTTGACCTTGTCCATCATTTTAAATGGGCATTTCTGTTTCTCATGGATTAATTCAGGACTAATTAATGCCAAGTTCTTCTACTTCTCTTACAGTGCGGAACTGAGTAACTACAAGCAGGACATTCCCAGTCAAACACTACAACTGTTGGAGTAGAGGGACAGGAGAAGGCCAGAGAAAAGACTTGTCACTTTGTAAAAAATGTCCCCAGCTTTAAAATGTGCTTCTCTCAGCATCACTTTGATTATTTCAGATTCATAATTATTCATGTGTAACAAGAAGGTGGGAGGAAAGCCTCAGCTAAACTGCGCACGGGATTAAGAGCTCCTCTGCTGCAGCCCCACTCTCTCAGGACTTTAGCAGGTGGAACATACTCATGGTACTGCTTTTCTGTTAAAAGAACACAATCTGTTAGCATCATCAGCATTAATTCTGGTAAAACAGGTTTTTATCCTGCCTGCCAAGACTCATATCAGCCACAGTTGCATATTACAACTTGCTACTTTAATGTATGTGTGGAGATACCTTATCTTGTTACAGTCACACTCCTCTGGTCGCTTCTTCTTTAGATGACCTCTGACCTCCCTTAAGTTTTTTATTTTATTTTGCAGTGTTTCAATCTAACAACAAAAATCACAGAATGAATTGGTTGGGTTCCTACCTTCTCCCATCCATTCTATGTCCATTAAATAATTTTCTTTCCCCACTCTTATCTTGCTCCTACCCCAATCATACATGCTCCTCTGATGCACATACTTTTCTAGGCTTCTGCCCCAGGATCAAAATTACCAAAATTACTCCCCCCTAAAGCCCATGAGCAAACTTTCCTCTGGCTGCCTAGGATGGAAACCTGAGCTTGGAGCTATAGGGAAGTCAGTCCTTCTGTTCCCAAAATACCAACAATGGCCTATTTAGGGCAGGTCTTAACCACCATACTGAGCTCTGGCAGGGGAAAGTTATGACTATGTTCTGATTTGCATACTTGCAAAAGGATGGATGTTACCTAGCGAAAGGAACAAGTCAAACTGAAGCCTTTAGGAGAGGTATGGCCCATTGTGAATTTGAAAGAGGAACAGATTTCTCTCCTTTCAGGATTGCAAGAGGAAATGACAGGTCTCCACCATTTTACATGACAATCATTTGAAACCTCTGGCTGCATGGGGCATGGGGCAGCAGCTAGTTTGATTGCGTTAGCATATGCATTTGTGGGAGAGGAGCAAAGTGCCAGACCATCATCTGCTCCTTCCCCTGTAACTGAAGGCAGTAACGTTGCTAGTGTGTTGGTACTGTTCACTCTAGCTGGCAGTGCACATTCATGCTCAAGAGATGGGTCTAGGGCTCCCTCCTTGGCTCTTTACATGGAGAGACAATGCAAACATATTATCCAGGACTGAGAAAAAGGTTACTATCCCACCACCACTAAATAGCAGTTGCAGCATGACAGGCTAGTGTACAGGTGGTGGACCCAGAACTCAAGAGGATCACACAAAGGATCCTGCCCTGTGACCCTATTCAAGAAACAGAGGAGACAGGAGAGAGATGAGATGAGGCAATTTTCTTCCGCATTCCATGCTTGTTAAAAAAACAAAGAGCTGGAACAAGAGGATGATACTGAAGAAGCTTGACTTAAGATTGCCCCTTAGTGTACTACCAAAGCTAATATGGTCTTCAGTATCTCCCATGGCCTGTGCAAGCTTTACAGTGTAAAAACGTTCCCAGATATGATTTGCTGAGTAGTTACAAGATCTCCTTCCCTTGTTCTCTGTGATGTTTTTGGTTTCAGCTTTTTCTCCCCAACATCTCCCTGTGCCCCAGTGACTGGTAAATATTCACTGGCCTGAATGCGGAGGCCCGCAGGGAGACCTCATATGACAACTTCTCTTCCAAATCCCTCATCTCCACAAACCAAGGAAAAACTAATCCAATTCTCAAATGCAAAAGTTAAAAATAATAAAATAAAGTAGCATATTATATACATACAGCTGTTAAGATCACTAACCTCATGGTCAATATGAAGTTTATGGTCCTTCCAAGCCTGCAGTGACTTGTACAGATCTGTGTCACACTGAACAGTATCATTCTCCAGAATATAGCATCTGTCCACAGGAGAATAAAAGTTTATTACATTGCATGTAGGAGCCTGCAACAGGAACATCTGTTTTTGATAACTCTGAGGCCATGTCTACACTTACCAGGATTGAGGCTGCTGAAACTGATTCATTGGGAGTCGATTTAGCAGGCATAATGAAGGCCCGCTAAATCGACTGCAGAGTGCTCTCCTGTGGACTCCGGTACTCCATTGGAATGAGAGGAGTAAGTTAAGTCAATGGGCAAGCATCTCCCATTAACACAGCATGGTGTAGACACTGCAGTTAGTCAGCCTAAGCTACATTGACTCCTGCTGCACTATTCATGTAGTGGGAGTAGCGTAACTTAGGGCTGGTCTACACTACAGGGGAAAATTGATCTTAGATATGCAACTTCAGCTATGTGAATAACGTAGCTGAAGTCGAAGTATCTAAGACCGAATTACTCACCGTCCTCATGGCGCGGGATCGATGTCTGTGGCTTCCCCTGTCGATTCCGCAACTCCGATACGGCGGGTAGTGAAGACGTACCCTTAGTTTGAATTACTGCGGTAGTTTAGACAAGGCCTGAGTTCCAAAGCTCCAAAAAGCAAATGATGCCAATTCAGCAATATAAAATAATGTATTAAGGGGCGGGGGAGAATTTGCTACAAATTTACCACGATAACACACAGACAATGTGAAAACTAACTGGAGGTAATAAACAATCACTTTGAATATCTTTGTAAACTATCATATACTGGCTATTTCCTATTGCTGCTCTCAGACTGGGCTACATAGACTTCTAAGTCACTTATCAAGCATATAGCTAACAGATGTTTAACTAATTCTAAAGCTTCTCAGAAGCAGTAATCCCATAACACTTAACTAAGACCTGGTCTACAGGAGGGGAATCGATCTAAGTTACACAACTTCAGCTATGTGAATCATGTAGCTGAAGTTGATGCACTTACACCTACTCACAGCGGTGTCTTCACTGCGGTGAGTCGACTGCTGCCGCTCCCCCATCAACTCCACCTGAGCCTCTCGTGGTGGTGGAGTACAGGAGTCAACGGGAGAGCACTCGGGGGTCAACTGATCGTGTCTAGTCTAGATGTGATCAGTTGACCCGCACTGGATTGATTGCTGCCCACCGATACAGTGGGTAGTGTAGACATACCCTAAGTGATCTATGAGAGACACACACAAGAGACATTTCCCAGAAATAATGTTAGGCTTCTAAGGGAAGGAACTTTTACAGCTTTTACAATGGGGTAAAATTCAAAAACACCTAAGTGACTTATGAGTCCAAGTCTCATTTTCAGGAATGACTTGGGCTTCTAAGTTCCATTGATTTTTAATGAGATTTAGAATCCCAAGTCACTGTTAAAAATGGAACTAGGTATTTTTGAAAATTTTACACGAGGAGCTTAGCAAATACCACAGATAGGTATTTTCAAAGTGTCATTTGACTAAAAGCTCTCTGCCACGGCTTTCACCGATGGGACTCCTCAGGCAGGAACGTCTGCAGCAGTGTTTGCACAACCAGCTATTTGTGTGGACTTGGGAGCCACCTAATCAGGTAGCAGGATCAATACCATTTGATGCAGGAGGCCACTCACACAGCACAAACAGCACATTCTGACTCATGATCCTCAACTCCACTACCGTCAATGAAGCTGCCTTACACCAGTAGAGGAGCTAGCCTTCAAAGCAGGAACTGAAGCGTGTTTACATGAGCTAATCAGTGAACAATTCAAAATAACAGCCATATTGATAATGGAGGTCTGTCTGCAGATAATTCACAAGAAGAGAGTGACTAAGCTAATCAAACACAAATTTAGTTGCAAATAGCTCTAGAGTTTACACACACAGGAGTAGATTTTTTGCTTCCCTGTGGTATTATG
This sequence comes from Gopherus evgoodei, assembly GCF_007399415.2. Classification (NCBI taxonomy): domain Eukaryota; kingdom Metazoa; phylum Chordata; order Testudines; family Testudinidae; genus Gopherus; species Gopherus evgoodei. Next base: position 18,843,663 of record NC_044335.1, on the reverse strand, counting down.
GTGTGTTCACAGCCCACAGAATTCCCTCTCCTCACCCTCCAAGGCTCGACTTCACAATGCTTCTCTCCCCTCAGTCCAGCATTCGCGTTCCCGGAATTGGCAAGAGGGAAGTGTGAGAGGCAGCTGCTTCCCCTAGAACTCTGAGTGCATTCTTGGAATAAGCAGTTACAGCCAACCCCTTGCACAGACCAGGTGAATCACTGAATTCCACTGGACATAGGGTGACCCAGACAGCAAATGTGAAAAATCGGGACAGGGGTGGGGAGTAATAGGCGCCTATATAAGAAAAAAAAATCGGGACTGTCCCTATAAAATCGAGACATCTGGTCACCCTAACTGGACAGCTTATCCTGGTCTCAAATAAGGATGATCATTCCTGGTGCAAACAGCAGTTGTGCTTGTTTACACTAGGGGTCGGAATAGGCCCATCACTGATAGGTGAAATGGCGGCAAGTCTCCAGTGCAGACAAAGCTTAGAGCATGGGCAGCCCTCAGCAGCCACACACTATTCCCTGTGTGATGGCAAATCATCCACTGTGAAAAGCTAATGCTAGTGCGGGTGAGGATGGCGATTTCAGAGAAGGGAGAAAGAGGGACTTAAATGTACAGTCAGGATGGGATTTTCAAAAGGTCTAACTCAGTGCCCATTGAAATCAATGTGAGTTATACCACTGACTTTAATGGGAGCAGAGCTAGGCCAATGCGGAGTGTTTTGGAAAATTCCCACCTCTGAGCCCTCACTCTGCAACGACCCTGGCTGAACCCAGGCAGATTCCCCACCGCCCCCTCCAAACAAATGGTTTCTGGAGCAACTGCACTCTAACAAGCTGGAAAGTCAGAGGCCAGGTGTCAGCATCCAAATTACTAGCTCACCAAAAGAAATGCACCTATTCTTTCTCAACCTGCCCCATGGGTGACGAGGGCAAATGTCACACACTATATGTACTCACCTGTGAGTCACTTTGATTAAATTAGGGGCTGTATACTCTGCAATGCCGCCCGTGCCACTGTATTCTCCGATGTCCTTATCCTCCTCTCCTGCAGCATCCCCCTCTGCCTTGTGTCTTTTGGTGATATTCCTTGGTAAGACAGGTTGGTAGCCATCCTCTAAACCCAAATTATAAACCTCTCCATCTAGCTCAATGGACACAGAGCGAACAGAGCGATTCCGGACATAGCTTGGCTTGTACTCTGGAAGACAGGAAGAGAGAATGTGTGCTATAATTTGATCTTGCTTGAGCCAGGGTCCTTCCTCAGACACCAGCCAGACTGTGACGACATTTGGAATTAACTGGCCCACCTTCCAGGTTTGGTGTTTGCTGCAGCTGTCCTCAGAGCTGTTATCTCACTAGCACTTTCATGGGCAGATGGGTAACTGGGAGCATGAGAGCGTGAGGGCAGATACAGTGCAGATGGGCACAGAGAAGGTAGGGGGAGGAAGATATGCAATATTGTTTAGAGAGAACATAGTTCATTTTTAAAAATTGTTTTTACTAGGAGAGTCACCAGATGGCAGCAAAAGCTCAAAAAATAACCCTGATCGGTAGAAATGGAAGAGCTGCACTGTACTAGGTCATTCCTGTGCAGGCCACTATAGCGTTTTCCCTTCAGCATGTGCTCCTGAGCTTTGTCCATTTACGATAAAGCTCCCAGGCAACTGAACTGCCATTACATCCCACAGAGACACTTTTGACAAAGCTCAGAAAGTTTTTCCAGCACTCAGACTGACCCTTTTGCTCAATTTCACCTTTTTCCTCCCAGACAAGCTATTTTAGTTTTTAACCTCTCCCCTCAAATCAATCCCGCCTGGCCCTTCCTCATTTCCATTTCTTGTCCCTAAATTCCCTTGTTTGTCAATATCTTTCTGACGCTGAGTTGCCCAGAGCTGACTGCCTCTTCTACAGTCTCTCCAGTGCCACACAGTCCCATACAACGCAGTGCCTTTCCATACGCAGCCCAAACACACTGTTACCATTCCGCACCATGAGCTGTCCACAATCACTCATCAATTTGTTTGGTACTACTGCTTTCCAAGATTCTTCTTCCCTGCTCAAAACCCAAGAGATTCTAGAGATGGTTCCAAGTTTACATCCAGATCTTGCCCTCGCAGAAAAAGGGATGACAGCAGCACAATCTAACCGTAAGCCACCACAGAAAGGCCCCTCTGCTTGCTGGTGCCAGATCCTTTCCTTAGCATCAAAGGACTCAGGGTTGTCTCAGGCCTCACCGGAATCAAGTCTCTTCCGGATTCCTCCTCTCTGTCCAAAGCTGAAAGCTAGCAGAGAGTGTGCCCCACAAGAAGGAGACTTTTGTTTTGCAGTCTGATGAAGAGAGATCTGGTGCTGCTGGCATGAAAAGAAACTAGCCCCACCATGCTCAAGACAGACCTTTCAATAGAGGAAACACCCATAGAGAAGAGGATAAAAAAATGGGAAACATTAACTAGAGTGTTGTCTCACCAAAAAGATAGACCGTTCAAATGAGTTATGTCCTATAATTGACACAGAACTATTTAGGGGCCCATCTCGCATTTCCTGGTGAAGTTGGTCAGGAGGCTCAGGACCCATTCATGAATCTTGGTGGGCATGCAACAGCAAGAGAAACATCTCTTTCCTCCTAGCGCTAAGCTTTGGTTCCTGGCACTTGGTTCTAGTTGATGTGCTACAGAAAGCAGAATACCAGCTGGATGATCTAGCGCTGCACTTTTTTCCATCTGAGGCTCAAAATGTATTGCTGATATTGAGCCAGGTGAATCATAGCGGAAGAAAAAAACATTTTAGGCTCCAATTCAGGAAATATTTGAATAAGAGGAGGAAACTCCCATCTTTTCAATACCAGAAGGATGTTCCAAAAAGCTACACCCTGACAATTAGATTCAAAATGCAAACTCTTCTTTCTTTAGTTGCTCTCTTATTTCATCTTGTTATTCTCTGCCAGTCAAGAGTTTCTCTTCCCTGTGAACTTCATGTACCCAACCTGGTGCACTGGACTTTAGCATGCAGCTGCAAGGAACCACAGCCTACACATGTCCCTGAAGAATCCTCTTACACTCACAATGCAGGAGAGAACTTCTCCATTGCAGCCATTCACAGTCTCACCAGATGAAGAATGACTCAATCTGGTATGAGAGAACTCACAAATCAAGTCATGTTTTTGTCACTGCTAGCATGATTCACTACCCACAGTGCTGGATCAGAGTATTTAATACTGTGATTTTTCCCAAATGCCATCTATTCCAAGAGGAATGGTTAAAATATTTTAAGTGATGAATTGTCAGCTGGGCCTCCCTGTTTGCAAAGTGAATTGTGGACACAAATTCTAATAGTTATATGTCTAACCACCTGATTTGCTTCCCAAACTACCAAGTTTTGCTCTCCAATTCATTTGCCTGTACACACACACACACACACACACACACACACACACACACACACACACACACACACACACACACACACACACACACACACACGTGCGTGCAGGGCCTCTGAATATTAGTTCTTTTGTGCAATCCCTTGTCATTATAATTTTCTTACCAGGTTTCATAGCTTCTGCTCCAGGAAGGCCCAGGAATCTCACACCTCTTTCCTCAGAAGCTGGCTGATATCTTGCCTGTATTACTATAGGGTTACATCCTCAAAGCTGAATCTAGAAACCGAGTTTGGAGAAATCGATCTATGCTAAATGAAGCTAAATCGCTCATCATTGCACACACTCTCCACAACTGCTATCCTTTTCCTCTTGTGTCCCTCAGCATGGGTCTGTCTCTCTCTCTCTCTTAGGGGTGGGGGCTGGTACAAAGCTCCAGCTAGGACTGTCTCAGCCAGACGGAAGACTAAACCAGTCGATTCTTTCATGAGTTATTTTTTGGTAGCAAAAAGTAGCAGCATCTGAGGTTTCAGCAACGGGTGGTGAGCATGCACTGCAGCACCTGGAATGATTATTCAATTACACAAAGAAACGCGGTAATGCTTTATTATAAAACCATAAACTTCGTATCTGGCATAAACACACACAGCCTTCAACTTTACATTAACTTCCCTCAAGCCATCATTCAAGCCTTATTACTAGTTTCCACCTGCCGAAGTCATGATTTAGCACTGAGATCACTTAGGAATGATCATTCTCTCAAGGATAACTGAGTACTGCAACTGCTGTATGTGGCAACTTCTCCAAAGCAGAAGCCCGGCTACATAGCAGAGGTATTAGTGAAAGGCAGAAAGCACTTGCACTTCCCTGCTGCTACCCATTCTGCATAGGTAGTTTGGATCTGAAGTATTTTCCATTTCATAAATGACCATGGAAAAAGTCTTTCAGATTATTACTGTGAGCAAGTATTCTGCTAATGGATTCTAACCATGGGGAATTTATTTTATCTGAATAGGCCACAAGGAAAAAAAAAATCTGATGCCAGCCAAATGTTTCGTATTATCATCATCAATATATTTTAACAGAGTTTGGAGAACGGACTTTTGAAAATTCTACCTAAGTGCCTTAGGTTCCTAGAGTCGGATTTTAAAACTGGGGATTTTGCCACAGCAGTGGGATCTGACCTTCCAGCAAAACAAATCTCATGGAAGTTACAATGAAAATACACTAACAGTTTGTGTAATGCTCTTTCCTTCCTGTTCAGTAAGTTATAGGCAGGAAAGTGGAAGTAGACCACTCACATTTATTACTGCCATTATTCATATGCATTTCAGCATCACAGTAGGGGCAGAGCTATACCACATTTATTATACAGAGTAACGTTCTACACCAGAAGACAGTTGTGTAATACAGCTTATTATAGTCTCACTATTGTTTAAATTTTCTTACTTCCAGAGAGCTTTGTTTCATATTTCTTAGTACAAAATCACAAGCCATCTAGAACTCAAAGGAAATTAAGAGGACAGAGAAATACAAAATATTCAAAGAACGCCCCGACTCACACTAAAAAGCAGGTATACTCAGAACACACACTGCTGAAAGTCCTTTTTCCTTGCTCCCTATATATGAAGGAATTTCAGGTTAGCTAAAATGTACAGGAGCCCCAAATTGAGCTTAGGCCTAGCAGCTGAGTATCTCTAACCCAGAATTTACTCGCTCTTGCTGACAGGGGTAGGTCAAGTGTCTAAATCAGTTTGGCATTGTTGTTTTAATTTTTAACTTGTGTTCTCTGTTTTAGTGAGCAGCAGTTGCTAGGCCCTGGAATGGGCTTGGAGCCTGATCCTGTATGCCCTGGGCATCCAACAGTTCTGTACATGTTCTCAGTCAGATGAAATTGTTCCTCATGATTTACCATTCTACCCAGCCCAACACAGTCTGTAAAAAGTACATATTTTTCCAGTTCCCGTCCTAACAAACATTAAACAGGTCACAAAAATCCAAGTACCGAACACTAGCATCTGGATCACCCTTTTTGCAGCAGTTTACCAATTTGGAGGAGAAAAAGGCTCCATTTTTGGATATACCATTTTCTCCTGCCCCAACTCTTTTCAATCCAATAAGCCAGCTTTCCACTTATGCTGTTTAAAATAACAAACCAGAAAGTTACATTGACCTGTGTCACTTTGTGCCCACTCACTTTCACAGTGTGATTTATTAGCTAATAAATGTGCATGTGCAAGAATTCCTGATGGCATTCCACTGTCCATGTCAGCTGACCCTAGCTCACCCATTCCATTGAACTCCATGCCCTGCTACAACCGGCTGTGGGAAACAAAGCATCAGAACCCCTTTTTTTAATCAAGAAACAAGAAGTGGTAATTTGATCATTAGACTCCTATCTTAGTCTCCCTAGGCTGATTGTTTTGAAAACATAGTCACCGTGTTTCCTTACTGAGGCCTACAGCAGAGTACATGGCCTTACATTTGCTAATGATCCCATTTATTTGAGAAGTCACTAGGGTCTCTGTTCCCAGAATCCCACTCCACTTTAAAAAAAAATCCTTTGCATTAACAATTCATTTTCAAACAATGACAATACCTGAATATGACTATACTTGAACTTAAAATCGTGTTGTTGTTGTTTTGTTTTTTAAATAAAAAAGTTTCAGAGAGGATAAAAAATCACCAATTATGATCCTAATTCAACAAAATATCTAAGCAGATACTTAAGTGCTTTGCTGACTTTGGACCTATGTTCCTAAACTTGGATTCTATATCCTATGCCTGGACACACTGGGCTAACAAAGAGGCTCAGTATGTCTTCTTGATTCAGAGGTGATCTAATTAGCTTCAACTTGTCCATCATCTCATTTGCACTAGGGAGATTGTACTCTACTCCTTCTATTCGTTTATCCTATCTCATTCTGAACACCTCTTAGTAACTACACACTTACCTACACAGGCCTGGAAAATGTGTTTTCTGTTAGCAAGCTGAAATTTCTCCTTTTTTTAACTTTAACTCCATATCTTATCACTCAACATCTAGTAAAAACTCTCCCGCTTCTGAGCATATCACTGGGAACCAGAACTTCAGTGTTCTAATCCCAGAGCTAACACCAACTTCCCTTGTACCCTAACCACACTTAACTTGTTTGCCTCTGTCTTTCGCATAGGTAAAACAGATATAATTACACACTTAACCACCATATAGGGATGTTGTGAAGATTAGTTAATGTCTATGAAGTACTGTGCAGATGTACTTAATAGTATTATGTTGTCCCCACTTAAATATAATTGTTTTGTTTTCCATATTAAGAGCCTTCAACCTGTCCCTGTAACTGAACTCTTTTCTGTGCCTTTAAAAAGTTAATTGAGCTGCAACTTCTAGTATTATTTTAAGATTATCTGCTGTGCCACATATTTAAACAGCAAGTGTAGCTGTGTAATTTCATCCTGGAACCAATAATTTTATTCACCTAAAAATCAGTTTAGTAGTTACTAACCATCTTGCAAGCCAAATATAATGGGAGAAAATCAATTTAAACTCTCTGTTTGAAGCTTGTGCTGGGTCATTATAGAGAAAGACTAATCTGCTAAATAATTAAGGCACTGCATTTGTGGAGTGAGACAAAAAGCAACATTACAGACGAAAAATAATTCTGAGCTGCCATTTCCCTCTTTAATCTATAATTAGACTATGTACTTCAAATATAGATATTAGTCTGACTCAGGTTTAAACCAGAGCCAGTGAATGGGCTTTATGGAAAAGCACCTGATCTGTGCCAAAGAAACTAGAAATGGAGTCATCCCCTTTAGCTCCAACCTCTGGTTAAGAGTCAACCTTGGTACCGTTGGTTGAGCGTGAGGAAAATACATTAGAAGTAAGCAGCTTCTGGAACAAAGAGGGTACGCCCCCTTATTAAAAATAAATTACTGCAGTAACTGCTCCAAGCACTGCAATAACTATAGTAACCTGGAACAGGCCACTTTAAGCATTTGTAAACTATTGGTTTAGTATGTAACATGTCCCCTCACTTTAGTGGCTGGTCCACAGAAGAGGATAAAAGCCTACTACTGCTAACAGAGTTACTCTTTTAGTTCAAATGGTAAAGGCCCAGGCTTTTAATGTTGAAGGTCCCCCATTCATTCTCTGTTGATAACCCATGGCAGAGGTAGAAGAGAGTGGGGGTCATTATCCATACTTTTTCTCTGAAAAAGTTTATGTAGTAAAGAAAATATATATCGCATCGCATCATGGATGCCATTTGAAAATGTATAGCCCCTAAGGGCACAGATGCTTTGATGTTCAATGGATCAGCTGAATTTTTTGTTTTGTTTTGTTTTCTTTTCTATTTTTTGTTTTTTATACTACTTTACTTTTCAAAAAAATGATAAAAATCAACAAACTGGTTGCAGTGCAAATCTGCACTGGGACACATGTCCTCGTCACTAAAAGCACAAACAATTAGAACTAATTTACAGTGCCTGAAGAGAGATCAAAAGGGGATAGGACCTGGAGGTGCTCTCTTCAGAGTAGGGTCAGGAGGCCTGACTGCAGCTCTCCCTACTGGTCCTCAGGCACATGAGCGCTGAGTGCCTTTCTTGGTTGGTGCATAAATAAAGAATTTTATTCCCAGAAGTGTGAGGACAGTGCCTTCACTAGTGCTACAATTCTTTTTTTAAAATGGATTAAAACCTGATTTTTTTCCCTCAGCACCAGCTCAGGCATCAAAAGGACACAAGGGTCGGTGTATTACTGACAGTCATTCTGAGGGTACGCCTACATTGCCAAAAAGCACAAACAGCTCTAAGTCTCAGAGCTCAGGTCAACTGAGTCAGGCTCACGTGGCTTCCACTATGGGGCTACAAACAGCAGTGTAGACATTCCAGCTCGAGCCAAAGCCTGGGCTCTGATACCCACCATCCTCGCCAGGTTTCATAGCCCCAGCTCCAACCTGAGCAGGAACGTCTACGCTGCTATTTTTAGTCCCATAGTACATGCCCCGTGAGCTGCTGACCCAGGCTCTGAGACTTACTGCTGCCGTTTTTTTTGGAAGTGTAAATGTACCTTGAGTGGCTAGAGGCAATGGGCCTGAATCATCACGGATTTACACCTCGTATAGGCTTTGCACCTGAGCAAATAGGTACAAACCCTGCCGAATCCAAACAACTCTGCTTTACACTCAATTTGTATGGGTGTAAGTGACTAAACAAGGTGAAGACAGTGGGGAATTGGACCCATTAGGATTCTCTCATGCCACAATATGCATCCAAGGAGCTGATAGGCATAACCACATCCCAAGAGAAGCATCTTGATATACATCAAAAACATAGTCCACCCCAGCAGGATGATCAAATTCACAGTCATTAAATGCTGAGGGGCAATTCCTGGTCCCACTGCAGACACCATTTTGTCCTGCTTTGGATGGCAAAGTATTCTACTCCCAAAGAATCCTTGTGTTCCACAGGTTGAGGATATTTTCAAAATTGGGTGTCTAAAGTTAAACACCTAAATCTGTATTTGTACACCTGAACCAGTGGCCTGATTTTCAGTAACAGCTGCAGGCACTCAGCACCTCTGAAAAATCAGATCACTGATTTGGGTGCCTACATATGGATCCAGGTACTCTAACATCAGGCACTCAAGCTTGAGAATGCTGCTACAAGCGAAGAGCAAGCCTTTTTTCTAGGACACAGTTGCAGAAGAGGCAGCGCGGTCGCTTACGTTTCTTGAAGAGTTTCGTTCTCTGTCCAATAGGGCTCAGCTTATATTCATTTTCCTCACAGTTGCAGTCCTCGCCTTTCCTGCTGTAATACTTGGGCATGAGATTGGAGAGCCCCTTGCTGCTGCTCGCGGCTGCCAGGTGAGCCATTCCTTTGCACTTGTGCAGCTTGAGCTTCCCACTGGCATCTTCTATACACTGCCATTTCTGCAAGTTACATTTGGTTGTTAGAACACTGCCACCATGCCACAGACAGAATACAAAGAGACAGACAGAGCTGGTCATTAGCGACCACTATCCCTCACTACTGTGGTCACTGAGGGTTTTACCAAAAGTATAAAGCTCCATATAAGTGGGTCTGTAAAAGGTTGGGTCAGCAGTAACATCTGAACAAATGCAAATGCACAACAACATCTCTGCAATACAGGTTTACCAGACCCACCATGTGCTAAAAACAGCCCAGGATAAATGGCCGCTTCATTAAATTATCTACACTCAAAATACACTGGTTGTTGCAATCTTCCCATTTTCAACCCATATATTCTTCATTCTGTTTTTGCATTTGATTTTGCTTGTAGGTAAGCTTTTTGGGTGAGTAGAATGAAGGGAGTTGCCATATTTTCTATGCACTTTATTTAGCTTGAGGACAGTTGGCTTATTACCGTAATGTAACAAAACAATCACAGTTATAAATCAAAGATTTAGAAGGCTTTTAACTGGCCAGTTGCCTTCCATACGATTGTCCTTTATACCTGGAATGCACAGTCTACCAGGTCTGGCAGAGGGACTCCCTAATTTCTAGCCTGCTGCCTGTTTCCTTGCGGACTTTAAACAAAACATCCCACAACAGAGAGACCAGTCCCAGAAAAGTGAGAATGAATCTTGGGGCCATGGCAATGGAAGAGTGAGGTTTAGCCTCAACTTTAAAAGGCTGGCAAGTTATTTCCTTTAATGCTCTGCCTCCCTACCAATTCCAGCATTCTCCAGCCTGACAGAATACCGCTTCATCAGTCCAGGAGGGCAACCTTGTGTGTAATCATAGCCCCACCCCACACTATACAAAGAGAGAAGCAACTTCTTTGAGACCTCCACCTCCCTTCCCACAGTCTATGCACTTGTGGGTATGTCTACACTGCAAAGAAAAACCTGAGGCACCGCATCTCAGAGCCTAGGCCAATTGACTTGGGTTCGCAGGGCTAAAAATATCAGTGTAGATGTTACCGCTTGGGCTACAGCCTGGACTCCAAGATCTATGGATTCAATGCCCAAGCAGAAACATTTACACTGCTATTTTTAGTTCTGGAGCCCAAGCCTCGAATCCATGTCAACTGAGATAGGACACTGAGGGTTTTTCTTTGCAGCGTAGGCACACCCTGACCAAGTGTGTATCTCAGTAGCTTTTTAAGGCATACTCCTCTCAGACATCTGGCACTGGGGGAAGATCAGGAAAATGTGTTCAACTGCACCTTTCAGGCTTGATCTACCTCCCACTGAAGTCAATGGAGCTGGGTTGGACAACCATAAAGTGAAAGTCATAATTTCCACCCAAGACGGATACAATCTCATGCCATCCAAACTCTATTTAAGCCCTTGTGCATTTTCAAATTGTAAACATTGACCTGCAGAGCCTTTTGGTACCACTGAATTAGGTATCAAGGGGAAAAAAATACAATAAACTTACAATAAACCGAAAGAAAAGGGCTCATTTTTAAAACATGGAAGTGTGTCTGTTACTGTCCCAAATCTACTGTAACTGGGAAACCCCCGGTCACCTTATAGTTTGTCTTGAGAAAAATTCCACTTTTTCTTTGTTACAGGCTCTCTAGATCTGAGCGTCCAGGCCTTACTGGAACTTTGGGACATTTTCAAAAAGAAACAACAAGAAAAAACAAAACAAAAATAACATCCCAAAAGCAGCAGCTCTCAAGTGAAAGAATATTCTACAACTAGCTTGCCGCTCTATGAGGAAGAATACTCAGTTCCCACAGAGAGATGGTTCTGGGGCTTCGGAAAAAAGCTTTCATTTTCCTTTGAAATTTATGCCACTATTTGCACAACAGCGAAGCAGAAAAGAGCAACCCAGTGCTCGTATTGCACAGGGAGCTTAGAGATCTTGCACAGTCCTGGCCAACCAGGGCTTGTTTCTCCACATTCAATGTGTGCTTTCATTTTTTTAAAAAGTTCAAGAGTTTGTTGTATGCCTGGTGACTGGGAGCTAGGGACTCCTGAGTTGTAATTAAGGCCTGGACACAGACACCTTTTGTGGATTTGGGCAAGTTGTGCGTATCCTAGGCCCAGTCTTACTCAGATTTACGCACCTGCTTAGCATTAAGCACATGCGGAATCCCATGGGACTCCTCAGATTTGTAAAGTTAAGCATTTGCAGGGTTGGGTCCTTAGTTTCCTCCTATGTAAAAGTAGGATAAATTTACCTCCCCGGGTGTGTGCGGAAAAAATCTATGAAGATTAAATTGCCAGGTAAGTATTTTAAAAATTACTTAATGTGATAAAATGTAACTACCTGAGTTTACATTAAGAAATCAGTTTGCTAAATACCAGCTCTTACACTGAAGAAAGCTATACTTTTGAATCATTTTGATTCATCTGAACCTTGTTTTGGAAAATATACAGACCAGCCACATTTCCTGCTTAGTAGAACTCAGCTATAGAAAAATGATGTATCAGTAAAAAGAACCTTTTCCACAGACCCAGCAATGAGGAAGTTAACATGCCAAGACGGTAACTGCTGTATATAAGTGCCCCAATACAATTTATTCTCTTCTTCCTTCATCTCTCATCAAGAAAACAAGAAACGCCCAACTTTCTCCTTCCATGTGAACTGGGAGAATTACTTTAATTTGGTATATTTAAGAATCTTCACAGAGGAGTTTTGAGCTGATGTGAAAGTCACTGGAAGACTGTTACAAAACCACGTTTGTAATCAACAGGCCTATTTGCTGAATAAGTGCACGAAGATACTGCTTAAAACTCTTTAGAAACAGACACTGGACAATTGCACCAAAGAGAGAAGTTCAGAACAAACCACAAATGCTCAGAAATAATTTGCCTCTCTTTTTTCCCTTCTGAACAGAGATGTGTGGGTGTGTACTCAGTGGCATGCTCCCCATGGATTCTGCAATGCACGCTCAGCCTGCTTCTAAGCATTGACACCCGTTTTGTCAAGCAATAGCAGTACCTGCCATCATTCCTGTCTGCTGCAGAGCACATTCACACTGAGGGAAATGAGTACAACTTTCTCTATTTGATTGGAGGGTCATTTAAACAATTAAAACTATCCAAAGAGTGGTAGGTGCCCTAACGATTAACTAGGCTCACAGTCACAAATGATGACCACTTAGCAATAAAATATAATCATTAACAAATAATGGGTTAATTCAGCTAGCCTATAAATCCAAGCAGCAAAACGTCCCCTTTTACCACTCCTTCTTTGTCTTCACTAGGAAAAATCCAGTATGTTCCTAATTCATATTACCTAACTCATGGTAACTAACATCTTAAAAATCTTAGCGAAGATAGGGCAGTTTGTAGTTTTAATAAAAATTAGCAGGCCATTCTGAACAGTCTATCCCAGTGGTTCTCAATCTGGGGGTAAGAACCCCTCAGGGGGTCACGAGGTTATTATATAGGGGGTCGCGAGCTGTCAGCCTCCACCCCAAACTCTGCTTTGTTTCCAGCATTTATAATGGTGTTAACGATATAAAAAAATGTTTTTAATGTATAAGGGAGGTCGCACTCAGAGGCTTGCTGTGTGAAAGGGGTCACCAGTACAAAAGTCTGAGAACCCCTGGTCTATCCCAACCTGCTGTGCGGGAGCCTAGGGTTTACAATGTTTAACAGTGTTAAAACTGCAAACAGATCTGTCTTCACTAGGATTTTAAGCTCACGTTACTTACTACAATTTAGTTGACCTGAGGTCAGTGAGGATGCACTCCCACAGAACACACATCCAAATAAAAGTCTTTTGCAGTGTGGCCTGAAAGCCATCACATTAACAACTCTTCATACTTCTCATTTCATATTGCTCTAGTAGAGGAATTCCTATTGTCCACATTGGGACACTTTGGGCACTGGTGCCCACTGCCACCTATTTAGCTAGGCATACTCTAGTCCTCCCAGCCCCTCCCTCCACATGTATTAATCACAATCTTCATGATTTGAAGAAGCTGAGCCCACAGTTGAATGGGCAATTTCAGTTTTGTGGAAAAGTGATACTAGAATATCACTCCACAAAGGCCCAAAGTATCTCCTACATGTAGAAATAGTTGGGCACTAAAACACAAATCTAGCAGCAGATGTATAAGGAACAGATACTTTTCTTTTACGCATGCAGACAATAATACCTTGGACTTCTTCAGTGAAGCTACCCACTTGTAACATGCACGTAATCCCGTAGTGGCAGATGCATGCTGTATTTTGTATTCATATCAAGAAGCCTTAATTTCCATCCCATTCCCTACCACCATCAAGTGGTTTCGCATTATTGTGCTTCAGAGCTTTCCTGACACTAGAGCAATTAAAGATGTTAATTCAAAGTCATTACTTGGGGCTCCAAACAGAAATAAATAGCTATGACCTCCCTCCCAGTAGGTTTTTTCATGCAGTTCGCTTATATTCTCAGTGCATCTCTTTTTCAAGTGACAATGTTTTTATTTTGGAAAAAGGGGATGATCATTCAATCCTTGTCAGGCGAGACTCTCTCTGAAGCCCATGGATTTCAGGACTAAGCCTCAAGTCAGCATTGTCTCTCACAGGGATTTCTTCTTTTGCTGAAGGAAGGGATAACATCTCAGCAGGCAATAAAGTGAAAGGAGCAACTCCAGCTCTAATCAATTAGATAGTCACAGGCCTTCCTCCCTGGTGGGTTGGACTAATCAGGATAATATGGCAAAATCCTCTGGCTAGGCAGGCATGAGTCACCCAGTCCACTCTCGTGGGCAGGACTGATTTAATGATTCCTAAATCATGCACAACCCATGCAATTCTAGTTTTCACTTGAATATCTCCAGCTTAAGTAATTGGACAGCCTCTACTGGCAGGTAGTTCTATTGCCCAGTGCTACCAAGTTTCCCCTAATACTTAACAAGAAATTTCCCTGTTCTCTCTCATATCCATTACCTCTTATTCTGTCCTTGCTGATTGAAAATAATTGGTCTGTCTTGTATACATCATCTATTTAGATACCTGTAGACAATTATCTCTTCCCTCAGCCATTTGTTCTCCAGACTAAACATATCCAGTTCCTTAACCTTTCCTCACAGGTCTTATTTTCCAAATCTTTTATCTTTTTTGTTGTTATTGTTGCTCTCTTGTGCACTCCCACCAATTTCTCTATCAGCAAAGGATTAATCGAGTTTCCTTTCCTCCAAATCATCAGTATCGAAACAATACTTCCTGCTCTTCATTCTGTTTGGATTCTATTCTTACACTGGTTGATGACTCGTGAAACTGCTGACTAATAATAAAATACAGTAACTCCTCACTTAACATTGTAGTTATGTCCCTGGAAAAATGTGACTTTACGCAAAACGATGTTAAGTGAATCCAATTTCCACATACAAATTAATGTAAATAGGAGGGGTTAGGTTCCAGGCAATGTTTTTTCATCAGACAAAAGGCATTATAAACATATACAGTATAAGTTTTAAACACTTTTAAACAAACAGTTTAATATTGTACACAGCAATGAATGATTGTGAAGCTTGTTTGAGGTAGTGGAGTCAGAGGGTGGGATATTTCCAGGGAATGCCTTGCTGCTAAATGATGAACTCGCACTTGCTGAGCCCTGAAGGGTTAATATGCTGTTGTTAATGTAGCCTCACACTCTAAAAGGCGGCATGGACTGAGGCAGGAGGGAGGAAACACAATAGATGCAGGGCAGTTGCTGCAAACACTTCCCTGCAAAAACTGAACATGATGATGAGCCCACACTATCCAGCTGGAGTGCACCACTCCCTCCTCCTGACACCACATGCATGGCTGCACAGGTGCTGACTTTCCAGGTGCTGGGGAGTGCGTGCATATGAGAGAGAAAGAGAAAGAGACGTGAATTGCCCCTTTAAGTATGCTCACCCCACTTCAAGTATGTTGCCCTTTAAGCATATCAGCCAGTTCAGACAGGAAGCAACAACTTCTAGTAAGCTCCCTCCTTTCTGTCCTTGAGTCCCGTCCCCCTCCTCTGGTTTGTGGGGAGGGCATATGGAGCAGGGGCACATCGTGATATAGACTCACAGACTCATAGACTCTAGGACTGGAAGGGACCTCGAGAGGTCATCGAGTCCAGTCCCCTGCCCTCATGGCAGGACCAAATACTGTCTAGACCATCCCTAATAGACATTTATCTAACCTACTCTTAAATATCTCCAGCGATGGAGATTCCACAACTTCCCTAGGCAATCTATTCCAGTGTTTAACTACCCTGACAGTTAGGAACTTTTTCCTAATGTCCAACCTAAATCTCCCTTGCTGCAGTTTAAGCCCATTGCTTCTTGTTCTATCATTGGAGGCTAAGGTGAACAAGTTTTCTCCCTCCTCCTGATGACACCCTTTTAGATGCCTGAAAACTGCTATCATGTCCCCTCTCAGTCTTCTCTTTTCCAAACTAAACAAACCCAATTCCTTCAGCCTTCCTTCATCAGCAGCCCTCTCCCCCTTCCCCTCCCCCAGCAAGCAGGAAGCTCCCTGGAGCAACTCCAAGGCAGAGGGCAGGTCAGGAGCACCACGGCAGTGGGGGGAGGGCCACCTGAACTGCTGTTGGGCAGCTGCTGAGCCACATACCTTACAGGGAATTTGGGGGCGCTGTTGGCCCCCCCAGTTCTAATCCCCACAAGGAGGGGCTGCTCTGCCAGAGAATCCTGCAAACAGTGGAGAAAGCAGGCAGCTGCCAAACAACGTTAGAAGGGAGCATTGTACAACTTTAAACGAGCTTGTTCCCTAATAGATCAGCAACATAACAATGAAATCACGTTAACAAAGGACAACGTTAAATGAGGAGTTACTGTAGATAGATCATGCCTGAAAACAACACTCAAGAAATCTCTGTGATTTTAAAGGGACTGGAAACAATCAGCAATGCCTCATTATTTTTAAAATGTGAACAAGTTATTTCTTGTTTTAATCACATATTAAGGGACAAATCCTGTGAGGCACTGAGCACCCATAACTTACAATGGATCTCAGAAACTCTTCAGAGGAGATTACTGTACTGCTAAAATGCTCTCGATTCTGGCTGGCTTGATAGCTCACTTAGTTGCATATGCTACACTGCTATAGATGCTAGATTCTTGGGTAATTCCCAGGATTAATCTCTGCTAGCCAGAACAAAGCCAGAGCATCACAAAGGCAGACAGAGCGATGTCTTACTGTGTATTTGTTCCAGTTACTGAAGGAGAATGCTGCACACGGTGGTCCAGTTCCCAAGTGCAGCCAAGATGTGCCCTTCCCAGGGGTCAGAGGGAAAAGGGAGGTCTAAGTCACTTTTCTACTTCCCTAATCCTGGGACCAGTCGGGGTAGTTCAGCCTCCAACATCATAATTATGCTGACAGGAATAAAACCCTAAGGAGTGCTCTGCCAGCCATGGATCACCTTGTTACAGCATGTCCTGGTCACAACCGCTCCTGTCTCTGGCCTGCCATGGACCGTGTTCTCCTCCCGAGAAGCAAGTGGCATAGAGCCACCTTTATGCCACTTGAGTATTCCCTTACCATAGGCAACGGTTCTCAAACTGGGGCCCAGGGCTGAAGCTGAAGCCCGGGGCCAAGCTGAAGCCCAAGCCCCACTGCCTGGGTCAAGGCCCACTGCCTGGGGCTGAAACCCTTGGGCTCAGACTTCAGTCCCCACTCCTGGGATTGTGTAGTAATTTTTGTTGTTAGAAGGGGGTCACAGTGCAAAGAAGTTTGAGAACCTCTGCAATAGGGGAATATAAAGCACTCCTTGCATAGCACAATACAGCCAGAGGGAGGGCTGAGCAACTAGCTTTCCACATGCAGAACTGTTCTGTGGGAGGGAACTAGAGATGGACTCTAAAATCTCCTGGAGAAAACAGCTGTGCAAAAGGAAGCCTTTTAACTCCACACAAAGACATTTTGAGCCATAACAAGCAGCACAACAAAGAAAGAGCAGGGTATGAAGAAGAAATAGTGCAAACTCAGACATCTGTTTTTCTTAGCAAATGGTTAAACACAATTATCTCACATCATATTATTTAAAGAGGAAATGTGCTATTTTTAAAGGCATGGACTAGATTCACCCTAGTGACCTTCTAGCTGAGTGGCTGAAGCATGCTAAGCAAATGTGCTTAATTACTTAAATGGAGTTCTTTGTGCAACTGTTATGGTGATACTGAGGAGTTGCTGGGATTACTCCACAGAGCAATGGTGATATCATAATTGGCTTCCACAAAAGCACATTAATGCAGGCCTCACATTGTATGCTGACTTGGTAAATGGAAGCTGACCCACTTCCATTTACCACGTCAGCATACAATGTGAGGCCGAATTGCAACAAAGAGAAAGAAATTGTGTGCATGCCATTAGGTGTTAGGACAAATGTTTTTTATTTCATGTGGGAAAGAAGAGCTCATCCCCCCCTTTAGATCTCTGAATATGAATTCTGAGCTGTTCTTTCATCTGGGGATACAGTTGTTCTTTGTTGGATGTAACTAATGCAACACTAGCTGCAAAAGAAAACCTGGAAGGCTGCTACACACATTCCCATAGCACTCTGTGGGTATTTGCATTCACTAGTGTCAACCCAAACTCCTGACAAGAGGGAGTTGGTATCAGGGGGTTTAACAGTACAAATGGTCTCAGTGCCCTCTTATTAACCTGATTACAGTCCAAGGGGAATTTGGTAACAGGGAGAAATGACTTAACAGTTTAGGGTTGCAGGGACTGGAGGAAGGTTCTATTTGTAGTGATGGTAGCTGTGTATACAAAGGAGAATTATAAGCTCTCCACTTTGCATTCAACACTCTCCTTACCTCCCCTCCATCCAGGACTCCATCCTCTTCCTCTCTTACTCCTCCTGCCTGGTCCTGATGATCTGCTTCTGTTCTAGCTTTTCTTTTGTCTCCTTGTCCTACTTCAGACTTTCTACCACCTTTCCTACTATCCTCTGTGCTTGGAACATCTTAGTAACAGCCTGGTCCAAAACTCAGTGAAAGACTCCCAATGACTTCAGTGGGCTTTGATCAAGGCCCTAACCCTGACCAAGCTACATCCCTCCATCTTTAAAATAGGATCTGAAAAAATCCATCTATTCTATGAAGCACTCTGGCTACTATGGGCTGCTTAGTATTAAATGCCCTCAATCTCTCATTGGGAATCCACCTTTCAGCACCAGGACCATGGGTTTGTCTACATGAGCATTTAGTTCACAGCAAGCTGGGGTGTGAATCTATCCGGCTCTAGCCTCGTGCGGACTAACAGTCCATGTGGACCCTGCTGCCACACACTAACAGTTCATTAGTTTGCTTTGATCTAGTCCCAAATCAAAGACGACGAGATCAAAGCAAACTAAATGAACTGTTAATGCATGGCAGCAGTGTCCACATGGACAGTTGGTCTGCAGCAAACCAGTGCTGGGTAGATGGACACTCCAGCTTGCTGCAAACTGTTTGTGTAGAAGAGCTCTGTGTTTGTACTGTAACTACTGCACCTACACTTTAAACTTCTCAGGACTGGGATTTGTTATGCATTTGGCACATTTTACCTATTGTGTAGGGCTGTCCACATCAACAGCACCAAACAAATAATAATATGCCCCCTTCATAGTCTGTCTTGCTTCATTCTGAAGTTATTTAGATGCAACCATATTTAGGGACAAATTCTGCCCATAGACAACACATTCATCTCCCACTGCACTTTCTGTCTAGACAGAGAACTAGGGCATGTTCTTTACAGCAAGGGCTGACTGGATTGAGATTCCCTAGGTAAAGCAACCCAGAGTCTAACTGACTCGACTGTTGGGCAATTTTTCCTTATGTCCAACTTAAAAATTTCTCTTTTGCTCAATATCATCCCATCACTTTAAATTACATCTTACTGAAATGCAGAAACAATTATTTCCCTTTCTGACTACACGGACGTGGCAAACCCATGTGCCAGTGTCATACCTCTCCTCTGCAATTTACCAAGAATTCTGGGCAGAGAGCTGACCCCTTTTCTCACTTTTGCTTGATGTCAAAGGTATTTTACTATTCACAGAAATGTAAGTGTGTGCACATGCATGTGTGTTACAGTACAGAGATTGACCCCCACCAAGGACAGTGACATGCAGTAATTTCAGGGGGAAAAGCCTGCATGCGGTTATGTGACCTCTTACAAGGAGACAGTTCCAGTGTCTATCTGAACTTATGTGAAAAATCTTGATCCCTCAATGCCTACTACAAAGTTCCAAGCCACAGGGAAGAGAACACCACAAGAAAGAAGTTGAAACAGCACTGGCAGGATACGTAGTGATGGGAACAGAATAGCTACGTTTCCCTAGACACTTTGTAACAGAAATAGCTAACGTTCCCTCTGACTTAAGGGCCCGACAACTTCAAATACCCACTATTTGTTCCTATTCATGTGGAGTGCCAGCTCAAAAGAAATGATAGCAATAATCAGCTGCATCAAAGTTCATACCTGTGAGACTTTGGAACTTTGGACTTTGAAAAAGAGAGGAATATGATCGCTCATGTAGTTAGACCGAAAAAGGAAGCCACAGGAGGAAAAGGAAGCCTGGAAAACCAGCTCTGGGAAAGGTTCTTACTGAAGGTGTCTGATCATCTAAGTCAGATCCAAACAGCTGAGAAACTATGAGTCAATTTCCAGGTGCACTGAGGACAAGATTGGTGCAGCTGGCAGTAAGGGAGGAGGTGGCTAAGGGTGGCTTTACACTACATTTTACTGCCCTTCTTGATCCTAGTACTGCCCCCTGGTGCAAGTTAAAGCATCCACAGGGCTGATGTAACATGTATCAACCCATACTGGCCCCCTAGTGGCTATTACTCTGGCAAAACTTACTAGAAGCTCTGCGTCCTGGCCCTGGCCCCTTCTGGCTTCTACACCAGGAAGGAATGGTGTAGAACCAGCTATATCAGCTTTTCACTAGCTGAAGTTCCTCCCACACACTGCAGGAATCCTATTTAGGACAGGCTTGCGGTACCTTTGCACCACTCTAGGGGCACAGAGCAACCTTATATGGGGCTGAGGATATGCCTCTGTTCCTAGTGGTGTACTATAGTCACTTGCTGAGCTTCTCCTATGTAATTTGGGTCTGGGCTGTGAACATTTTCATATTTGCATAGCAGAGTTACGTAACAGTCATAGAAACCACAGGCACAATTGACCAATCAGATAGCTAAGCATTCATATTCACAAACAGGGCAGGTCTTCACTATCCACCGGATAGGCAGGTAGTGATCCATCTATCAGCGGTCGATTTATCGTGTCTAGTGTAGACGTGATAAATCGATCCCCGATCGCACTCCCCATCGACTCTGGAATTCCAGTTCACGAGAGGTGGAAGTGGAGTCGATGGGGGAGTGGCAGATGTCGACTTGCCACCCTCCTCACGGCCAGGAAAGTCGACCTAAGATACATTGACTTCAGCTACACTATTCGCGTAGCTGAAGCTGTGTATCTTAGGTTGCCCCCCCCCCACCCCGCTAGTTTAGACCTGGGCACAGTTAACACGTGCAGTCATTGTAATTGTGTATGCAAGCTATAGTTTTCATGGTATATTTGTGTTAGTGATAAGGGCACACGAAGCCCAGATTAGGCTTTTTTATGTTAGTATATTTAAATTCAATTTAAAAAATATTATATAAGATCATAGCAAAGGGAGCTATGCACATTTGGAATAATTTTTCCTGTGGCGCTCAATGTGAATTCTCAACACTAATGTATCCTGAACTTCATTCCGTTTGGGGAACATAGCGTTAAAATAATCTAGGCCATTCTTTTACAGTAGCTGGGAATCAATACATAGGCACTTGAATCAGCAATTTCTTGACTGCCAGTCAATCTCATAAATGCTGCAATATAGTTCTGAGCAAAGGCCACAAAAATGAGTCACTTGATTTAGAAGTCGGCATTGAGAATGAGGTGAAGGACGTTATCACAGTTTGTAAGTGGCGTTAAACTTAGCTCTTGATATAGCTTCTTCCACCAAGTGCTAAATATGTCTCACCTGCCCAAGCTGTTCGCAGGCGGTTTGATACTCAGCTCGCTGGCAGAGGTCTTTCACACGCTGGTATTTGGGCAGGAAGTTTTCTTCCTGAGCATCCACCTTCTCATTCTCTCTCTTATGCAGTAATTTACTGGAGGGAAAGAAACAGTGTATTTCATTAAGACTCATTCAAAATACTACACAGGGTCTGCCAGAGCGTCTCAGACCATCCCTGTCAGTGTCCTGCCTCTCCCAGTGGCCAAAATCTAATGCTCCAGAAGAAACTGAATCCACTCCACTTCTCCCATTTGCTTTGAAAATGCACCAGGCTACTAGAGCTACCCTGCAAATGGGGGAAGGCAAGACCAAGACTCCTTTTGTGACGCCTGCTGCCTCCCAAAGTGAGATTTGATTAACCCACTAAGAGCATGCATAACTACAAGAGTTTCAAAATCCACACCCCAAACGCAGAACAGAAGCTTGGTTCATGCCTTTCTCTAGCTAGGAGTGTTCATAAAATGATGCAGTCCCTTCAAAAACCCAGCTGACTACAAAAGCCTGATCCGCAGAGGTACTGGTTTCACTGCAAAGTGGCTGCAGGGAATCCATGCAAGGCAACCGTACCCTCCTAGGTGCCATGGAGCTATACTCTTCAAGTGTTCAGTGAATATCCTTGTACGTGAACACAGAAGTTGGGGACACAACAGATGAGGGGGCAGGGCCAGTCGATCTGCAACTAGGAAGATTCATCAGCTTACATCCCCTTTGCATGCAGGGGGCAGGACAGCAGTCATGGAGCTGCTCCCACTCTGTGGCTTGCAGAGAGGGAGGAGGGCACCCCAGAACTGCCACCAACCCCCCCATGCACAGCACACTTATGCCGGCTATGTGCAAGGACCAGGGCTAGCACAAAGCTACCATACAGTCTCTCCTATCATAGTCTCATTGGCATTAGGTGTATGACAGCAATGCCACTACCTGTGCCGGGATGTGATCTTAGCCATGAGCTTTCACAGGAGGCTCCAGCCATGCAGGATTCTCCTATTTAGAGCAACTGGACTCTGTGTAACTCTTTCCTTACCCTCTCTCCACAAGGAATGAATCTCTCCACACTTTCATCTTTTTTTTTAAATGGAACCTATAAAAACAAAATTCTCATGAAAACCAGCCTCTCCTCCCTTCCTCTCCATTGCTCCTCCAGAAACACAACCCACTTCTCCCATGGGAACGTGTAACTGTACAAAACAGAAAGATATGTGTCGTCAGTGCTAATCACAAAGGAATATGAGTCAGACTCATTCTCATGGGGACAAAATCCACAATGGAGCCAGACTATAGAACACGGTTTCTATACAAAAAACACTGAGGCACTGAGAGATTAAGTGATTTGCCCAAGGTCATAAAGGAAGTGTGTAATTAAATCTAGATTTTCTGGATCCCAGTTCAGTGCCTTGCTTTCAAAAACATCCACCTGCCCTGACAAAAGCCCTTTTCTGACCCACCTGCTCTCCTCCACCACGAGCACACATCTCCCCACTCCCTCTCTCCTCCTCCAGTTGCTTTTTCCTGAAAACTACTGTTCATCACAAGCACCCACGTGAATCCTCTCCCCCCACCTTTTTCAGGTGGAAGTGTTGGTATGTCTCAGAATATAATTGTGTATTTCCAATACAACAATATAAACAAAGTTTTACTTTATATAAAGCACTGACGTACACTTAGTTTTTACAGTTTAAACAATAATAAAAGCTTTGTTTAAAAGACATAGCTATAAATGATGCCACAGACACATTTAAAATCTGTAACTCATGCAAACAGAAACATCCTCATGACCAAAGGCCAGTTCACTCTCTCACACATGATATTTTGCTATCAGAAAGGCAAATACCATATAACTAATATATTGATCTGGCCAACTAAAAAACTGAAGTCAGTTAAGTAGTGCAGAACAGGTCTGAACCATGTCCAGTCTATATCTGTAATTCATTCCGTTTCCCCTTAAATTTATCTGCAGATGGCTGTACACAGACACACAGATACACACACACACAGTCAAACTTCTTTTCTTTACCTATTAACTGGTCGCTCAGAATCCAGCAGTTTTAGAATGGATTTACCATCCATGTCAGGTGGAATGTCCAAGCCTGCAATATCTAGAATTGTAGGAGCAAGATCAATGTTCAATACAATGTGAGGATTCCTGAAAGAAATATATAAAGACCCTGCTTAGAGAATCTTTGTGGAAATTGTGAACTACCACCTTAACCCCAGCCCCTTTTCAAATATGGGATCTGAAAAAGCTTAATCTGTGGCATCAGCACAGAACAAAGGAAAATATTATCCAATCAAGTCGGGTGTTGAAAGGGATTAACATATACAATATGTTACAATATTCAAAATTACTCCCAGGTGCATAACCCCAAGAGAGGCTAATGTGAAGATTTAGTTCTAAAGCAATAGCATTTCAGACTGAATATGAAAAATGGCTTATAAAGCAAAATAAGTTAATGAATAAAGGAAAGGGTTCAATGCTATTCTGAAATGTGAAAAAGCACATGATAAAAACTCCTCTGGTATCTTAGAGAATTAATGTGCAAGTCACCTAGAGCCTGGCAGATAGAACGCACTTTGTCTATTTCAACATACATCACAAAAACAAACAGCTGGGTCTATGGCACTGGACTGTTTGTCACACAGAAAGAGTGTAGAGAAGAAATATCCTGTCTCACTACCCAAAGGGAACAGCTAACAGTTGGTTATTATAATTAAGAGTGCGTGAGAGGGAGAGGGTACGTCTACACTACGGGATTATTCTGATTTTACATAAGCCGGTTTTGTAAAACAGATTGTATAAAGTCGAGTGCACGCGGCCAAACTAAGCACATTAATTCGGCGGTGTGCGTCCATGTACCGAGGCTAGCATCGATTTCCGGAGTGTTGCACCGTCGGTAGCTATCCCGTAGCTATCCCATAGTTCCCGCAGTCTCCCCAGGCCCTCAGAATTCTGGGTTGAGATCCCAGTGCCTGATGGGACAAAAAACATTGTCGCAGGTGGTTCTGGGTACAGCCTCACCCCTCCCTCCGTGAAAGCAGCAGACAACCGTTTTGCGCCTTCTTTCCTAGGTGAACTGTGCAAATGCCATAGCACAGCAAGCAAGGACCCTGCTCAGATCAAGACCGCAATTGTGGACGTTGTAAACACCTCGCGCATTCTCGTGCAGTCTATGCTGAACCAGGACCTGCAAAGCCAGGTGAGGAAGAGGCGGCAACGAGAGTGATGAGGACATGGACACAGAATTCGCTCAAACCGTGGGCCCCTGCACTTTGGAGATCCTGCTGGTAATGGGGCAGGTTCTAGCCATTGAATGCCGATTTTGGGCCCAGGAAACAAGCACAGACTGGTGGGACCGCATAGTTTTGCAGGTTTGGGACCATTCGCAGTGGTTGCAAAACTTTCACATGCGTAACAGCACTTTCATGGAACTTGTGGCTTGCTTTCCCCTGCCCTGAAATGCCATAATACCAAGATGAGAGCAACCCTCACAGTTGAGAAGTGAGTGGCAATAGCCCTCTGGAAGCATGCAAGGCCAGACAGCTACCGGTCAGTCGGGAATCAATTAGATTGGTAAAATCTACTGTGTGGGCTGCTGTGATGCAAGTAGCCAAAGCAATCATTAAGCTGCTGCTACGAAAGGTTGTGACTCTGGGAAACGTGCAGATCACAGTGGATGGCTTTGCTGCAATGGGATTTCCTAACTGTAGGGGGGCGACAGATGGAAACCATATACCTATCTTGGCCCCGGAGCACCAAGGCACCCAGTAGGTAAACCGCAAGGGGTACTTTTCAATGGTGCTGCAAGCACTGGTGGATCACAAGGGACATTTCACTAACATCCACGTGGGATGGCCAGGAAGGGTTCATGACGCTCGCGTCTTCAGGAACGCTACTCTGTTTAAATGGCTGCAGCAAGGGAATTACTTCCCAGACCAGAAAATAACAGTTGGGGATGTTGAAATCCCTGTAGTTATCCTGGGTGACCCAGCCTACCCCTTGATGCCATGGCTGATGAAGCCATACACAGGCAGCCTGGACAGTAGTCAGGAGCTGTTCAACTACAGGCTGAGCAAGTGCAGAATGGTGGTAGAATGTGCATTTGGCCGTTAAAAGGCACGCTGGTGCACATTACTGACTCGCTCAGACCTCAGCCAAACCAGTGTCCCCATTGTTATTGTTGCTTGCTGTGTGTTCCACAATCTCTGTGAGAGTAAGAGGGAGGCCTTTATGGCACGATGGGAGACTGAGACAAATCACCTGGCCGCTGATTACGCGCAGCCAGACTCCAGGGCGATTAGAAGAGCACACTAGGAAGTGGTGCGCATCAGAGAAGCTTTGAAAACGAGTTTCATCAAGGGCCAGGATACAGTGTGACTGTTGTGTTTGTTTCCCCTTGATGAACGCCCCCCCTCTTGATTGACTCATTCCCTATAAGCAACCCACCCACCCCCTTCGATTACAGCTTGCTTAAGGAAATAAAGTCACTATCGTTTAAAAATCATGTATTCTTTATTAAAAAGTCATTATAAAAAAGAGGGAGAGAACTGACAAGGTATCCTGGGTGTGGTTTGGGAGGAGGATAGGAGGGAATGAAAAGGCCACTAAAAATATTTCAAAGTAACGACAGCCTTTTGGTTGGGCTGTCCACGGGGGTGGAGTGCGTGGGTGCACCAAACCTTCCCCCACGCGTTCTTACATGTCTGGGTGAGGAAGATATGGAGCATGGTGAGTGGTGAGGGTGGTTACACAGGGGCTACAGCAGCACTCTGTGACCCTGCTGCAGTTCCTGAAGCTCCACCAGACGTCGGAGGACGTCAGTTTGATCACGCAGCAGCCCCAGCGTTGCATCCCGCCACCGCTGATCTTCCTGCCGACACCTCTGATCTTCCTGCTGCCACCTCTCATCTCAAGCGTCTCTCCTCTCCTCATGTTGGTCCCTCCTGTCCTCACGTTCACTGGCATCTTTCCTGTAATTTGATACCACGTCCTTCCGCTCTTTCATTGCGGGTTACTTCCATGATTTCCGAGAACATTTCGTCTCACATCTTATTTTTCCTCCGCCTTATCTGAGATAGCCTTCGGGATGGAGTAGGAAGGCTTGAAAAATTTGCAGCTGCATGAGGGAGGTAAAAAAAGGGAGAGAAGTATTTAAAAAGATACATTTTACAGAACAATGGTTATATTCTTTCACTGTGAACAACACTATTCACCTTACATAGAACATGTGATTTCACTACAAGGTCGCATTTTGCATCTTAATATTGAGTGCCTGCGGCTCTGGTGTTAGAGATCTCACAGACGCAGGTCCGGGCAGCAGAATTCAGCTTGCATGCGGCCATGGTAAGCCATTGTCTTTCAGCTTCTGCAGCCTTCATATACACAGTGCCCACCTTTCCCAAATACGAAGCAAATCCTGTTCAGTGCTGCTTCTTTCCTGTTAACATGCAGCAGCAGAAACCACTCCCCCCATCCAATTATCTGGGATGATCGATTTACCCCTCCCCCCACCGTGTGGCTGGTATCATGGAAGATCACTGCTAATAACCTCCCTTCCCCCCCACCGCGTGGCTGGTAGCAGGGAAGATCCCTGCTAGCCAAATGCAAAAAAGCTCAGCACCATTACCTCCCCTCCCCTCCCCCCGATTGGCTACCTGCAAGGAAGGATTTCTTTTAAGCAACAGGCAAACAGCCCAGTAGGAATGGCCATCTCTGTCCCTTTAATTAAATTCCTGAATTTCAACCAGGTTACCATGAACGATATCACTCTCCTGAGGATAACACAGCGAGATAAAGTGCGGATGTTGCTTGAATGCCAGCAATAACCAGGACTATATGCAGCTAGGCTTTGTCATGCAATGATACCAGATTACTTGCTACATGCATGGCGTGGTCAAGTGTCCTACCATGGTGGACGGAATAAGGCTGCCTTGCCCAGAAACCTTCTGCAAAGGCTTTTGGAGTACCTCCAGGAGAGCTTCATGGAGATGTCCCTGGAGGATTTCCGCTCCATCCCCAGACATGTTAACAAACTTTTCCAATAACTCTACTGGCCACGAATGCATCCCAAGTCCTCAGGGCAAATCAATCATTAAAAAACGCTTGGTTTTAAACCATGTTTTATATTTACAAAGGTACACTCACCAGAGGTCGCTTCCATGGCTTCATTGTCTGGGCTACTGGCTTGGGAGGGCAATTCCGTCTGGGTGAGAAAAAGCTCCTGGCTGTTGGGGAGAACAGAGTGCTGTGTGCTCTCTGCAAGCTCATCCTCCTCTTCCTCCTCCTCATCTTCCCCATCCGCAGAATCCTCAGCCATGGCTGAGATTACCACCCTCACCTCGGAATCCACAGACAGGAGTGGGGTATTGGTGGCGGACCCCCCTAGAATTGCATGCAGCTCAGCGTAGAAGCGGCATGTTTTCGGCCCTGCCTCGGACCTTCTGTTTGCTTCTTTGGTTTTCTGGTAGGCTTGTCTGAGCTCCTTCACTTTCACTCTGTACTGGACTGAGTCCCTGATGTAGCCTTTCTCCATCATAGCCCCGGAAATTTTTTCAAATGTTTTCTCCTTTCATCTTTTGGAACAGAGTTCTGTTAGCACAGAATCCTCTCCCCATATAACGATTAGATCCAGTACCTCCCCGTGCGGTCCATGCTGGAGCTCTTTTTCGATTCTCAGGAGACTGCATTGTTACCTGTGCTGATGAGCTCTGCGTGGTCACCTGTGCTGGTGAGCTCTCCACGCTGGCCAAACATGAAAGGAAATTCAAAAGTTTGCAGGGCTTTTCCTGTCTATCTGGCCAGTGCATCCGAGTTCAGATTGCCATCCAGAGCGGTCACAGTGCTGCACTGTGGGATACCGCCCGGAGGCCAATGCCATCGATTTGCAGCCACACTAACCCTAATCCGATATGGTAATACCAATTTCAGCGCTACTCCTCTCGTTGGGGAGGAGCACAGAAATGGGTTTAAAGAGCCCTTTATATCAATATAAAGGGCCTCGTTGTGTGGACAGGTGCAGCGTTAAATCAGTTTAACTCTGCTAAAATCGGTATAAATGCGTAGTGTAGACCAGGCCAGAGAGAGACAAAAGATAGATAAGATGGAGGCAAAAGGAAAATACAGCAGCATAGCTCCAACTGTGAACGTTCAAATGTAATAACAAAGCCATCCCCTAGACCAGCCTCTCCATTCCACAAAGTACTGATACAGCCAGGCATCCAGTGTCACTAGGCAGTTAAACAATTTAGTAACATACCCTGTCATCTCACTCCAAAGCAGATTGAAAAGAGTTACAAAGGGATCTCACTAAACTGGGAGACGGGGCAACAAACTGGCAGATGAAATTCAGTGTTGATAAATGCAAAGTAAAGCATATTGTGTTACCCTGGATTTGAGGGGCTCATGGACCCCAGAATGTGATTAAGCCAATTGCAACCGTATTATGTGCATTCAGCCACCATGAATTAATAGAATAGAACACCACATCATTAAGGGTTAATTTGAAAGCACGGTTTCAGGAGGCAAGGTCAAAACTAGCTGCAGTTTCTGCTAAACAGAATGGGAGGAGGGAAGAAAAAAGAGTCAAAAATTGAGACTGAAAGAGGATAAGTGGATGAGAACCTTGAATATGGGCGTCTTTGATATAGACATTTATTATGACTAAGACTGTTAGGAATGTTTGTTGATAAAAGAGTTTATTGAGAGGTAGGAAAAGTGATTACCCAGTAGGGGTCACTATGATTTTTGTGTTTTGTAATAGTTAGTTATAAAAAAGACTAGACATAGATAATATAGTGTGCTTTGGAGAAGTCCTCTGAAGCTATCCTAAGAGAGACGTTTTTCTGACACCTTTTCTCCCCGGTGGGTAAGCAACTGGCCACTGCGGATCTGCTGTCAATTACTCAATACCGACCCAGAATGCAGATATATATATAGGATGTTCTAAACCTATTGCATGCATCTGTGTGTGCTTAAATCTAATAAACTGTAGTTTTAGATAAGAGCACGGTTACTTGTATTATTCTTTCATCAACTGGAGAGCGGTGCTCCCATTAATTCATTCCTGTCACCCCCTGGAGTGAAACAGTTAAGTTGCCACAGTTCTTATGTAACAACTGGAAAACAATCCCAACTGTACGTACAAAATGATGGGGGTCTAAATTAGCTGTAACGACTCAAGAAAGAGATCTTTGAATCATTGTGGCTAGTTCTCTGAAAATATCTGCCCAATGTGCAGTGGCAGTCCAAACACCTATCACCATGT
The DNA here is from genome assembly GCF_007399415.2 of Gopherus evgoodei. Taxonomy (NCBI): domain Eukaryota; kingdom Metazoa; phylum Chordata; order Testudines; family Testudinidae; genus Gopherus; species Gopherus evgoodei. Next base: position 18,814,081 of record NC_044335.1, on the reverse strand, counting down.
TAGGAACCATTAGAAAAGGGATAGATAATAAGACAAAAAATATCATAATGCCACTATATAAATCCATGGCACGCCTATACCTTGAATACCGCGTTTAGTTCTGATCGCCCCATCTCAAAAATATATATTTTAGAATTGGAAAAGGTACAGAGAAGGGTAACAAAAATGATTACAGGGATGGAACAACTTCCATAAGAGGAGAGATTAAAAAGACTGACTGGTCAGCTTGGAAAAGAGACAATTAAGGGGAGATATGATAGACGTCTAAAAATCATGAATGATGTGGAGAACGTTAATAAGGAGGTGTTATTTACCTCTTCACATAAGACAAGAAGCAGGGGTCACCCAGTGAAATTAATAGGCAGCAGGTTTAAAACAAACAAATGGAAGTACTAGTTTACAAACCGCACAGTCAACCTATAGAACTCATTGACAAAATATGTTGCGAAGGTCAAAACTATAACCAGGTTAAAAAAAAAATTAGGTAAGTTCACGGAGGACAGGTCCATCAATGGCTATTAGCTAACATGATCAGGGACACAACCTCATGCTCTGAGTATCCTAAGCCTCACCTTCCAGAAGCTGGGAGTGGCCAACAGGGGATGCAGCACTCGATAATTGTGCTGTTCTGATCATTTCCTCTGAAGCAGCTGGCACTGACCAGTGTACTGGGCTAGTGCCAATATAGCCGTTCTTATGTTCTGACTTTCAGCCTGGTACTGTACGAATCACTAGAGTGGTTCTCACTAACTGAATGGTGCCTCAGAAAACAAAAGTTTATTTTAAATACAATTAAAACTCACTTGTTACAATTAGAATATCATGAAAGTATGTACTGTTTGTTGCTTTCCCATCCTCTCTTATTCTTATGTACACCTGGCATCACTTTAAAAAAAACAATGGAGACACTACAAAAGAGTAGGAAAAAGCACAAATGCTTTTATGTAGAAATTTTATTTTTGTGGCTTTGAGGACCAGGAATTACTTTACCCGTGCTTTGCAGATAAAGTACAATAAGGATAGTGCCATCAAGGCAGCTACAAGGCTTTGTGTAGATTTCTAGCTTAAAATAAAGGACAGCAGAACCTTGCTAATTCACACTAGTGAATGGGAGACCACTTGCGAATTACTGAATTTTGCCTTAGCAAAAGAAAAGACAATGACAAGAGTAAGGATGTTACATTTGTTCATTTTCTTGATACATGCCATTTTATACTAATTACTAGTTAAATACTGTGTCATATACCTGGTGATAATAATGAAGGCTTAGTAATGACGCCTCACTGCAGTGACTGCTATTAAATCTTGGCTGATAAGGGAGGGGAGAGAATGCAAATATTTTGTAAGAAAAATGATGTGTGTTCATTAGCAAAGTGTAGATTAAAAAAGTTCTACTATGTATGCTCAAAGACAGCATCAATTAACTATCTAATACATCCTCTCTCCAAGGGACTTCATCTTTTAGTGGTATGAACTCTTCTCTGTTAGGTCTTTTCAGTGTCTGACTCCTGTGTTCCTAATAAAAATATTTTCTATCATCAAAAGGTATTCAAACAGAAAACCCAATGAGAAGGTTCTGTGAGGTGTCATTCACTAGTCATTTAAAATGCATCTGTATCACCAGACTAAAAGGAAGTTCAAAAGGAAATAGCAATATTAAGACTGAGGCAACCCACAGCTCCTCCTCCCGTCCAACCTAATTATCAGAGCCAAAGGGAGCTTCAAGACATACTAACCCTACTACTTAGATAACTTATTGTGGAGCCCACTATAACACCATAGAGGGTCCTCCCCTGGAATGGAAAGGATAGGGCTTAGTAATAGAGAGGCAATGGTGCCAGCTAACATTCCAATACACGTAAGCAGGAGTGTGCTGAGGCCTGCTCTGTTTCATGTGGAAAAAGGCTGCACAATCTTAACACAGCCACCTCTCCAGTCAATGCTCCAAGTGATTCAGGGCTTGGCTTCCTCTATCTATCTTACAGTTTTGATACCCTGTCCTCCATCACTGTACTATCTAAGCATCTTACACCTAAAATCAATAGCAAAGTCCCCAGTGCACTTCATGGAGTCTCTAGATCTTCATCTCTCATTTCATACCCACTCTTCTTCCTGTGCCTTATGTTCTTCCCGCACCTCTCTCCCCTAACTGCTCCTTAGGTCTCCTCCCCGCACTCATGGCTTCACACTTCCTCCTTCATACCACCTCAAAATCTTGGAAAAGCCTTCTATTTCCCCATGCATCCTCCCCTCCTTCTGTACAGCAGGGGCACAAGTGGGAGCGGAGGAAGGGAGCCCAGAAACCCACTTTAGCCCCTGACCAGGGCTGGAAATTTGACCCAAATGCAACGTCATGAACCTGCTTGGGCCCTCCTCCTTTGCAGTCCTTCCAGTGTCCATGCGCATTGGGCACCCTAGCCCCTAGAGAGAAGTGGAGCAGGGGGCACCCGAACGTCCAATCCCCAGAAGGGCCGGGAGGAAGGGGTAGAAGAGAGAGAGATTGGATCTGGGCTTTTGGTGATTCCTGGGGATGCAGAAGGAGAATGGGGTCTGGGGCTCCCAGAACAGTCTGGCAGGCCTCTGGTGGGGATGGTGCTTGCAGAGCCTGAACAGCTCCTTGGGTAAGTGCTCTGTACAGTGAGGAGAAATCAGAGCCGGGTGCAGGGCAGTGGTGGTGGTGGGAGAAGAGCATCTGGCTGACTGTGGGGACAACCTGTGAGAGCTCAGGACTGGAAGTAAAAGGGGGAACACTAGAGACCGGGCGTGGGGGCAGCGGGGAAAGGGTGTGGCGGGGATAGGGTGACCAGACAGCAAATGTGAAAAATTGGGACAGGGGGTGGAGAGTAATAGGAGCCTACATAAAAGATCAAAAAATCTGGACTGTCCCTATAAAATCAGGACATCTGGTTACCCGAGGTGGGGACAGAGTGGGGGGAGGGGTGGGGGGAGAAAGAGCTCTGGGCCCCTTCCTTATGAAAATTCTGGTCGTGCCCCTGCTCCACAGACATATCACCCCACCAGATCTCTTCTTAAAATCCATGTATTTCACAGAGTTGTCTGCTCAGCACCTCTGAAAATCAGGCCATCTTGTTGCCATTGTGAAGTATTCTCTTTCAAATAATCTCTAAATTATACTATGAGCTCTTTGGGACACGGAACATGCACAACTACTGCATAAATAAGTAATAACTCCATGTCACGGGATTTTGGCATGACACCTACAGTGTTTAAAACTTTCTTGCCTTTTTTTGATACTATGAATTTAATCATCACACTAAATAAAACCTTTAAGATATTTGTAAAGAGATTTGCTACTCTATTACATTCTTAATATTTGTTGCTTACAGCTTTTCCTCTGTAGTATAAGAGAAAAAGAACTTGTGGGAGGAAGATTTTATATGTGTTAATTATGCTAAAACATGCACATTGATATAAATAAAAGGCAGCAAATTATGGCACTCTGTCCAAAATCATTACTTAAGTGAAAACATTTGCTATTAAAATAATTGCTTAGAAAGTATATTTACATAATTTCTTATCTGATCAAAGCTACCTTTTTAATTAACAGTCATATTCTGCATTCTCGTGTGTCGCTAACAAACAGCTTAACTGTGTAATCCCAAAGGATAAACAAAGGAAAACTTTCTATAGCTGTCATATATGAAAATACTATGTTCATTTTTCTTTACAAGTTGAACTAGGAAAGCACAGTGACTCTATTTTATCATTTAATTAATCTCTGATAACCATCTACAGTGGCAGTGAACATAAAAAGAAAGGTTACTTGGCAAATATCATGGCCTAGAGTCTGAGTGAAATGAAAGGAGAAATGACTAGGCATTTCCATGCAATATCACACCCATCTTGCACTGGATGCAAGCCACAGGGCTACACAGTGACTTGGACCACTCACCTGGGCAAGGGACCCAGGTTCGTAAAAACCCAGTTAATCCTAGAATGGGCTACGGTCCTTGAATCATGCAGGAGTTGACCAGGGAGGGCAGGGAATGGGCAGAACCTTGGTTCCATCTCTCCACTCACTCTGCAGCTGAGTGAGTGCAGAGGATGTCAATTCATGGCTGGTACAGATAACAGCAAATTACTAAACCCACAGGGCAAGAAGGAAGCAGGAGAAGAACTGTGATGCAGACATTTCATTAAGGCCAAGTCTACACTAGGAGCGCTTTGCCAGTATAATATACCAGCCAAGTACTAGTGTGGACGCAGTTTAGAGAAGCAACACTGCTTTTCTGGTATAGCTGATTCCAGCTTTTTCTGCCCCACTTCTGCCACGCACCCCCAGCCAAAATAAGCTATACTGGTAAAAGTGTACAGTTTTGGGCTTTTGTTGACACAACTGCGTCTGTCAGGATCACACCTCTGACTGACATAGCTATGCCTGCTGAAGTGGAGACCGAGCCTTTGAGTCACAATGCCTCCTGGGGCAGTGCAGTTTTTGACCTACCCATTGCTCAGGGATGTGCCTCATGTCACAATCTCTTATGTCCATGCAAAGCCCGCACTGGTGTACTCAAAAGACGTTAACTACACACTCCCCTAACTATTAAGAACAACGAACTGATAAAACAAAGGTTCTATCTTTCTCTGTCTCAAACTCAGCACATTTTTTAATCTGATTGCACAGTTGTACTTCATTGCATGTGCTTTTAAGCCTTTGGTACATGGCCACTGACCTCACATTCCTTTGCATATCAATATTATCAGACCAATAAACCAAAAACAATTCAGGAGCTGAAAAACAAGGACTTACAGGGATCCAGCCTCCACATTTGGACCTCGCACATAAAAAGGAACTCGGATATCAAACTCATAAGGCATGGACTTCCCTTTCACCAGTCCAAACTGCCCAATATGATAGCCATGGTCTGCTGTATATATTATATAGGTATTATCCAGTTCACCTGTTTCAACCAGTGTATTATAAATCTGAAAAAAAAATGAATATTTTGCACTAAACAACACAGTGTAAGTAATATTTGAAATAATTCTGTGCATAAAAATGTACACATATATACTGTGTAACAGAATTGCATGTTCTTAACTAGGACATCCGAATAGACATCCACGCACCCTCACTAAACAACTATCCTGATTAAAAGAGGAGGCCATTTTCTTTGAAAGAACAATCTATAAATACTTAAAATGCAATAGAATAATACTTTACTGAATGAAAATAGTGACTATGCATTTCAGGACAGACTTTCAAAATGCTCAGCTTCCATTTAGGGATCTAATTTGAGTTGACAGATTTTCAGAAGTACTTTGCACCTGGCATTTTCCATTGGAAATTTCCAACTCCGGCCACTTACTTAGATGCCTAAATGGGAGCTGTTGTATACTGAGTTCTTTTGAAATTCTAGCCCTTTATCTTCTTTAAATTTTTATTTGGCAAACTCTCAATAAAATGACACCATTTAAAATTTCACACTTATTTAATACTTGGTTAAATGCCACTCAAACATTTGGGCACCATGCAAATGAGTCCCATTCACACAGAATGTTCACAAACTCTCCCAACTAAACAGCAGATACTGCCATTCGCTCTTGCTATCTGGTGAATTAAGCGTTTCAACCTTAACTCTGAATCCTACTGTTTTTATGGGGCTTAAATGGTCTCTTTAGGCGAACATTGAAGGGTATCAATGCACAACACTAATGACCAGCCATCACATGACGTTTCATCCTCAAGGTTTAGTCAGTTTCTGTCATCTCATGTGGATTTAGCAACATGGTACTACAGCAGATATTCTTTAGGGTAATATCATTCCCTGTCCCACATGTGAGATCTGTGATTAGAAAATATGGGCCTGATTCTGCTCTCACACTTGTACGTATCAGGAAAAACTGCACTGGAGTCAAGGAAGTTTCATCAGTGTGGACCCAGAGTAAATGAAGTCAGATCAGTATAGTAAATATGGACAAAATGTTAAAGATAAAATGTGACTCCCTTTTTGAGATGTAGCCTGAATCAATGTGTCTGATGTCCCATGAGGAAATGGTATAGACTCATGTAAAGACAAATTTATATAAACGTTTTGACTGCAATCTTTGTTTAAATAAGTCACAGTGACCTCTTAGAGCCATTGATATCTGCCATGCACTCAGAATATGAACAGACATTTTAAAGGATGTTAGGTACATACAATTTCATTTAAAAATTGTGGTTAAAACTACAAAAGATTAAGTTTCAGTCTGGAGTGAAATGCACACCCAGCAAAATCATCAGGAGTGAAACCACCTTGCTAACTAGCAGATCATAAATACACTGGTGCTAGTAGGTGACTGTGTGACATGCCTTCTCTAAAACTGGTGTCTGACTCACCACAGCATATTTGTTAGCTACAAGGACAGAATATATTTTCCTGGGTTACTATGCCTAATTAATTATTAGTAATTATAATAAATTACTAACAGATAAATCTCATTCTTGCCTTATTGGACTTCCTTTATTGTTATCTTTTGTGGATAAGATTTCCAGGAGACATGAAGCTGTAAACTGTAATATCTTCAAGATAAGACTTTCTGCACTTTGAAACAAACCCATCCTTTTTCCACAGTACCTACCAGCTGATCCATAGGTTCCTTTTCAAGGCCCACTGACACATAGCTTGCACTGTGAGATTTCCGGAATCTTATTGTTACATAATGCAGGCACTTTAGAAAGTTTGCCTGTGTTTTTTAAAATATATATAATCAATGTGCCACAAAGGAACTTAGCTGTGGCAATGCTGAGTGTTACCATACCTAACTTTTAGGCACTTAGAAAAATCACTGGAATGCACAAAGCCTGAGTTAAGTACCTAGGTTCACTGTACAATGAATGCAGAGAAACGGGCACCTCAGAATGGGATTCACAAAAGCCAGCACACTAGGCAGCTCCCCACGTAAGCTGGTCAAGGGAAGATGATGGGGGTGGGGGAAAAGGGGGAATGCCTAAGCCTCACCCCTCTCCAAGAGTTCAGTACTTAAATGGGGGGTGGAGGGGAGAGGAGGAAAACGAGCTCCCCCATAACTTTCAGCCCAGTGGTTAGGGTACTCACCTGGGATCCAGTTCAAAGCCTCCTTCTGCCTGAGGGGAAGAAGGGATTTAAACAAGGCTCTGCCACCTCTCATTTGAGTGCCCTAACCACTGAGTTGTGGGATATTCTGATGTGGGGCTCCCTCAGTCTTGCATGTAAAAAAACTGTTCCACTCTGGACAATTTAAAAAGTAATTGAAGGACGGGGGCTGGATCCTGGCTGTACCTCACCTCCCAAGTGAGTGCTCTAACCATAAGGATGCAGAGTCAGTCTCAGGCTTCCCTACTCTCTCTGTGGCCCTGTGACTCGTTCATGATTTATTCACAATGGAACAATTCAACATGAGCGACTGAAGGAGCCCCCCATCTGAGGTTTGGTACCAGCTGAGTGGGGGCTTTCTGAATACCAGTGGGGCCTGTTTCTGGATTTAGGCACCTAAAGTGGCAGTTGGGCACCTAAGTCCTTTTGAGGTACTGTTACTCTGGTTCCGCCCTAATGTAACCCCATTAATTTCATTGGAGTTTTTCAAAGAGGTAGTAAGGCAGGAGTGCACTATGCCTGCAGTTGAGATGATTAGTTTCCAACTAGTATATGGTGAGACTTAACGCTTTTTAATGTAAATTAAATTTTTAAAAAATTCATGCTTTACAATTTTTTTTTCATGTTTCATTTTTTTCTTTCTTTAACTGGACAGAAGTAGGTATCTGGAAACATTCTGCTAGCTTTTGGACTTTACATTATGCTCGTTTTTTACTCGGAACAACAATGTCACAAAACCAGAGAATCTTGGAGAGCTGTCAGTTTGGAGGTAGTGATAAATAGAAGCCATGTTTAGTTTGGCAGTGCTTAGCTTATATGCAGAGTAGGAATATACTATTTAAAAAAAATGCACAAACATTTTGGAGTTTAACTCAAGAAACAAGTACCTGTTGGGCTTGAAAAAATGACCACCAATCTTACCATCTCCATGGAGTCATCCACAGACATGAGTGTCTGTAAGCGCTTTCTCTGTAGCATGTTGGTGAACTCCATGTGAATAGGTTTCATGGGACCAGTATACCTCATTATCCAGTGCTTGTCTGGGTTGGGAGCGTAGTTATAACTGGGAGTGCTAAGGAGCAATAAGGGAAACAGAGACCACCACATTATTATGAAAAAATAATAAACTAGTGAGTGACAATAAACTTTATTTGACCAACACTGCAAAACTAACTTTCTGCGGTATGTCGGAAAAACATTACATTTACATTATTCATTTATGTTTTATATGAAAGGTGGGAGCATGGAAAGAACTCTGTGGGAAGTAAAACCTATTAAAAAGAGTAAAATATACATTGTTTTTAATAGTATTCTCCAGACTAGTAGGGATACATTTCAATGCCAACAGATTAGCCTTAGAAGTCTATCACCACAATTGGGAAACATCTGAACCAAGAACATATCCACTTGAGTTTCCACTGATGTAACTGCTCCACTTTCATTCTCCCCATACTAACACAGGCTATTACAGCTTGATTGGCTCCTAATAATAACTGTCCAGCTTGCTGAAAAGATTCCACTACATTATTTAACAACTGTGTTGAATTCAGCATGCCTGGCCATGTTAATATTGCAGCACTCACATACTCAGGGGAGCACAGGTACCCTACCTGGTGGTATTAAATTGCATGTGAGCTCATGGCAAGCAGAAGTGGATACAAAGATGCATTTTAAAGACCTGCCAAAAAACGGTGGAGGGAATGGGACTTGGACTTAGCTTTAACTCTTCTGAGATCATTAGAAACCTTCACATTACACTCTGATGAGTGCACATTAAGGAAAGAGAATTTAGCACCCTGACAAAAAAGCCAAGAGCTAGATTTGATGACCTTCTGAGAGCATCAGTGCCCCTTTAATTCCTAATGATCCTGTAGTTCCATTAAAGTATCAGTGTTAACAATCAGCAGGCACATCACTAATGGTCCTTTATTTAATTTTGTTTGGGGGTTCTGGAGCTTGCTTTTTTGTTCACAACTACATTGCGCCATATCAGCTGGTGCTAAAGCCCACAATGGACTTGCTTTTCTGTAGTAGGTAGTATGGTAGGTACTCTTTACATATGTCTTTGTCATACTATGAATATGTTTGTCTTACATTTTCAAGAACAGCTATTGTTTTATTTATCTATCTTATCACCATTTAAGACCTAGGGCCTTTTTAATTGTTTCTAAGCAATAGTTGGCACATTGGCTTGGGACAGACCATGCATAGGTTCACAAATACAGATTTTTTTCACACAAATGAAAGATTTCTTCATATTTCTTCTTCTGTTCAAAATATTAGATCAGTGCTAATGTTTAGCACGTCACAAGCTTCCTGTAAAACCCAAGATGGTGGCTTTGTGACAGCAAAGATCTGCAGATTTTGCTCAAGTCACTTTCTGCATCCCAATATTCAATCTCCAACTAATTATACTTATGTCTTGACAAAAGCCACTACTATTCTTGTGCACACAACATAGCAGCAGAGTAACTTAAATCATCAAGATATATAATAGTAACATAAATTGAAAACTTTCCTCCAGCGTATCTTTGAATTTCATTGGTGCCAAATGCTCTTAAAAGTTCATTCATGTTTGAAATAAACATTAAAATAATAATTGGATTGCAACATGTTTTTGATGGAAAGTTTTATGTAGGAGCCTATTTGAAAAATGCGCTTAGACAGGGAAGCGAGGCTTCTCTGTTTGGGGAGGAGAGGCTGCTCTGTTTATTCTCTGTGCATTGTTAATAGCCTCTTGAATTTCAGAATGTTGTTGTTGCTGAAATAATGACATTGCTCCTATGAATATGCTGACAGTTATGGAAACTGTTGCTACGTAATGCCTAGAATGGCAAACTCCTTTTCAGCTTGCTTTGTGATCTCCTGGCTGATTAGAAATCTCCTGCTGTTTAATCCACTCGAAGCCCATGATTTTCTTTGATTACTACAAATGTAAACCTCTTACACTTAACAGATTTGTTTCTCTCATAGTTAAACACACAAGATATAACATCCCCTGGAAGCTGGACAAAATAACCCCTTCACGTTCCATTCAAAAGGAAGGGGTAGGGTGGGGGAAGCTACCTTGGTTGCTCTACAAATCCTGATTGTATTTGACCTTGGGAAACAGTCATGATAAAACATGTACTCTTTACAGAAATAACATCAGAAGCCAATATGAAATTGTCCAGCTGTTCCATCCTGTTTAACTATAAGTCTAGGAGAAGAAAAGGGAAACTATTAATACAGTTCAGTGATTTGCTCCAGGAGAGGAGGGCGCAAAAGTATGGGACAGATTTTCAATTAAGATAGGACTGTAACTGCACACTAAGAGCCAGATCCTCAGCTGTTCTTGTGCTTCAGCTGACATAGTTGCAGGAGGAAGCTGGGGGCATAGGTGTGCCATCTTTACGTTGATCCTGATCCTGAGACTGGACAAGGACCAAGTTCAATCCCCAGTGCAACTTAAAGCAGTTTCAAGGCTGGTCCAAGCTGCACCGTAGTGCTCTAGCCATGTCTCACTTGGGAGGTCAGAGGGAGGAAATGTGAAACAAAATGACTAATTTTCATATGCAGTTACCTGATTTGCATGTGCAGATGTGGGGACTGTGCACTCCAATTAGACAAGCAATTGTATGTTTAACTTTTATTTGGAAATCAAGCCATACATACTCAATACAATACACAGATATTCTATAAATATCTAAAGATTTAATAAATGTAAATCCATTAATAGCTAATTAGCTCTATTGAGATACTGATGCATTTCTGAAAGAAACACTTTTCTTGGTGTTCTTTTTTATTAACAGCTTAAGTTTAATCTTATGCTATAAAAAGTGTTTAAAATAATTGAAGACAGTTTCTCTGCATAAATACACATAATGCAGGCTATTTAGTATGCACAACTAAAAGAAGAAAAAAACTGCTTAATTTATTGAGATAATGTAATCTTTTACAAACTAATAAATTTCTTGGAAAGTACTATTGTCTATAAATTAACAGATTATTATTAGTAACAGTAATAATGAAATTCACTGCTGATATAAAATCCTGCAGCAATTTCCATAAAAAAGATCTTCCAGTCAGGAAAATAAACTAGACTGATGTTTGGGAAAAAAGTAAACAATCTGAAATAGAAAAAAAAAACATACAGAGATGCATTTCACAGATTTCATCCCCTTCCTTCATTCAGTAAAGTATTATTCTATTGCATTTTGAGCTTTTGTAATTTTCATTTCAAAGGAAAAGAACTGAGCATGGGATTGCAAACAACTTGAACATGAAATACTGTGTCATTTCAGGCACGAAAGACAGATTCTCTTTAGTGGCACAGTGCAGCAGAATGAAACATACAATTCTTAGCTCTCTAGTAATCAGAAACTAAAACAAAGAAAACCCTTTCTCTCTCTCTCTCTCTCTCTCACTCACACACACACACAGAGTCTGTTCCAAAGCCGAATCCTGCAAGGAGCTGGTGCCCTTAACTGCTGTTTGATGATCACCTTACAGAGTCAATCCTTGCCTCCTCCACAAAGCTGAAATTAACTACTTTGCCCCTGAAAGCTACGTGTGCCAAACTAGTTTTAATCTGAAATCACTGTGTTCTCTGACCACACAGGAAGAAAGTTGAATTTTGGTGACAGCACAAGGCTAGAGATCAAGAGACCTAAATTATTTGTCAGCTTTGCTGAAAACTTCCTGGGTGACTTTGGCAAATCATATGGGGAAACTGAGACGCTGACAGCCTGAATGTTAAATGGAGATAATAATAAACATTACTTATTACTTGTATTATGGTAACACCCACAAAATACACAAAAAGGTGAAGTCTGAAGCCCTGAAGAGCTTACAATTTAAGGGACATGTTCTGATTCACCTTAAACATGCTGAATAGCACCTTACCTCCCAAGCAGTCTCACTGAAGTGAAATTTACACCCACTTGGGGTAAGTCAACACAGCCACGGCAGAGAGCCTCCCAGTCTGGGTCAACTGACCTGAGCTTGTGGGGTTGATGATAGTGCTCTGATGCTCACACCCTTCCCTAGGTTTCAGAACCTCAGCGCCAGCCACGACTCCAAAGCACTGTCTACAGAGCTATTTTTAGACTGCTAGTGCAAGCCCTGCAAATCTGAGTCTCTCAGCCCAGGATGGGATGCTTGCTGTCACAGGTTGTGTAGATACACACGGCCAGAGCAGCATAAAGGGACTTTAGAGAATCAGGGCCATAGAATTTGACATAAAGTTCAGTGATATCAATGTGAATCTTTCCACTGACTTCAAGGAGCTATGGTTCAGGCCCACTGATATGGTCTCTACTCTGAAGGTGCTTATAGTATTCTGAATATTCATATAAAAATTCCAAACTCTTCTGTTCTTACTATCTGTGATAAACGCATGCCAAGAGTCTAAGGACCCCAAAATATGTTTTTCCCCGTTCTTTTTTCTTGTGCCAGGAAATACAGGGATTTTATTTTTCCTTACATGTGTTGTGAAGCGTTGGGAAAGAGCTGTGAATACTGAGGAGCTGAATCTTCAGGACCATGAGGAGCAGCGTGGCTGAGAACCATCAAAACTGGCCTATGGGGATACATCTTCTTTGAGATTCTGAAGAAGCTGACACTGTCATTGGTGATCAGGTCAGTCAGATAATCCTGGAAGAGGAGGAAAAAGTTGAATAAAATATTCCAACAGCCAATTAGAGTCCTAGATAGTCTTGGGTATCAAGAGGGACACGGGAAAAAAGATTATTTAGCCTGGAAAGGAAGAATAAGGAGAGACTTACGTTTAGGTTGTTAAAATTATGAACAATAAATGAAAAAACAGATCATTCCCTTCTCTCTAGCCAATGATATGGAAAAACAACAAGCCACTCCAAGAAATTAAGGGCAGCTAAATTGTTTGTGTTCTGGGGTTGAGATTTTCAAAGCATGCAAGAGGATTTAGGCACACTGTTCATTGAAAGAATGCTTTGAAAATCTCAACTGACTTGTGGGTTGTTTTTTTTGTGTGCTTTCCTCTGAAGCATCAGAGAGTTACCAAGGCTAGCAGCCAGATACTGGACTAGTTGGACCAATGGTCTGACTCAGCACGGCAGATACAAGAGAGGCACTCAGATACCATGATGATGGGTACAGCGTAAGAATCTAAAGGTAGGTAGATAGAGGTCTCCATTAAAAAACAAATCTGAAAACTTAATAGAGTCCCCTGGGAAAATGTAAACTGAACATCCTTCGTGATCCTCTAGAGTATCAGGTACATGTTGTGATACTGGAAGCATGTGGATTGAAAACAGTGTCTTTGTGACACTTCCTGCATATCAAGAAAACCCTATATATCAATATATGTTTCAGACACCAGCATGGTATTATTTATTGTAAAACAACACAAGAACAAAAAAGACTGGCTTTTCACCTCCAAAATCCAAAGTAAAACCACATGCAGTGTCCTGCTTTTGTCAAGTCACCTGGTATGAGTGTGGTTCACATCACAGAGGATGGAAGACCTCCCTGGTTCTCCCTTCAAGCACAGCTTTCTTTCATCAGCCCAGTCCCTGGCTTCCCAGTGCAACTCCCTTTTATAGAGTAAAGGTAATGCAAAGGCACGAGACTGACAATCCAGGAGAGGGAACTACTCTGTTTTGCTATATAACAAATCCAGTATAGTACAGTCAGTGCCTTCTCAATCTTCTTCACCCCTGTCACGGAGGTGCAAGAGAAAGTCAGCTTTCATTACTCAAAAGGGGCCTCTCTCACTTGATTTCTTTGTTCAGACTTAGCACAACTGCTCGCTGCCTCTCCCAGAACCACCCTGACCAAGCTTCAATTTACACCTTTAAATATCAGTCTTTACTTGAAGCATTCCTGCTATTCCAATCCTAGGTTTACCCTATCCAAGTCTGCCACCTGTTCTGAATTACGTGGTGTATTTGTGATATGAATAACTATCTACAGAGGACAAAGCAGAAACCACCAACTCATTTCAATTATGAAAGCTTGTGTAGATAAGCATAACTCCACCAAAAACAATGAAGGTCCACCAGCTGAGGACCTGACCCTCTATATCTGAAAAACGCTTCTTAATGTTGATTAAGGAACTGAAAGTCAATATTCTAATAGAGAACTCTGGAGTAATAACACACTCACATTTAATTAAAACATATATATATTTTCTAAGCCCGCTATAAGACATAATGAAGACAGAAAGACCTTTTGTTCTTGGGTCTGATCTGTGAAAAGAATATGGATTTCTATTCCATTCTAAAGGGCAAGGACACTTGACAGGTCAAAACTGCCCTCAAATTAAAATTTTGTAAAAATAAACATTTGCAAAACCTAAGACCAAATGGAAATATTGCCATGAATTTATTTTTATTTAGGCCTCCAGTTAAGACAGATTTAAAAAACTAAATGTGATGTTTTAAAAAAACCTAAATAAGGCAAATTATGCTAATACATACAAAGTTAAATAGATAAGAAACTGATAGAAAAAGTGTAACTGACTAGTATATTTTCTGGCTAATATTTAGATTTTAAAAAGTGAATAATGATTTTGTTTGCCTCAATTTGTGAGGTGCCAAGCTTGAAATACTTTTAATGGGCCTGATTTCAGAGAGTGTGCCCACTACTAACTTTTGAAAATTGTGGCTTTCATTGTCTAAAGTAAGAGTTAAGAAAAAGTAAGCTAACATAATAATAAAAATGGGATTTTTTCTTTAATGGTATTTTTAATAAGGATATCTCGGTTTTAAAAATATAATTCTTAACCCGACAGTTATCCTTTAATATGAACTTTGCATTAAATTTAGATCTCAAATATTTAATTTGTACAACTAAGAGGTCAATAGCCCATGGAAGCACCAATGGGCTTTGCTAACTTGTGTGCCAGTGGCAGAGATTTTAGAAACAAAAAGGTATTTGTTTTATGATGTGGAAGCATCATTAAAACAATCTCTCTGGAGTCACGTTACTGCAACTTGTCCCTTAGTGGACAATTTAGTTATGAAAAGAAAAACATAAAAGGCAGGGAGGAAACATACACTAGCATGTTTCAACTACTGATCGATCCACCACTTGACTCCAAATGTTACTATCAATCCATGTTGCTTTGTACACTACTGGCAGGGAATTACAGTAATAATCTATATGCACAAGATGTGATGGTCATTTGGGACATTTACTTTCAACCAGGGATTTTTGGAAAAAGGAGTTCTAATAGGTGTTCAGACACCTTATATATGAAGAGCTGTACAAAATGAAAATGCAAGCGTTTTAAAAATACCTTATATACCAAACAGAGTTGAGGGTTTTTAAGTGTGTGTATTCCCTCCTTAGCTTCCTTTGCAGCAACTGGGTACAGTGACCAGTAAAATCACTGACATGTTATTCCACTGAAAAGTTTTTTAATTCAACATTTCCAATAGTTTAGCTGTTAAGATCAGCACTCTTGTCCTTTACAGATTAAAAGTGAAATGGGAGAGAGGCATAATTCTGTCAATCAGTTGTCCCTTCCCTTTATCAGCTGGTAATAGAAGAAGAAACCTGAGAAACCTATTAAGATTCAGCTTCTGACAGCACATTAAACAAAAAAACAAAAAAATAATCTACATTTCAGTTTCTTTAAGAAAAATGTTTCTGTGTACATACCACCAGGAAAGCAAAAACATGTATAAGCAACATTTGTATTTTTCAAACAAAAAGGGCAGGGTGTATTTGAACTGAATTCCTCTCATGCAAATCTATCTTACAAATGATTATGATGTTACAGTGAGAATTAACTATCGTTATAACCTTTTTCTTCTAAATCCATGATCTCACTTCGCAGCTATTTGCTTTTCCCCCCTCCTTCAAACAATGCCCGGTTTCACTCTTGGACTGTTTCCTTCAGGTTTCAGTTTTTCTAACCAAAGCAGTTTACAAATGAATTATTTACAGCCATAAATCAGAGATTCTGCAATTCACTTTAGGAAATCACACAAGCTGGCTGTTTGACAAATGCATGCATTTTGCTCAAGTAAAAACATTCTTCTTGCTAGTAGACATTATGCAATATGAGATGAGAAAGGGAAGTGGTGGGGCCTGTGCTGGGGAGATGGGTGCCAAACATTTTAGTGAGCTAAGTCAAGGTAGAGTATCCTCAAGTACTTTAGAAAGATATATATGTAACAGTTACACATCCACAGCATTCACATAGCAAGGCCAGCTTTAATGTGTGATAAACTGATTCATTATGGACTCCCCACAATTATCACACTGTGACCATGAAACAGGCTTTTACTTAATAAATACATACGTTCAAACCAATCCACTCACCCATCCTAAGTAGAAGGAATCAGATACTAATCTCATTTACACTTATGAAACCTCACTGATGTCAGTTTTATTTCTCTAGTTGTACACCAGTGTAACAGGCCAGAGGCCGGCCCAGTGAGTGTTAACTGAAGTGCAGAGTAGTGAAATACCAGTCTTTATGCAGTTAAATCCACCTCTCAGCTTGTAAGACATTTAGAAGCTTTTACAGTCTTAGAACGTGTAACTTATATTCTTGTAGCTGCTAAGAACATTTTAAATACCATGTCCACCAGAAGTGAAAAGATATGATCCAAAGGAGCCGCATTAGGGGCTGAAACAGATGTTACTAGCACTGTCTTTCAATTATGAAATGAATACTTTAATTAGACTGAATCCATAAAGTGTTTGTATTCTTCTTGCAGTCATGTCCAAAGGGAAAAAAAATCAAAATAAATCAATACGACCTACCCTAGAGTAGTCAAATCCATGCTTCTCCTTCATGCCATTTCTACAGAGTGTGTAGTTGTAAAAACGAGAGTTTTTAAGTAATCCAACCCATTCTTTCCAGCCAGGAGGCACATAGGAACCATTGTATTCATTAAGGTACTTCCCAAAGAAAGCTGGAGGAGAGAAAGGAGAGCTAGAATAAGTAGGTATAATACAAACAACTCAGAGACCACATTTTACCACACACTTCAGTTTTTTCTTCATCCAGGTACATTTAACATGGACAGCACATAGTGAGATGTCTTATGAAATTCTGCGTACAGTCTTCCCTGCATTTCAGAGCTCTCTAATGCTATAGGTCATTTGCATTACACACCACTTATATAAGAAATAAACCAGATCAAACTAATAACTGAAACTGCATTTAAAGTATCTATAATAGTGGTTGATACATTCAGGCACACATCTCAAATAATGCCAGTTGCCACATTACCTCATTCTTCCCTGAACCACCCAATTTAGCTGCCCTCTTCATATTGGTTACAGTCATTTAAGCTATCTACAGCTAACTAAGTGCTCAGCAGCATCAGGCTGGTGTGGGAGACACAACAACAAATGAGGCAGTTCACAAAGTGATGAAATTTCAAAGACTTAAAGAAATGGACCAGCAGCCTGTTTGTCAGAAGAAATGAAGAGTATACGAGACATTAAAGAAAGCTATGCAGGTATGTGAGTCTTCCTCCCGGAATAGCTATTCAGACTGACCAGGCTCCTGTAAGCCTCAGATACAGTGACACAAATTACTTAACAGAAAATGGAGGAGAAAAATGCAAAATATTAATATTATACAGAAAAGCACAAATTCACCAAGATGTTATAATACCCCCATTGATGCACACCTGGTACAGCAAGTTTTTAAAGGTTAAAAGTTAACAGCACACCCACAGTGGGCGAGAGCAGAAACTATCACATTCATTCCTCTTTAGATTATACAGATTTTTAACCCAGAATCGAATAATGAATGTGACAACTCATGATGATGCTCCTGTCAATTAACATGTATGTGTATGTAGAGAGAGCAGAAGATGACAGTAGAGTGATCTGAGATCAGCATTTCCCTCTAAAGCTGTAGACTGAGATTTTCAAAGGAGCCTAAGGGATTTGGATACACAATTCCCATACATTTTTATTGGGAATTGGATTCCATATTCCTTAGTCAGTTTTGAAAATCTTAGCAATAGTGCCAGATTCTGACCTCCCTTATATTTGTGCAGATGAGGAGAATTTTCACTGAAATTGGTGGGCCAGGTTCTCAGCTGGTGCAAATTGGTACAGCTCCAATGAAGTCAATAGAGATATTTGCACCATCTAAGGATTTGTCACAAAGGGAATTAAGTCAATGTGAGAGAGATTTTCTTATCCACAAATAGCACTGTTCCTACTTGATAAGACACACAAGTTAAAGAGCACAATCTAGGTATGACACAAAAAAATGGGTAAAAGATGTACCTGAGGACAAAGATCATCAGGTGGCATAAGTTGACATTGCTCCACTGACTTCACCAGCTGAGAATGTGACCCAAAATCTCAATGGAACTAGCACAATGGGGAACACGGGACTAGCAATAAAGATGGAAATATTTCAAAGCAGTGAATACATGAACAACTTCTCAGGGACATTTAGTGAATAAGATCAGACCTGAAGAGCTACAGAAAAATTTCAAAATGTAATTGGAAAAAATTTATCCATCATCCTCTTCAACAGAAAATGAAGGTGGTCAACTAATGTGTCTCTCTAGCCATGACTAATGGAGTCAAAATCTGGGATCTTTTAAAACTGATGGAAGTGCTGAAAGAATCATGGTCTAACACGCAGAAGACAGCACGGGGAGATAGAAGATCCATTGAAGAGACATGAATGAATAACTACAGTAAATACTTTGAAATTCATCCAATGAGCTTAAACAACTTTCCAAAGATGGGTTAACATTGTTTTCGCTATTTTATAGATGAGTAACTAAGCCACAGAGGGGTTAATTGATTGGTAAGTCTGTATGCAGTGTTGTAGCCATGTTGGTCCCAGAATATTAAGAGGAAAAATGGGTGACCCCATCCTGAACGAAATCTTTCCTGAACCCCCTCTTCTGGCCTTAAACAACGCCCCAGCCTCTCTAAGCTCATTATCGGAAGCAAGCTCCCCACACAGCAAGACACATCAATTAAAGACCTCAGTCATCACGCAAAACCTGCAGTCATATCTCCACTACTACAGTGATCAACAACTGCCACAACACATTTTTCAAGATCCCTGGGTCCTACACATGCCTATCACAACACACAGTGTACCTCATCCAGTGCACTAAATGGCTCAATAGCAACCACGTGGGTGAAACCGGACAAACACTGCGCTCTCGAATGAACTCACATAGGAAAATGATAAAAGACGGTGAAAAAAAACTCACCACATCACCTGTGGGTGAACACTTTTCACAAAGTCATCACTCTATATCTGACTTATCAATTGTAATGCTCAAAGGAAATCAGCACAACACTTTCAAAAGACGAGCCTGGGAGCTTAAATCCATAACTTTGCTAGACACTGAAAGTCATGGACTGAATAGTGACTGACTTTATGCCTTATGACAACAATCCAGAACCCACTAACAATCCCACCACCTTCAGCTGCTTTTGCTCCCCCCTTCCTCTTCTCAGACTGGAGGGGTGTTAATGGGCCAATTCACCTGGAATGGGCCCTTGAAATGTGCATTAGTTATTTATGCTAAACAATCTGTTCCATTTTGTATTTAGCTGTTGTAGGGAGCCAGGGTGGCTTCCCTCGAAACCTGAGGGTAAAGAGCCACTCTCTCAGCCTGAGTGGGCGGGGCCAGACCAAGCTTACTCCACCCCCCAGAAGGGGGAGGGGTGGAACAGGAAGTACAAAAGGCAGGGCCCTTAGCCCAGTCAGAGCACCACCAAGGAGGGAGGCAGATGCAGACGCAGACTGCTGGCTGTTCCCTTCAGACCCTGCTGCTCCGCCAGGGGAGGCCCTGGACCAGGAGAAACCTGACCTGGAGGAAGGGCAGGGGCTACAAGGACTGCCCGCTGCCGAGTACCCGGAGGAACTGGAGGATCCTGAGGCAGAGCAGGAGCTAGAGCAGGAGAAGCTGTCCTGTCGGCGTAAATATGTCGCCCCTAAAGTGCTACAGTGGCACAGCTGTGCCGCTGTAATTCTGTGGGTGAAGACAAGCCCTAAGTTTCCCACACCTGCAGAAGAGCTCTGTATAAGCTCAAATGTTCGTCTCACCAACACAAGTTGGTCCAGTAAAAGATGTTCCCCCATCCACCCACCTTTCCTCTTGTAAGTCTGTGACCAAGTCAGCATCACTGTGAAGAATTCCAGTTCCCCTGTTCTAATCAACAGATCACACTTCCACTTTAATAAGACCAGTCACCAAAATCAGACAAACTAAGATGACAGCAACTAGCAAAGCTAAATCCACTTAGCTGTAAATGGATAAAAATCATCATGTCCTTTTAGAGGGTTGCACAGCACAAATACTCTCTCAAATGACTTTGCTTTCTGAGCAACATCCAATATTTAGAAAGTGAAAGGCAAACCACAATGATATGTGGGTAATTAAACAGAGCAGGAGATTTTGTTTTGTTCTGGCCCAGTATCAGGGGATAATGGATTGAGATATTGACTGTTGTCTACCGAGGCAGGTATGTACAAAGCAAACTAAAGCCTTTTGTGCCTCACCCATATATTATATCCAAACAGAGTTAAATTTGGCACTGCTCCGCACCCCATTCATGGAAGCCCAGTTTCCAGTTTACCAGTCAGTTCCTAAAGCCTTTGGCTGAGCCAGCAAAACAATGCAGGAAAGCAGCACTCTGCAAATAATTACTTCATTGTCATTCAGCATAGGCATTAAAGGAAAGTCTGAGGGAAGTTCCTTCCAGCACCTTTTGCATATCTGCCATTGTATGTTCAAGAGGACGGTTTTATAATCTTTCATGGATGTCAAAGTACTTTAAGTAATTTTCTCTACTGTTTCTAACCTTCCATTTCACATCTCTCTTTCTCCCTCCCTTCCTCTCAAGAACCTTAAAAAGGCTCATTATTTAAACTCTTCTGAACATTTCTCCTTTGTGATACAGAATATGGGGCTACAGTAAAGCTCTTTTTCTGTTGGGAAAGATTTTGCTTTCATAGCGTAAAGCTTCTGTCTAACACACTTTTCTTTTTTTTGCTTCAGTCCAGCCCATCACCATAGACAGCTGCTCAGTGGAGAATGCAAGCCTTCAGTGCATCCAATTCCAGACTGCTCCAGGATTTCATTAGCAAATATTTTCAGGGACCAAAGCTATATATGCACAGCTGTGTTTCAACATGCAGTCTATGAAGTAACTGTAAAAATATATCCAAATGGTTTTAAATGCTTTTTATACATGTAATAATAATAAAGAGGGTTTAAAAACTACTATCCAACATAGTGTCTCCCATGAATAGGTGAAGCAGGGTCCATGGCAGACAGGATGAAACTAAATGACAAGTTCTGTATACAAGGTAACATCTCCTGCCAGATTTTATGATCCCACCAAGTTCTCGGCTCCCCAAAGTTTCCACGACTCCCAACCACCTGGAAGAGTCTATAGTGCATGTTGGAGTTGCAGGTAGAGTTTAAGAAACATTTTGCTGAAGGATAAAAAACAAGAACAGAGCATGTAATAATTTGCTGCATGTTACGGATTGATACAAAGATTTCTTTTGATAACAATGTAATTTATAAATATATTAGGTCCTCAAATTCATGGTTTAAAAAGTGAATCTGGCCTGACAACACGCAATCTACAGAGCAAAACCAAAAGAACAGACTTCTCAGTTTGAAAATGGTCTAAAAGAGTACATTTATGACCATGGCAAACTTTCAAGTCAACACTCCTCCCTACCCATCCTTACAGGCTTTTTATGATCATTTTTATATTTTATATTTTAAGGATAAATTTCCAAAAAATGAAATGTAACAGAAACGATATTCAAATATTTTCCATGGCTCTAAATTAAAATGGAAATTAAGAGACTGTTCCTAGCTGGATCATTAAAATGATGAGAAAAATCATTCCTCTCATTTCATCCCACCTGGGCTGCGATGCCAAGGCCCAACGCTGGAAGTTAAGGATAGAGGGACTGAGGGTACGTCTACACTATGGGATTATTCCGATTTTACATAAACCGGTTTTGTAAAACAGATTGTATAAAGTAGAGTGCACGCGGCCACACTAAGCACATTAATTCGGTGGTGTGCGTCCATGGTCCGAGGCTAGCGTCGATTTCCGGAGTGTTGCACTGTGGGTAGCTATTCCATAGTTCCCACAGTCTCCCCCGCCCCTTGGAATTCTGGGTTGAGATCCCAGTGCCTGATGGGGCAAAAATCATTGTTGTGGGTGGTTCTGGGTAAATGTCATAATTAATTCCTTCCTTCCTCCGGGAAAGCAACGGCGCCCTTTTCCCCTGGATTGCCCTGGCAGAGGCCATAGCACGGCAACCATGGAGCCCATTCAGCTTTTTTTACTGTCACCATATGTGTACTGGATGCCACTGACAGAGGCGATACTGCAGCGCTACACACCAGCATTAATTTGTTTTTGCATGATAGCAGGGACGGTTATCGGTTGTTCTGTACCGTCTGCTGCCATTGTAAATTGGCAATGAGATGATGGCTATCTGTCGTTCTGTACCGTCTGCTGCTCTCATGAGTGCCCCTGGCTGAGGTTGGCTGGGGGCGCAAAGGCAAAAATGGGAATGAGTCCCTGAGTCACTCTCTCCTTTATGGTATCTAAAAATAGAGTCAGTCCTGCCTAGAATATGGGGCAAGTGTACTAGAGAACCAGTGTATCAGAGAACCAGAGAGCACAGCTGTTCTGTGTCAGATCCCACAGAAATGATGAGCTGCATGCTATTCATGGGGGTTGCCCCTGCAACAACCCCAACCGTTGCTTCCCTCCTCCCCAACCTTCCTTGGCTACTGTGGCAGCGTCCCCCCCATTTGTGTCATGAAGTTATAAAGAATGCAGGAATAAGAAACAGTGACTTGTTAGTGAGATAAAATGAGGGGGAGGCAGCCTCCAGCTGCTATGATAGTCCAGGCAGGACATTAAGCGTTGTGGGGGAGAGGAGCCCAGCATCCTGCTGCTATGACAGTCCAGGCAAGACATTAAGCGGTGTGGGGGAGAGGAGCCCAGCATCCCACTGCTATGATAGTCCAGGCAGTACAGAATCTTTTCTTTACACATGAAAGGGAGGGGGCTAATTGAAGTTCAGCCCCCAGTTGCTATGATGAAGACGGTTACCAGCCGTTCTGTACCATCTACTGGGAATGACCAGGAATTATTCCTATTTTTACCCAGGTGAGCCCCCCCCCCCCCCAGCCGGCCTCACCTGAGGCCAGCCAAGGGTATTCAGCAGCTATCAAGCATATTGTACCGTCTGCCACCGGGGAGGGAAGAGGAGCGGATACTGCTCTTCACTGCTGCAGCATTGCGTCTACCAGCAGCATTCAGTACACATAGGGTGACATTAAAAAAAGTCAAGAAACGATTTTTTTCCCTTTTCTTTCATGTGGGGGGGGCAGGGTACATTGACGAGCTATACCCTGAACCACGCTGGACAATGTGTTTGAACCTACAGGCATTGGGAGCTCAGCCAAGAACGCAAATACTTTTCGGAGACTGCTGTGGACTGCAGGATAGCTAGAGTCCTCAGTCCCCTCTCCCTCCCTCCATGAGCATCCATTTGATTCTTTGGCTTTCCCGTTCACTTGTCACGCAGCACTGTGTAGCCCGGAGATTTTTTTCAAATGCTTTGGCATTTCGTCTTCTGTAAAGGAGCTCTGATAGAACAGATTTGTCTCCCCATACAGTGGTCAGATCCAGTATCTCCCATACGGTCCATGCTGGAGCTCTTTTTGGATTTGGGACTGCATCGCCACCCGTGCTGATCAGAGCTCCACTCTGGGCAAACAGGAAATGAAATTCAAAAGTTCGCGGGGCTTTTCCTGTTTACCTGGCCACTGCATGTGAGTTCAGATTGCTGTATAGAGCAGTCACAGTGGTGCACTGTGGGATACCGCCCAGAAGCCAATACCGTTGATTTACGGCCACACTCACCCTAATCCGATATGGTAATACCGATTTTAGCGCTACACTCCTCTCGTTGGGGAGGAGTACAGAAACCGATTTAAAGAGCCCTTTATATCGATATAAAGGGCCTCGTAGTGTGGACGGGTACAGCATTAAATTGGTTTAACACTGCTAAAATCGGTTTAAACGTGTAGTGTAGAGCAGGCCTGAGTCTAATCTCACTTACTCCAGTTTAGATTGGGAGTAATTCTGCAGACGTCGGTGGAGTTTCACGAATGTAAAATTGGTGAGAGACAGAATCAAGGCCAGAGTTATTGCTCTTCATTCACTCGCCTTGACAATGGAGTTCAAGTCATAGTCAGTGCTATATAATCAGTTTTTTTTATTTAGATATGTTTTTGTTAAGAAGAGATGAAGAATCTTTATGCACTTCATTTTAACAATAAAATCAGAGTGCTTATGTTGAAATTAAGAAAGAAAAGCACAGGTGGAATATCATTAACAACTTTCTGACAGTGATATGTTACGTTATGGAATAGTTTCTCCCATGAGAAGCAGTGGAAGCTAAATCTCTTATGATATTTAAGCCTACACTGGGGTTAAACTCTAGAAAAATATATTATAAGGAGCATTCTTGCCCTGGGTTGGATGAGCTAGAAAGCCTAATAGGTCTCTCTCATCTCAAATTTAATTTACATGATTACCAAATTTTAGCATTCAGATTTATATTTCTAAATAATTTTGTTAACAAAATAGTGCAATGAAGATTGAAGCTCAGAAAAGCAAAGTCAGGCTTCTCCCTATTATGAGGTACAGGAGTTAAGAGTTTATACTATTACTTCTTCCCCTCAAAACTCTTTATATACCCCCTATGCTACTTATTTATATCTACCTGCTACCCAGTTAACACCCTGTTAAACTGCACACACCTGCAGTGACTTTAACCTTAAACCTCTGTGCCATAATCATTAACCTTCTACATTCCAAATCAGATATCATGTGTCAAGTACTTTGTAGAACTTTGCATTCACTTTGATATATATTTTAGCAGCCATCTTTCCAATCATTTGTTAAGGTTTTTAGCTGCCAATCTGAAAGTTTTCCATATGGGTTTGTTTATTCCTCTGAGTTGCTCCATTTCTGTTTGATTTTTCCAGGTCAAGTGTTTGAGCTAAAATTTGCAGCTATTCAGTTCTGAATGGAAAAGCAGCATTTCTGCTCTGATTCCTATTACGTATCTAGCCAAAATTATTTTGTAACACTTTCTTGCTCTGTAAAAGGCTTTCAGATAAAATCATGTGTAACAGAGAGTTTTCAGCAAGGCAGGGTATTTATATGTACTAGTAACAAGCATAAACTCTCAAGGTCAAGTTCAGTACTTACATCGGGCCAAATTCTGCACACACACACTGGTAGCGTACTCTAGGATCAACTCCAACAAACTCAATGGATTTAAAGTGGTGTAACACTGATAGATCTGAGTTAAGAATGTGGCCATTTACTCCAACGGTAGTCAGTATAAAATCTGTCCCCCAGGGACAGTTTTTCAGAAGAATTCAGCTCTGTCAGGCACAAAAATAAAAGGCCAGATTTTCAAAAGACCTCAGCACATTGGGTGCTGATCTCTACTGAAAATCTGGCCTCTGATTAGGTGCCTAAATGGGAACTGAGCTCTTCTGAAAATCTATCCCCAATTGTATTGAACTGACCAGTTGAAAATCTGGCCCTTAGCATTTAGCAATAATAGGAATTGTAGCTCTGCTGCAAAAAATTAAAAAGCTGCTATTAGTATTATTAGCTCAGTAACGGTTATAAATATTACGAGCCATAGAAAAAATACAATAGATTCTTATACACAAAATCCTTTCTGAAAGATGAAAAGGAGAACTTAAGGCCACATTTTGTCTTCAAACCCTAACCAACTCCATTGATTCTTGGTTATAAGCAAAGGCACAATTTGGCTCATAGAGATTTTTTTTTAAAACCACGAAATGTTTGCTGGAAATCAGAGATTTAGTGCATCTACCACACAGTCCTTGAAAATGATGAAATCTTCGAGGAACGTAATAGTCAGCTAGCTAGGATTAAAGAAAGAAGTATTAGGTGCATTCTTTAAAAAGTCTGTTGCACATGATAGCCCAGATTTTCCTCTGCATTACAGAATGCTGTCGGCAGAAAGCTGCCCTAAAGATTGTGTAGCCCGCCCATCACTGTAGGGAAACCTCTAATGGCACAGAGCTGGAGTAGGGGGCTGGGTTCATACCCACCCCCATCTCCCAGAAGTTGATTTAGAATTTGGGGCTGGAGTGAAAAAGAATATCCTGATGATCCGCTGATTCCTGGTTGCCCTAAAAGCCCTGGTGGGCCATCAGCAGCCAGTGCAATTACAGCAGCCTCTAGACTGCTCTAATTTATGCCAGGGGATGGGTCTGGTACACACCTTGGGGAACACAAAGGTATGTTTTACAATATCTTTGTGCACTCTCCTGAGTCTGTAATGCACGTTCCTCAGCTGCAGCCAAGGCTCAGTCCCAATGTTTATTTACTGGCTCAGGCTGGCTGATGCGTGGGGAGGGGGGGGGAGAGTGGAGTCAGTTAAAACAGAAAAATTTAACCAAAATATTTGGAAGTGGTCAACAAGGAATTAAAACAGCAGAATGTAGATAATAAGTCAACTCCTGCTTGTCTTTCTCAGGCACCCGCAATATGCCAATATGTTTATGGCCGACCTGGAACAATGCTTCCTCAGCTCTCGTCCACTCACGCCCCTTCTCTACCTACGCTACATTGATGATATCTTCATCATCTGGACCCATGGGAAGGAGACTCTGGAAAAATTCCACCACGATTTCAACAGCTTCCACCCCACCATCAACCTCAGCCTGGACCAATCTACACAGGAGGTCCACTTCCTAGACACCACGGTGCAAATAAGTGAAGGTCACATTAACACCACCCTATACCGAAAACCTACTGACCGCTATGCCTACCTTCATGCCTCCAGCTTCCATCCCGGGCACATCACATGATCCATTGTCTACAGCCAAGCACTGAGGTACAACCGCATCTGCTCTAACTCCTCAGAGACCAACACCTACAAAATCTCCACCAAGCATTCTCAAAACTACAATACTCGCACGAGGAAATAAGGAAACAGATCAACAGAGCCAGACGTGTACCCAGAAGCCTCCTACTGCAAGAGGAGTACATGTCCCCAGCTAAAACCCCTCCAACACATCATCAGAGATCTACAACCCATCCTGGACACTTTCACAGTCCTCGGGTAGCAGGCCAGTCCTCGCCCACAGACAACCTGCTAACCTGAAACATATTCTCACCAGTAACTGCACACCGCACCATAGTAACTCTAGCTCAGGAACCAATCCATGCAACAAACCTCGATGCCAACTCTGCCCACATATCTACACCAGCGACACCATCACAGGACCTAACCAAATCAGCCACACCATCACCGGTTCATTCACCTGCACGTCCACCAACGTAATATACGCCATCATATGCCAGCAATGCCCCTCTGCTATGTACAACGGCCAAACTGGACAGTCTCTACGGAAAAGGATAAATGGACACAAATCAGATATCAGAAATGGCAATATACAAAAACCTGTAGGAGAACACTTCAACTTCCCTGGCCACACTATAGCAGACCTTAAGGTGGCCATCCTGCAGCAAAAAAACTTCAGGACCAGACTCCAAAGAGAAACTGCTGAGCTTCAGTTCATCTGCAAATTTGACACCATCAGCTCAGGATTAAACAAAGACCGTGAATGGCTTGCCAGCTACAGAAACAGTTTCTCCTCCCTTGGTTTTCACACTTCAACTGCTAGAACAGGGCCTCATCCTCCCTGATTGAGCTAACCTCATTATCTCTAGCTTGCTTGCATATATATAACTGCCCCTGGAAATTTCCACTACATGCACCTGAGGAAGTGGGTATTCACCCACGAAAGCTCATGCTCCAAAATGTCTGTTAGTCTATAAGGTGCCACAGGATTCTTTGCTGCTTTCTCAGGTAAGTAATCCCAATGGAAACAATGGGCCAGAGCGTGCTCCCATTAAAACCAATAGGACTATTCAAGTAAATGGAGCAAATCTACTGTTGTAAGGCCCAGACCCCTTTTCCTGAAATAAGCCAGCAAGCGCTGAATGGAGAAAAGCCCTATCAGCCATATTCTCAATGCCCTGCCACTCAAACCTTTACAGATCTCGACGGCCTGCTGTGACTATTCTAGTTTGCTACTTTCCCAGAATGCTCCCCCTGCCCCCCCAAAAAGCAACAAACCCCCCCAAACTCCTAGAAGTATAGTACATTACAAACTAACCACATGGCATTACTACCAAGCCCAAAAAGAATCACATTCTTAGGATTTATCCTCTAGTCCACAAATGTAACATTTCCTCGTTCATGTAAAAAATATCATAAACCTGCCCAGTACTGGATGGATAGACTTTTGTAATAAGGAGCAAGATAATCCAAGGTTTATCTTGTTTATGTTGAACTTTTATTGGTGACAGAGTCTGCACCAATTTATTTTGGTCAACTCCAAACCTAGGACTGGTCTACACTGAAAACTTACATTGGCATAGCTACATCTCTCAGGGGTGTGAAAAAATCCACATCTGTGAGACACGTCGCTATCCTGACCTAATCCCGAGTGTAGACAGTGCTAGATCAAGAATTCTTCTGTCAAACTAGTTACTACCTCTTGTGGAGGTGGACTGGCATAGCAATAGGAAAGACCCTCCCTGCAGTGAGTGTCTACACTGAAGTGCTACAGTGGCACAGTTGCAGCTGTTCTGCTGTTTTAAGTGCAGACATACCCTTAAGAGAATTTCATTCAAGGTCAGTTTGTCCACAGAATTTGAGAAAGCCCCCGCTTGCCAAACTCTGGGAAGGTATTAGATTATGTTGTGTAAAAAGAAATGTCTGTCCCCTTCAAACATAATCTGTTTTCTTCCATTTAGCAGTAAACTTGGAAGAAGCACTAGAAAAACACTAGCTGATAAATAAATATGCAAAGGACACAATATAGCCTTATTGGACCCAATTAAGAGAAAATTCCCACCCTGACAACCAAATTCCTTTCTACTAAATTTCCATCCAGACAGAAGAACTGTAAAATTCTACAGATAGATTATTTTCCATATGTTCACCTAATTCACTTTTCCCATCTTTTCTTCAATGACCTTTGTAAGATATAACAGCCCCAGGACTTTCATAACAGCCAACCTATATGGCCCTTATGATGCATCCAACTATATCTTGGGTACTAATCTCCCCGCTTCCCATAACATCTGAGCACCTCAGAATCTTGAACGTATTTCGCCTCACGGCACCCCTGCAAGCTAAGATGGTGCTATTATCTCTATGCCTCAGCTCCCCATCTGTAAAACAGAAAGACTAAGTGACTTGCCCAAGATCCCACAGGAAGCTGGGAACTGAACTTGGGTCTCCTCTGCCCCAGACTAGCACCCTATCCACCAAACCATCCTTCCCCTTATACATAAGTAAGGAGTTACAATTCAACACAGCTTGCCCTTCTGCCTCTAGAATGTCCTTTCCGTAAAGGCTTATGGATGCAGGAAGTTGCTTGCCAGGGCAGTTACCATGTTCTGTTCTGCTAGACTGTTCCACTAAGAGATTTCACAAAATCTATTGCTTTGTCTTTGAGCTGGATACAACAAGCCAAGCTTTCCCACTACCTACCAAACCATGCATTGTTGCTGCTGCGCTGGATGAGTCTGTAAACAGTATGGGCAACATACAATACGCCTGAGCACTTAGGAAAGCAAACTTAAGAAGCTGCATTAGAGTTGTTGCCTGGAGTTTGATTGTAACCTTACCGCTCTGTGGATTAGCCTCTGCGGTCATAAAAAATAAGGGTGTCTTAGAGAAGTTGTGCCTCAACATGATTTTGAAAAGCTGAATGAGAGTTCTGCAAAAGATAGAGTTCTGGAGAATACCATCAGAAAGGAAGTACTCAGTTATAATGAGGATGGTGGAATACATGCCTAGATAGACGGAGATCCTAAACAACATGGGGAAAATCTCTTCTCAGACTTTTGGCTAAGATCCTGCCTAATATCTGATGCATGTTGTGTTAGGAAACTATATGCTACCCTTTAAAATAGACAGACCCAACCGTCTGATAGGTCTTTTCAATCTGTAAATATTGTGGTTCTAAATGTTGTAACATGGATTTTGAAAGCATTTTGATAATGGGCAAATATTCTATTTAGATTTTTGCTGTTTGAAGACTATGAGATAAGAATCCTATTTTTAAGAAATACCACACTAAAAATTGCTATTTGGCAGAAATGATAAATCAGTATGACAAAACCATTATACTTTAAATGCTAGAATTGGCATCCTATCGTAAGAGTAAATTACTGGAAAAAAGATGAGGTGTGTCTGACAATCTAAAATATCTAATGCTGAAAACAGATACAGTCAGGCAAAAGGGAAAGGGAGGGGTTCCAGTGATATGTGGCTGGACAAAAGGAAACCACAGATACTTTCTTTGGTTTACTTCTACAGCCATGGATGTATTCATGTCAGGTACAGAGACAAGCATTGTTGGACCCTGGACTACACTGTGATCTAAGTTAGGAAGATATTTATAGACGGGCATATGCTCCTCTTGTCTACAGAATGCTTAGGGAATCCTGTAGAATAAGTAGGTAGCCTGAGGGGATAGGTAGTGTGGTAAGGCATCTTCTCAGTTCCCCAGCCTCTGCTGCTTTTTAGCCCTAGTGAGACATGCTTGGGTAATGCAGTCACCCTTGGGACACAGGGGAAGTCTGCTCCCCGTATCTCCACCAGTCCTATTTAGAGTATTGTTACTCTCTTGTGGGAGAGAGTACTGTCTCTCCTGGTGAGGCTCGCTGTCTTGCTGCTCCTATACTCCGGCAGCAGGGCTCCTTCTCTCTCTGCTCTCCCCTCTCCTTCCTCCTAGGGAAGGGTTTAAAAAGGTCTCAGGCAGCCCTAAGGTGGAATCAGCTGATAGTAATTAACCTCAGGTAGCTCCCCCTCAGCTGATTCTAATTGCTACCTTGGTAACCCTTTCTCAGGTGAACCTGATTGACCTGTAGTTGCCTCTCAGTTGATAAGGAGGAGGGCCTTTTTAACCCTCTGGGACTGATTCCAACCCCTCCCTTGTAGCTGTCTGTCCTGAGTTTATCACAGTAGCTATGCAGTGGAATCCTCTCTAGTGTACAGACGCCTCTCATTTCTGCAGCCTCTGCATGAAGCCCAGCTCTGGTTCGGCTGTTCAGTCAGGGGGAGGAACCAGGGAAACAGAGTTCCAGATAGCATGTTCCCTCTTAATTCTATAAGAGCTCACAGTACATCTACATAGTAAGTTACAAATGCTCAGAGCCCTGTCGATATACACTGTGGAGGAGGTACATGCATGCAGAGGCCAGATTCAGCACCAGTCAGCGACATGAGATGAGAGTTGGAGCCACTCTCCTGACTCCAAAACACAAAAGACCAGAAATCCAAGAGCCTGTTCCCTGAAGATTTTGTTCTAATTTCTGGAGCGCATTCCATCTCCTTATACTGCATTGCTACAGGCCCTGCCTGCCAGAGAAGATAATGTGTTAGAGGAAGTGGATTATGGGCTATAGACCTACCCTTTACTTCTGTTTCTTTTAACATGGCACCCAGTTGCTCCCTGCAATAACTGCTACCATAGTAAATTTTATATGCAAAAATCCTTCATTCAGGTTATTTTCAAGCATAGAGGTCTCCAAAACTGTTTACAGATAGGGTATTTATTGGTCTGACAGTCCCTGCTAGGATGTTTCAAAACAGAGAGTAATGTGATTTAGGCCAATAGGCATTGAAAGTCATGGAAAGTCAATGGACTTAGGAACATAAGTGCCTAAGTCACTTCTGAGAATGGAATTTAGGCACCTAAGTGACTAAGACACTATTGAAAATCTTACTCCAAGTTCCTCATCCAGTACAAAAATCTGCTTTCCTGTGTTCAAGGGGTTATCTGAGTTGGGATACATTCTATCCCGACATAAACAGAACTCCCAGTGGGAGGAAGCACGGTCTACTGCAGGGGTGGGCAAACTTTTTGGGCCAAGGGCCACATCTGGGTGGGGAAATTGTATGCAAGGCCAGGGCAGGGGGTTGGGGTGCGTGAGGGAGTGTGGGAGGAGATGTGGTGTGCAGACAGGGGCTCAGGGCAAGGGATTTGGGCAGAGAAGGGGTGTGGGGTGTATGAGGGAGCCCAGGGCAAGGGGTTGGGGTGCAGGAGGGGTGCAAGGTGCAGGCAGAAACCTGGAGAGTGGGGTGCAGCAGGACTTCGGGCTCCAGCCCGGCACCGCTTATCTAAAGCGGCTCTGGGGTGGCAGCAGTGTGCACCGGGGTCAGCACAGGCTCCCTGCATGCCTGCCCTGCCCTCGGTCCTGCGCTGCTCCAGGAAGCAGTGCGGCCCCTAGGGGATGGGGGGGGGGCGGAGGGCTCTGCATGTGATGCCCTTGCTGTGCCTCCAGGTACCTCCCCCGAAGCTCCCATTGGCCATGGTTTCCCGTTCCTGGCCAATGCGAGCTGCAGGCGGCCGTGCCTGGAGGCATGGGCAACATACGGAGCCCTCTGCCCCTCCGCCCGGGAACCGCAGAGAAGTGGTGCCGGCCGCTTCTGCAGAACGGTGCATGGCCCACAGCGCCACGGTGGGCAATCCCACGGGCCTGATCCAAAGCCCTGATGGGCCAGATCCGACCTATGGGCTGTAGTTTGCCCATCCCTGGTCTAGTGGCTAGGGCACCAGACTGCAAGCTAGAAAACCTTGCTTCTGTTCTCAGCTTTGCCAGTGACCTTCTTTGTGACCATGGGCGAGTCACATCACCACTTGATATCTGTTTTTCCTCCCAACTTTGTCTGTCTTGTCTATTAGCTCCCAGGGCACAGGCTAGCTCCTACTATGCATTTGTGACCCCATTGTGCCAGGCACTGTACAATCTCAGTTGGGGTCTCCAAGTATTACTATAAAAGAAGTAATAACTAAACAACAGTGGACAGCAGGATGCTGCAGGGAAAAGCTGAGAATCTGAGAATTTTGCCCTTGCCATGTATTTGAACATTATAATCCAATCACATCTTTTCTGGGTTAATTCCTCCTTTAATAAACATTTACCAATAGCATTTCTCCTATTTCTTAGAATTTATATTAAAGTTATTCTGAAATGTCAAAGCCTCAGACACTGATGCAGAAAAATAATTATTTGAATGCAGTCAGCTACTATATGTGTTTAGTCTAATACTAACGGGAGGAAATGGAACACTGACTGAATTTTAATGAATTAATTAGTTAATTATTGTAAAGGCCTGCGAAAGTGCTAAGTATGATTATTACTTTTATTCCCAGGAAACCTCAAATAATAGCAGAGCTAGGCCTCCTATAATGATATTTCTCTCAGTTCATAAAAAATGAATGGTGTAAACTGGTATTTATTAATTTTTTTGTATAATTCAAGTATGAGCCTAATGTCATGAGGCCAGATTCTGCCATCCTAACTCAAAATGCCTTTTATTGTGTGAATAGCCCTGCTTAAAACACTGGGTTATACCTGCAGTAGGTTACTATTCAACATGAGTGAGGATGACCTAATCCGGCCCATATATACATATCTGTGTTGCACCTGCTGCAATTTGGTCTGAGTTAAGTGCTGATGTAAGTGAACATAACTTCCTCTGAAGCCTCATTGAAGCCAATATTCACTTTCACCAGAGCTGAATTTAATTAGGTGCACAAAAGCCTTTTCATTTCCTGACTGTAGCGGAGATTGAAAAAACCTATAATATTCTGGAATGCGTCACCAATTTTAAGACCTACTCCGTAAGACAACCAAAAAAAGAAAAAAAAAAGAAACTTTTCTCATTAATGTCTATGGAAAAAGTGTAAGTTAGTGTTACAATCAAATATCTTGGTATCTGTTACTAGGAAAAAAATACCTTCACAACAGTGTATCCTGCATTTTAAGTGCTGCTTCCTTACAAAAGCTGTGTGTATCCATGGAAAACAGAACCTTCCTTCTGTAAATGTTTATACACGGAATCTTTGGCAGTCAATTCTCAGACACTCAGAAATGTTTATCACAAGATCTCTTTGTTTTCCCTCCATTCTAGACGTCTCCTCCTCAGAGTCTGAGCCTCAGTGCCCACTATTTCACATCATGATGATTCAGGCATCAGAGCTTTCATCATGCTTTTCCACAAATGAATCTTCAACTGACTTAATGTGTTTACCGAAATTGTCCTTCCTGTATAGTTTCCCACAATGTGTAATAAGGCAATGATATGAGAAGCTCTTGAGTTGGACTGTTTGATGTACAGAGAGCAGGAACTCACTGGCTGCATGGGTGAGATGCACCAACAGAACAAGGCAGCCTTTATAGTTACCCCTCACGACACCAGCATTTTCCAGACTGCAAGCCAAATTAATGCTCATGATGAAACACATATATACTCTCAGTTGCTACAGGCTTGATGGCAGAAGGAAAGGAAAAGCCAAGCTCTGTACCGTCCCAGTGCTTATTTTAACTGATCCACAGAAGGGTGAAACCACAGCTCAGTCCTGAATCTTATGCACTCTGGGTGAAACCTGCCTCTGCTGAATTCAGTTACAAAACCCACATGGACTTCAATACTGCCTGGATTTCACTGTCTTGTTTATGGTGCTCAAGCAATGTTGATTGGTGCTCTATAAATATGATAGACTGGTAGAGAGTTTAAAAACTACAAACAGAGACTAAACTTCAGGAAGTGATTGTGGGATTATCATGCTGTTCCCTTGCCCTCCTACACTTTTTCCACTCCATCAAGTGTGGGAGAATCCTGCGTCATGTTGGTTCGCCTGCCTGCACTTAAGTGGCACTGTTCCAGGGGTGTCAGCAGCAGCTGCACAAATCTGGCTGGAACTGCATGAGTCTGAACAATTCCAAACCACTGCTTCCATTGCCACTACAAAATACCACAGTGCAGGTAAGAGAACAGGTAGGAAGATCCCACAGAATGGTGAGAATCCTAGTCTACAACAGGGACATAATGCAGGGACGGACTCTGAAACCACAATGAGAAGGGCCAAAGTCAAACAAATACAGAAACTAGGGAGGTGGAAAAGGGGAGAGGCAGGGAAACAAAGGAAGGTAAAGGAGAGAAGAGGGTTACCAAGAGAAAGGAGGGAAGAAATGACAAAGAAGAGAGAGAAAGTAACTGGACTGGGAGCTAAAAGGAACAAAATAAAGAAAGATTTAAAATAAAACCTCCCCCTTAAAGTTTCAAATCTCTCCATTTGAAAGTGAATGTAGGAGACCTCATGGTCCCCCCTCAAATGAAAAGACTAACATGAAACGAAACCATCATATAGTCTCAGAGCAAATCAGTGTCACTGTCTTGACTTCAATGAGATTTATGCATATGCTTACATAGTTTCTTTAATAGGGAGCCCTTCCTGAATCAGAGGCTTTGTTCAGAGCTGCAGCCATTTTCAAAGAGGACCTCACATTTCAGCAGTGAAATGTTACTTGTCACAGCTGAAAATACCCTCCTAACCAGCTTTTGTTTGAAATGTGAGATAATGAGTGTGATAGCAAATCTTCTAAAATGTGAATCCTTGAGATGGAGTTAGTGAAGAAGGTAAATCTGATAAGATCTCTGGAAGAAGCAGGTAAAATGCACTGCCACACATAGCAGATACACCCTCCTTATCAGTAAATTGAAGCCAGGAATCATAAATGAACAGCATGGTCTAGAGTTTCAGCCAGCCTTCGTTAGTGTCCACTGTCAAATTTGCTTCTATGAACAAAACCCTGCATTCGTCTGTATGAATGGGGATTTCATTCATACCAGAAAGGCAGTCACACAGTTCTTCTATTTACATTCACAAAAGTGGTATGTTTTGCACATCAACAGATGTGACAATACATTTGTCTTGTACCAGGGGACAGCTTGAAACTGGGACAGGTTGAAAATTTTGTCTAGGTTTATTATATATTAAAACTGACTATTTTTATTTGAACTTCCTATTTAACTCTGAGTCCAAATCCTGAGAGATGAACATCTGTGACTCTTACTGAAGTCAATAAGAACAGCAAGTGTGTATAATTTGGACATTGAATATTACAACAACAATTACAACGATCAAATAGCAACAAAGGACAAATGCATTATAAAGAGGAAAACATGACCTCAGCATCATGTGCATTTTGTAGGGCCATAGATGTTAATACCAGGAGTGATAAATGAAAGGAAATTCTATCAAGTAATTAGGCAGCCACATTTCCTCGATTTCAAGACTAATTCAAGCCTTTATCTGAGCAAAACAAAGCAAGGAAATACCCAGTTTGTTTGAAGATCACTCCTTGCTGTCTGAGCACCGAAGAAAATATTATGGCTACTATTTAACATTAATATTGCAGAAGTGCCTAGCAGCATCAACCAGATCAAGAATCTCCTGTGCTAGGTACTGTACAAACATACGGCAAATGACAGTCCTTGCCCCAAAGAGCTTTGTTAATGTATGCAGGCCTAGGGTTTTGTATGAAATGCTTCCTGACCTACAAGGTGCTAATGAGCAGCTCAGTGCTAGTAAACTCAAAGTAATGGGCAAGGTCTTGCACTGCAGGGTTTGTGGACACCAGAAAGAAATGGGCTTGAGGCAGCATCTCATATGTTCTGAATTCCTCTTCCTAGACTCTATTACTCAGAGGCATTTGCATGCAAACAGGATCTTTTGTTTCTCAAGAGTTCATCTGCTACCTATTCCTCAGCTCAATTTTTTCTCTTAATCCTCTATTTGGGAAATCATCTCCATAGTAACCAATCACCCCACCCCACCCCACCCCACCCACACACACACACTGACCAGGGTGATGTTTCTTTTCTTCTTTCCCTAGTCTTACTAAACTAATTTATCTGTTTTAAGAGGAACTCCTTCTTCTCTCCAGGTAGGCCCTGGCGCTCTCCCAGTTTCTTTCCTCTTCACTGAAGGTTCTGTCTTATCCATCTTAGGAGCATCAAAGTATAATTTACCAGCACAGTATGTAAGTGCTGTATGTGGTATGTCATGCCCTGGGTTCAGTTCCGTGCCAACAAGATATGCTGCTCCTGTGGCACTTTACGAGAATAAACTAGGAGATAGGACACTGGATTTTCTATTTGATGTGAGGTCTGTGCCTGTTTTTTTTTTTTTGTGTTCACAAGTCAGCAGCTGGAGAGATGGTTTGGTGCATGGGTCTTACCTGTCCTGTATCCTGTGTTATTCAGGTATATTGCAAATGTGCGTATTTCATGCTGAGCTTGCCACGATGGAGAGGAGCAGTTCTCATTGTTAGTGTAGGTGTTGTGGTTGTGAACGTATTTTCCCGTGAGAATAGAGGAGCGGGATGGGCAGCACATTGGGGTTGTCACAAAGGCATTGATGAAGTGAGCACCTCCCTGTTCCATGATCCGCCTCGTCTTATTCATCACTTGCATAGAACCTAAAAGAAGAAAATCATCAGCAGCTTACAAAAGGTTTTTCTTGTTTTCAGTTAAAAGAACAAGCCACAAGCTGACATGCTAAGTCTACCAGTGTCAGGCAGAGGAGGAGAAAACAAATTGCAAGTGGACAAGGACAACTATTAGACAGAACAAGCCAAATAAGGAATGTAAAATTTCTGAATACAATATTACAGATTCTTAATAGATTATAAATGTAGGGCTGGAAGGGAACTTGAGAGGTCATCAAATCCAGCCCCCTTGTACTGAGGCAAGACCAAATAGACCTAGACCATCCCTGGCAGGTGTTTGTTCAATCTGTTCTTAAAGATCTCCAAAAAAGAACTAGATAAGTTCATGGAGGATAGGTCCGTCAATGGCTATTAGCCAGGATGAACAGGGATGGTGTCCCTAGCCTCTGTTTGCTAGAAGCTGGGAATGGACGATGGGATGGATCACTTGATGATTACCTGTTCTGTCCAGTCCCTCTAGGGCACCTGGAATTGGCCACTGTTGGATGACAGGATACTTGGTCTGACCCAGTATGGGCGTTCTTATGTACTTAATTATGGGGAATCCACAACCTCCCTTGGAAGCCTATTCCAGAGTTTAACTATCCTTATAGTTAGAAAGGTTTTCCTAATACCTAACCTAAATCTCCCCTGCTGAAGATAAAGCCAATTACTTCTTATCCTACCTTCAGTGAACATGGAGAACAACTGATAACAGTCTTCTTTATAGCAGCCTTTAATATTTTGAAGACTATCAGTTTTTGTAGAGACTAAATCATGCCCAGTTTTTTTTAACCTTTTCTCATAAGTCAGTTTTTCTAAACTTTTGATCATTTTTATTTCTCTCTACTGCACTCT
This sequence comes from Gopherus evgoodei, assembly GCF_007399415.2. Taxonomy (NCBI): domain Eukaryota; kingdom Metazoa; phylum Chordata; order Testudines; family Testudinidae; genus Gopherus; species Gopherus evgoodei. The sequence goes on along the minus strand of NC_044335.1, from coordinate 18,775,760 downwards.
CTCCAATTTGTTCACATCTTTCCTAAAACGTGGTGCCCAGAACTGAACACAGAACTCCAGGTGAGATCTCACCAACGTTCAGTAAAATGGGACAACCACCTCCTGTGTCTTACATGACACTCCTGTTAATGCACCTCTGAATGATGATAACCTTTTTCACAAGTGCACCATATTGTTGACTCATACTCAATTTGTGATCCACAGTAATCTATACCCTTTTCAGCAGCACTACCGCCTAGCCAGTTTTCCCCATTTGTAGCCATGCATTCAATTTTTCCTTCCCAAGTGAACTACTTCGCATGTACAATTGAATTTCATATTGTTGATTTCAGACCAATTCTCCAATTTGTCAAGGTCACTTTGAATTCCAATCATCTCATCCAAAGTGCTTGCTACCCCCCACCCAGCTTGGTGTCATCTGCAAATTTTATCAGCATACTCTCCACTTCACTAATCCAAGTCATTAATGAAATTATTGAACAGTATCAGACACAGGGCCAATCTCTGCGGGGCACTATTCAATACGCCCTACCAGTCTGACTCTGAACCATTGATAACTACTTTTTGAGTAAATTCCTTCAACCAGTTATGCAGCCATTTTATAGTAATTTCATCTAGTCTGCATTTCCCTAGTTTGCTTATGAGAATATCACGTGGAACTGTATCAAAAGCCATACTAAAATCAAGATACATCACATCTACGGCTTCCCCCCATCCACTAAGCCTGTAATCCTGTCAAAGAAAGAAAATAGGTTGGTTTGGCATGATTTGTTCTTGACAAATCCATGCTGGCGATTTCTTATAACCCTATTATCCTCTAGGTACTTACAAACTGATTGTTTAATAATTTGTTCCAGTATTTCTCCAGGTATCAAAGTTAGGGTGACTGGTCTATAGTTCCCCAGATCCTCTTTGTTCCTCTTTTTAAAGACTGATACTGTTTGCCCTTCTCCAGTCCTCTAGGACTTTACCTGCCCTCCATGAGATCTCAAAGATAATTGCTAATGGTTCTGAGATTGCTTCAGCTAGTTCCTTAAATATCCTAGGATGAATTTCAGCAGGTCCTGCCACCTTGAATACATCTAACTTAGCTAAATGATCTTTAACTGCTCTTACCCTATTTTGGCTTGCACTCCTTTCCCCTTGTTGTTAATATTAATTGTGTTAAGCATCTGGCCACAATTTACCTTTTTAGTGAAGAAGACTGAAGCAAACCAGATATTAAACACCTCAGCATTCTTGATGTCATCACTTATTAGCTCTCCTTTTCTGCTAAGTAGAGGACCTACACTCCCCTTTGTCTCTCTCTTGCTCCTAATGTATTTAAAGAACCTCTTCTTATTACCTTTTATGTTCCTTCTGAGGGTTAACTCATTTTATGCCTTAGTCTTTCTGATTTTGTCCCTATATTCTTGAGCTATTCTTTTGTAGACCTCCTTAGCAATTCATCCATGTTTCCACTTTTTGGTAGGAATCCTTTTTGATTTTCAGGTCATTAAAGAACTCCTGATGGAGCAATATTGGACTCCTCCTCTTCTTCAAATCTTTCCTTCACGTCGGGACAGTTTGCATTTTTGCCTTTTATATAGTCTCTTTAAGAAACTGTCAACTCTCCTGAACTCTTTTTTCCCTTAGATCTTGTTCTCATGGGACCTTACCTACCAATTCTCTGAGTTTGTTAAAGTCTGCTTTTTTGAAATCAATTGTCCTTATTCTGCTGCTCTCATTCCTTCCTTCAGTGGTTCAAATACAACCAAGGTCAACAATGACCAAGCGCCATTGTTATCAATGGCTACCCTGTTTCCTGGGTGACATATTCTTCTGGACTCAACGCAGTTCTTGGTGGGAAGGCATCCACTTCAAAAAAGCCACCATCACAACTAGCACTCATTGTCTCTCTGTGCAGAGAAATCAAGGATTGAAAAGACCTGGAGAATGAGTTTCCCTCTGACTCATAAATGTGGTCCCTCTAGATTAGAATTAAAGCATATTGATGGGGAAAACTCGTACTGCTGCTGCTTGGACTATACCTGACCTAGAAGGAAGTTTAATTGGCACTAGTACGACATGCACTTAAAAAAATCCCAAATAAATAAAAAAAACTTTACATATCATCAAATCCATCCTGTTATGAATGGGAGCAAAGTACCTTACAGACAATATCAGGATTAGCATAAGGTTTCATGTTGGAGTGGAGATGGGGCTAACTTACCCAAGGTTGAGTTGGATTAATAGTTCAGCTTTAATCAATATTTCCTGCAACCATCTGGCACAAACTGTACACTGTTTCTGTCAATAATGGGTTTAGGTTTCTCCTAAGCTCTTTAGGAAGGGATTTCATTATGAAATTGCAACAGTGAGTTGATTTGATACAGGGCACATTGATACAACCATGACTCAAAATCTAAAGGGTGGTGAGAATGGCTGCAATCCATGCAGGAAATTTGACTCCCTGGTTCCATGAAGAATTTCTACTGCAAGTCTTTTCATCTTAAAATTACCAGGGCATTAGATTTCTTGAGATCATTTTGTTTGAAGATAAAAAAAATGTTTTTGTCAGGAACCTTTTCAGCTAATCAGAACTCATCTTTGTAATTCTTCATCACAGGAACGAAAGGCCATTTGTAAAACTGACTCCCCTGTGAGAGAACCTGTTATACCACACATACTAAATAGCAGTATCTTAACAAAAATAGACAAGACCTTTTTTATAATCACAAAATAGAGAAGCATTCCTCTTCAAAGCCTCTAACTTCAGTTACAATTATAACAGCCAGTTTTACTGTGTGTGAGCTCAAAAATTGCAAATGTTAGCACTGCTCTGTCTTATGAGCTTATTCAAAAATAAATAAAGCAGGCTGAAGGAATGTTTTGTCATTCCACTATTAAAATACAATTTTAACAGGCTGAAGGAATGTTTTGTCATTCTATTATTAAAATATAATTTTAACAACCTCTTTAAATGACAGAGGCATCTGTGCATAAATAACCCTACATGTTAAGTCTTCCCTTGGGGACAGTAACCTTCTTTAATAAAACTGCTGCAATGACAGACCCTATATCAACAGTCCTTAATACAAAAACATATGATCTAATCTGCTTCCCCAGCTTGAGAAATAATGCAGAGTGACAGATCAGTGGAGGCAAAAATCAAGCATACCCTTCCATGCAATCTTAAGTAGGCCAGCTTTAAATATTTTAGAACACCACTGAGCCAGCCAATCAAAACTTATTTTCTTCATCCTGCCTCCAACACAAACTTGGTGATATTAAAGGAAAATAGAAATTATATTCTTCTATGGCAGAACATCACTTGTGTGTTACAGTGATTGGAATCTCTGTAAACCATCTTCTCTCGAGTGGGAAAACCTTCCGGGATTCCATTAGTTAGATTCTGATGTGCTAAAAAACGTTATGCTTTGAAGTATCAACCTTTTATTCAGAAAAAAGGTCTGTTACAAGTCTAAAATCATAGATAATAAAGTTGCCTTATCTGTAATGGTGTGCTTTTTGGAGAACTGTAAGAAAATCTATGGTGAAAGATTTGCTGAGAGTCATCTGTTTGATGCATTCAGCTGTCCTGTAGACAAAGAGAAGCATAAAAAGTATATAGTACTAGGCTGAAGTTCTGTTTGGACTTCATGTAACATCAGCTGCAACAACTTGTTTTGCTTGATCTCTCTTCAGAGTTTATTCTACTGCTGATGTCACTGTTTATACTAATATTATAATGTGGAAAATTCACAAACTCTCTACAGACTGAGTGAGGCCTTGACATTGAGGAAACACTACAAAACTGTGCAAGCTCTGTGGCAGACACTGAGAAGTCACTCCTTTTTACAACTCTGTTTGTGTACTAATAACTATCCCCTACTATCTGAGAGTGAAGCTTTCCCTGCATTATGTGTCAGAGAGCCCCTTATCTTCTTCTCCACTGTAAATGGAGGACAGACGAGATAAAATGATCAGAACAGAGATCCAGACGTCCCAGGTACCTAGAAGCATACATATTAAGATGACAACTGTAGGGATCTTCAGTAGCACAATTTAACATTCAGAGTAGATGGTAGTCTTATGATGAGCCTTGCAATATCTTTCAGGGATATAATGAATCTGAGAAATTCATATCACAGAAGGGCTCTATTATCCATCCAAAGATTATGAGGAAAAGTGCAAAGGAAATATATATGGTATGGCCGATAGAAGCACTAGATCCCAGGAGTGTGCATGTAGGACACTTATCAAAAGTTCTTCAAATACTGCTGCACGGCAAGGCATATTAAGAAAGAGGGCTTTGTTGTACTGAAACAATAACTGAGCAGCTGTAACAGGTGCTTCTTAAAACCTCACATTTCCTATGACAACTGGCATTTGTGCACAAGCCTGAAGACTATAGAAAAAAGACAGGTAGTTATAAGAGATTCAAACACACAAACGCAGGTTTTTTGTGCATACTACTGCACATGTTTTTGAACACACATTTTGCCATGCCTTAAAAATATGCCTCACTGCATACTGTTTCCCACACATCCCCTGCTTGCTCGTATTTATTAAATATTCACACTATGACTGGACCTTCTTCTGGAGATTTGTCTGAGTACATTCACTATTACATACCCATAGCAAAGTTTATCTCTGTGTTCACATTTGCAAAATATATGATCACAGCACCAATACAAAGTATTAGTCATACAAGCGTTCAAATATTAGTCCATGAGAAACTACTTTCCTGTGCTCTGATAGTGGGATCCAGTCAAGTCTCTCCAATAATGGTATGTAATGTTAAAGATTAGATTTCCCTTTAGGTGTTAAAATACATTAACATCTTTAAAAGATATAAATATTGAAAAGGGAAATATAAAAATCTTGTATGTGAATTTAAATGATTGTCTGCAGGAGCAGAATTTATTGTGAATTCTTCAGTATAAGCCAATAGTAGAAACATGCTCAACATAAATAAATAACTTTAGCAGCTGTTTGAAGATCTAATATCGAATGTTTCATTAACTAGCATTTTATTGTCAGAGATCATGCAATTAATATAAGTTTTTGGCAGCTACACTTGTTAAAGAGCTTGAATTAATCTCCAAGTGACTTTATCTGTTTTTGTAGCTAAATTTGGGAGATACCTGTAAGTGGACATGTCTATTCAACCTCTGGAATGTTTATGAATGCTCTCATAAACATTATGCTTGCTTTCTATTTCTATTTACCCCCAATTTTCCCTCTTTGTGCTTCTTTCTTTTAAAAGCTGCCAACAGATCACCTCTCTCTATGTAGGAAAACTGCCAAGCACATTGTCCACTTGTGCCAGATTTGTACTTATTCAATAGGACATACATCAACAAGTTACTCAGATCTCACTAACACGAAGTACAGTAACTCCTCACTTAAAGTCATCCCAGTTAACGTTGTTTCGTTGTTAGGTTGCTGATCAATTAGAGAACACGATTGTTTAGGAGAAGAACATGGGGCCGCGGCTTCCAGGAGCCACTCCAGCAGCTCCTCCAGAGCGACTGTACCACCCTCAGCCCTGCCCACTAGGGTGGGCATCAGGCTCAGCGGCAGCTGTCCTGATTGTGCTCTTGTGTTCTAAAAATCGGGATGAGGGTGGGGGTAATAGGAGCCTATATAAGGAAAAGCCCCCAAAATCGGGACTGTCCCTATAAAATTGGGACATCTGGTCACCCTTGGCGCGCACACTCCCAGACTGGAGATGCAGACAGCTGCGTGGAAGGGATGGGGGGAGGGCTGGGGGTGGGAGTACAGCTGTGCTGGAGGAGTTGCCAGCATGGGATGTTGGCTCCTGAGAGCGGCAGCCCGTTTCTGCTCTCTTCACCATTGCGGTTCCCAGGGGAGCCCTGCAGTTCTACGAAAACCAATTTATATCTGTGAATATAAATTTGTATCCACGCAGGGCTCTAATTCTCAATCTATTTATGGGCCACATATGCAGCTCTGTGTGTGTTATGTATGGACCATATCCACACTATGTGTGTGTGTATACACACACACACAAACACAATCTGTACATCTACAAAACATAAGGTTTAGTATGTGTTATATGGCAGCAATACGATTCATATTGATATAGTACCTTTCATTTCAACACTGGCAAATGTCTACTAAGAGCATTTTAAATTAGCAAAATAAATCAAAATATTACTGTTACAATTAATTTGCTGTAAGGGTGTCATGGCATGGTATATCGCCCCCGTCACTTCCGTGTTGCTGCTGGCAGCACAGTTGGGCTGAGCACCCGGAGAACATGGCTGTGGAGCCTGCCTACAAAGGTGGGGAGGCCTGCCTGGTGCGGGGTGCCCCGCAGCCAGGGAATGTCCCCCCTATGCACCCAGCCCGCCAGTCAGGAACTGTCCCCCATGCACACAGCACCTGCACCTAGGGACTGCCCCCAAGCCTCTCCCCAGACTGTCCTCCAGCCAGGGAATGTCCTCCCATCACCCAACCCCCCAGGGACTGTCCCTCCCAGCATCCAGACCACCTCAACACTGTGTTAGCCTGCCATGGGCAGCAGGTGAAGCTTCCTCTTCATGAGGCTAGCCTCTTGCCCTGCCTCTTCTGGCCGAGGCCCCACCCCCACGGCCTCAGCTAGGGGCGGGAGGAGGCCGAAAGCTCAGCCTCAGCTGGGTTCGAGCTCTCAGCCTCAGCTAGGACCAAGGTGGAGCTCTTGGTCCTGGCTGGAGCTGTAAGCCCAGAACTTCTCCCCTGTTCTGCCCATGGCCCCTCCCCATTCTGCCCTTTCCCCTGCAGTTCCACCCCTGTTCCCCCTCCCTGAGCCTCCTGCTGGTTTCTCCTTCCCACCCCCGGTGGCTCCGAGACCAGAAAAGCTCTGTGCCCCGGGAAGTGAGAACTCCTTCAGCCCAGGGTGGGGGGAGATTTTTCCAGAGCCCCAAAATCTGCCACTGTGCCTCGCCCCAAGCAGCACGAGGTTTGGGGAGGCTTAGCATCTTCCAGCCTGCATTACGTGTTGCTCATGATGTTTGTCCTGCAGAGACAGGGTACTCTGTCCAGATCAGAACCCCACTCCTCCCCACCCGGGACTGGCTCCTCCAGCATCGAGTTCCTCCCCTCCCAAGGGACTGCTCCCCAGCCTACCCCAGCAACTGTCCTCAGCCCCCTCCAAGGACTGCCCCCCCAAGCATTCAACCCCCATCCAGGGACTGTGCCCCAGTACCTAGCTCCCCATCCAAGCACTGTCCCCAGCCACCCAACTAGAGTCTGTACCCCATGCACCGGCTGCACTCCCCTCCCCATAGCCCCTGCACCTCTCCCCACATCTGCTGGCTTCCAATCTCCACTGCAGGTAGCTGAGCTGTGCAACCTGCATGCCTGCCTGCCGCTGCAGTCCTACTGCCAGGAAGTCTGCTCCAGTGGAGGTCACTGTATCCATGGTCCTGCAGGGTGGGAGGTGTTAATCACCCTGGCCTCCTGCTGATGCTGCTAGGCCCAATCCTGCTGGGGGAGGAGGGGGCTGATGTCACTGGGCCTCATCCTGCCAGGGGGGCTTGATTTTTGCACCCCTCCTATGGGCTCTGCACCCCAGCAGGTGCTCCTCCTACCCCATCCCATTTATGGCCCTGAGGATATCATGGGAGCTGCAGCTGTGTGCTGATTGGGCCATAAGCGGTCTACAGGGTGAGAACCACTGACCTATTGTAACTGCAGTAATATGATATTCAAACCTCAGTCCAAATTAAACTGGAGATCCTGGGATTTATAATGCATCGGACATCAGCACTATGACAGCTTGGATTCTAATTTTCCAATTAGATTAATGAATCTCTGGGTGTAATTTAAGCCTTTTCTACCACCAGTATATTTCGTCTCTTTTTACCCATATACCAACTTGTTCACTACTCAGTACAATTCTCATAATTAGGAAGACAAGCCACTAAGCATGCCTGTTCCAATAGTTGACTAAATGCCTCCTCGGTCTTCTGAGAGGTCACAAGAAAGCAGTTATCTTCTCTCATTTATATCCAGTACAGCACATTCCAAATCCTTTGACGCAAGGATCGTGCAGTCTTTTCATCAGACCCTCCCTTGTTTCAATCCACGGTTAGGGTTTGGTTTCCTGAGTAAAAAGTATGATTAACAGCAGAACAAATAAAAGGGAAGTTAAGCCCCTTTCCTGAATGCTCTGAATCTCCTTTTGGGAAACCACACCTGTTACTGCTATATTGTTAAACACACCTTAGGTTAAAATAAGGGGAAGGCTGTTTGAACCTGATATTGCATCCTCTCTCCTTTCACATCAGAAATAGCCACAAAACAATCTCTGCAGAAAAACAAAATGAAGTTACATGCCAACTCTGCCCACCAAAAGCACAGCTTCCTTCTGAATTTCCTCAGAAATACTGGTAATCTTTGCTGTGCTCAGTTTTCTAAACTGCACCTCTAAACATTTCCAAATTTTTGTTAGCTTGCATTTGCAATCTGTAGACCAAACTGTAACTGACATCTTGTTTCCATGTTCCTGAATGCATTAACTCCAATACTCATAAACAGCAGTATGGATAGACAAATTTGGCCAATTTAAGAATAAAAAATGATCTCAAACAAACATCTGGTCTCATCAAGCCATTAACTGGAATATGATAATATCAAATCTCAGCTTCATCAAATGCATTTTCTCCAGCCGGACCCTAATTTGTGTGGACAGATGCCCAGTGTGCTTGAAATTGGAAAGAGACATCAGATTACCTGAGAAAAGAAGTATACTGCCCAGAGGACATTAACAATTGCATCAGAGACAGGCAGGCGGGCATAAAACAGAAAGTGATAAATTTTTTAGGACCACCCTCTGGATTTTGGTCACATGAGACTATGAGATAATGTAGTTGGCTTTTTTGGATATGCATTATTGAAACTGGTTTGTCTAATTGTGAAAAACATAACCATCATTCCAAAAAAACAAACAAAACCAAACCTTTGGAACCTGCCTCACTTAAACTAATGTTTTATTTCTTATTCTGTTACACCAGAAAACTTTCTAGTTACCTTTTGAACCAAGTGACAACTGGGATACAGCTTATGACATGCAGAAACACTGATAAAAAGAAAAGTATCTATAAAAGCTTTGTCATGATGTCATCATACACTTTTGGTTTAGAACAGCAGCTGTCTCTGCATAAATCAAAATTCCTTCATTTTATTACAATGCTCCACCTTTCCCCCCACAATTTGTTTTCTCATCTACTATACTGGAAATTTGCTTTAACACCACTCAAAAGAAACACAAAACAGATTCTATCCCCTCAACTTTTAAACAGACATGGGCTCCATAAATCCATTTATAAATGTACCTAAAAAACTACTCATACAAAACTGCTTTCTGGTAATTGCTTCTCACTATATGCAACATTCTGCAAAGATATAGGTTAATTTTTCAGCAAGCTTCTCAACTTAATCATTATGTCAAATCATTAAGATTAAACAAACCTTTCTTTGCTTAATCTTCTTTCCTCAACAATTACAACTTCAACTAGTGGAACAGATGATCACAGCTGGATAAGCAGGTAGAATCTTCTGATCCTAAATGATCTTGGCAGTAATCAAATACTTATCTTCGTGGGAAAAAGCCCTAAAAGAGTTTTAATTTCTTGGAATACTATTAAATATGGAATTTAGAGATGAAAAAACAATGTGCTTCAAATACTGCAGTTTCACAAGGAAATTGGGTAATTACATGAAAAGCCAGTTATGTATCTAACCTACCATCTTTATGTGCAACTTCCCAGCTTGTGCACATAACATTAATAAGCAAATTGAAAATAAACATTAAAAATCAGAGTTTTGTTTCCCTACCAAAGCAGGATATAACCCTCGTGACAGAACGTATCAAATCTTATATTGATGTTACGTTTGCTGTCAGTGAGTTAGTATATTACTAGAAAATATTTTACATATACAGATAAAAGTTTTTACAATATTTTACCACTTGTTCCTTCTATTATACATTTCACACAGAAAAAAAATTGTTTGCAGGTTAGGGATTAGATCCTGTTCTCTGCTGCACTGGTCAAAATGTTCATTTACACTAGAGTGTCTGAGAGCAGAATCTAGCCCCAAGCAAAAGCAATGCCATATCTGTGAGCTAAAATACTCTGGCTCTTACCAAGTTCTACATCCTGATCATCAGTAAGAATGAGAATGATGTTTGGACGGATGTTTCTGCGGTCCCTTTGAAATCTTCCCTTCAGACGCTGATTTAATAGGAAAGCTGAACTTCCATACAGCATTGATAAAACAGTCATTATGAATAATCCAAGAACAATGCTAGGCTGTGCCATATTGTGCTGATTTTGCGTTCTCTCCAAACAGGTGGGTTAATGTCTTCTATTTCCTCTTTACTTGCAGATCTAACGTGGGGAGAGGGAAAACAGGTAAGCATTTATGCAAAAACAATAAATAAAAAATGTTCCCATTTATCAAAATCTTTCATATGAACAAGGAGGTTCTTTTTAAAAGGCTATGTCCACATATACCTAAAATACCCTAAGTCCCCTAAATGAGAAACAAAGTACTTGCAGTTTTTCATCCTGTTAGAAGTAGAAACATTCACAACTTGCAAGAGTTTATCTAAATTTTTTGAGACATTTTGTTGAGTGCTGAAAGTTGGCAAAAAGTTAAAGGAACCCAGCAGAGAAAGAAACATTTTTTTTAAACAAAATGATTTAAAAAAAAAATGTAGCCAGGTACAACTAATCAGAAATTAAAATAATATACTAGGAGTACTGGATCTGTGAGCTACAATAGTGCAGGGTACTTATCCATAATGTAAATTTAAGGCCCTCTGGGTACTTTTGACTAATATAATTTTATTTGCTGAGTCAAAAAAAATCACCTTTAAAGGAACAATGTATCTAAATAGAGATTTTTACCAGTATTGTGGTAAAACCTGTTGAGTGAACAACGTGTTTGTCTTGTGAAGTCACAACGGACATAAATTACAAGCCAAATTCAGATCTAGCATAAGTTGCTGCAACTCGATTTCAATTCGAAAGCATGTCCCTTAATACTAGGGCTGAATTTGGCTGTATGGGCCTAGACATGGTGGGATGATTTTAGGCTAGTGTTTCAGCACTAACTCTGAACTTCCTGGCTTTGTGGGTGGCAATCATGTTATTTCAAAATGGACATGGAGGATTTACAGAAATTTGTTGCTGTTATTGATTTTCTGTTAAAGTAATAAATAAGCATGTTCTGTATTTACAATCTGAATTGTAGCCCTACACTCTCTTATCACAAGACACACTGAGAATTGTCCTATTGCCTAGAACTGCTCATGGCAGTAAGGATTATGCCCAGAGGTAAACTGTTTGCAGCATCAGTCCCTAAGACCCTCATCCTGCTCCCACTGGAAACAACAGCACAGCTCCTATTGATTTCTAAGCAAGCAGGGGCATGCCCTAGATGAACGAACATTGAGACATTTCTTAAATTTCAATGCTGGTTGATAATCTTTTGGCCTAAGGAATTTTATTTTGCTAATAGAAGTCAAAGTACCCATAAGAAACTATAAAGAGAATATCAAGAGCTAATTATTTCATCCCATCAAATGATCAATGAGTCAATTTTTTATTAATTCCCTATGTACCGGCTTTCTCTGGACTTGTGCCAGTGAGTTCACATAGTGCAGTGGAAATCAATTAAAAGTGACACATGGGAAACTATCTGCCTTTTGTAAAGACCAGAAGTGACTGAGTAGAAAAAGCCCAGCACAATGAAAGAAGCTTTATGTTCTATCCATAAAGCAAGTTAGAAATTTTCCCTCTCCTAGTAGATTATTTCATACCAATATCATCAGATCATCGCTACCAGAATTTGTTTCTTGGGATAAACCTTGATTAAGACTGTTCTCAAGCCATGACAAAACCACTGCTCTGAGAAATTACACACAGTTTCTACACTCATGAGGAGGGAAGGAGGAAGGAGCACAAGATTCTTATTTTCAAACTAGCAGATATCTAGCTGTACAACGATACAATATTTAGCAAGGGCTATTTCCCAATTCATATACATAGGTTGACTTTTCAAGCCTGGTCTAATTATTCACCCCAGCAAGTTTCTTTACGATTCATGGGTGAATTAAATCAATTTCTGCAGAATCTAAGATTTTATTTAAAAGAACAAATTCAAGCCTGTGTGGTTATGGGGGGAAAAAAGTCTTCCTAAAACTGCAGGCTGACTGCTCTTGTACCTCTGCTCCGCCTAGAGCTTTGCTAAGCTATGACAGAGTGCACACAGTCTTGTCAGTTTTCATTGCTCATGTTCAGAATTCAGCCTGCAGCAATAAAACAGGATAGAATCATGTCAGTTTCACAGTGCAAGTACTACTTGGGAAAGTCAAGAGCAGTGATAGAGGCATATCCTAGAGCTGTTCACTTGGGGAGGAGGAATCAAAAGGTTGGGAGGTGCACATTAGTAGAGATATTCCCTCCTGAAGAGAGACAAAAATTCTGATAAACAGAAATGTGTATTAACAAAACCCCACAAAACTGACGATCTGTCCATTCCCATTACATAGCCCGCGTTTTTCTGAAGACATGGGATTTACAAGAGATCATTTAATTTTTTGCTTGGGACTAGTCAACTGAAGGCTGTCTATTACTGATGTATCTGACAATGCTTCCCTTCCCCCCCATCAACTGGATATGGGATTTATGCACGAGTGTATTTTGCATTTTATTTCTTCCTTAAAACAAATGCATGGGAATAACTATATGACCTCACTGTTGCACTCTTTTCCCTTCTCCGCTCCCCTGCCCATTCCCTCCCTGCTATTTATTACCCTAATTCATTGCGTCACCTCTAAAATAAGACAATAAGCACTTTGGGCCAGGGACTACGTCTTCCTATTAAATTCTTAGTAGATTTTGGGACACTGAAAAAACAACCTATACAGAGGTGTCTCCAAAACTTTTCTAGTCACAAAAATGTATTTACAGTTAAGTTACCGTTATCGCCAAGAAAATAGGAAAAATACTGCATGTTAAGTTCAGCAGGCAACCTCTACCAAAATAATTACTTTCATCTTTGCCCTTCTCTGCTTCAGATGTTTAAACTATTCTCAGATGTTATGACCCTGTTGTTATCAGGATAAGAATTCCTCCTAGATACCCCCTGGAACCAACTCAAAGTATACAATTATGTCCAAAACTCGTATTCATAACTGGGTAAAAAATTAACATAATTTACAAAATAACTCTCTATTTTCTGAAATTTGTGTATTCATACAAGACAGATAGGCCACTCCTTACTCCACATTTGCTGTGAAATCTAATTAACAGCTTTAAGTAGCTTATAAAATGGCAGCAGAAGTATCTCACATTCATAGTGGTCAGATGCAGTCTATGAGTTGTGACAATACTTTACAAAGTGTCACAGTTGAGAACGTCTCTTCAATTATTAGTGAACTTGGTGAGAGAAACAATATGTCAAAGACAAAGTAGTTATTAAAATTCTCTTTCATTCCTGTTTGGAGGCTTGGTTTACTGTGTGTATCAATGTTGGCCAAAGAGGGGCTTACAGAATTTTACAATGTCTGCCTTCATCTGCCATTTCTACCTTCATTTTTAATATGGTGCATCTATGTGTAATGATGCATTTTTATTTCAGTGGCCCAGGTGATCTGGTTCTTTATGTGCTGAGACCTGTAACCGCTGCAGGCCACATTCCCATGTAATAGATGGGGACAGCTCTAATCTGTGCTGTTTCTTATGAAATTAGGTGCACCTCTTAGTTTCTCCTAAATTACCCATCCAAATGTAGCAAAGTTTGATCAGCCCTGTTTATATGTAAGGACCATTAAAACCCTAGACATTTTTCTTTCAGAAGAGACAGCTAACTGAGCTGTGGTAAGTCTGTGAGCATCTCCAACACAGAGAGGCCCATGGTGGGAAAAAAAAAGAGAAGAAGAATGTTCTCCCCCCACCACCACCCTATTTGCCGTAACAAATCACTCCCTCCTTCATAGGCTGAATTGGATACAGATGCCTCCCCTGTTCTTAAGATCCTGCCAGTTGGGGAGCAAGATTACAGGCAAACTCAGTTCTCCTGTGTGGGAATGCAGAATGTTACCACTAAGTCAGTGGTTCTCAACCTGGAGTCCAGGGCCCCCGAGGGGCCACGAGCAGGTTTCAGGGGGGCCACCAAGCAGGGCCAGCATTAGACTCACTGAGGCCCAGAGTAGAAAGTTGAAGCTCCACCACATAGGACTGAAGCCCAAGGCCCTGAGTCCCACCCACTACCCAGGCTGAAGCTGAAGCCAGAGCAATGTAGCTCTGTGGGGGGCCCCTGGCAACTGCCCAGCTTGCTACCCCCTGATGTCGGTCCTGGCTTTTACATGCAGAAAACCAGTTACTGCGGCACATGCTGGGGCGGGGGGGGAGGCTCAGAAAGAAAAAGGTTGAGAAGATGCACTAAATCACATTTATAAATGTTGACGGAAGGGGCCTTTTTAGTGTGTTTATTCTATTACAGGACATAGATCCAAATTCTGCTCTTGAGGGATACCTCCACTAGGGAAATTTCTGAAAAATGTCCCTCCACCGCCGTCATCAACCCAGCAGTCCTGACTTCAAATGCTGGGTTTTTTTACACCACATTGATTAAAATCGCTTTGCACAAGTCTAACAGCTACTATGCTGAAAACTGTAGTGAATAATGCTGGGCTATATGCACCTAGCATTCTCTATGCCAGGGATGGGCAAACTTTTTGGCCCGAGGGCCACATCCGGGTATGGAGGGCCATGAATGCTCATGAAATTGGGGGTTGGGGTGTGGGAGGGGGTGAAGCTTCCAGTTGGGGGTGCAGGCTCCAGAGTGGGGCCAGAAATGAGATCAGGGTGCAGGAGGAGGCTCCACGCTGGGGGTGGAGTGAGGTGGGAAGATGAGAGCTCCAACTCAGGGTGCGTGGTCTGGGGCGGGGCTAGGGATGAGGGGTTGGGGGTGCAGGAGGGTGCTGGGACTGAGAGGTTTGGAGGGTGGGAGGGGGATCAGGGCTGGGGCATGGAAGGGGTTGGGGAGCAGGCTCTGGACAGCGCTTACCTCAAGCAGCTTCTGGAAGCAGAGGCATGTCCCCCCTCCGGCTCCTATGTGGAGGCATGGCCAGGCAGCTCTACGCCCTGCCCCAACCACAGGTGCTGCCCCTGCAGCCGCCATTGGCCATGATTCCAGGCCAATGGGAGTTGCAGGAGTTGCACTTGGGGGGGAGCATGCAGAGCCCCTTGACTGCCCCAGGTGTAGGAGCTGGAGGGAGGACATGTCGCTGCTTCCAGGAGCCGGGCAGAGCCACGGCACGTGCGGAGTGGGGCAAACCCCCGACCCTGCTCCCCATCTGAAGCGGTGCAAGCCCTGGACCCCACTCCCCGGCGGGAGCTTGAGGGAGGGATTAAAACATCTGAAGGGCTGGATGCGGTCCCCAGGCCGTAGTTTGCCCATCCCTGCTCTATGCAGTTACCAGTGGTGCAACTGAACCAGCCTTAGGGCTTGGCTACACTCAAAACTCCAAAACGCTGCTGTGGGAGCGCTCCCACGGCAGCGCTTTGAAGTGCGAGTGTGATCCCAGCGCTGCAGATACTCCACCTCCCCGGGGGGATTAGCTTGCAGTGCTGGGAGCCGTGCTCCCAGCGCTGGGGCACTGTTTACACTGGCGCTTTGCAGCGCTGTAACTTGCTGTGCTCAGGGGGGTGTTTTTTTCACACCTCTGAGCGAGAAAGTTGCAGCGCTGTAAAGCACCAGTGTAGCCAAGGCCTTAGAGATAGTGGGGAAGTACTTCAACTGTCCCTAGCATGAATACTCCTATTACACTAGTGACAGGTTTCAGAGAGGTAGCCGGTTTAGTCTAGTCTGTATCAGCTAAAAGAACGAGGAGTACTTATGGTACCTTAGAGGCTAACAGATTTATTTGAGTAAAGCTTATGCTCAAATAAATGTATTAGGGTTTGGTTACACTTGCAGCTGTACAGAGCTGGGAGTTAAAGCTGTCTTCGTACAGCTGAGCAGGGAAAGCGCTGTAGCGTGGCCACACTGACAGCTACCAGTGCTGCAGTGTGGCCACATTTGCAGCGCTGTTGGGAGTGGTGCATTATGGGCAGCTATCCCAGTGTTCAAGTGGCTGCAATGTGCTTTTCAAAAGAGGGCGGTGGGGTGGACTGTGACAGGGAGCGTGGGGGAGAGAGTGGATTTTTGGAGCTGACACTGTGTCAGTTCCCTGCCTTGCAAGTTCTGATCCCTTCCCCCACCCCTCTCTCATTCACTAAATGCAAATAGCCTTTTGTTTTTTTCCTCACAGACCAGATAAGCAGCTGCTCCGAAACGGACTCCCCACCCAAGCCACACTGCTTCTCTCCTCAAGTCCACAGCTAGTGTTTGCATTCATCCCTCTGCCTGCCTCTGCTCGAGCAAACGGTAGCTGTGTTTGTTTTTTAGATAAGTAGTTCCAGAAGCCCTGAGTTCACAACAAAACAAAGAGGCACCACAACAAAACAAAAAGAAAGAGTTATCTATACTTAAAAGCATTATGGGAAAATTCCGGAGGTCAGTTAGAGTGTAGTAAGATTAATCACTGTTTACACTGGCGCTGCAGCACCAGCGCTGTTCTCTTTACTTCCCTTGTCAAGGGGGAGAACAACCAGCGCTGTAGCCAGGGAGATACAGTGCTGTATGTGCCTTGCCAGTGTGGACGGGGAGTAAAACTGCGCTGTAAAGCCACCACCAGCGCTGTAACTCTCCAGTGTAGCCAAACCCTTAGTATCTAAGGTACCAGAAGTACATTAGTATAATAAGAATGAGTAGTAACTCCCTTAAAGTAAAAAACAAAAAATACAAAAAAACAAAAACAAATCTGGATTTACCCCCAACAAAGCTAAGAACAGAATCTGGCTTATGTTGTACTGCCAAAGACATAATACACAACACACAACAAATTATTTTATTTTGTTATGAAAAAATAAAAAGTAACATTTCAACCACTCTTTGAGCTTATAACGCCATTAATTTGACATATAACTAGAAGCATATTTATAAAATAACTGCATCTCAAATTCACTTTTATTTATTAGATTGATTTAAAAATGAGCATAATGCAAAACAGTAATTTAAAAAAAGCCACTAAGGCATGTTTGACTCATTTAGCAGCCATAAACAGGAAAACAGCATGTAAGGAACAAAGGGTAGCTGCACAATGGGGAAAATATGCTAGCAAACAGCAACTCACACTTGATAACTGATCTGAATATGTCTGGAGCCAACACCAGGTGCGTTATTTAAGCAGACTTAGGTGTGCCATTTTTGCAGCGTTTAGAGGCATGGAAATGCATTGTGTGGGATCCATTCCCTAGCAGCCATCCCGACTAAATAAGCATGTTTATCAGTTTACCAATTAAATGGTTTCTACTGTACCTCTGTTCTATTAACTCTTGGACCACTATTGCAGATCCTTGCATTCATGCATAACAACTCTTTCATACTGATGCATTCAATCAGCTATAATTTTTATTTAAGACCATGTTTTGCAAGTTATATCGCCTACATATAAAATTGCATTTTACACTTGGACGGGGAGGATTCCTGTTTGCATTCAAATAGGCTTGCAGAAAAAAAAGTCATACTGAATCATGATTTTTGCTGTAATCTCACAACATATACTACTCTTTTTTAAAAAGAAAAGATTAACGTTTTCTAAATATTTTTTCAAAGAGTTACAAATTTGAATTTAAAAGCGGACACAAAAAGCCAAAGCCCAAACCCAGGGCTAACCTTGACTGTTGAAGGTTACATCAATAGCATATGCATGAACTATGGCTAGGGTGACCAGACAGCAAGGGTGAAAAATCAGACTGGGTTTATAGGAGCCTACATAAGAAAAAGAACCAAAAATCGGGACTTTCCCTATAAAATCAGGACATCTGGTCACCCTAACTATGACTAAATGTCTACCATTTCTTTAGAGACACAAGGTAGGTGAGGTAATGTCTTTTATTGGACCAACATCTGTTCATGAGAAAGACAAGCTTTTGAGTTACATAGAGGTCTGGGAAAGGAACTCTGAGTATCACAGCTAAATATAAGGTTGAACAGATAGTTTAGCGCAGGGGTAGGCAACCTATGGCACGGGTGCTGAAGGTGGCACGCGAGCTGATTTTCAATGGCACTCACACTGCCTGGGTTCTGGCCACCGGTCGGGGGGGGTGCTCTGCATTTTAATTTAATTTTAAAAGAAGCTTCTTAAACATTTTAGAAATCTTATTTACTTTACATACAACAATAGTTTAGTTATATATTATAGACTTATAGTAAGAGACCTTCTAAAATGTTAAAATGGATTACCGGCACGCAAAACCTTAAATTAGAGTGAATAAATGAAGACTCCGCACACCAAATCTAAAAGGTTGCTGATCCCTGATTTAGCGTAAGTCATTAGCATGTATTCTAAGGGACCACTCAAGGTGAAGTGGCCCACTAACACACCTGTAGCCTTAGGACAAATAGGGGGATAACTGGGTTACAGACTGTTGTAATAAACCATAAATTCTTTCTTAATTAAGACCATGATTTTTTAGGGTCTAGCAAAGTTGTGAATTTAAGCTCCCAGGCTCGGCTTTTGAAAGTTTTGTGTGGGTTTACTTTGAGGATGAGAACTGATTGATTACTCTGTATCTGACCTCTCTGTGAAAACATTTCCTTAGAAAGCCAGGACACTGTCACAGCTCCAAATGCTTATGAGAATATTAAATTACATATTTAAACAGATTGTTTTGAATTACTTTTGTTCCCTTGGTGAGCACTGCACCCAGGGCTCAAACTGTTAAGCATTTAATAAGGGGAAAATCTTTCTCCACACACTAACCTTTGTTTTAAATAAAAATTTCCTGTGATTCTAACATTCAGTTACATTTTTTGTAAGAAGTGCTTTACTGTTAAACACAACATTATTCCATATTAGTATTCAGTAGAGCTACAATATAAAGAACTCACACTAAGATTCTTTGATATGAGCTAGTCCTCATACAGTTGGAGTTTTATTTCGCTCTCTGTCCACTGAAGTCCATTATAATAAACAATTTTTCTACAGCACATTCACTTCTGCCCCAGGAACAAACTAACAGAGAGGACGAGTATTATTTCTCCTCTAAATATACCCATATTTGCATATTTATTAAGTACAACTTTAGGGTGATTTTTAAGAATAAACTTTAAGAAATTCGTATTTACTGCAGCTGAGAGGAGATTTGGAAATACAAGGGAAGAATGAATGAATATAGAGCCAGCATGCCACAAAAAAATGACAGCCTTAACAAAAAAAACAAGCACACAGAGACAAATCTATTCAGTGACTAAAGATTTTATATTCTAGTATACAGAAAAAATAAGATTTTCAAAGCAAGGTGGGTTTTTTAAAACCCCGAAGCACATGTGGAATTATTAAATGAAAAACTAAGTGCTATTATACAAACGACTGTTTCTTGCAGAGATACCTCCCAGCATCTGGTACTTAAACCTTCCCTGGTTTGGGATGAAACATGGAATCTTTAGATAAATACAGCACAAACAAACTGTCCTAGCTTCCTGCCGCCCCGCCATTCCCCATGTTGAGGGCACAGACCTGCACGCTGTGCAGCCCCCTTCCAGTGCAAGTTTTAATCACTGAGGATCCTAGGCTTTTATAAAAGCCCTGCCAGGCCATATCACAGGCAGATCTGATTGTGTCCCATCACTGCCAAGTGCAGCTAGCCACACTCCACCCGCACCCAGCAGCACTAGCCAGGTGCACCCCAGCTGTGCAGAGAGCCCACAGCCCCAGAACCCTACCCCACAGGCCACAAGATCCCCACTCCTTGGGCAGCAGCAGTGCTCTGATGAAGGAGGCAGGTCAGTATCTCTTCTTGCCCCCTGCTAAGCTGGGGCCAAGCGCCCAGGCTGCTCCCCACCTACACAGTCTGACCTACTTGCCAGCCCACACCTGTCTTCCAGCCCATCTGCCATCACTCTACCCCTATATCTCATCTTCCCCTTAGAGTTGCCAATTCTGGTTGGATATATTCCAGGTTTCAATAGGACATATTCTTTAATTAAATATTAATCTTTAATTCCTGGAGACTCCAGGACAATTCTGGAGGGTTGGCAGTACCTCCTAGCCCCTCTCTTCACCCCACAACTGCTTCCATTTCCTTCTCCACCCTGACCCCCCCCCCGTTCCTGAGCCTACTCCTGCTCCCATCTCCTCCCCTACCCCCAAACTCCCCATCCTCCCACCTCTACTCTCCCCACCCCAGCCCCGCTAAACTTTGGGCTCGCCCCTCCCCCGCTCTGCAGGAAGGCTCTGGGCAGCTCTCCCCACCACAATGACCTGCCAACGCTCCCCACCCTCCACCCCACTTACCCGGGCAGCGAAAGCGCCGCAGCAGCCGGCGGCTGAGTTCTGCATGTCCCCTTCCCTTGCAGCACCACCTCCGCCTCAGGAGCAGCTCAGCCTCCCCGCTGCAGCAGCAGCAGCGCTCGGCCGCCAGGAGCCCCCAGTGCCGGGCATGGCTTCCCGCACTCCTCTCCCAGCCGCCGGCTCAGTCTCCTCCAGTCTCCCACCCCGTGCGCCGGTGCTGCCAAGCGACCTCCTGCCTGCTCCCCCCACACGGCGCACACGCGCGGCGCTGGATCCTTGGCGGCTGCTCTGCCGCCGGAGCTCAGCTTTGCTCTGCTACAGGCTGCTGCACAGAGCCGGGTTTAAATATCACACACAGCAGAGCCAGGTCCCCGGCGCAGCAGCCAGCTCTGTACTCCTGCCACGGCCCTGGCGGTGCTGAGCAGGGCTGAGGAGAAGGTGATTAACCCCTGGCACAGGGCAGCAGCTGGAGCCCATTTCAAACCAACCTTTCAGGGGAAGAGATGGGCGTAGGGTGTTTTTTTTAAAAAATAATTTTAAAAGTTCATTGAGCTCCAGAATCCTCCTCCCAGCACTGACGCAATCCCCAAGCGGCTCAGAGGGAGGAAACCCGTTCCCCCAGCACTTGTTCAAAGTCCAGCGGCTTACAGCTCTGCCATAACTTGGCTTCGTCTCACAGACACGATTGAGTGCTCGCTCGGGCTGCGTTTCTCTGCACGGACACCCACCCACACAGCCGAAGGAGAGAGCTGGGAGGGGGTTTATGCAGCAAGATGGACAACGCCTTTAGAACAAGTCGAATATTCAGAGCACTGCTGGAGTTTATTGGGTCTGGCACTCAGGGATAAGAGCACTGCACAAAAAAGACAGAGGATGTTTAACATGCTGCCGTACTTTTATCCGTGTTGTGTTTCAAAAATGTACTACCTAGGGTTTGATCCTGCAAACATCCATGCATCTAATTTTACTCACCTGAGTAATTAAGTTCAATGGACTGCTCATGTCGCTATACCCACAGGAGTAAATATTTCCCGGATCAGAACCCTTAGCCTAAAATATTCCAAAATGACTAGCACTTTGGGATGCCTAAATTGCCATTTGAAAGAGGCCTGATTTTTAAAGAGTAGGTACTCACTACCTTCTGAAATTCAAGCCTTTCTGGAGTGTCTCATTTTGGGAATGTAAAAATTAAGGTGCCCAACACTTTTTAATTTTTAAAAATATTGAGTAAGATCGTTGGGGTAGGTTCCTGTATGCACCTAGCACTGTACAAACAAAAATAGATCCCTATTCTGATAAGAGTATCTGGACACTACTGTGACTAATATTAAATAGTTTTTACTGGCTAGTCTGTATGTCGCATGATGATTTCTTCTTAACTATAATCATTTCCAGACTAGATCTGATGTGTTAATAAATGTTCTTTTAATCTGTTTTCAAAGTGGCCTTCAAGCATCCCCATGCTGCAATATATAGTTATGTTTATCTCAGAACAATATAGTATTTGCTATGAAATCTCATCCTGAACTCACTGCAAATGAGACCATAGGCCACAAACCCAAACCTATATGTAAATTAACTTTCACTATCTTATACTGGCATTCATAGCCAAAAACTGCATCAAATATATGCATCTGAAAATAAAATGACATTCTGTGTTTATGTTCAACATGCTGCCATTCTTTTACCATAAACTGGTGCTATACTCAAGGAGATTTATACATGGTTGAAAATGGACAGGATATAATTTTCCTGTTCAAAGAGGACAATGAAAGAACAGAAATAAGTAACAGGTTAGAGCAAGAAGACCCTATCTTATTCCGATTGAGTCAATGGCAAAACATGTATTAATTTAAATGGAAGCAGAATCAAGCTGAGAAAACAGTGATCGTTCCTACAATCCGTCTCAAAGAAAACTGTCTAGCCTAGTACTAACCCATATACTCCATGAAGTCTACCAAGAACTTCACTAGTAGCCAATCTATTGCTATATGGAAAGAGCTCAAAATGCTACGGCAATGGGCAGCAATCCAAAAGCCTGAGACACAGAAAGAACTAGAGACTGAGATGATTTTAAAGCCACATAGGGTTTTAACAAGAGATTCATGTTGAAACTGTACATAAACCGAATGCATTACCTCCTCCCCCCAAAACACACACACACACGCTAACCTGGTGACAGCCTTAACTCAGACTTTATTTGATACGCTTCATAGGTTCACACCCTTTCCGTTACAGGATGTTGATCTGCTTTAAGCTATACCAGTAAAGCTGAAATGGACAGGATATAATTTTCCCATATTGGTATAGTTAAAGTGGTACACTCTTCCTCCTGCAGATGTAGTTACACCTCTAGAAATGTAGTATAGCTAATGCTCATACAGGAAGGGGACTAAGCTATGCCAGTGCAGGCACCTTTATAACCAGTATAACTGAATCAAAACTAGAGGCTGTACTGGTATAATTATATCAAATAACACCAAAAATAATTCCCCTAAACCACCAGTTATGCAGGTACTAAACCTGTGTGTAGACCAGGCTCAAATAAAACCAGCTTTATTATTTGTAATAATACTTTGCTCTATCTTACATAGGAAAGTTGCTCATGAGGGGAATTTTCATTAAAATAGAACTGTGACCGGTAAAGAGATTTAAAATAATAAAGATAATAATAAAGTGATGATGTGAATATAATCTGAATTTGATCTAACATCGTCAGAAAATCTGTCACAATGGCTCTCCCAATTTAACAAAAGGGTATAGTCTCCTCTCAGTGATTTCATGTAATTCCCATTAATGTTATTGGGAGTTATGAAAGTGCATTAAGAGAATAATTTATCCTCTGGTTTGTGACAACCCTGTGAAGTGGATGGTGCTTCCATCTCATATTTCAAAAGGAGTTTGTGTTGACTCTGTTACAAACCACAATGGAAAAGCTATGTGCAGACTGAATAGTTTTCCAAAGTTAAACATTTTGGTGATTTCAATTATTTTTTTCCATTGCCAAAAAGAGCGTAGATTGTTTTAAGGTTTTAAAGGAATTTAGAACAGTTTATCAGGAGTTTCAAGGAACAAAAAGTCTACATTCTTGGTAAAATAATGGTCTCTATTGTCCTACAGGTGCACAGGGGAAGAAATTAAACATCTTTTTTAAGTGGAAGAATTTCTCTCCATTCACCAATTGGAGAAGATAGTCCATGGTGATTTAGAATGGTCACACTAGATCAGGCCCTCGTCCAGCTACTTTGGTATATTACCTCCAAAAGAAGTCAATACTTGATGGTTCAAAAAAAGTAAAAGAGCAACGTCTCCTACTCCTGTTCCCATAATGCACCTAATCTCAAACAAACCATCCCAATGTGTAGAAAGAATACTAAATATGGCATGCGACAAGCTTGGCTTAACAGTGAAATCTTTGCTGATCTTAAACACAGAAAAGAAGCTTACAAGAAATGGAAGATTGGACAAATGACCAGGGAGGAGTTTAAAAATATTGCTCAGGCATGCAAGAGTGAAATCAGGAAGGCCAAATCACACTTGGAGTTGCAGCCAGCAAGAGATATTAAAAGTAACAAGAAGAGTTTCTTCAGGTATGTTAGCAACAAGAAGAAAGTGTGGGTCCCTTACTGAATGAGGGAGGCATGTGGAAAAAGCTGATGTACTCGATGCTTTTTTTGCCTCTGTCTTCACAAACAAAGTAATCTCCCAGACTACTGCACTGGGCAGCACAGGATGGGGAGGAGGTGACCAGCCTTTTGTGGAGAAAAGTGGTTAAGGACTATTTAGAAAAGCTGGACGAGCACAAGTCCATGGGGCTGAATGCACTGCATCTGAGGGTGCTAAATGAGTTGTCGGATGTGATTGCAGAGTCATTGGCCATTATCTTTGAAAACTCATGGCCATCAGGTGAGGTCCCGGATGACTGGAAAAAGGCTAATGTAGTGCCCATCTTTAAAAAAGGGAAGGAGGAGGATTGGGGAACTATGCCAGTAAGCCTCACCTCAGTCCCTGGAAAAATCATGGAGCGAGTCCTCAAGGAATCAATTCTGAAGCACTTAGAGGAGAGGAAAGTGATCAGGAACAGTCAGCATAGATTCACCAAGGGCAAGTCATGCCTGACTATCCTAATTGCCTTCTATGACGAGATAACTGGCTCTGTGGATGAGGGGAAAGCAGTGGACGTGTTATTCCTTGACTTTAGCAAAGCTTTTGATATGGTCTCCCACAGTATTCTTGCCAGCAAGTTAAAGAAGTATGGGCTAGATGAATGGACTACAAGGTAGATAGAAGGCTGGCTAGATCGTCGGGCTCAACAGGTTGTGATCAATGGCTCCATGTCTAGTTGGCAGCTGGTATCAAGCAGAGTGCCCCAAGGGTTGGTCCTGGGTCCGGTTTTGTTCAGTATCTTCATTAAATGATCTGGAGTAGGGGTAGGCAACCTATGGCATGTGTGCCAAAGGCGGCACACGAGCTGATTTTCAGCAGCACTCTCACTGCTTAGGTCCTGGCCACCGGTCAGGGGGGCTCTGCATTTTAATTTAATTTTAAATGAAGCTTCTTAAACATTTTAAAAACCTTATTTACTTTACATACAACAATAATTTAGTTATATATTATAGACTTATAAAAAGAGACTGTCTACAAATGTTAAAATGTATCACTGGCAAATGAAACCTTAAATCAGAGTGAATAAATGAAGACTCACCACACCATTCCTGAAAGGTTGCCTACCCCTGATCTGGAGGATGGCATGGACTGCACCCTCAGCAAGTTTCCAGATGACACTAAACTGAGAGGAATGGTAGACACACTGGAGGGTAGGGATAGGATACAGAGGGACCCAGACAAATTAGAGGATTAGGCCAAAAGAAATCTGAGGTTCAACAAGGGCAAGTGCAAAGTCCTGCACTTAGGATGGAAGAATCCCATGCACTGCTACAGACTAGAGAGCGAATGGCTAGGCAGCAGTTCTGCAGAAAAGGACCTAAAGGTTACAGTGGATGAGAAGCTGGATATGAGTCAACAGTGTGCCTTTGTTGCCAAGAAGGGTAATGGCATTTTGGGCTGTATAAGTAGGGGCATTGCTAGCAGATCGAGGGATGTGATCATTCCCCTCTGTTCGACACTGATGAGGCCTCAACTGGAGTACTGTGTCCAGTTTTGGACCCCACACTATAAGAAGGATTTGGAAAGAGTCCAGCAGAGGGCAACAAAAATGATTAGGGGGCTGGAGCACATGACCTATGAGGAGAGGCTGAGGGAACTGGGATTTTTTAGTCTGCGGAAGAGAAGAATGAGGGGAGATTTGATAGCTGCTTTCAAACTACCTGAAAGGGGGTTCCAAAGAGGATGGAGCTAGACTGTTCTCAGTGGTACCAGATGACAGAACGAGGAGTAATGGTCTCAAGTTGCAGTGGGGGAGGTTTAGGTTGGATATTAGGAAAAACTTTTTCACTAGGAGGATGGTGAAGCACTGGAATGGGTTACCTAGGGAGGTGGTAGAATCTCCTTCCTTAGAGGTTTTTAAGGTCAGGCTTGACAAAGCCCTGGCTGGGATGATTTAGTTGGGGATTGGTCCTGCTTTGAGCAGGGGGTTGGACTAGATGACCTCCTGAGGTCCCTTCCAACCCTGATATTTTATGATGATTCTATGATTGCGTAACACTGGACAGAATAAAAACATTTGACTAACATCTTGTAGTATGCCATTACACTGCTTGCTGTTTGCAAGTGTCGTGTAGCTGTGCTGGTCCCAGGATATCAGTGAGACAAGGCATGTATAAGTTCTTTGTTTTTTGGACCAACTTCTGTTAGTGAGAGAGACAAGCTTTTGAGATCTGTGTAACTTGAAAGCTTGTCTATTCGATGAACAGAAGTTGGTCCAATAAAAGATATTATCCCACCTAACTTGTGTCTCTAATTAGACTGCCTGTCATCATTTTACTGTAGCTTGACTAGCTGCAAGTTACTAATTACCTAAAAATTATTTAATCCATTATAAACTATAGCCATAGCATTGGAGGCACATGAGTAGTGTATAGGCAGCAGGAGGTGAGGAAAGAAAGGAACTGAAATTAGAAATATAGGTAGTGGCAATGTTGTGCAAGGACTTGGATGATTAAGAGGAGAGACCTGAATATGAGAAGGAGCCAGGAAAAGAATTCAAAGAGGGGAGTGACAGCGATTTTCAAAAGTACATTTGAAGTAGAAGGCTGCATGATGAGATGTGAGTAAGCCAGAAAGTGGGAGGTTATAACAGTCCACAAGAGATATGCCAAGGCATGCACAGGGGGGGCTGTTGTGGAAAAGGAGAAAGGAAAATCTAAACTTTAGATATGTTATCATGAAAGAACAGATAAGAGTTTTAGCAAGATCCTGGATATGAGGAAGAGAGAAAAGACTCAAATGGGACACATCTGTTTGGGTAATGGGTCAGGTGGTGTGGTTTTCAACAGTGAAGGAGGAAGAGGGAGTGGAAAAGGCTAGAAATGAGAAGGCTCTCTTGTCTCCATATTTAATAAGATAGTGGGACATCTCTGTAGAGATGCAACATTGGACAAGGGTGGTGCTGGTGATGAAAAAGCCTCTCCCGTGGGCGAGGAAGGACAGTCCAGTGGTTAGTTCCTTGCTCTGCTATACACTTTGTGACCTTAGGCAAGTCACTTAAGGCCAGTTTTTCGAAAGATATTTAGACATCTAAAGATGAAGATAAATGTCTGGTGGGATTTTAATATATACCAAGGTGTTTATCTCCTACTGAAATCAATACGAGCTTTTACATAGCCTACTAGGTTCCCAACTGTATTTTTAGGAAGTCAAACACTTTTAGCAATCTGTCCCTAATGCTCTCTGACACACCTTATTTCACAAGTGAGGGTAAATACATTCAATATTGAGAGGTGCTCAGATACTAACATAAGTACCTGAGATAGTACTGCCCTCTCTCGGGCATCAGCATAGAGACAACAGTTGGAACTATATAAGCAAGCCGAGCACCCTGGGAGACAGTTCCAGGCACCCAAGGAAATGGAGAAGCATCAGCAGGGAAGTAAGAGGGGAACCAAAAAAACCTGAAGATATAAAAATAAAGGATGGACAGTAAGTGAGGAGGAGGAATCCCTGGTGCAGAGCATTTACTTTTCATTGTTCACAAATTTGTTACTCTTTAAATGCACTGAATGTTGCCTTCTCACATTATATAAGAAGTCAGAATGTAAGGGTTGACATCCACATTTAAAAAACCCCAGTCTATTCCCTTATAATCTTTCTCTGTCTTGGGCGACCTACACCCTCTCTTTGCTATCCACTCATCATACATAAACCCGACGAACAATTAGCTATTTTGGTCACCCTTCTGTGCACCTTTACAGGCTCCCCTCTGTTTCTTGAGCTAAAAAACTAACAATAGGGCCTGATTCTGATCTCACACCTGTTTTATACTAGTGTAGGTTCATTGACTTCAATGAAATTATTCTTGATTTAGACTAGAATCAGTGAGATCAGAATCAGGTCCTGTATAGAGTTTCACTTTTTTTTTTTAAATGAATACAACGTATACATGGTCTGCAAGTATAAACATTGCTTTAATATAAATCAGAAGCTTGGCAAGTCAGAATGCTTTTACAAGGAAAGAAATAAAATGAGCTGAGATTTAATTGCTCAGTTCCTTGATCGCATGTGTTGCATATGCTTTAGACTGTGGACTGTAAGATCATCCCACTAAATATAATTTTGTGGTCAATTGCTCCAGTATTATCATTTAGACTGAGGTTGTGCTGTCTGTAAAAATTCAACCATATTAGGGAAAAAACTGTTTATATGTCTCGAGGTACATTATGAAAATGGAAAACCCAAACAGCCATGTCATGGTATAATTCCCCACTCTGAACCTTAGCGTCCAAAAGATGGGGTACCAGCATGAATTCCTCTAAGCTCCATTACCAGCTTAGAACCTGTAGCTCTGCCACCAACCAGGAATTACAGTGCCTAGTACACTCTGGTCCCCCCAAAACCTTGCCCGGGGACCCCCAAGACCCAGACCCTCTGGATCTTAACACAAGGAAAGTAAACTCTTTCCCTCACCGTTGCCTCTCCCAGGCTTCCCCTCCCTGGGTTACCCTGGAAGATCACTGTGATTCAAACTCCTTGAATCTTTAAACAGAGAGGAAAATTTACCTCCCCTCCACCTCCTCTCTCTCCCTCCCAGACTCTCCCTGAGAGAGAAAGTAATCCTAACAGAGAGAAAATTAACCTCTCTCCCCCTCTTCCCTCCTTTCTCCCCACTAATTCCCTGGTGGATCCAGACCCAGTCCCCTGGGGTCTCACCAGAATTAAAAAAAAATCAGGTTCTTAAATAAAAGCTTTTAATAAAAGAAAGAAAAACAGTAAAAATTATCTTTGTAATTTTAAAATGGAATAGGTACAGGGTCTTTCAGCTATAGACACTGGGAATACCCTCCCAGCCTAAGTATACAAGTACAAATGAAAATCTTTTCAGCAAAATACCAATTTGAACTCCTTCCAACCAAATACACATTTGCAAATAAAGAAAATAACCATAAGCCTAACTCACTTTATCTATCTAGTACTCACTATTCTGAACTTATAAGAGCCTGTATCGGAGAGATTGGAGAGAAACCTGGTTGCACGTCTGATCCCTCTGAGCCCCCAGAGTGAACAACAACCAAAATCTAACAGCACACACAAAGACTTCTCTCCTTCAAGATTTGAAAGTAGATTTTCCCCTGATTGGTCCTCTGGTCAGGTGACAGCCTGGCTCACCGATCTTGTTAACCTTTTCCAGGCAAAAGAGATATGAAGTACTTCTGTTCCATTAACTCTTAACTATCCGTTTATGACAAGCTAACAAGAGCAAAGAAAAAAATATTCACATTGCTCTACTGATCCAGCACTGACATAATGCATTTCTATCTTCTACATATATACAGATTATATATAGTCTAACATTTTTACTTAATTGCAAATTATATGGTACAATTTAGATATTGATATCTAAAACATTTCCATTAATATATTTTTAGTTTGTAAGGTAAATGCCATAATTAAGCAAATATAAATGTTGTTAACCCAGACCACCACACAGGTTACACCAAGGAATGTTGATAATTAATCAGACAGTGAAGGTGTTGGGGAAGCTCATAATCACACCAAAAGCTATAATCACGAAGAACATTGAAAAATGACAATTCATCAGTGATAAATCTTCTCTAGAAATCCAGTAAAAAAATATAAAACATTATTACTGATTAAATACAAAAATGTAAGTAGATTGAGTATGAAACTGATCAATATGATTCAGAGGCGCATCTGTAAATTTATACAGAGAATGTAGATTAATGGTCCAATAGCTTCATAAAAGGAAAAAAAAGGGGGTATTTAATTGGCAAAAACATGATCTTTGTGGGTATGTACTGTTTTGCTTTTCTTTTGCAAATTGTCCCACAAGCCATTTTCAGACTAGCTAACGTGTGATGATTTGATTTTTTAAACACAATTCAATGGGGTGCAAATTCTACCTAATATTTTGACATTTGGATGCTACTAATATGGAACAGTGGACCAAGAGTGTTTAATTGATGTGTCATTTAACATGAGCAATGATTAGTTGTAATTCATTGCTTCGTCACTCGGTGGCATATGACTGCAAAATGTAGGAGAATTTAAGAGAGGGATGTTCTAGTTAGAGTGAGTGCCGTAGAGAGGCCCATAATGGCACCTTTATTTAAACAATATGCATATTACATAAAATTATAATAAACAATTCTTAGTGCAATGCTGCTCTGCACTCCTCTGATACCAAGTGTCAGACTGATTTGAATTGATCAGGACACACAGTTGAATGAATGAAAGAACCAGGGATGGATTTAAGCAGCAGGCCCAGCTTTATTAACTAACATTAGGGAGAGGCACTATGTGACCACTGTCCACTCTCACATAGTAGGCATTTAAACTGGGTCCAGTGCAGGGTTACAGAGCTCCCACCATACCACCACTAACTCAGAGCAGAGCCTGTTCAGACTGAGGCCTGGTCTACACTACGCATTTAAACCGATTTTAGCAGCGTTAAACTGATTTAACGCTGTACCCGTCCACACTACAAGGCCCTTTATATCGATATAAAGGGCTCTTTAAATAGGTTTCTGTACTCCTCCCCAACGAGAGGAGTAGCGCTAAAATCGGTATTACCACATCAGATTAGGGTTACTGTGGCCGCAAATCGACGGTATTGGCCTCCAGGCGGTATCCCACAGTGCACCACTGTGACCGCTGTGGACAGCAATCTCAACTCGGATGCAGTGGCCAGGTAAACAGGAAAAGCCCCGCAAACTTTTGAATTTCATTTCCTGTTTGCCCAGTGTGGAGCTCTGATCAGCACCGATGGCGATGCAGTCCCAAATCCAAAAAGAGCTCCAGCATGGACCGTACGGGAGATACTGGATCTGATCGCTGTATTGGGAGACAAATCTGTTCTATCAGAGCTCCTTTACAGAAGATGAAATGCCAAAGTGTTTGAAAAAAATCTCCAGGCTACACAGTGCTGCGTGACAAGCGTAACGGAAAGCCAAAGAATCAAATGGACGCTCATGGAGGGAGAGAGAGGGTACTCCAGCTATCCCACAGTCCACAGCAGTCTCCGAAAAATATTTACATTCTTGACTGAGCTCCCAATGCCTGTAGGTTCAAACACATTGTCCAGCGTGGTTCAGGGTATAGCTCGACAATTTACTCCCTCCACCCCCACATGAAAGAAAAGGGAAATAAATCGTTTCTTGATTTCTTTCAATGTCACCCTGTGTCTACTGAATGCTGCTGGTAGACGTGACGCTGCGGCAGTGAAGAGCAGTATCCGCTCCTCTCCCCTCCCCGGTGGCAGATGGTGCAGTAGGACTGGTAGCCGTCCTTGTTATCAGCCCGTGAGTGCTCCTGGCTGGCCTCAGGTGAGGCTGGCCGGGGGCGTCTGGGTAAAAATAGGAATGATTTCCGGTCATTCCCAGTAGATGGTACAGAACGGATGGTAACTGTCTTCATCATAGCAACTGGGGACTGAGCTCCATCAGCCCCCTCCCTTTCCTGTGTAAAGAAAGGATTCTGTACTGCCTGGACTATCATAGCAGCGGGATGCTGGGCTCCTCTCCCCCGCACCGCTTAATGTCCTGCCTGGACTGTCATAGCACGGGGAGGCTGCCTCCCCCTCATTTTATCTCACTAACAAGTCACTGTTTCTTATTCCTGCATTCTTTATAACTTCATGACACAAATGGGGGGGACACTGCCGCAGTAGCCCAGGAAGTTGGGGAGGAGGGAAGCAACGGGTAGGGTTGTTGCAGGGGCAACCCCCGTGAATGGCATGCAGCTTGTCATTTCTGCGGGATCTGACATGGAGCAGCTATGCTCTCTGATACACTGGCTCTCTAGTACACTTGCCCCATATTCTTGGCAGGACTGACTATTTTTAGATACCATAAAGGAGGGATTGACTCAGGGAATCATTTCCATTTTTACCTTTGCGTCCCTGGCCGACCTCAGCCAGGGGCACCCATGATAGCAGCAGACAGTACAGAACGACAGATAACCGTCATCTCATTGCCAATTTACAATGGCAGCAGACGGTACAGAACAACTGATAACCGTCTCTGCTGTCATGCAAAAGCAAGTGAATGCTGCTGTGCAGCGCTGCAGTATCGCCTCTGTCAGCGACATCAGGTAGACATACGGTGACAGTAAAAAAAAAGCTGAACGGGCTCAATGGTTGCCATGCTATGGCGTCTGCCAGGGCAATCCAGGGAAAAAGGGCGCAAAATGATTGTCTGCCGCTGCTTTCCCAGAGGAAGGAATGAGTGACGACATTTACCCAGAACCACCCACGACAATGATTTTTGCCCCATCAGGCACTGGGATCTCAACCCAGAATTCCAAGGGGCAGGGAGACTGCGGGAACTATGGGATAGCTACAGAATAGCTACCCACAGTGCAACGCTCCGGAAATCGATGCTAGCCTCGGACCATGGACGCACACCACCGAATTAATGTGCTTAGTGTGGCCGTGTGCACTCGACTTTATACAATCTGTTTTACAATACTGGTTTATGTAAAATCGGAATAATCCCATAGTGTAGACGTACCCTAAGCCTACAACTCTGCTCACTTCTGAATCCTCTCACTCTCCTGCCATGGAGATAGTGGTGGTGGGGTGATAGAGAGAACCAAGGAGAGACTTCAGTCTGCAAAGACTTCAGGTCTCCCCTTCTCTTATTGACACACTTCTGGAAACTGACCATCTTAGCCTCTATCTGCACTAGACATCAGCCACAAGTGGTGACAAGCTAAGCAGTCTTACCGTTCCTTATATTAAACTTTCAAGTCCTATTCTATTTAACCCAACTATGCCTCCACGATCCTGCAAGGAAACCCATCTGACCACAGCCAGTTTGGCCCAATGGGAAAAATTTCTTCCTGATCCCAAAACAGGTCATCAGTCAGACCCGCAGCATCTTGAAAAACACATCTCCTATACTACAACTAAGAGGATGGAGGCTTGGCAGCTAAATGGGCTAGAGGCCCTTCAAAAGCCTGGGGAAGAATGTAAATAGATGGAGGAAGGGAAAGCATGAGAGCCAATCAGTCCAACCAGTTCGCCTAGATGGGCCAAAGGGGGGCAGAGGTGTAGGAGGTGAAGAAGTAGGAGGTGCCCAGCTCTTGCCTTGCCAAGCATGAGTTCTCACATCACCCTCTCTTCTGGGCATTATCTCACCCCTGCTGTTTTGACCAAAACCCCTTCCCATTGAGGGAAGGGGACACAATCATCACACACTAAAGCAGTATACAATTTTGCATACAAGACTTCATCTCCTTGATCTGTTCAAGTAACAGCAAAACCACATTCCAACATGCATTTGAACATCTTCACTTGCCAACGTAAGCCACTGACCACATTTGATCCTCACTTTTCTTTCTCTTCTACATTTCTCTGAGGGTATGTCTATACTGTGAAGTTGTCGACAAAACTTTTGTCTCGGGTACTTAAACTCCCTCTGCCCTCCAAAAAACAAAAGCCAATGCAAGCGGCAGTATGAAGCACTCTCCTGCCGAGAGAGCTAACGCCATTCACGGGGCTGGAAGTATTTTGTCAGCAAAAGTGCCAACAAGTACTGACAAAGAGCATGTTGACATAGCCTTGTCACTAAAGGCTGCATGGTGTAGACAAGCCCTGAGACGACTTATGTGATAGCCCTAAACAAACATATAATTGGAGCCTTCTTTCTGTTCACATGAGGAAAGCTATTTCTTCTTATTTACTCATATATCATACCCTCATATGTTCTGATCAAGTTAACTGTCTCTTCTCCTTTTCCTGCTTCCCCAAACATTAAAGGTCACCGCATACCTTCTTTCTACAGCAACATAGATGGATATTCTGGCCTATTTGAAGGTTTACAGCTTTTAGCTGGACTTTAAGCACCAAACTAAGAAACTCTAGGGAAGTATGTGCACAAACTCTTGTGTGCACAAATCTGGTCAAGCTATTTTCTTGCGCAGTTACCATAAGATTGCCCACACAATCATGGGAATTACACAGCTCTTGGTACATGGTAATGTGTAATTATTCAGCAAAGGTAGCTAAACAATTGCATACCTAACATTTTCAAAAACCTGGCCCACAAACTATATTTGGTATTTTTGGCCTTACAAACAAGTAATCCTTTTGATTCTACTCTGGGGCATTTTTTTGGATCCTGAGGGCAGAGATTAACTTTGGAGCACCCATGTATCATCTTTTAAAAAATCAGAAGACATTAGGCTGAGTTCTGTACTCGTTTACAACGTCTCAGAAACCACTAGCTATGGTAATCACACTTTTAGTCCCTTATGCTGGATGGTGGTCACTAAGGTTGTTTGCTTTTTAATAAAAATGACATGCTATGATTACATTATTTAATATTCATTCCTTTGGCGATCTCTAACATTTTAATTGTAAACCTGATCTCTCCCTCTACCCCTTTTCTGTTTAAGAAAAAAGGTGCAAAAGCATCTTGAGATGATCATGTGAATGATGGGTTTTTTTAATCCTTCACAAGCAATTTCAGTTTGGTTATAAAACTGTCCAAAGCACAAAAAATAAGTCTTCACGCACCTTCTCTGATCACGGTACAGCATTATCAACTATCATGTTTGACTACTGTCAAATATGAAAGAAAAATCTGTCATACAGATTCCTGTACTCTGTCTCGACTAACATCCTGATCCTCCATGTAATTAATCATTTTATTTCCAACCTTTTATTATTTCTATTGCATAATTACACATTTGGGTGATTTATATCTAACTGGGTTTTCTTGATGTGTGGAACATTATAGATGCCAACTGAGCCCTTTTGTTATTCTACACTGTCACTGAGTTATTTGTAGTTATAATTTTTCTTTTCATTTGATAAGATGATACTCAGTTCTAAGTCATTTCTCTAGATTTATGAGCTGTCTCCTTATTTGCCTATTTAAAAAATTTAACTCACCATCATTAGAGAGAACATCAATGACTGCAACTGTATTTGGCAAAAAATGAAATTAGTCCTTTTAAACATGACTTTGCGGATTTCTAAATTTTATTCTATACCACAGCTGCCCTTGTTGGCTTGGAATAAGTCTTATTTCAGATTCCAGTTATTACTTGAGAACCATGAGTCTGATCTTGCACAACTGAAGTCAATGGGAACAGGATAAGAGCCCACATTTCTATCACTGAAAAGTGTTTTGCATTCCCTGTGAAATCTGTTCATTTCTCAGCCAGACTTTTCAAATACACTCAGGTCCCATTTAGACACCAAAATGAAGTGGACAGATGTTCAGAAGTGCTCACCACCCACTGGGAACAGTTCTGAAAATCTACCCACTTCTGTTTAGGTGCCTAAATAAGAGCTGAGGTTTTTTTTCAAATCTAGCCCTACACATCCTTATATCTTTCGCTTCAGCTAGCTGACTCCTTTCACCTTTGTCACTTTCCAGCTTAATTACAACAATGACCTGTGGAAACTGGCTAATACTCAAATTGTTGTTGGGGATTAACTATTTTCCTATAATTTAGGGATGAGGGAGATTTTCTCACTGCTAGGAGACATGGTTGAGCCAGACATGCCTCCTCCTTCAGCCTGATCTGTAGGCACAAATCATGGGTGCAAACTGAGAACCCATTTTTGAATATTTGGCCTGTAGGTTTTCTAAGCAAAAGGTCCTAAGGTTTTCTAACCAAAGTGAAAACATTATTAGCAGATTACAGTGTAATTATCCAAAGGTTACATAAATTAAGTTTAGGATTGTTATGTTGTTAATGTTGCTAATTGAGTGTTGATTAAAGTATTATATGCGTGTTTATGGTACAGTATAAAGTACAGTCATGAGCTGGAAAATGGAGGCTCATTTGGTTGATTTCTTTGCACCGAAACAGGTCAAGACAAATTTCAAAAATGACAGCTTCCAGCTGAATAGACAGAGGGTGATAAAGCCTCTTTGGTGAGCCTATGTGGAACATTTTACATAAACAGCTCTTGCTATGTGGCAATGTGTAATTCAACCTGAAATTTCCAGATTTTTGGCTTGCATACCTAAGGTGCACAAAAGAAAGATGATGAGCCAAATTTTGTTTCCACTTACACTATGATAAATTCAGAGTAATTCCATCACCATAGAATGCCTTACCAAAAATAAAGTGTTTCAACCAGTGAAAGTATGCCATGATTATTAAAATACCATGATTCCTGCTTTCTCTCTATAAATGAGAATGTATTCAAGATTGAGTCCAGTTTTATGATTTAAAAACCTATAAAATGCTTAAAGCAATTTTTTTTTAAATGTTGGGCATAACATTACAGGTCTCATTTCTACATGCTAGACAGAAAAGGAGAGAAAGAGATATGCAAATAATATCTCAATCTCTAGTTGACTGAGTCAGAAGCACAATTAATTGTATCCGGTACTATCTGTCCAGAATGTTTGTTTTTAAAAGCTGTATAGGTTAGTAGATGTTTAAATTTTA
Organism: Gopherus evgoodei; assembly: GCF_007399415.2. NCBI lineage: Eukaryota > Metazoa > Chordata > Testudines > Testudinidae > Gopherus > Gopherus evgoodei. Next base: position 18,739,309 of record NC_044335.1, on the reverse strand, counting down.
TAGTAGTATGTAATCTGCTGAAAGGAAATTACTGATACTTCAAATGCCAACAACTGAGGAAAGTAAAGAATTAAATTTTTGTAGCTATTACTAGTTTGCCACAATACAGTAAAAGCATGCCATAAAATCCATTTTTATCGGATCCATATTATATGCAAGAGTGGATCTATTATCTTCTTTTCAAGTTTTATACGCCTATACCATGCATTTATTTTCAGCATTACAGTGTTTTAAAAACCTCACAAAGAATGACTATGATACCACATTATGTTATCATTTGAAATTGATGTAAAAGCATTTGGGGTCATTTTACATTTATCTCATGCTCTTCATAGGGTATATTTTCAGACAGCTGAGTATCAGCTTCCCTTCTTACAGGAGCAACTTGTGCCTAATTTTGCAGAAGCAAAATGAATCATGGGCACAAGTTTCAGTCCATGTGCCTCTAAGTACTTGCCTTGAGTATGCACCTTTAGTTATGCAGTTAGTGGCATGCGTACCTAGATTTGCACCCACAATTCAACTGTGGATACAAACTGTTCCCCTAAAAGGGGTTTTGAAAAGAAAGACCTAGATGTCAGTCAGTACAAGAAACAACATCAAACCAGAGATTAATGACACATATTAATTGTATTTATTGTGGAGAAGATTTTCAAAAAGCACAAAAGGGTGTCTCAACACCCCAAGCTAACTCCCCTTTGTCCCTTTGAAAAATCTCTCCCTTCTTCTTCTTCCTTCCATATATATAACAGAAATGGATCTGAAACAAAACCTTGTACCTGAACTCCAGCTGGGTTTGGGGCAGAGTTTGCAGCTCAAAACTTTTTCTAAAACAGGCCAATTCCAAAACACCTCAAACCAAGACAGTTTTGATTTGGGATTCAACACCCCAAGATCAGTATTGTTCAGATCTACAGCTCCTGCTTCTGTAGTCAAAGGAATTGGAAGTTTTGATTCAGTCCCATAGCTCAGACCCAGGGTTTGAGCCCATCTCTTATTTGTGGATAAAACTAAAGTATCAGAGTAAAGAGAGTGTGAAAGCCTCACAAAAAGCAATACCAGTCTTTTGGAACATGCCCTAGTCAGATTTGCCAAGTGAACCCAAATGTCTTTAATTTGGGTTCTGAAGACTCAGTTGCTGCTCTGGACTGACATTCAAGAGCGTAAGGAGCAGATGGTCAGGCACTTCCCCATGCAGTTGGCTCTCTCTTGCAATCCAAACTGTAACCAGAGTGATGAACTGTCATTGCAAGAGGATGACATTTACATCAGGACATTATATTATCAGATTGTAATGCTGTTCAAATTTGGGATCACTGAAATCTGTGGTCAATTTAAAGTAGGCTGTCAAGCGATTAAAAAAATAAATGATGATTAATCATGCTGGTAAACAATAATAAAATATCATTTATTTAAATAGTTTTGATGTTTTCTACATTTTCCAATATGTTGGTTTCAATTACAACACAGAATATAAAGTGTAGGGTGCTCACTTTATATTACAAATATTTGCACTGTCAAAAACAAAAATAGTATTTTTCAATTCCCCCATTACAAGTACTATAGTGCAATCTCTATCATGAAAGCTGAATTTACAAATGTAGAATTATGCACCAAAAATAACTGCATTCAAAAATAGAACAACGTAAAACTTTAGAGCCTACAAGTCCACTCAGTCCTACTTGTTCAGTCAATCACTCTGACAAACAAGTTTGTTTACATTTGCAAGAGATAATGCTCCCACTTCTTGTTTGCAATGTCGCCTGAAAGTGAGAACAGCCATTCACATGGCACTGTTGTAGCTGGCATTGCAAGATATTTACATGCCAGATGTGCTAAAGATTCATATGTCCCTTCATTCTTCCACTGGTTCTGCTCGATAACAATCCAAAGCAGTGCAGACTGATGCATGTTCATTTTCATCACCACCAGCAGAAGGTTGACTTTCTTTTTTGGTGATTCGGGTTCTGTAGTTTCCGCATCAAAGTGTTGCTCTTTTAAGACTTCTGAAAGCATTCTGCCTTCTAAAACGTAAGAGTGACGAGGTGTGCAGTTGAGATTCTTAAACCTTGGGTTGAGTGCTGTAGCTATTTTTAGAAATCTCACATTGGTACCTTCTTTGCGTTTTGTCAAGTCTGTAGTGAAAGTGTTTTTAAAACAAACATGTGCTGGGTCATCATTCGAGACTGTTATAACATCAAATACATGGCAGAATATGGGCAAAACAGAGCAGGAGACATACAATTATCTCCCAAGGAGTTCAGTCACAAATTTAATTAATGCTTTTTTTTTTTAAATCCACGTCATCAGCATGGAAGCTTGTCCTCTGGAATGGTGGTCGAAGAATGAAGGAACATATGAATCTTTAGCATATCTGGCACGTAAATATCTTGCAATGCTGGCCACAAAAGTTCCATGCGAACGCCTGTTCTCACTTTCTGGTGATATTGTAAATAAGAAGCTGGCAGCATTACCTCCCTTAAATGTAAACAAACTTGTTTGTCTTAGCAACTGCTGAACAAGAAGTAGGACTGAGTGGACTTGCAGGTTCTAAAGTTTTACATTGTTTTGTTTTTGAGTGTAGTTATGTAGCAAAAAAATCTACACTTATAAGTTGCACTTTCAGGACAAAGAGATTGCACTACAGTACTTCTATGAGGTGAACTGAAAAATACTATTTCTTTTATCATTTTTACAGTGCAAATATCTGTAAGCAAAAATATAAAGTGAGCACTATATACTTTGTATTCTGTGTTGTAACTGAAACCAATATATTTGAAAAATGTAGAAAAACATTCAAAAATATTAAATTTCAATGGGTAGTCCATTATTTAGCAGCATGATTAAAAATGCTATTAATCACAATTAATTTTTTTGAGTTAATAGCATGAGTTAACTGCGATTAACCGACAGACCTAATTTAAACCTGAAAAATCTTTGGCTTTGTCTAGATTAGGATGTAAGGACATGGTGTTACAATGGAATATGATGTGCAATTCTTGTCTCCCATGTTTAAGAAAGATGAATTCAACCTGGAACAGGTGCAGAAAAGGGCTACGAGGATGATCAGAGGAGTGGAAACCTACCTGTAGCAGGGTGGACCACTGCTCCGGCCCTGAAAGGGTTAAAACAGCCCTGGATAAGGGCTGGGGCTGGAGAAAGCAGCCTTTTAGGCTGGGCTGATTGGGGGAAGTGGCAGCAGCTGGGGCCATGCCCCAAACTGAGCAACAGGTCCTTATATAAGGCAGAGAAGCCAGAAGCACAATCGCTCTCTCTCTCTAGTTGTAGAGGGAGATGGACCTGGCTGCGGGGAACTGGAGACTGGGAGCCTAAGTGGAGCAGGGCTGGGGGAAGGCTGGGGAGTTCCTGCCTGGAGCCCAGGCTGCAACCTAGCTTTAGGCCAAGAGGTGCTGGGGGCTGCAGGAGGCAACCCAGGGGTAGGCCAGGGCAGCAGGTCCAAACCCTCTTTGTCAGTGATGAGTTGGCTGATACTGCAGTCTGCCCCAGGGCATGGGGCTAGACAATGACTGGCAGTAGCCATACACTGAGGCAAGGTGGGAATAGAGGGCGGGGGTTCCCTAGGGAGGGGAGGCCCTGAGAACAAGGGGTCACTGCCAGGGGGCAGCACCCTATGTAAAAGGGCACCGGGGTCCAGGGAGGGACACGGAGCCAGTAGCTGGAAAGGCGGATCACCGGCCTGCAGAGGGTGCTCTGGACACTGGGCTGAGCTAATTCCCAAGGACAACCAGTAGGAGACGCTGTGGGGGTGAGTCTGACCCATCTACGCTACCTTATAAGAGGAGACTCAAAGAGCTTGGCTTGTTTAGCCTAACCAAACCAAGGCTGAGGGGAGATATGATCGCTTTCTATAAATATATCAGAGGAATAAGTACCAGGAAGGGAGAGGAGTTATTTAAGTTAAGCACCAATGCTGACACAAGAACAAATGGATATAAACTGGCCATCAAGTTTAGGCTTGAAATCAGATGAAGAATTCTAACTATTAGAGTGATGTTTGGAACAGCTTTCCAAGAGGAGCAGTGGGGCAAAAAGCCTAACTGTCTTCAAGACTGAGCTTGATAAATTTATGGAGTATGAGGAGACTGCCCACAATGGCAAGTAGCCAGTCTACAACTACTAGTAGCCAATATCCCCAACGGCTGGTGATGGAACACTAGATGGGAAGGGCTCTGAGTTACTACAGAGAATTCTTTCCCAGGTGTCTGACTGTTGGGTCTTGCTGAAATGTTCCAGGTTGAACTGACTACCATATTTGGGGTCAGGAAGGAATTTTCCCTTGGGTCACATTGGCAGAGAAACTGGGGGCTTTTTGCTTTTCTCTGCAACATGGGGCACAGGTCATTTGCAGGTTTAAACCTGTGTAAACGGTGGATTCTCTGTAACTTGAAATCTTTAAATCATGATTTGAGGACTTAAGTAACTCTTCCAGGGGTCTATTACAGGAGTGGATGGGTGAGGTTCTGTGGCCTGAAATATGCAATAGGTCAGACTAGATGATCATGATGGTTCCTTCTGGCCTTAAAATATACAAATCCCATGAATATGTTAGACTAACTCAACCAAATTAGCATATATTAAAGAAACTATCTTGTGTCAACATGCCAACATCACCCCTACAAATCCCAGCATAGAAAAGGTCTTTTGGTTCAGCACTCCTTAATAAGAATACAGGTCCTTATGTTCCATACAATATTTATCTGTCTAAAAACCTGGCATAACAGAACAGGATAAAAATCCATGAGCAAAGCCAGATTAAGGCAACTCAGAGTCAGGCACACTGTTTGGAGTGGTGGTGGAAGGCCCCCCCCCACCCTTTCTTCCCAGAGAAACAGGGACAGAGGCCTGATGCTCTCCTCCACAACAGAAGTGACTGTTGGGGCTTCCCTCCACTCTGGAAAGACAATGGTGGCAAATGTGGGGGGGGGGAGGGACTCCCCAGAATTTACTCCAGCAGCCAGGGTACATCTGTTTGGGTGGGTAGGTGTCAGGGCCCACTACATCTTCCTGTCTGGCCACGCAGAATCCTGTGCTGGGGTTAGGTTGAAAGGGAACCTGACCTAAAGCAGCGGGTCTTGGAGTTAACACACTCCTGAGGGTATGTCTACTCTGCAACTGAGAAGTGCAATTTCCAGCAAAGGTAGACAGTCGCTGCTCATGCTGCAACATCCATGCTGCTGTTTCCAGTGTGCTAGCTCGAGCTGAGCTAACACAAGACTGGGAATTGTGCTGGGAATCACACCCTCTCCAGCGGCAGTGTAGACAAACTCAGAGATTCTTGGAGTAGTTCACACTTCCCAGACTTACTGTTCTAGGCTACTTGCGGACTCAGGCAGATATCACTACAGTGGTGACACACCATCCAGTCACTTTTTCAAGGTTTTTCTCACAATCACCCAAGCTAGAAACCTTTTTTTAAAATGAAAGCTGAGATTCTGATGTAATCACTTGACTCCAGGAGCTGAGCACCTAGGCATGAGCATATGCTGTCTATGCCTTCTTCCAGCACTGTCCATCTTGCAAAGAAGGCAATTACGAAAAGACATTTCAAATGAAAACATGTGATTGAGGTTCTTATACCAATCAACCACCAGTGTATCTGCCTTGATCTACTAAGGATCATGGGGACTATTCAAGTGCAAGAACAAAGAACAGACATAAGAAGAAAAGACAATTTACAGTTTGGGTCTCAAGGTATAGAAGGAAGAATCACCATGTTCTCACTCATTGAACTCCTTTAGTGCTAGTCTGTAATTAGCATCTTCATTTTAGCAACTCCTAAGAGACAGACTATAAAACATTTATTAAACTTAAACATAATGCAGATTTGTCTGTTGTGCTGCTTATAAGAGGGAGTGGTGACAACTCACTGAAATTTGCAAACCTACACACAAATTTCTGACAACGAAATGTTTTGAGGATGTTTTGATGCCTAAGCGTCAGGAGCCTTTTATCAAGTACTCTAGAAATGCCACTGTTGATAACAGCAGCTAATGAAAGTTGCCAACTTCCGTACATTATTTTTTTACTTTGTGATCAACATGAAAGATCAAAAAAAATCTCAAGGGCTGGCACTGACTTTTGTAAACACATTTTATTCTTGTTTTAAATCTCATCTTGCTTCTCTTCTTTAATTCCACACTTTTTCTTACTTTCTTCAAAAATCTTGACTTTTTTTTGTTTTTGTTAACAGGGGTAGCTGGTGCACTCTCTCTTGCAATCAATTTGGTTGACAAGTTCTATGGTATAAATCCCACACAAGGGGAGGCAAGCCTTTGCTGTAAAGTGTCTTGACATTCTCTCCCTTTGGCGTGGCTCCAGGGAGTTGCACAATTGGCTTTTGCTTACAGGACTTAACCTGTTGTTGCTGTTATACCTTCAGTACTTATTGTGTCTGTCTCTGTGAGAACCTTCATACATTTAGAGAAAGAAACACGATTTCAATTTCTTTTGGTGTCAGGAAAAGGATAGTGTAACTAAGTTCAGCCACAGTAGGTTTTTTTTTTGTTTTGTTTTGTTTTTAAATAGCATTCTATCCTTTCAGGGAGGCATATTTCAATTCTTTTTTATTTTCCTAATTATTTCCCCCCAGTGCTCTGGAAGCATTATGCTGGGCCCAGATACCTGTAACAAATCTAGTCCCTACAGAAATTATGACAAATATGAACTCAGAAAAGAAAGTTAATCAGAATTGTTCCAGTGATTTCAGTGGCACTTAACCAAAGTGAGTTCGGAACTTGAGAGGTCTTTGATCGATGTAAATGGAGAGGAAGCACTAAAATGCTACGGCAAAGCACTTACAGCACATGCCTGGTAGTAGTCATCACTAAAGTTAGATTTTTAGACAACTCTCCAGATATCTTCTGCATGAATATCCTAATAACCTGTAAGCATGGAGCAGCCCATTTATCTTTGCATTTGCCAGCACACCACACCACCTTTGTTAAAATATATTGCGCAACATACAAGCTCCATTTACACTGGTCTCAGGCAATGCTCATGAAACGCTGGGTTATGTTTAGTGGCATAATAAAGTAAGATAAGAATAACCAGGCTCAGTAGTTTTTACAACCTGAAATGTACTGCATTTAAAAAAGAGAGTCTCACAGGTCATTCTACATCTGTGTTTATAAGACGCTTCCTTGTGTAATTTAAGCGTTGAAGTATTTTGCTCTCATCCTCACACACAATCAAAGTCTGAGGATTACAGCGAAGATGGCTATTCCTAGGGGCATAATATTAGCTGCATATGAGATTGATGTTGGTAGCTACAATAAAGCATAATACCTCTATCTCTGCTACAGCTGGGTATTAGAAGTCCTCTGCTGACCTATAGCGCTAAAAATAAATGACAAATAGCTTTGCAGCAGTTTCTGTTCTAAAGATTGAGATATAATTGACAAATTACATACAGCATTATAAATCCTTCAAATGCAATTAAAATTTATATCTTGTGGAACTTGCATCTTCTTGTGCTTTCCTAGAAAACCAAAATATTCAAACAACACCCTCTTGCAATATTGTACACATATAAAGTTACCTGACATGAGCATGCGGAGTCCTCATATCCCTTGCTACCTTGATTTCAATGAGGCTGTGATTTTCACAAACTTCAACAACATTTTGTTTACATGGAAAGTGCTGACTTTTAATAGCTTCATAAATCAACTGTGATGCATCAACAAAATGTTATAAGTACTGTCCAACACCTCTGATTTCTACAGCTCTATTAAATATTTCTCTCTATCTACTTTGGCTTAATTGTACACATGGGAACTGTCTTACCATGAGTGTAAAGGTCAAGTGGGTTATTAAGTTAACTATAATTTTGGAAAAGCTGGGTGAAATAGGGGAGGGTGGCTTGTTGACATATTATAGAGGCCATCTTCCTGCTTGAGGTGTGCTGAATATTTATTTAAGAGTTTTAAATATGACTTTAGGTTTATAAGACCACAAGAGACACCTCTCTCACTCTAGGCACTCCTGACAATTCATTAAATACACAGTCAATACAAATGGAAGAGAACTAGCAGCAAACCCACAAAGTATAATGGGAACCGGGAGTCTGATTCTGCACTTTTGAGATCAATGAAAGTTCTCCCACAGACTTCAATGGAAGCAGGACCAGACATCAAAATAAAAGGGAAAACCTCCATTCTTCACTAAGCATCAAACCTCAAATGTCTTCCTCTCCAAATGCTTCCTTAAAAGACGAGTCTTGTAGCATGTATGGTAGTCAACAGATTTAGAATATTTCAGACCAGTCTTAATTTGTACCAAGAACCCACTGTACCTCCCTTAAAGCAAGGGAGTGAGTGCAGTGCTTAATTTGTAATGAATGAGGTATCAGGGGTCAAGCAACTTTTTTACTTTCAGAACTGACGTGGCAAACCCAGAGGTGCTGGGGCTACGAAATGCCAAGTCTAAAGATGCCGGGGCTCAGCCCTTGCACGCACTAAGGACTGGGTAAGTATATTTGTCTTCCTTGAGCTACACTAATGCAGCTTGAGTACCTGATCCTTGCTCCAGTCCTGGTTGCAGCCTGTTGGGAGAGATAGAGGCAATGAGAAGGCCAGTCAGGAAAGAAAGGAGCACTCCCAGAAGGGGAGAGAGCAAGCCAACTGGGACAGCACAGGCAAGAAATGCAGCCTAGGAAACAAGAGGCTAGAAAACCAATCCTCCTGTCAGGCATAGATCCCTTTTATATTTCTCCAAATGTTTGGAACTTAACCAGTCAAGATGACATCAGTATATAAGAGTAAAGCAGAAAGGAGGAAAGAGAAGTCACATTACTTTGAAACCCAAGTTCTCTGCTAAGGGGAAGATTCAGTTAATAGATTCAGAACCAAGAATGTACTCAAATGTTATTAATCTGAGCACTGAGCCTAAGGGAAAGGTGGATGGCATATTAAAAAGACAAATAAGAATCAGGATGTCATTATTACTCTGCTTTTCCCTCACCACCAGGGTTACTTAACCTACCAGATACGTACCGTAGGACACATCTTCAGTAATGCTGCCCCAACTTACCTGGTAGGATGCCACTAAAATGCCAGTGATTCACGTTGGCACCTAAATGGAGGCTGCCAAGTTCCACTGACTACAGCAGCAAAATCATTTAAGAAACATTGTCCCAGCAAAGCTTAATGATTAGTAAAACTAGGTTCAGTGACATTTTATCACCAATAACAAAGAGGGGTTAAAAACACACCCTTGGGCCAAAATGATCAAAACTGAATGAGTTAGGCTCCCCCATCCAAACCTGTTGTTCAAGTGCCTAAATATGAGCAGAGAGCTCAGAGTGCTTTAGCCTTTGTCTCCAAAACTATAATTTACATAGTTTCTGTTCATTCTCAAATTACTTTACAAACCTTACCTATCCATCCACGAGACACCCATAGGATGAAGGCAAGTTACTATTATCCCCATTGTACAGATGGGAAATCTGAGACACAGATGAAGTCAATGTCAGGATGTAGAAGAAGAACTTGCCCTGCACCTTGAGTAGTTATTTATACCAGTGAAAAAAGTTAGCAAAAAATCAGAATAGCAGCATTTTACACTAGCTATGCAGTGGTGTAATTAATTATACAAGGTGCAGGGCAATGGACAACCAGATCCAAGAGTTCCTAACTCCCTGTCCCAGACTCCATCCATTGCACCACATTTCTCCAGACAGCACTTCTCAGTGGACCCATCACAAACATCACCACCTTCTGCTCAGAGTGCAAGGTACACTTCTTTCACATTGCCTTCTCGAACAAAATATAAAGCTGCATGTACATTAAAACAGCCACCTCAAAACAAAATCCTATCAAAATAAACCTCTACACTACCCAAACAATTCTCTACCTGGGGAGAGGATGACAGGCAGAATGAACTACACATAACAGATGTTACATACATTGCTTACCCACACTACTGGAAGGTGCCCAACTAATACCATGATGCAGGTGGTGTAAGAACTGAAACAGGAACAGGAACAGTCTGGTTGAAATGCTTAATTCCAGCTTCTCAGTTGGGTAGATCCACTGTCAGCAAAGCCAGGATGCTGCCATACATGACAGTGTCTTTCCAACATACCTGCTCTCCTCTTCTAATAAGTAAAGAAACAAGTTTACAGCATAACTGATATTGGGACCCCTCTTGTTTTGTGGAGATGCTAGATCTACTCAGCTTCACCCTGCTATTCCCTCACCCTTACCATTCACAAGGTGATACCCTTATCTCAATACCCTGACAGCAAGAATTTGTTTGTATCCTAGTTATGTACCTTCGTATTTCCTCTCCATTCTTCTCTTCCATTCAGTCCCCTTACCATTCTCCTACATGTGCTGTATGCTACAGAAGAGTTCTGCAAATACCTGAGATTCCTTCAGCTTATCTGTGAGCTTCTATGTAAAAAAGACCATGTCCATTCCATACTCACAGATCAGGTTTATTTAGCTCCTATTCTGCATTTCAGTAGAGCTTTGATTTAAAACTGCAGCATCTTAGGCAGCTGCTAGGTTACAGTTTTTTGAATGTTTGGTTGCCACTGATCTAATAAGCATGTCTATTGTTCATCACTATAAGAATCTCTAACCATTACAAAACACCTCTTTACCATTATTTGAGTATAAAACATGTTTATTGATTACATAAATAGTTAATGAAAAGGCTTGATAGTCAGTAATAGCCATTATTTCTCACAACTAAGCACTTTCAAACCTTTTCTATAACTCACACTATGGCTTTAAAAAACCCCACCATTTATTTTCCAAACTAAGTAGCACCTGTGGATGAGAAAATGTAAAACAGCATATTTTTAGCACATAACAGATTGGAAGTACTAAGGCTATAATTAGTATTTTATTGTAAGCACTGTAGGATCAGATCAGATATGAAGACTGACTGCAGACAGGAATCTGCTCACCTAAACATCTGCTGTTGCAGAATAGTACAGCCAGTAGAGAGGTGTAAAGAAGAAAGCGCTACACTAATATTAACAGCAATGGCACATAACAGAGCAGTTCCTCTTAAGCCCAGATTTAGAAAGACCGAAATTAAAAAAAAAATGTTTCTACAAGCCAAGAATCTCAAGTACTAACTCAGTTTAAATTTAGTTTACAAACTGGATTCAATGGGAGTTTACCCAAGTAAGGACCCAGCAGAAATTAAGGTAAGCATCTAGAGAGCGTTGCTGTACTTTTTTAATTGGTGTCCAGGATAACTGGATTACATTTGATAAGTGTTACTGCACTTGAATGTTACTGCACATACTACCAAGAAGATTAATGCCTGGATTAGGTGTTAGGCACTTGCAGCATTTTTACCACAAATACAAGTGAGAAACTCTTCTGCAAGTGTGTATCAGTTTTGTCTGCTCTCTCAGTTAGTTCAGCTGCTCATTTAGGTCACAGGGTCGAGCATCGTGTTTTCGCAGCCCCAGGTTGTTTGTTCTATTCTGGAACATCACATGGAGCCATAAGCAGCTGGATGGATGAATGTGTGTATGGATTGCAACACTGTTCTACTTTAGAAGCAGCATGACAAAAGTGTACATGGTCTGTGACTGGACTCGTAAAATAAGAGTTGAAATGTGTTTTAACTCTTATTTTACATTATCTTGTACCCCTCCTGTGAAAGAGAAGAGTTTAGAATCTACAAAAAGTGAGCCAGGCTTGTCCAGTGAACCTCTCCAGGAACAAATGTCATCACATACTGCACTATCTGAAGGAGAAATATGGCATCTGCAATCCCTTTGGGAGCTTTCAAAGGAAATATGCCTTGACAAGCTCAATAAATGAGCCAAAGTTTATATGCAAGATGTTCTGTGAAACTCTAGCTTAGAAAATTCCAGCTGGAGAAGAACTGAAACCTTTAATAAAATTGTTAATTTCTAAAATAAATAAATAGAGTCAAGGACAAGAGGCACAAGCCATAGAATAGTGAGGAGGAGGGAAACAAGTTTAAACAAAAACAAACCCTAACAGGAGTTTTGAAAGACAGCTTAAAGAGAAAGATTTTTTAATTTAAAAAAGGCACCAACTTAATGCCAATGTTTCTTTAAGAAATGTGCCTGATACTGCATATTTATGAGGCACCCCAGAGATTTGTATAGCAAACACACGCCAGTTACTTTACAGAGAACACACTAATCTGTTTAGATTCATATAAACCATCCTGCTGTGCACAAGCATAACAGTGTGCATATGTATTGGCCTTTAGAGGGAACTCTGAAGCCCTACATGATAGACTATTTCCCATCCTCAGGCTTATGTAGCAAAGTCTTTTTACATATTGATTCAGCTTCCCTTCTTTTCTTGGTGCATCTGTAATCAGAGATAGAAATTGTGCCCTTAAAAACATTGGTTAGCATAAGAACAAATACCTGTTCAGAACCTTTGTTGGGTACGTATAGCAGGCAACTAGCGCTAACAAATGTAATTAAAATTCAGCCTTCATTGGTTTGGTACACGAGCTCTATGTTTATCTTTCATCATCAAGACGACTCGGGCAAGAACCAAGTCTTCCTGTGTGTCTGTACAGCACTTAGCATCATGGGACACCATTCACAACTGGGGCCTCTTTGGCTCTACTGAAATATAAACGATCATTTGGGGAACAGAATTATGTAAAAATCACACTAACAGCTATAAATGGTACACCTGTGAGCAGGGACTCCATGCCGAAGGCCCTTTGAAATGTATTGATACTTTATTTCGGCAGATTCTACAATGGGCTAGGGTGCATTTCTGCACGTAGCTGTCAAACCCAACACTGCTCATTGCTACCCTAATTGAATTGATTCACATCATGTTTGTCAATACACACCCTTTGCTGTGAAGTATCAGATAGTTTTAATGATTTATTTATTTCAAGTCATTTGGTAGTAGCTGGAACGTCAATAGGTGTGTGTTAAAGTGATTTTCCTTAATTATTTAAGTTCTCAGAAGCACACTTTTGAAATATCTTAACATGAATTAAGCACTCAGTAAATACTACTCAAAGGATCAGAATCCCTAACTCTTTTTGTTTATATTTCTGTGGAAAGAATAATGAACCTGTCAAGCTAACTTAATGATAAACCACTATGTATCCATAACTAAAATGTCTAGGAACAGGGCTTGCCCTCCCATATGCAGGGGTATCCTGATGAGCGACTGGTAAAATCCATTGGTGTTGGCACACACAAGCATATCGACAAATAAATGGATGATGAAGATGCATGACCATGTTTTTCAAGTCCTTGGTGTTGAGATGACATTCATCTCAGGATTAATGAACCTTGCATTCATGCAGAGGTGCTGTCATCAAGAAGGAATTCTGCAACAACATCTATTCTGAAGTGCTATGCACCTGAGGTCAGGCTGAACGAAATCAACTAAATCCTACAAACCACTGCAGCAGACACTGGCAGAGAGATAGCAGCAATGAAGACATAAGGAGACATATTCGTAACCACAGCTGGCATTCAGCAGAGGAAGAAGTAACTCTGTTCCTGTTTGTGAAGGACTTTGTAAATCAATATAAAAACTTACGGAAATGAAATTTGGCTGGTAATGAGTGTATCTGTAGCAAGATTCCTGTCATATGTTGGGAATGCAGTAATATATTTAGGAGAAGACAAGGATATAGGTAGATATCTTTGTATCAGGAAAGGAGAGGTTGCATTTTGCTCACGTTTATCACATAATAAAAATGTTGATTTCACTTATATAGACAGATATGAAAATAACACCTGAATTAATCATAACTTCAAGAACCTTTACATAGATGACAAATGAGAATTTATTACCTTTTAATTTTTCCTCTTACCAGTTTCTCTCTTCATTCATCATTAATGGATAATATTCCTCACCTGTGGAACTTGGATGCTGTCAAATGTTGCTGAACTAAAACCCTCACTTTCAGCTCACGTCACCAGAAGAGTTCTTCTGAACCTGTAGTAACACTGGTTATATTAGCATTAACACAACTGGATATATTAATCTTAAGGCAATTATAAGTCTAAATCTCCATTTAGAGAACAAATGTTACAAATTGCATTCTGGTCATTTACCAGACTACTAGGATGGGTTGAAAGATGAGAGAAGCTGCTAACAGAAAGAAAATAATCAGATAAGAAATTTCTCATTCTGTTGCACAGCTATCTTCATTTATCACTAATGGGAAGTAGCACGCAGTGAACCACAGAAGTATGGGTAGGAGGTGTAGGAGAGTTTTAATTATTATAGCAGAATAATAGGCAGAAAATGGAAGCTCCTCCGAATATAAAGGAGTTTTGTAATTTAAAAGTTATGCAAGAACCAACCCACTAGAACAGTCCTATCAAAAGGATGCCGTGAATGGAACCTTCCCTTGCAAATGTTCCTCAGATGAGGCTCATACACTTTTCCCCACCACACCTCTAGGGATCTTGTAAGGGAGCCTTGATTCCTACTCCACAGAAAGTCTTCCAGATGCCTAGCATGCCAGCTGATGCAGGATTTTAATTTATTGCCTGCAACAATTTCTGAGGACCCAGCATTTTGGATGGAATGAGATGGACAGGATACAACTGGCGTGTGCACTCCATGTGCTTGGGATGCATCTTTGGAGCGCTATGAATGCCTCAGTTATGCCACAAGCTTCCAGCGGAGATAAGACAAAATGATAGGAGAATGACTTCCCAGGATTTGTGGAAAGAACTTAATTTGAACAGAAATGATTCTGGAACTAGAAGAATAACTTTTTCCTCATTACAACAGTAGTGTGGTTCTTGTGTAGATAAAAGACTAATTCCAAGCCCTGTCTTTTGTAGGTATGATGACAAACCCAGCCATAGGCTTGTTTAATCTGCCATTCTGACTACTCTTTGACACTGGGTGGTTCTCAGATACGGAGACCAATATGCCTGCCTAAAGAGGACCGCTAGGGCTAGTACCCACTTTTCTATGATGCTTGGTTGTAGGAATCCAACCAAACATCCTGGAGAAACTCTAATGTAGCTGATATCACCGGGAACTTTGTGATTATTATTTGTATTATAGCATCTAGAGACCTGGACTCCTGGTGCTGGGCAATGTACAAGTAAAGACAGTGTCCCTGGAGTGGCAAGCTCTCCATTTTCTCTCACACCAGAAATTTAATTTGACCAGCAAAGTGAATGAAATTTCATGGTTGAGTGTGGTTTGGATATCAAAATGCAGCAATGAGGTTTGTAGAGAATCCTTACTGACCTACACTTCTCCTCCAATGCCCAGGTGGTCCAAGTCCAGATGAAGAAGTTCTTGGTTAGAGAGGTCTTGTCTTTTTTTACAGGTGCACTGAAGATTGTTCCTTAACTGTCTACCAAATCTAAATTACCACTAATCTGGGCCAGTGGAGAACTAGGAGGAGGACTTTAACTCTCCCTTTCTCTCTGTTCTGTGTCCTTTATGTGAACGGTCTTGACAGGAAGCAGACTCTTCTCTGCCTAAAACATTACTTGCGCTGCCACAAAGAAACTCTGACCTCTGTCAATTCTCTGGTTTTGGAATGAATATAAGCACCCATGCTTCAGTCACAAGCCAACCTCTGACGGGAAGTAGGAGGAGAAACTTCTAGTGAGCACCATAATTGCCTTTTATGTGATTGTTCCTTCTGAAGCATTTGACACTGGACACTGTCAGACAGGATATTGGATTCTATGGATCACTGTGACACGATGGGGTCACATCTATGATTTTGTTCAGACACACCACTGCTTGAGCTGTCAAAGTAAACTAAAATTTGTCTTCTAGGAGTACTAATCTAATTTCGCATTACATCAGGTGTGTGGTTCCACATCCTGACAAGGAATTTCTGGGGGCACATTTTGAGAAATCCAACTAATGCACAACTCCAGCAATCCTAGCCATTGGAGATAATTGGCTACTGATGCCTGCTGTCAGGAAATAACTGATGCAATGAAGTTTTGGATCTTTACCATGTTGGTAAAATTATGGCCAGAGCAATGCTTGTTTTTGATCTGTGAGTGAACAATTCTCTCCACTGGATTTAAAAGTTCTTGATTTTGAACAACTGTGGGTATGAATTGGTATATGGTCTATGCATGGATACAGGTGCATAACTTCCAACATCTGCCTTACTATGACTATCAGCAATGTCTTAGGACTCTGGGTGCAGAGGGTAAATTGAAAGGAAGATTCTTGTACAGGAATTGTAAACTCTTACACACAAATGCTCATTTTGTCTGTCATGCTAAGGACTTTGTGGGTTTAGAAAGAAAATGTATCTAGGTGTCCTTGAAAGCTTTTCCAGATTTTTCCCTTTGCTAGGGAAACAGTCTCTTCTCGAACACCCTTGGTATTAATAGCAACCAAAGGATTGCTATGCTGAATTTGATAGTGAGGGTCAACACTGCTCTGTAATGTCAGCTACTAATTTCTCTTAAGTTTCCGCAAACAGCTTCTCACTTGTTAATATGAATGAACAAGCTATTGGTTTAGGATTATTGTTTGCTACTCAAGGGTGTAACATAGTTTCCTTGTAGACACTGAGTTAGGAGCCATTGCTTGTCAGAAATCATACCAAGGATCTGACCAGGTCAGAACTGAGACCCCTCACTCCAAGCAAGGATCATACCCCAAGATGAGCCACATGCTTCTAACCAAGTTTTTCTTTACTAAATATATTTCATCTGAATGACTATATCTGAATCCTTGAACCATTGTGCAGAGTTTCCTCATTCCCATGGTACGGGATCTGTTGGGAGTCTCCTTCTAAGGTGTGACTATTTCTTTCACAGGATGAACCACTTCTGCATCAACCTTAGGCTCCCCACACTTATATGAAAAAACAAAGAAATTTCACAACATTTTAGATGGCTTGAATTAGAAGTCTACACCGGATTTTCAGATGTCCTCTAAGGAGGTGTCTGTGGGAAGCCACGTATCTAATCATGATTGACAGGGAAGTTATTTTATGAATACTAATGAGTTTCTTGCAATCCACTCAAATCCTGTCCTGGAAGAGTCCTGCAGGTCTGGGGGCATGTTTCGGTGATGTATGTAGGGTACTTCCTGTGGGTGTTTACAGGACGGAGGCAGCAGGCTATTTGTCCTGGCCTGGGGAGCACTCAACCAAGAAGGGGTACTGAGCCAAATATCCTGACTGTGGGAATAACGGGCTAGTTGTGCCTAGGAGCCTGAAATGATGCCTTCTTGCTCCCCCAGGCTGGCTAACACCCACGTTAGTGCCTTAGGAGTGACCTAGTACGACTCAGCACTTTACTCGGTAAGTCAGGTGTCACTTTGAACATGGGAAGGGGCATCTCACTTACCCCTCTGTAATCCCATGATGGTGCAGCTGTGTTGGGAATGAAATCCTCATGTGCTTCTGATCTGGTCACAGACTGCCTGAACTGCTCCTTATGCTTTAATGTGGAGCCAGCCCATGGAGAGGGGGGAAGGGTAGAGACACCCTGCCCCTAACATTCAGAGTTTGAGCCTCTTTTCCTGACAGAGCAAGGGTCCATGAGCTGAAAGCCAGCCAGTTTCCATTACACTGCAGCCGGAGGCAGAGCTTCACAGGAGGGACAGGCTCCCCTGGATGCCCAGGCATATGGCAAGGTGGGTGAGATGCAGTGATCCTGATACACAGCACTGCAAAAGAGCCTCTGTGAGGAGCAAAGCTGCAGTGACCACCTCCCATTGAGTGGTAAGGCAAAGGAGAAAGGGTTTAAACACCATTTTTACACCACTTGCTCATTAACAATACGGATCGCTGTCTTATGAAGGTGACGCTTTTGGTCTTTATGGCAACCGGATTCTCTGGAGCTTGCAAGACTTCCCCCTGAGCAGGATCTGAGGAGTTCTCTTCTCTGTGGGAATCCTCGTGTCCCTGAGCCTCCCATAGTACTATTGTAGCCCTCCATCCCATCTGACTGGCAGAGCAAAGGTCAACAGCTTGCAGCAGTGGGGTATATAGCTCGTCCTCTCAAGCCCCGTTCCTTAGAGTGAGTGTATGCAGCTGGTGGCAGCACGGCATCTCACCCTCTGAGGCTCCTGGAAAATCACCTATAGCACCTCTGACTTGGCTTGAGGTTTCTTGGTTGCAGCAGCAAGGGGCAGAGGGAGTCCTGCTTGAAGAGAGCTGTACTGGAGGAGCTAGAGGGGTACAGCTTCATTATCCCAGTTACTCTTCACCTCAGGAGAGAGGGAGAGGAGTTACGAGCTCACCTGATGTGTCACAATTGCATTATAAATAAAAATTAAAGTTATAAAGCAAAATGGTCAAAAGAAACTGAACTGTCAATTTGTACCACCACCTGAGGCAGAAAATCTGGTGGTCTGAGCAGAAGAGTGATGTCTCCAGCAATTACACTTGACCACCTCAAAATTCCAGAAGTGGAGGGCATTACCCTTTAGTGATGAATGAGGAGAGAAGCAGTGTAGCAAGAAAGGAAATAGAAGTTGTTGCCTGGTAATTAAGAATTCAGCTTTAGCTGTATTTTAATTTTATTTCTCTAAAAACATAGGTCAAGTTTATCTCTGGTGTTGCTGCATTAACTGCAACAAAGTTATAGCAGGGTAGAAGTTGCTAGAACATATTTGTCCCAGAGATATTCTGAAACGTCAGAAGTGGAGGAACAGTCAAGATTAATCATCATACAAATCTATATTGTCTATGTACATATGGCTGGAAAAATAAATCCATGAGTTCTGATCATTTCTCATGTAAATACTTAACAGCAGCTGGCACAGGCCACTGGTGACCAAAAAGGATGGAAGAATCAGGTACAGAATGAAAGCCAACAAGAAACAACAGACTGAATATAATCTAAAACTAATCCAAAGCAGTTTCTCTCCATTCACGCGGACTAAAATTTCAACCGTGCAGCCTGACTGATCATCTCAAACATAACTGAACTCTCAGATTCAGACTTCAATGTCAGAAAGGACCATTATGATCTTCTAGTCTGACCTCCTGCACAACACATGCCACAGAATCTCACCCACCCACTCCTGTAACAAACCCTTGACCTATGTCTGAGCTACTGAAGTCCTCAACTTGTGGTTTAAAGACTTCTAGGTGCAGAGAATCCTCCAGCAAGTGACCCATGCCCCACGCTGTAGAGGAAGGAGAAAAAACCCCAGGGCCTCTGCCAATCTGCCCTGGAAGAAAATTCCTTCCCAATCCCAAATATGGCGATCAACTAAATCCTGAGCATGTGGGCAAGCCTCACCAGCCAGATACCCAGCAAAGAATTCTCTGTAGTAGATCCCACCTCATCTAACATCCCATCACAGGTCATTGGACATATTTACTGCTAATAGTCAAAGATCAATTAATTGCCAGAATTAGGCTATTCCATCATACCATCCCTTCCATAAACTTATCAAGCTTAGTCTTGAAGCCAGATATGTCTTTTGCCTCCACTGCTCCCCTTGGAAGGCTGTTCCAGAACTTCACTCCTCTGGAGGTTAGAAACCTTCATCTAATTTCAAGTCTAAAACTTCCTCATAGCCATTTTATATCCATTTGTTCTTGTGTCCACACTGGTACTGAGCTTAAATAATTCCTCTCCCGCCCTGGTATTTATCCCTCTGATATATTTATAGAGAGCAAGCATAACTCCCCTCAGCCGTCTTTTGGTTAGGTTAAACAAGCTCTTTCAGTCTCCATTCATAAGGCAGGTTTTCCATTCCTCGGATCATTCTAGTAGCCCATGTCTGTACCTGTTCCAGTTTGAGTTCATCCTTCCTAAACATGAGAGACCAGAACTGCACACAATATTCCAGATGAAGTCTCATCAGTGTCTTGTATAACAGTGCTAACACCTCCTTATCTCTACTGGAAATACCTTGCCTGATGCATCCCAAGACTGCACATTCGCTTTTTTTCACAGCCATGTCACATTGGCAGCTCATAGTCATCCTGTGATCAACCAATACTCTGAGGTCCTTCTCCTCCTCTGTTACTTCCAAGTGATGTGTCCCCACTTTATAACAAAATTATTGTTATTAATCCCTAAATGCATGACCTTACACTTCTCACTATTAAATTTCATCCTATTACTATCACTCCAGTTTACAAGGTTATCCAGTTCTTCCTGCAGGATATCCCGGTCCCTCTCTGTATTGGCAATACCTCTCAACTTCGTGTCATCCGCAAACTTTATTAGCACATTCCCACTTTTTGTGCCAAGGTCAGTAATAAAGAGATTAAATAAGATTGGTCCCAAAACCGATCCCTGAGGAACTCCACTAGTAACCTCCTTCCAGCCTGACAGTTCACCTTTCAGTATGACCCATTGTAGTCTCCCCTTTAACTAGTTTTTTATCCACCTTTCAATTTTCATATTGGTCCCCAGTAATATAATACATAAACACCCACTCTGCAGCTTTAAGAGGTAAGTCATTCACAACCTTCCCCAATGCCGGAAAATCATCCTGACAGACTTCTCAGAAAAGTGGTGAGGCATTTGTATCACTACAGCCCTCTCATGCACATTAGCAAGAAAGGATAGATTAGCCACTAGGCAATGATTGGAAAATACTTCAGGATTCTGTTCTGTTCTTCCAGGAGCAGCAGTTAAAACAGCTGTCTTTAATGGGATTGGAAGATCAATACTATTAATTTGCCTTGGATTCTGGTATGTGCAATAAATGGCAGAAGTCACTGCCAGATTGCTGGGAAATGTCACTGTGAGAGACCTAGAGAACAGACCATAGTCCATTGCTGTACTAGCTCTCTGACCTCTCTGAGAAACAGATTTAAACTAAGAGAACCATGGTACAAAATTAAATGTATAGCCTATCTCCTAAACCTCACAGAAGAGACATGAATACTGCAGATGAGAGATGAAAAAGGTAATAGGACTCCAGGTGCTGAGGGGGAAACAAAGAGTTAATGGATCACTACAGAGATGTTCACAAGGTGCTAATAGGTCAGGAGAGACACAGGGATAACAGGACCTCAGGGTAAAAGGCTTTCCATGTGGAAGATTTCTTGGGGTTTCTTGGTTGCAGCAGCAAGGGGCAGAGGGAGTCCTGCTTGAAGAGAGCTGTACTGGAGGGGGTTGAGTGCCCTCCACACAGAGGAGACATGAGGATGGAAGTAATGAGTATCTACATAATAATGCTGTATCCAATTACAGTAACTCTTCACTTAAAGTCATCCCGGTTAACATTGTTTCGTTGTTGATCAATTAGAAAACATGCTTGCTTAAAGTTGTGCAATGGTCCCTTATGTTGTTTGGCAGTTGCCTGCTTTGTCCACGGCTTGCAGGAAGAGCAGCCCGTTGCAGCTAGCTGGTGGGGGCTTGGAATCAGGGTGGACCGGCAGCCCTCCCCCCCATCAGCTCCCCACTCCCCTAAGTTCCCTGTGTGGCAGCTGCCCATCAGGCTATCAATTGCCTGGCAGTTCAGCTGTCCCTCCCCCCACTGCTGTGTGCTGCTCCTGCACTCTGCCTTGGAGCTGCTCCCAGAGGCCTCCTGCTTGTTGTGTAGGGGTAGAGGGGTACAGTATAGTATTAAATTGTTTAAAACTTATACTGTGTGCGTATACATATAGATAGATAGATAAAAATATAAATAAAATATAGCCTTTTGTCTGATGAAAAAAATTTATGTGGAACCTAACCCCCGCCTCCCCATTTACATTAATTCTTATGGGGAAACTGGATTGGTTAACATCATTTCGCTTAAAGTCACATTTTTCAGGAACATAACTATGTTAAGCGAGGAGTTGCTGTAAAAGTGCAGAGAGAATTTAAGCAGACAAGATTCAAGTGCAGAAATTGACTAGGAAGCAGATATTAACATAACATTCCTAGTGAAAAGTGCCATGGACTCTTTAATGATTAAGAGCAGTAGGGAACTGTGATTTTAGTTCTCATCTAAAAAACAACTCCAGGAAGACGCATGGTGATCCCTAGCACAATGCTGGGAATTTGTTTTTAACTGACTGAAGGGGAGGAGTCAGTAAAAGAGATGGAAGCAGCATGAAGAGGCTTGAAAAATCCTGCATCTGGCCAGAAGAGAATTCCCACAGCATCAGAGCTACAAAAGACAGCCTGAGAGGCTCCCTTTCAAACTCTGGCATAGCGGGAAGGGTGGGAATGGTGGCTGGAGGCAGAAAGGGTGTGCAGTCCACAGATCTATGGAGATTCTGGCCAGCACTGTGCCCTATGGGTGGTCAGGAACAGGCTGCTTGTAACAGACAGGCCCCCAGGTCAGCTTAAAGCCACCTTAGACACTTCTCCTCCTGGGTTGTGAGTTCTTTGTTGTGCCTTTTTTACCTCAGCAGCATTTCCTGTAGCATCTGGTATTCCTTGGAGGTCTTCCATCCCAGAACAGACAGTATTTGATTATGAAGATCTGAGGAGATCTCAGCCTGAAGTGCTATGTCTGCAGTCTTCAACAAATCTTATTTATCATGCGTTCTTGACTGATCCTCAGTTTCTTCAGTATTTTTTTTCTTTTTCAGAAAATGTATCTCTGTCTCTGGTAACAGTCTTCCATCCTCCCTCGTGAAAAGTCAAGCAGAGAATTAATTTAGATGTTCAGCAATGTCTAGCACTTCTATCATTAGATTACTTCCACTATCTCTTAGAGGCTCTGCTAATTTTTTAAATGATATTATACACCTTACAGTCTTGAAAAATGTCTTATCTTTATTTCCCAGGCAATCTTCAATTTCTTCTCTGCTTTGGCGTGTACAATATATATACTACCCTACCTCAGCCTCATGTTACAGAGCTACTCTATGCTTGCCATTTGGTATCACTCATACCTTTTGCATATCTCCATGTCCTTTATGCATTTTCATTTATATTAACTTCTTCTACCCCAATGAACATACTCTTAATATGCACTTGAACTGAAATATTTTTATTAATAATATTTTCCCATGAACAATATCCATACAAGCTGCACATAATAGACTCCTAGCAATTTAGTTTTAAACTAAAATTTCATTAAGAGATTGATCTCAGTTACCCCAGGCTAAAATCAGAGTAAATCCTTTGAAGTCTTATGTGGAATTTTGAATGTAGGCAAGTATAACAGAGATCAGAATTCAACCCATAATGGGCCCAATTCTCTCCTCACTTACACTGGTGTGACACTTTTGAATTCAATGGAGTAACACAGAACTACAGCAGAAAAAGTGAGAAAAAAATCAGTGTGCATTAAATACCCTAGAATTAGAAAATAAAAACTGGACTGTGACAACACTGTACTTTTTTTTTAAAATTCCATTTTATTGCACCTATTGTGAACCCTTCCCTGCCATCCCGCAGCCGGCACATTGCACTGTGGCACTTTAAATCAGCCACAGAGCAAAAGTGAAGAACGAAAGTCTACAAATTATTGGGTTTTTTTCAATATGCGGTTTTGCTAAATATATTTATATAAATTAGATGTTGTATTTTTAAATGCTGTCTATTTAGTGTTCATTATAATAGAGGGCAAAACAGCAGCCACTGACCTTTGTGCTGTTTAAAAAATGAATTAACTTAAAGCAGCAAAATACAAAAACTGATGCACACAAATATTTAAGAAAAATACAGGAAAAAAGTCTGTTTACAGCTAGAAATCATATTACTATCTGGGGAAATTGTATAAACAGCATTCTGTTTTCACTACAAAGCTTACACACTGGTTACTTATGCAATGGGTACTGCAATATTGCAGAGTAACTGGACCACAGCAGGTAAGGATGAGAAGATAAGATTTCTTTCACTGCTTTTTAAACTTGCTGCAGTGGATGCTTTTTTTAGTCCTTGGAAGATTGATGATTCCATTATTTGTAGTACTCAGCAATAAATCTCAGAGTTTAGGCTAAAGTGAGCACTTTTCCCTACTTTGCGTCTTCCATTACACTGTTATTCATCATGTTTAATCATTCATTTACCTCTGACTGCTACTGCACTTGGGGAGGACTGGCACATTATTGATTTTTGACTTTTACCCTTTAGAACGTGGGTAAAGGGCTTTGTAACTGCTTAATCAAAAGTGACATGCACAGGGTAGGGGGGCTGCAGACCTTGGGAAATAGCCAGACAATGTACCAAGTTATGATTAAATGAAAAGTCAACAAAGAAAGCAAATTATAATAAACTGAAAATTAAAGTGGATACCCCTGGGAGACCATAAAATAAGAAGCAGGGCTCTGCTTAGCAACAAATGTTTATGGGGAAGATGAGACTGAGGAGATGGAGGGAGTTTTACAAATACAAACTTCAACAAGAAAAATGGAAGGTATTTTCTGCCAACGGAGTGTTAGACAATTTAATTCAAACTGAAGTGTATTCTTGTTTGTCTACAATTAATTTTCACCCAAAATAAAGGGTTTCATTGCAGCATTTCAATAGGCAAACCTATGCAATTAAGGCAGCACATATTGTAATGTTTTGACAAGCAGGCTTGTTTCTTATGAGCCAACAACAGCTAAAAACTAAACAATTTTTAATTTTTGTTCTTGGGTCCAAAAAATATAGGGTATGTGTGTGTGTGGGGGGGGTTGACTGTAATTATAGTGCAATCAGGGCCAGTGCAAGGAAGTTCTGTGCCCTAGGTGAAACTTCCACCTTGCACCTCCACCCAGCTAACCCCCCCCCACGGCAGCTAACTCAGCCCCTGACCCTTGGAGCCCACCCACAGCAGGTACTCCTTCTCACCTCGACAGCTAACCCCTCTCCCCCCATCCCCCCACAGCAACTAACCCAGCCCAGGGAGACTTTCCCCCCACCCCGCCCCGGAAGACTTCTCCCCTCTCTCCCCGCCACCACGGCAGCTAACCCTGCCTGGGGAGACTTCCCCCCTCTCCCGCGCCTCCACCACAGCAGCTAACCCTGCTTGGGTAGCCCACCCCAGCTCACCTCGGCTCTGCCTCCTCCGCTGAGCACACCGGATTGGAGGAGACTTAGAGCGGGGGCTGTGTGCTCAGCAGAGGAGGCAGAGTGGAGGTAAGCTGGGGCGGGGAGCTGTTCCTCTGTGCGCGCCCCCCCATTACTGCGGGCAGCCCTCCCCGCATGCCCCCCCACCCAGCTCACCTCCACTCCACCTCCTCGCCTGAGGGGACTTTTAGGCGCCCCCAACCACAAGGCGTCCTAGGCGGCCGCCTAGTTTGCCTAAATGGTTGCACCGGCCCTGGGTGCAATGAGTGAGTTCACTCTGTAGGCTTAAGAGCCCTAAATCATTCTCATCTCTTCCCACCCAGTAAGAGTAATATGTGTGCACAGCACTGGTGCTGCTGGTACAATGGTCACCTTTTAGTCCATCTCACTTGCACTCAACTGTTTAAAAATAGCTCCATTGATAATCCCATGGTCTCATGTACCCATATCATCTTTGGTCCTCCTGGACACACTTTTAGCATATAACCCTTATCAATTAGCCACAATGCAGACTAGGCCAAGGGAGGAACAATTGCATCAAACAAGCACCTTTAAATTACTTTCTTATTGATAGACCTTGGCTTGAATGAGCCACCTGACTGTAACTATGACAAGTTCTTGAACAAAGTTAAACAAGGTCATTCACACCAACAGAGAATTAATCATTGCCAGCACTTTTCTCCGAGTCGCTTCATATTCTCATTACTTGGGACGCAGTTAGCCTGTCCTTATTGCACATAGTGGTACCCACGCTCTTCTTTTAGCTGCAGTTTTCAAATTACCTGAACTCAAAAGAAGGCGCTCTTGATATTTCTCTCATTAAAAAGGAAATAAGGACATGTTCTCTGGTCAGCTTACTTTTAAATTCTCATTGGCATGGTACAGCTGTGAACACAGTAACAATGGATAAAATAATAGAAAAGAAAAGACAACCACAATGACAGTGAGCAAAATAGCACATTTTTGGGCACACAGCACACTGAGGGATTCAAAAATAGTTAATAAAATAATGATTGAAGGACCTTTTTTACACAGAGAGGAAGGTCTGGAAGCCAGAAGTTTTGAATTCTAATCTTGCACTAATACTAACTTCTTCTGTTATCTTGGGTATTCATGGTCTGAGCTTCAGGTGTGCTAAACACTCCACTGAACTCGGTGAAATTTACAGTAACACCACATCTCTGAAAAATCAGCTACTGACCTATCTATCTCAGCTTCCCCATCTGCAAAATGAGGACAATAATAATTACTTACTGAATTGTTTGTACAGCAGTTGAAGACGTGAACTGCTTTATTAAGCCTAAATATTATTAATATTGCTCTTCCGTTGAAGAATTGTTTTCTTGCCATGAAATAATGGATCATTTCAAAATATTAACAAAACAAGAATAAAGAGAGAACTCCTTCCAAAAACCTAGAGCTTGAGATTTCTCCTTCAGCCTCATTAGGCAGATTCTCAGCTGATGTGAACTGATATAAGTGCCACTGAAGAGACTTCAATGGAACCATGACAGTTCACACCAGTTTAGGATATGCCCTCTATGTCCCTGTCCTCTTACAATGAAGCACTGCTCTACATTTTTCGGAACTTGGGAGTGAAAACACTATTACATCTCACCCCACACACACCCCCTCCCAACACTGAAGTACAATGATATTTCTCCTTCTCAGCATCTTCTCTATCTGGGGCCGCCTTAATTCCTAAGTTTTGTAGAGTTCTTACTACCAAGCCAGATAACATTGTGTGTTGTCGGCTTGTAAAATGGGAGACAGTCAATGGGCCTAATACGCCTTTGTATTACAGTAGTTCTACAATGGGGAGACTCCACTGACAAAAGCAACATACTAGTGTAAAACTGCTATGATGCAGTGGAGAATCAGGTCCAACAACTTTGCTTCAACTCAATATATTTTGCTTACAATCAAACAAGAACTATGGACATACACCAAGCCACTAATTCAGGAGCATAGGCTTTGCTATGCAATACTGCTGGATACTTCCAGTCATAACCCATCTTATTGTTTAGTACATCATCAACTCCCTCTCAGCTCTTATTCTCTACTGCCAAAACAAACAGGAAAAAAAACACCCCTACTAATCACTGGATATTTCAGGGTATAGAAAAATTTATTCTTGAAACTGCAAAAATTACCTCCTGTTAGGGCGGGAAAGTATGAGTCATCAATTTTTACCCATAATGTTTCAGTCAATTGTACTAGGCTACACCAATTATCTGTCAATGGCTGTTTACTCTGGATTTAATCTGCAGGAGGAAATTCATGTCATCTGCCAGAGCCCGTTTTGATGTCTCCAGTTGGAGATTAAAATAAGACATTTTGGCAGAACTCAACTGCAAATTATTTAGCATGACAAACATCTCTGACAAAGTTCCATATTTGAGATGGGAGTGAATAACTGAAGGTGTGTCAGCCACAAAGGAACTGAAAAATTGGCTCTAGGGATGCAGGAAAGACAAAAAGAAAGAACAAACGAAAATTTCAAGATAAAGGGTGAGGATGTTACTGGGGAACAATAAAACTACATCATTAAATGAAGTTCGTAGCCAAGTTCTGTACACAGAAGGCTCTGATCTTTTCAAACTTGATATATGACAGATATTTAGGAAGGGGAGATCAGCAATGATGAATCTTTAGATATATATACACACCGTGTGGAGGGGAGAGCTCAATTTTCAAAGTGGGTGTTCAACACTTTCTGAAAGTCAGGCTTCTTTTATCAGGCACCTCAAGTTGAGTACATTAAAACTGTGGCACCTAAAATCACTAGTCATTTTTCAAGTCTTGGACTCTTATCCCTATATTTTCTCTTTCTGCTGTCAGTCATTCACGCTGGGGTGGACTAGACTGTGAGCTTCTTTGGGCAGGAACATTATCATGTTCTTCACCATTGCCATGAACATCAACAAGGTTATATTAGTAATTATAGTTAAATAACAGCCCTACAGTAGAGGACTGCTAAGGTTGCAAAGTCCAAAGTTAGGAAGTGACAGAATTAAATGCCTGTGTAATCTTAATTCACACTCCTTGTGCATATGCATTATGATAGTGTCTCTAATTATACAACCTCATACTATTTGCCTCCCTTCCATCTGCTTCCCCCGCTCTCTCTCATTCTACTCCTATTCTTCCACACACATCTATTTCTCACCCCTCTGCATTTCAGTCGAGCTGCTTTCTTCTCCACACTGTCTGGCTTCCAGCAGGAGGAATATTGAGAGCACAGGAGAGACCATTGTACCCCTGTTCTTAGCTCCGGTGCCTGGCTCCACAGTGGCTCCCAGCAGCTAGGGAAGTAATTGCAGGAAAGTCCTGCTCAAACCCTGTTGCCCTGACATGAAGCATATTTGGTCTCTCTGTGGGGAGGACATGTGCAGTCCATTCTGCACCTAGGGGCTGCGAGAGGATGGAACATGCTCAATGCAAACTGACATTGGTTCTGACAGGCATCTCGGGTGCCCTGCATCTCTTTATGACCCTGGCAGGATCAGCCCCTTACCTGGGCTCACTTGGAGTGTGTCTGTATACTCCAACTGACTGACAGTGCTGATGCTGCAACTTGCTCCAGCATAGAGACTGTGCAGAGATAAACAGTTTTGATCCATTGCTGTACACAATGCTGCCACTTGGCTATTCTTCTACTGAGTGGCAGGTGAGGCACAAGCACACAGAATTTGGCACCATTTACTCAAGAGTTTTTCCCTAATTTTCAAAAGATAGATGTTTCTGGCCAAACAGTTGTAAATTCCTGAACTTTACATATTTAATTTTAAAATGAAAAATATTTGGCTGTGCCATTACAAGCTTGTATTTTAGAACCCCACATTCATGCTCTAAATGATTTTGAATCTTCACAGTGGAAGAGGAGGCAACTTTGGAAAACTAAGAGACTGAACCTTTATGACAGCGGCTTTTCTGTTTCTGTGTAGCAATGCTCTTTGATTTTCTTGCAATCAGAAGTCATGAGTTGCACTCTGCTGCAATAATAGAACATAATTATCTTGCTATTACATTTAATAAGTTGACTAAGTGAACACAAAATGTTCAGCGTTCACACTACTAAAAGCAGCAAGTGTCAGTGAAGCCAGCTCACCTGGACTGCTCAGAAAAAGAGATGGCAAAACCTTTTATCTCGTCTTTTAAGTGCTTGATTTAATATTACATAGTAACCCAGAGAATCTGAGATAAAAGGATCAGAGTGAACTACCTCTGAGAGATGATGGGAACCACTCCCTTGTGAGCTGACCTTATGGTTCTTCGGTGTTGCTTTTTGTCTTTCAACAAGATTAGAGGGACTATTCTCCTATTGACATATAAGATAGGGAACTCCTGACCCAGGGGTAGGCAACCTATGGCATGTGTGCCGAAGGCGGCACGCGAGCTGATTTTAAGCGGCACTCACACTGCCCAGGTCCTGGCCACTGGTCAGAGAGGCTCTGCATTTTAATTTAGTTGTAAAAAAAGCTTCTTAAACATTTAAAAAAAATCTTCTTTACTTTACATACAACAATAGTTTAGTTATATATTATAGACTTAGAGAAAGAGACCTTCTAAAAACATTAATATGTATTACTAGCACGCAAAACCTTAAATTAGAGTGAATAAATGAAGACTTGGCACACCACTTCTGAAAGGTTGCCTACCCTTGCTCTGACCTAATGGGACAATGGTCATCTTATACCACAGACTTTTGCCTTAGTTCTTCCAAGTATAAATGAAAGCGGGGTACGGGGTTGGATTTTTTCCTCAGGTAAGTTAATTTTCCCAGAAGGGCACTTGCTTGTAACAGAGATTTAGCTAAATGAACAAGAATATAACAACGCCAAATATAGACATATATTTGCTTCAAGCTAAAAAATGGAAGCACATTTATGCTGCTTTTTCAGTGTTTATGCATATATGCTCATTGTGAGGGCAACTGCATGTTGATCCAGAATCTGGCACATTTCCTGCCTTCCCTCCCACCAGAAAATAAACCAGCTAAGAGAGGAGACCTGTTGGCAGCAAGAGGCCTTAATGAAAACACAGTAATTGAACTCTGACATTACTCAGCTTCTCTGAAGCAACAGCCATATTCACCTTGGGAACTGTATAGCAAAGCTAATCACACACAATGTTTAAACTTCTGGGGCTGGAGGTTAGGAGGGAGGGGAATGAGATTAATTGGAAATCTAAATTCTTGGAAACTATAATGGCAAAAGTATTTGTAAGCCCTGAAAAAAAAATCCTCTTGGTGATACTTAGCACTGAGAAAAAGCAAAGAATTGCTTAGGAATTTTAATTCACTAGTCATACTACCATATGTACATTCTTCCAGTATGTGTCAAAACGCACATGTTCTTGCCCTAACACCTTTGGTACTTACAGTTTATTTTGCTTTGTGAATCAATTATTAAACTTCTCTCTGACAAGACATTTCCTTTTCAATGTTTTATCTACATTTATGGCACAACAAATTCACTATTTATTAGATAAGACAAGCAATATTTGGAATAAAAAGAACTCGCTTGTAATAAGTGAAGCACTGAAATTCACTCAGAAGCATGTTTATGAATAATTAAGTGGGTGATGTACAGCTACATTACCATGAGACTCTTATGGTTCAGATCATTTCTCAGCAAGATACTGGCAAGGCTTTGTTTCTCTAGTATAAAGAGTGTCTTAATTAAATCTTCAGTCTTCAATATGGCAAAATTTATTCTTGTTTATATAGACTCACGTTACTGTAAACTTCGTAATATTTACTCTATAAAATGTTCATTTTCTGCTTAAATTAGCCAGATTTGTTGTAGGGGATGTCGGGGGGTTATTTCTTGGTTGTTGCTGGGTTTTTTTTTAACTTTAGAAAAAAATTATAAATGTTCTTTAGGAGGAAATAAATTGTATTATTCAGGCCCTGGGAGTAGACATCTGAAAATAATTGTTCTTGAAAAATAATAAAATTTCCATTTCAACATATTGTTACTATGTTGGAATGAGTTTCACTCCACCCACAGAGTCATAAAGCTCTGTATAATTGTCCATGTCTTAATGACCTCAGGCTCCAAATACAATCATTGGTCTTTGCATACACACAGTTTGTCACTCCTGGTGCTTGAGTATTGACATTGCATTTCTTTTAGGTTCTTTGCAGCCCTTTAATGACCACAGCAATTAATAATGCATCATTCTCTCTCCTCTAGCTAATTTTAATTGCTGTAATTTATGTCCCTTGACAATACTTGCACTACACATGCAATCTATACTGCTGTGACTGAGTTAGAAGATCACACACTCAAGGTCCCTTGCAAGTAAACAACACAATTCCAAGTTCATGGACATCATCTGCAATTGACATCAATTACTGTTCAAGGAAACAAGCCATGACATTACAGGTAACAAACAGTTCATTTTCATGTTCTGAAACAGAATGGACCTCATCATTAGTGCTTTGGCAATTAATTAGAACTTCAGAGCTACAGAAACAGCATTTTATTGATATACCCCTAAACCTAACAGTTCAGTAAGTGAACATAGGAAAAATCAATCTCAAATTAACAACTAAAGAGCTTCTACAGTACAACCAACTACAGGCCCATAATTCTATGAAAATACATACCTACCAGGCATACATAGGTGGATTAAGACAAAGCACAATAGTTTCATGCCTTGAGCTTCAGATTATGTCACATGAAAACAGAACTTCAGCTTTCTTTGAAAAACAAAGCTAACATGGTTCCAGAACTCATGGATACAAAGAAAATCTTGAAAAAGTATGACCCTAGTATAACTAATACCTGCCTGGGTCTGTAGTCTGAAACAAGAAGCCCAAAGAGGTGTTAACTACCCCATCTACTCAACTCTGAAACTTGCTCCCCCTCCAGGGAGGCCTCATCTAAATTATGTCTAAGGGTATGTCTACACTATGAAATTAGGACAATTTTATAGAAGTTGATTTTTAGAAATCAATTTTATACAGTCAATTGTGTAGGTCCTCACTAAGCGCATTAAGTCGGCAGAGTACATCCTCACTACTGTGGCTAGCATCGACTTATGGAGCGATCCCACTGGAATTCTGAGTTAAGCTCCCAATGCCTGATTGGGAAAAACATTGTTGTGGGTGGTTTTGGGTACATGTTGTCCGTTGCCACTTCCTCCATGAAAGCAACGGCAGACTATCATTTCGCGCCTTTTTTCCTGGGTTAGCCATGCAGAAGCCATACCACAGCAAGCATGGAGCATGCTCAGCGCACTGTCACCACTGCAGTTGTGGGCAAGTTTACTGTGGGGGCTGCTGTGATCCAAGTAGCCAATGCAATCACTAATGTTCTGTTATCAATGGTAGTGACTCTGGGAAACGTGCTGGCCTTTTTAGATTTTAGACGCTTCATATTCCTGTCCTTTGTCACTGGTGAAGAAGTCTTGCAGCCGTACTTTCCAGTCTGGTCAGCACTGTAACACCCCATAGCACTTCTGTGGTTGATACATGTAACAGCTCCAGGGCTCTTGCTCTTATGCCTTGGCCGAGGTACCCTGCCTTAACAAGGACCTCCAAGCATTCAACACAGAAGCACTTGCAGCAGCTGGCATTGCTACACAGCGGCAGCTCCTTGCCTTCACAGCAGACAGCGCAGTAGTACTGATACCCGTCCTCGCGTGTGTAGAAGAACGCCAGGAATTGATCCCTGCAAGTCTGGCAAAGGCCCGCCTCAAACAGCAGGTGGAATGTGGCTGGTTTATTTCTCCTGCACAATAAAAAAAACTGTCTTCAAGGCTCCTATTGTTGTTTGTGACTTTGGAAACCATTTGCTCTCTGCTCTGATCCTCTTCCACCCACTCCTTGCCGTTGTTGCAGAAGTTAGTCTTTAGCCGCTTGGCCAGGGGGGTTCTGGGAACATCTTCCCTTCCCGGCTCCTAGCAACCTCTGAGGCCTGGTGTATAGCTCGTTCATAGGAGATCAGCTTATTAAATGTGGAGTGGTTGAAATGTTGCCTAAAAGCCCTCAGATCCACTAGCTTGTCTGCTGAAACCTCGGAGAACTTCCGATCCCCAAACCATGCACCCAGTGCATTCCGGAGATTGCCTGATGTTTGGATGTGACTCTGTAGGAGACAATGATTGCAGGCCACCAGGAGAAGCCCTTGATCTTCCCTCACATAAGCTTCCCAATTCCAAAATCTTTCCCATCATGGTATTCCACCACTTCCCCTGCAACTCTGCTCAACTGCTCCCCAGCGATGAGCTCGAGGGATCCGTTCTGGTCCCCCGGGGTGCTGCTGGCAGACGTGGTACTGCTGCTCTGGGAGGACTCCTTGGAATCCTCCTCAGTGAGGTCGATCAGGGGTGCCTGGACAGACATGGCCATCCTCCTCTTAGAGCACCAAATAGGAGCCAGAGACTCCACGTCATTCTCTTCTTTAAGTTTCGTCTCATGGAGATTCAGTCCTGCCTGGAATATCATGCAAGCTGGAGGCTTCTGCCTCAGGCTGCTCTTCCAGCCAGCAGGTCACACCTACCACAGCCTACCCCTTGCTCCCATGGTCATGAAGCCTGGACAGTAGTAAGGAGCAGGTCAACTGTAGGATGAGCAAGTGCAGAATGGTGGTAGAATGTGCCTTTGGATGTTTAAAAGCTCATCGGCGCGCTTTGATGACTAGGTCAGATCTCAGCACAACCAACATTCCCATTATTATTGCTGCTTGCTGTGTGCTCCATCATATCTGTGAGAGTAAGGGGGAGATGTTTATGGCTGGGTGGGAGGTTGAGGCAATTCGCCTGACATCTGATTTTGAGCAGCCAGACACCAGGGTGATTAGAAGAGCACAGCAAGGTGTGCTGCTCAGAGAGGCTTTGAAGACCAGTTTAATGATTGGCCAGGCTTCAGTGTGACAGTTGTGCATTTTTCTCCTTGATGCAAACCCGCCCCCTTTGTTGATTTTAATTCCCTGTAAGCCAACCACCCTCCCCCTTTCAAAATAAAGTAACTATTGTTTTGAAACCATGCATTCTTTCTTTATTAATTTTTTTTTAAATGAGATAACAGACAAGGTAGCCCAGGTGGGATGGGGGAGAAGGGAAGGATAAGGCCACATTGCTTATTGTAGCCACACTAAAAATCAAACTGTTTGAATGACAGCCTTCTGTTGCCATCTCTAGAGTGGAGTGGAATGGCAGGGACTCTCCCCCAGGGCATTATTGGGCATTTGGGCAAGGAGGCTATGGAACATGAGGAGGAGGGGAGACAGTTATACAGTGTCAAGTATCAGAGGGCAGCCGTGTTAGTCTGGATCTGTAAAAGCAGCAAAGAATCCTGTGGCACCTTATAGACTAACAGACGTTTTGGAGCATGAGCTTTCGTGGGTGAATACCCACTTCCTCAGATGCATGTAATGCATGTTAT
This sequence comes from Gopherus evgoodei, assembly GCF_007399415.2. Classification (NCBI taxonomy): domain Eukaryota; kingdom Metazoa; phylum Chordata; order Testudines; family Testudinidae; genus Gopherus; species Gopherus evgoodei. Next base: position 18,705,044 of record NC_044335.1, on the reverse strand, counting down.
ACAGTGGATGCAGCAGGGGTCTGTGCTCTTGTTGGCTTTCCTGCACCTCCAACAGAGACTTCATCATGTCCGTTTGCTCCCCACATTAGCCTCTGCATCGCGTCTTGCCTCCTCTCTTTGTGCTCACTTAATCCTTTCCTGGACTCTGCCACTGAATGCCTCCATGCATTCAGCTGTGCCTTATCAGTGCGGAAGGGCTGCATGAGCTCGGAAAACGTCATCACGAGTGCGTTTTTTTCGCCATCTGATCTGCGATAACCTCAGGGACGGAGATGACGGGGGAGCATAGAAACATTCTACACTCTACGATTCTGGGGGGACTGCATGGTCACCTGTGCTACTGAGTTCGCCATGCTGACCAAACAGGAAATTAAATTCAAAAGTTCCCAGGGCTTTTCCTGTGTACCTGGCTAGTGCATCAGAGTTCAAAGTGCTGTCCAGAGCAGTGACTCTGGGATAGCTCCTGGAGGCCAATACCATTGATCTGCATCCATACTACCTCAAATTCAGCCCAGCAAAGTTGATTTTAAACACTACTTCCCTCATCGGGGAGGAGAACAGAAGTTGATTTTAAGAGCCCTTTAGATCGACGGAACGTGGTTGGTTGTGTGGATGCAGTCATTTTTTAAAATCGACCTAATGCGGCTAAATTCGACCTAACCCCTTAGTGCAGACCAGGGCTTAGGCCCAGCTGCCTTAATTCAGCTATGCTATTATGTCACCTAATGCATTCTCCTAGCAATGGAGGACAGCTCTATAGAACACACTGTCATGTATTTCATTCAATCCAGCTTTTATTTGTCTTCATGGCCCTGCTCAGCTCAGGCCTTGTTTACACTACACAGTTTTGTTGACAAAAAACAAAAAAGTCAGCTTTTGCCAACAAAACAGAAGAGGTGTACACACTGCAATGCTCCTTCTGCCGACAAAACTCTCCTGCTTTGCTGACTAAATAAAACCACCTTGACGAGAGGCATAGAGCTTTTTGCAGCAAAGGCCCAGGAATTTTTGAAATTCCACCTCCTGTTTGCTCACTGTGGACATTGCATCTTCCCAGCTGTCCATGGCAGCTCCATGCAGCCAAGACTCTCCCGCTCTGAGTGCACCTGAGATGTCGGATCTGCTGGACTGTTGGAAGGGAAGGCTGTACAGTCCCAGATCTGTTCCAGCCATACGAACTTCAATACCGACAGTCCGATTTCTCGTGGCTTGATGGATAAGGGCTACGAATGGGACTCTGGTGCTGCACCAAAGACCTGCTGCTTCTACAAGGAGCTGGATGCCATCCTTGTTGGCGACTCCACCTCACTCACCAAGAGCCCCATGGCCCATACTTCAGTGGCACTGGAGGTGGTGGACAACGGACCCAACTCCAAGGACGAAGTTGTGGACGAGGATGACAAGTTGGAGGATGATGTGAAGCACACAACACGGTCATCTGGTGGCACAGTGAATCAGGACCTCTTTTCCACTCCTGAGAGGTCTAGCCAGTCCCAGCAGTCGGTCTCTGGCATGCATGATGCAGGAGAGAAAAGAGTCCTGGTAACGGATATTTTTGAGCTGATGCTGCTTGTTATATGAGGAAGAGCTGTCTTTTGCTCTGTGTATTCTAGAAGTGGGTGAAAGGATGGAAACCTACAAGACTAGCTGTGAGTGAGTGTGCTCCCATTCCCTCGTGCAGTTAAGCAGTGTAGCGGAACAGTGTATTAATGCACTCAGAGATTTCACAGGAGTCCTCCCCAGAGATCTCTAGGAAACTTTCCAGGAGGTATTCACCAATCCTCTGCTGAAGGTTCCTTGGCAGAATTGCTTTGTTCCTTCCCCCATTGTAGGAAAACTTCCTGCATCAATTGGCAATCCCTTGTGCAGGACCAAAGTGGCACACAATGAGCAGCATAGTGACAGAGTCTGAAGTTGCATGCATATGGAGATGCATTCTTGATCCTTGCTTACCCTCAGGAATGAAATATCGGCTTCAATGATACCCACCTGTGGAAAATGGTGGTAGAATTTACAATATTGTCCCTAGTTGCCTGCAGTAATTCCCTTAAAAAAAACAAAACACACCACCTATACACTTTACCCCATCTTGAATGCTCAGCCCCTCCTACCTCCATGCAGAACTCACCACATTTAGATGAGTGCTTGCCAGGGGACAGAGAGAGTTATTTGTATGTAAAAAGAGGCATTTTACTATAATGATTCAATGCTGTGTGTGAATTAACAAACATGCTTCTGTGTTTATGCAGATGTGGCCTTCAGGAGAAGCCCCTACACACCAGCAGAGCGCCTCCACCAGGTAAGGAAGCGACCAAGGTGGAGCAAGGAGGATATGTTCCAAGAGGTGCTCCAATCCTCAGAGGCCAAAAAAGGAGAATGCTGGGAGTGGAGAGAGATTCTGAAGAAAAAAATTAAAATAGAAAGAAAGAGTGAGGATTGCATTGTAAAGGGCCAGGAGAGGAGGATAAAAGTGATGGAGCAAACAGCGATGCTGAAGTCCTTAATCATGCTCCAGGTAGAACACACATGTACGTGCCCTCCACCCTTTGCAGCCGATACAGAACTGCTTTCCATGCTCCCCCCCAACATTCCTTGCAACTTCTTGGAATGTCTCAGTATCCCATTCACTCCACCTCTTCAGACAGCTTCCAAAGTTAAAGCTGGACTTACACACAGCTATGAGAGCTTACACTGCCCTGCACTCTTATCTCCTTTCCCACTAAGCCTTTTGTGTGTGTTAATTGATAGTTGTTAAAAACAAACTCTCTGAAAGATAACCAGTCTTTGTCTCCTACACATGGCGGTTGCTGCTGGTAGTAATACACCGTGGCAGTCTGATAATTTGCTGACTACAAATCCAGTCAGCAATTATCACAATCTACATGCAAGGCGGCAAGTTAACAAAGAATGGCAGAGTGGTGTATAGAAAAACATATTACTGGTGCTCATTGTCAAAATGTTGCCTCAAAGCCTCCCTGATTTGAATAGCCCCCATATTGTGCCCCTCTAATAGTCCTGGTATCTGGCTGCTCAAATTCAGCAACAGGGCAATACGCCTCCATGCTCTATCCTAGGGCAAACTTTTCACCCTTAGCGTCACAAATATTATGGGGTGCGCAGCAGGCTGCTATAATCATGGGAATATTTTCCTCATTTAGGCCTAACGTGCCATAAAGGCAGCAGCAGCATGCTTTTAATCTGCCAAAGGCACATTATATTGTCATTCTGCACCTGCTCAACCTACCGTTGAAGTGCTCCTTGTTGCTGTCCAGGTTTCCTGTGTAAGAATTCATGAATAAGGCTGCAGGTTTGTCACAGAGATACATTCACCTCCGTGACTTCTGCAGTGGCTGGTGTGCCTGGCTTGGGCCACTGTGCTCCCCCAACAGTCGAGTTTGGATGTGGGATGGGGCAGGGGGTTGGGCTCTGGGTGGCGCTTACCTGGGGGACTCCCCGGAAGCGGCAACATTTCCCCTTGCTCAGCTGCTAGACGGAGGCGTGGTCAGGAAATGCTGCGCGCCGACTCTGCTCAGAGCACTGGCTTCACAGCTCCCATTGGCCGGGAACCATGGTAGTCTGAACTTGCCAGCTTCCACACAGCAATCGGATGCACTTCTTCACTGACAGGGTAGCCCTCATTTTGGTGTTCTGGCACCACAGTGATGGGGCAAGTTCTAGAAGGTGGCTTTCCACATCCGAAAGTTCTGCAGCCACTGCTCATCATCCCAGACTTGCATAACGATGCAATCCCACCACTCAGTGCTTGTTTCCCAGGCCCAAAAGCAAGGGTCCATCATGTTCAGCTGCTCCCTGAATACCAAAAGTAATCTGACGTTGTTTCTTTCCATGACGCACAGCCATGATTCCTGATCAGATTGGGTGTTCATAATGTACTACATGACCATCCACGATGTGTTCATAACAGTGACCACAACAACAGAGAGCAGTGAGGGATCCATACTTTCAGACAGAGATGGCGGTTGCCCAGTAAACAAGGGCTGTTGAAAAATGCTGTGAAAAGCAGTCAGAACCCCAGAGAATGCTGGGGTAGAAAGAACTGCATCATGGGATGTTGAGCCTGCAACCATGATGCACTGTGAACTACACCACCTTTCCACAATTCCTAGCTGCAGAAGGTGGAATGTAACACAGTTGAATAGCTACCCACACTGCACTGCTCTCTCTGTCAATGCTAGAGTATCAACTGTGGATGAGCTCTGCCGACAGAAGGAGCATTGTGTGAACGTGCATGAGCAATGTAATAACGTTTTTTGATTGTCGGCTTAACTTGAGTTAACAGAACTCTGTAGCGTGGACAAGGCCTCAGTTCCTGCCTACATCTCCTATTACTCTCAGTCCACTTTGGGCAAACCCTGGGGCTTACTGGTCTCTAGGCAAAGTTCTCCCATTCTTGTTCTCATCATTCTTCCATGGAGCTCCCTCTGCCTAGGAATATCTTATCATGCTTCTCCCCAGATTTTCCTCACATTCCTCCTCAAAACTTAGTCCATAAGCCTACTATTCTTTATCCTCCCCACACAGAAGTGTTTGGGTTTTTTTTTAAAAAGCTTCATACTCTGCATCCTGTTGCAACATTTACACCATTTAATTACATTCTGCATATTCTATATGTTCTGTCTTGTTTGATAATTTACATTGTAGACTCCTTGGGGAAGTGATTATGTATCTTCTTTATTCTGTATAGTACATAGGATACTGTCTGTCCAACAAATGATCAATATTAATAAATATTCCTTTTTTAATAACTGTTTTTGTCCAGATATAAATTTACATTTCCCCTCCCAAAGGTTCAAGTTTCAACATAATTGAGATTAAGAGGCCATAGAAAGAGTTTGACAAAAACTGCTGTGCAACAACAAAAAAAAAAAAAGCACCTTTAAACAAGGAAATAGGACCATATCTTGGCTGCTGAGTAGCAAATTCCCACTAATTACAAACAGAGTAACGTGTGTGGAGCAGTAGCAGGACATAGCCCTGTTAAGGATTAATTGAAGGCTACCTAATTCTCCTTATGTTCAAGGATGTAAATTGGATGAGTTTAAAGAACTAGGCCTTACCTTTTAGCATTCTTCTAATGATATGAAGTTAATGTGTGTGACAGAGAGAGAAGCGGGAAGGGGGGGGGGGCGATTGGGGGGAGGAGGGGCGGCAAGAGAAGGGGAGATTTGGACTAATAATTATTAACCTCTGACACTTCAGCAATGAGCATTATTTTTATGGAACTAAATATACAAATCTGACCTCCATTACGCTGAAATTGATATGGCTGCACAAGTACAACTCAGGGTGCATTTCGATCTAACTATCTTTAATTAGTTAACTACTTTTTTTTTTAATCATGGCAGGGTTTTCTAGGGATATACAATAGTAGCAAATGAAAAGAAAGGGAAGGAAAACCAACTCTAATTGTGGCTTGCAATGCATCTATCATCATTCAACCTCCAAATGCCTACTAATGAAGCTTTAAAATAGTACAGATCTTTAACTAGTCTCTAGTGAACTATATCTTATGAGCTACCCTCAGAACTGATCTGAAATGCTCCATAAATTTACTGGCACTGAGCCGAAACAGTGCACTTCTTTAAACTGTTTGATCTCCATCAGTAGTGAAGCTTTAGTTTGTTATGCTGTTAATCACCTCTAGGAAGCCAGGAGGAACAGAGGGGAATAAGAGGTGGGGGGCATAGGGATAGACGGTTCTGTAACCACTAGTTCAACTCCAGGTTCTGGAGTGGAGTGTGAACCCAAAATTCTTGAGTCCCAACAGTTCTCTCCTGTCAGCAAATACCTGTGAAACCCACTGACAAAGTTTAATCTCCCTCAAGTAGCTTTTCCATATAGAGGATAATAGATTGCTGTCACTACCAATTACTAGGTTAGCTCAAGAAGTAGGCAGTGCTCTGGATCCAAAGGTTCCAATTCTGCTAATAATCCATATGCAGGTCAATATGGAATTTGTTTTATCCAGTCTACTATTTAAAAAAAATAACAAAAACTACAAAATTACATTAAGAAAAACATGTCAAATTTCACACCCTTAGTGTTCAAAAAGTATTGAAAAGTTTAAAATCACCAATGCAACTTAATTCAGTCCCCTTCTGCATATTCGTGATCATACAGTCTTTAATTATACAATTACATACTTACCAAAAAAAAAACCTGGCCTTGTTCAATGCACAGGATAGTTGGTGCTTTGAGAAGGAATCAAGGTTGTGTAGTGAAGGGGACTATTGTCCATACATGCTCTGCCTTGTTTGTTGAAGTTGGAATGTGTGTAGTGAATGAAGCAGGGGGCTGCAAGAACAGAAAGGATGGTCTCCTGGTTAAGGTAGTTTAATATTGTCCTGAAAAACTGGATTCTAACTCTGCCTCTGCCACAGAGTTCCTATGTGATGCTGGACAAGACACTTTACTTGTGGCAAAAAGAGAAAAGTCAGTCTTCCTCATTTTCCAGTGCTCAGCTTGACACAGCTGGGGCCTGATCTACAGAAGTACTAGCACACTTACCTGAAAGTGAAGTCAATTACAACTGTGCTTTGAACACGTGAAGTGCTAAAAAATGCCAAGTACCCTGAAAAATCAAGTCCTAGAAGTCTTAATTTGGGCACCAAAGTTAATTGACACTTCTGACTTTAATTTCTTCATGCCTCAATTTCCCATCTTTGAAATGGAGTTTAGTAATACCACCTCACTTATTGTGAAGATAAAGCCATTAGTGTTTTTGAAGTATTCAGGTGTTACAGCAACGAGTGACAACACCCCCCCCATGAAAAATGTGACAATTCTGCATTAAGCACATGATTTGGATGGTGTATGATAAATAAAGCATATGGCCACATATTGAATGAGGAGAATAAAAAAAAATATTAAATAACTATCATTTGTACCATCCATCCTGTGCACTGAAGGAGGAAGGGTTCTTGTGAAAACAAAACAGTATGTAATCATGTCATTAAAGACTGTCATAATGCACACGCACGAGGAGGCTGAATTACAGTGGCCTGGACTACCTTAATTATGGTGTTTCTTAATTTGATTTTACAAGCAGAAAATTCTTTTCATATAAGTTTGGTGGATTTGTTTGTTTGTTTAATATAATTGTATGTTGGTTATTAAAGACCATGAGATGATAATGCCTTCCAGGAGCCCAAATTCAAACTGATAACCCAGACATAAGTTAGCATATACCATTAACTCCCCCCGCTCACTCCCCCGCAAGCCAATCAGTCTTTTCTAAGATAACAGTTGCCTTTTCATTAAATAAGAACAGAATATTTAAATTTGCTAGAAAAGTTTTATATATTACAGAAAACAGTGCTAAATTTGCTCATGCCATACTCCACAATGGTAGTGCCAGCTAACAGCACTTACAGCTGGAGAAAAGCCAAGAACCAGAGCCAAATGTACCACTGACTTCCATTAAAGCTCTCTGTAGAAAGAGAGAGGGAAGCAGGCTCCTAGGACAGCTGAGGAAACAATCATGACAAAAACTGCAGTTCTATTGAAAGTCACATGCAATGGCAAGGTCAGTGGAGTTGTGCCTCTGAATCATTTAAAATTAAATCCACATTAGCTCTCTCTAAACAACGGTGAGCTACTAAGCAATGATTTTTTTTTCTTCCCTCCATCAGCATTAGGTCAATAATAAGTACTTCACCTGAGGAAAACACTTAACATTGTTTTATGTCAAAAACTTAAATCTGCCCTCTATTTCTTCAGGTTCCGGAAGACTGAGCATGATCTCTCCAATATCGCCAAAGCCTGTAGCCATAGCAAAACTGAGTGCTACATGCTCCAAATTCCTTATACCAGAACTATCAGCTGTTAGCACTGTATATAATTTTATTTTGATTAATGCGTTTTGCAATGCTTTGCATTTGCTCTGTATTTGAGTACGAGTGAGCTCAGTGGCTGCGTAACTGCCTCCCTTGAGCTCCAGTATAACAATTCTCATTATGCAAAATATTCACACTGAAAGGTGAAAGCATTAGAAGTTGAAGTTTCCTCATTCTGTTCCATTTTGTGAAATTAGTCCAATTTTATGAAAAAAGTTGAGCAAAATAACTTTTTCACAACAATATGGCAGAGTTTTTTGAATTAAATAATTTGTCAAAGAAAAAGGTCCTGGTTTGGATTGAAATACTTGTAAAGATTACCTTTTGTATTGAAACATGTGCAAATGTAAATTTTCATGTACTTTGCATCTATACAATTAGTTTTCATAACATTTTGCATTGAAGTCACCAAAGGCACGATTTCAAAACTCTTCATTATTTCTTGTCATAACTCACATGGCCATAATCAAAACATTAATGCAAACTGTTCAGCGGGCCTTGTCATCTACAGTTACATATTCCACTTAGCCTCCCCCTGCAGTTTCCAATGACAAAAATGTTTTGTTGCAATCATATTACTCTCAATAAATATCCTTATGTCACAAACTCTAATTTAGAAGCTAATCTATGAAGAAGAAAGGAAATAATGGTCCATTACAGAATTGTCTCTCCCATCCTGCTACACAGACAAGTTTCTCAGCAAGGATGGGAAATTTGTTTAAAGAAATAAAAAAAAGCAGATTGGAAGGAGGTGCTGTACACTGGCAGCCCCACTGTGATGGCTAACGGCTGAAACTTGGTGATCTTGATTGACATCTCATACCACCACAGCTGCAGTCAGCAAAGATGCTCAAACTGGAGCTCATTTAAAAAAGATGCCATGCATGGCAAGCTTTGTAAGCTACTCCCATCCTGGTTGAAAATAACCTGAATTTGTCAATCTTTATGGCACACGGTGTAGCTGATCTACCTTCCTCAGGAATTTGAGGAGATAGGCAGATAATAAAGACTAATAGTAGAAAAGGAGTATTGTTTTGGGCTTAGTTTTCTGTGATGGATGGCCGCAGACTGCAAGAGACTTCCTGTGAGGTGGGAAAATGGATAGAAGTCTCGGAGAACATTCCTTGTGTTAGCTGTTTGAATATCATCACCTGTCACAGAATGAACAGAGCCCTTATCTCAGGATGCAGAAGTTAAGGGAAGATGAAGCTGATTTCCAAATATGGAGTTTAAATTCTGCTCTTAATTCACTTCAGTGTAAATATTAAGCAACTCCATGGAATTTGTACTGGAATAACTGAAATCAGAATCCAGCACATATTTGGTTACTAAGTGTAGGATCTCATATGATGAAACAGTTTTAAGAGAATAAGCTTTAAATTTTAATGTGGGGATACCACCCTCCCTCTATACCAACTCCACCAACCAGACAAAACCCAGACAAATTCAAAGTACAAGCTGACATTGCATCTTTCATGAACTCTGTTACCACTTGGCATTGCAGGGATATTTCTGGTCAGGGGAGAGCTGTTATCCCAGAATATTATATGCCACAAAAATACTATTTTTAAAAACAGGTGTGTGTGTTTCTTGCCTAAGAACAAGGCACAGACAAATATAATACAGAAATGCCTATGAATATATTCTAATTTCATACAGTCTTTTGGAATCAAAACTATTTTTTTAAATCTGCTGAACAGACTAGCCAAGAATCAAGATTCATTTCAACTTAATTTCTCAGTACAAAATGCCTAAGAGTAATAAAGAATCAAAATTAGTTATTAATCCATCTTAAAGCAGTTGAATTCCATTAGGACCACATTAAGAAAACCTATAAATCAAAATCTCATCCATATATTTTCCCCCACAGAAACCACTTTAGCTAATTGATTGTCACTTTATTAGTTTTGACCCAATTTTTATAAGCCAGATAAAAAAATGCATTGGACAAAAAAGACTGATGGTAAGGATGCATTGCTAAAGCCATACTCTCAGTTACCATCTTTGGAAAGAACTAAGATCCTGAAAGAAATACCTGATCCAGTTTATCAATATTTTCCACATTGGGCCTGTTTTCAGTTATTCTCTAAATGCAGCATCACACAAAATTTAATACTCTAACAAACCCCCTCTGCATGATGGATAAAGCCGCACACAAGCACGAAAGGGAAGAAATACAAATTTCCTCTCAGATCCCTGTAAACCCAGCATAAGTGGCCCATTTTGTTTAGTTTTTGGGGCAAAGTCTTGCCCTTATGAGTTAGAGCTAGAACAAGAGGAAAGTGAAGATGGTTCCTAAAAACACCTTGCTGGTGCAGAGAGCAGAAGAGGGGATGACCTGCGCTTTATAATTCATCTAGTTTCTGATTGTAAAAGGAGCAGCCTGTGCTACTTTAACAAGCATTGCTAATTGCAGCATACATGAAGAGAAGTGAGGAGGCCTGGCCATGTCTCTAGGCTGGCAGGTCACACCCTTTCTATAGTTGCTCTTGTTGGTCAGGACAGAGTAATCCTACAATACAAGAGTGTTGGGGGGAACCTCTGACTCCACTCCAAGAGCATCCACACAGTTTTCTTTCACTTTGGACCAGCAGGAAAACAGCAAGCCCTCGTTTGTAAAATCACCAGTGTAATGTCAAAAATTACATGTTATAAGCACTGCTGGACAATTCTAATATCACTGTGATAGAAGCAATAGAAATACAAAGATGGAGAGAGAGAGAGAGAGACAGAAGATCAAGCTGGGGAGAGTGATAGGGACAGGAATAGCCTGTGTAAATAAACATGTCTAAGGTAATTAGCAAAAATCTAATGAAAAGGTAAACAGACTGATATTCTGGGGGCCATGTTAGGAAAGACATGGATAAATTAGAAATTCCAGAGAAAAGCAACAAAAATGAGGAAAAGCTGAAAAAACTAGGCATGTTTAATCTTGAGAAAATTGGAAGGAGGGGTGCCCTGCTAGCCTTCAGATAAACGGTGGTCAGTTGTTCTCCATGTCTACTGAAGGTAAGACCAAAATAATGGGCTTAATCTACAGTAAGCAAGATTTATGTTAGATATTAGGGAAAGCTTTCTAACTAAAAGTAATTAAGCTCTGGAATAGGCTTCTAAGGAAGGTTGTGGAATCCCCATCACTGAAATTTTTTTAACAACAGGTTGGACAAAACACCTGTAGGGATAGTCTAGGCATACTTGATCTGGCATCAGCGCAGAACTTGATGACCTCTTGAGGTCCCTTCCAGCCCTATTCTCATGGCTGGGTCATAGGCAATCAGACCTAGCACACCTCTACCCCAATACAATGCGACCCGATATAACATGAATTCAGATATAACGCGGTAAAGCAGTGCTACTGGGGGGCGGGAGGGGGGGGCGCTGCGTGCTCTGGCAGATCAAAGTAAGTTTGATACAACATGGTTTCAACTATAATGGGGTAAGATTTTTTGGCTCCCAAGGACAGTGTTATATCAGGGTAGAGGTGTAGTCAGAGCCAGAGTTGGCTGTCATGAGACAGAAGTCAAGAGCTGGCTGGGTCAGGATACCAAGAGGTCAGAGGCAGGAGACAAACCGGAGAGCAGAACCATGAGTCAGATATCAGGAGTCAGGCCAGGGGAGCAGAACCCAGAGGCACACAGGCCAGAGCAGAGTGGAGCCCGGTTCGAATAGCTACCAGTTCCTGCTGCTAGCTTACATAAGGCCAGTGGGCCACTCAACCGCTCTGGGCCTCCACCAATTGGACCTGGGGGCAAAGCCTCACACTGGTGCTGGGCTCTGTGGATCCTGGGAAGGCTATTGTCAGCAGGCTGCCAGGTGGAGAGTTGGAGCATGGTTGCTCCCATGAACCCTGCAGGCCTGAGCTTGAGACCTGTGGATCATGACGACACCCTACATTTCTGTGTTTGAAAATGATGTGGGTCCATGGTTCTTAAACAAGAACGGTCTTTAATAATAAGGGACAGTTGAGAGGTATGTTGGGCAGCCCTGCCGATGGGGGGGGTGGGCAAAAGGGGCAATTACCCAGGGGTCCGGGCCATTTAAAAGGGCCCGGTGGCCGCTGGCCCTTTTAAATTGCAAGGCAGGCCAGACCTTTCTAGGGGGCCCATTGACTGTTCTGCCCTGGGCACAGCCTCCCCTAGAGTATGGCAAATCAGGGTGACCGCTCCAGGCTCCATGCTTTGGGGGCCCCCGTGGCCCAGTGTGATTGGTCAGCACAGTCGGTCCTGGAAATGACGGATTCATCACTTCTGCCCCAGGCCCACTTAGGAACAGCCCTTGCCCTGGGGCCCGGAATTGCTTTCGATGGGCTTGATGGTGGGAAAGGTATAGCACTGACACTTGTAGCTGGCTCACAGAAGGCTGTGCTATTTCCTTATTTCTTAATTTCACATAGTCCAGAAATGACAGTTTATTACCATTGTACAAAAAGCTACAACATCAGTGAATTACATCTCCTATTTGAAATATTTTTCCAATATAAAAAATTTTGGCCAGATTCTCAGCTGCGTTAAATAGACAGATCTATTGAGTTCAGTAAAGCTACATTAATTTGCACCAGCTAAGAACCTGATCCTTATCAGCAAACAAGAGCCAATTAACATAGTACAAGAGCTTTCTGTACTCACAGAGATCAACAACTGGCCTTCTATAGACCAACACTGAGAAGTGTAATGGACAAGAATCCAACAGCAACAGCTGTAAAATATTATCAAAAATAAACTATTAGAGGAAAGCATATGATCTAATGGGGTCGGGGTGTACACATAGTCTTTATTTATTCCTCAAATCCTTTATAGTGATTATGATGATTTTGCATCTGCACTACATATTTCATTCCAAAACATTGCAGAAGCTGCTATATAAAAGTTAAAACAAGGATTTTACCCAGCAACAAAAGGCCTTCCCCATTGGGGTGCAACAGCACCCGTTTAGCAGCGGACAGCAGCATAATATTTCAGGACAAGAAATGAAAAATATTTTTCCCTCTCCTGAAAGTGCAAGAGGATTTTAGGTAATTGCCCAACTTGGAATTTAGCCAGTTATCACCCCTGCTCTTATAGAAAGGCCCACTAGAGCTTTAAGAATGTGTTTTTCATAAGCATGAATGCAAAACATTCTGCACGTGAGACAGCAACTGTAATTGTCCTTATATGCACATACAGTCACATAAGTTCAGTTATGACAATCAAGTCCTAGGTGACAAGTGGTCAGGGTCTTAATTTTATGTCTTGCCCAAAAGACAACCCTTCTGTCATGCGAAGACACTGATTCAGTCCTGACTCAGATGGAAGAATTCCACCCATGGAATCACCCCCGGCCTTTTGCACAGCACCTGCAGGAACAACTCTCATACAAGCATTAACTGAAGCTGGTAAAATATCGGTGCAATTAGCCTTTTTTTTTTTGGCTTAAGTTTCAATGAAAAAGATGGGACTAAAACTGTTCATGAACAATCCCTTTCTCTTCCCCCATTTTAGATGGTTTTAAAAGGTTGCTTGTTACCTTGAGCCCCGAAGCACTCTTTTCCTCAAAACACTAGGAAAAATTAGTCCACAGTACAAATTAACTGCCTGTTACACAGCGTGCGTAAGACTGTCCAACGCATGTTAGAAGGGTTCTGTATGATGGAGGGACTGGCAGTCAGCACTGTCCACTTTCACAGTTAATCATCACTCAACACAGGAATCACAGTAACGAGGCCATCGCTTGTATCATGACAGTGATTAGGGACCCCAACAAGAGATCAGGGTCCCATTGCACTAGTTGTTTATACAAGTTGAAAGGAAAAAAAAAAAAAAAGAGAAACATTCTCTGCCCAAGAAAGTTCGCACTCTAGATTGGACATGTGCAGTCTCGCCTGTTATTTTTGTAGGCGCGCATCAATGAATCATAACACAATTGCTTTAATTCATAAAAAGTCTTCCCAAAACTGGGTTTGTACTCCATACTGCTCTACTATTCCCACGGGGGTAATCCCAGATCTCATACCAGGATAGCTTTTCCAAATCCTGCTGCTCTTGCATAGGGTGACCAGAGACCAAGTGTGAAAAATCGGGACAGAGGGTGGGGGGTTAATAGGAGCCAATATAAGAAAAAGCCCCAAATATCGGGACTGTCCCTAAAAAATCGGGACATCTGGTCATCCTACCCTTGCAGAACAAGCATAAAGAGTTGAGAAGATCTGACTGTTACTCTTGATAACAGTGTCAGTGGTGTTGCACGTGTACACTTTCAGGGAGCAGTAGACCAAACTAGGCCACTGTGACACCAGTGCTAGCATCATAGCAGGAGCATGGTGTATGTGGACACTGATTCCAGGACTGAGAGTTGTGTTTTTTGGAGTGTACTTTTCGAAAGTACCAAGCACCCGCAAATGCAGATGAGGAATAGGAGGTAGAAGTGATCAGTACTACAGAAAATTGTGTGCACAGTGGCTCCTGAGACTACAATTCACGTACTTGGTTTCAGTTTGTAGGTTTAAACCAAGTCACCACAGAAGTAACTAACTTCTGTGAAAATGTACATTTCCAATTGTGAAAAACAGTGTCTCTTTTTGAGAGGCATTGGAAACGCAAAAGATTTATAATTCTACAAATACAGTTTTAAGGAACATAACAGAAGTATCAGTTATGTGAGAAGATTTCAGATAAGTCATGTAATCCGGGAGAAAAGGGTTTAAATTAGTGTTGCATAGGAGTGCAACATGGCAAATCAGGTGTTTGGACGTCTTGTAAGTTATGTAAGTTTATTAATGATCTGGATGATGGGATGGATTGCACCCTCAGCAAGTTTGTGAATGACACTAAGCTGTGGGGAGATACGCTGGAGGGTAGGGACAGGGTCCAGAGTGACCTAAACAAATTGGAAGATTAGGCCAAAAGAAATCTGAGGAGGTTCAACAAGGACAAGTGCAGAGTCCCGCACTTAGGATGGAAGAATTCCATGTAGTGCTACAGGCTGGGGAGTGACTGGCTAAACAGCAGTTCTGCAGAAAAGGACCTGGGGTTTACAGTGGATGGGAAGCTGGATGAGAGTCAGCAGTGTGCCCTTGATGCCAAGAAGGCTAATGGCATATCGGGCTGCATTAGTAAGAGCATTGCCAGCAGAATGAGGGTAGTGATTATTCCCCTCTATTGAGCACTGGTGAGGCCACATGTGGAGTATTGCATCGAGTTTTGGGCTCCCCATTGCAGAAAGGATGTGGACAAATTGGAGAGAGTCCAGCAGAGGGCAACAAAAATGATCAGGGGGCTGGGACCCATGATTTATGAGGAGAGGCTGAGGGAACTGGGATTGTTTAGTCTGCAGAAGAGAAGCCTGAGTGGGGAATTTGATAGCAGCCTTCAACTACCTGAAGGGGGTTCCAAAGAGCATGGAGCTCAGCTGTTCTCAGTGGTAGCAGATGACAGAACAAGGAGCAATGGTCTCAAGATGCAGTGGGGGATGTCTAAGTTGGATATTAAGAAACACTATTTCACTAAGACGGTGGTGAAGCACTGGAATGGGTTACCTAGGGAGGTGGTTGAATCTCCTCCATCCATAGAGGTTTTTAAGGCCCGGCTTGACAAAGCCCTGGCTGGGATGATTTAGTTGGTGTTGGCCCTGCTTTGAGGAGGGGCTTGGACTAGATGACCTCCTGAGGTCTCTTCCAACCCTAATCTTCTATGATTCTATGTTCATGTACATTTGTTTTGTCCCTAGCTTAGAATCTTAAAACAAAATATATTTAAATGAAAGTTTTACAGCTCACCTCAACAGTTCTCATTTGCCAAAATAATGGGAATTTCTCTCCACAGAAATAGAAACTGCCTTTAACCATGCATCTGACGAAGTGGGTATTCATCCATGAAAGCTCATGCTCCAAAATGTCTGTTAGTCTATAAGGTGCCACAGGATTCTTTGCTGCTTTTGCATATAACCTATTAAGCTATTATTTTCACTGCAGTCTCTTTTGGAGCAGAGATGAGTTATGAACCTAAGTTAGCATTTGCCAGTCTTTGCTGAAGAAAGAGCTGTGACTACAGACACAGAACATAGTGAATTGACCGCCTCGGGCTTCTACTTAAAAGTGGTTCCTTCTGGCCAAGTACATAGTACATTTGCAAAGAGGCACGTTTCAATAGCACTTTCAAAAAGGACTTCAGCTTCAGAGACTTTCATTGAGACTATGGGAGATGTTTTCAGGTATACATTATGTTATTTTACAGAAATGTATGACAGCCCCCCAAGGCATGCAACTAGTGCAAATCTTCTAATATCTCCTTAAAAAAATATATCTTGGAACCATGCCATGCTAACCTCTTCACACTTCAGGCAGTATCACGGATCCCATTTCATGGCTCATTCAAAAGGAAGATTAGAAGGCCTTTTCCCTTTTTGTGTATTAAATGGCTTAATTCACAAGCGATTCAAGCCAGCATAATTATCCAAAAACAGCATGCTTTCTATATGAATTACATTTTGTTCATCCTGGTTAAACCATGTTGCACTTGCACAGTCAACAATTGCTGTTGCTTCTTATGTGCTGCAAAGCATGAACCACATATGAAGAAACTCACTCAGCCTGAGTTTGAGTGAGTTCAATTTTACAGTAAAAATACAATCAGCGGCTTTCTAACTTATTTCACAACAATGCTTCCAAAAGAAAACAATTAATCATGTGGGGAAAGAAAGAAAGGAAAACATCCTTATTTACTAGTAATCTTATTTATATGGAACCTTATATCCAAAAAGACCTAAAGAATTTACAGAGATAGTAAACATTCTCTCAGCAAGAACGTCTATACAACGTAACAGCAACAGTTCAGGACAGGGGATGAATAATGTGTCCAGTTAAACCAGAGGGGGAATTTAAGGAGACACAATGAATTAATCTTGTTGGAATCTGGCCACAACAAGGGCGCTAACATCCCTACTCTAGGGAAAAAAGTCATGGGACTTTAAACGAACACCAAGTGGACAAGACCTCTGTTATGCATCTCTTCCTCAAAGATGCTACTTTCTGCAGCAGTGACTTCAGCACTGGGCTGACCAGGCCAAGCACTGTTTAGCTTTGGAGATCTGACAAGATCACAGGCTGAGGCAGCATAGCTGCAAGCCATAAAAACTATTACACTAACTGGCCTGAGCAATCAGAGGATGTAAACAGTTTACAGCTAACTCCTGGCTTTCACTTTACTAGCCCTCTCTTTCCCCTGGTTTTACTGTGTCCATGTTGCTTTTTATGAGCAATTTGATAAATCATATCCAGCAATTTTCTTGCAATGATACAAAATATATAAACTGATTAGCCAATAAACACCAATTACCATTTTTGCCTATTATTGAGATTTTGCTTTTTTACAGCTGCTAAGCTGCTACAGTAAAAAAAAAAAAAACATTACAAGATGAAAACATTAAACACACATGGCTAGGCTGTAGCTTTACCACCTGCCCTGAGAAAGAGGAGGTCCCTAGCTGCACTCCCTCAAGAGCAGAGCAGAGAAGGGAATGAATAGTCACAGAGTCAATTCCTTCCCTGTTCCCCTCTTGCTGCAGGATGGAGAAAAGAATAATGTGGAGTAAGAGCTATTCCCAGTCCCCTGACCTCCACTCCCTGACCAGCTGCTCACAGTGGGGTGAGCAGTCCTTGTTCTCCACACCACCAGGTAAAGTCATAGTCTGAGCAGGGCCAAGCAAGGGAATAACTGAGAGCAGGTTTAGATTAACTTTTTGTGGGCCTGGCACCAAACATATTTGTGGGCCCCTGGGGAATGATTGTAAAAGGGGCTGGGGGTAAAAGCACAGTAGGGGGAGTAGGGTTGGTCCCTGGAGCAAGAGAGGGGCCAGGGTTAAACTGTAAGCGCAGCAGGGCTGGGGAGGAGGTAAACTGAATCCCCCTCTGCCCCTGCCCACATAGGGCGGGTACCTGCCTGGTTCCAGCCCATTCTTTTAGTCTCTCTCTGCACTGAGCTGCCCCTCCTTTCAGCCCTCGGGGGTGGGTGTTGGGAGTGGGAGGAGTGAAGGCTAATGTGGTTACTCCTATAACTGGACTTTTAGTTCCCAATCAGCACTGCAACTGGACACTCAGGTCCCATTTTCTACTGGAGCTTCCAGTCTAAAACTGGATACCTGGCAACAAGGCTGCCAGAAAAGCCTGAGTGCGGGTGGGGGAAGAGGGGAAAGAGAGAGAGAGGGAGGGAGCAAGTAGTGAGTGGGCTAGGGAGTGGAGAGGAGCTAGTGGGCAGGGCTATACTGCCCAGGTAGGTTGGAGACTGTAGGGGGATCAGTCAACACAGTATCCCCAGCCCAGGTGACGTGACAGCCAGTGGTGGAGTTAGAGTTAGTGAAGCCCCCCGGCCCTCTGCTCAGCTTCATTTTTGGGGGCCCTCCTTGGGCCCTAGCCACGAAAAAGAACATTCTCTCTTATCTTCTCCCACCCCCATTTCTCTTTTTTTTCTTTATCCTCTGCCTTTAAGTAATAGCAAGTAAATGAAAATAAAGTGAGGTGCCTTGATTGTTCTTGAGTCTAACTTATTTTTCCACAGACCACTTGAAAAATCAGAGGGTCGACAGACTACTTGATGATCTTTCCAAATATTGTTTGTACTGTTAGCTAACTATTGTAAAGCGCTTTGGATAAGAGTGCTTTATTTAAAAACCGTAAAAAAAACATTGGGGTGCAGGCAGGGTCTGGCCAGGAGCTAGGGTGAGGGGGGGGCGTAGAGCACTTACCGAGGCAGCTCCTGTTTGGTGTGAGGGGTGCAGGTGGGAATGGGGGTGTGTGCAGGAGCTCCCATATGGTGCTGGGGATGTGGATGTGGGAGGTTGCAGGAGTCATGGCAGGGGGTTGGGGAGGTGCAAAGGGAGGGTGCAGCTGTCAGGGCAGGGGGTTGTGGGGGGGCAGAAGTCAAGGGGAGCAGAGGGCTGGGGTTGTGGGGGTGATCACGGCAGGGGGCAGGAGGAGGCATGCCCCGATTCAGGCCCCTTCCACAAGGCCCCTCCCCTGCCTCTTCTCCTCCTCCTCCCTAGAGCAGCAAGCATGCTGAGGCTCTGCTCGTCCCCCTCCCTGCTGCCGGCAAACAGCTGATCGGCAGCAGGGAGGGAACATAGCCCCCTCTGGGGAGAGGTGGGGGAGGAGCTTGGCTGCTGGCAGACCCTACCCTGCTGCAGCAGGAGCCAGTAGTTTCAAGCTTCTGCCCCCACAGGAGAGAGCAGGGACGGGGGGCGGAGAAGAGCGGGCCTGGACCCACAGTAAATTTGGCACTGATTGAGAGAGGAGGGACAGGGCTTACTCAATCTGTGCAGGAGAGGGAAGGTGGATAAGGGCTGTGACAATCTAGCCCATAGGCAGAAGGAGCTACTAGGAGTTATATGGCCTCTTTCTTTTCTTCAGTTATTAGAAGCATTCTGAACACATTGTGGCAAAGCACTACAGTGGATGAAGTTTTATTATAGGCAAGACTGATAATACTGCCTGTTATTGAGGCTGCGTGACACTTCCCATTATAAGATTATGTTTTCAGTTGTTTATAACTTTGCCAAACTTTTACCATTTGGCTGAAAAGTTCCATGCTCGGTGTCTGACTCAGCTTGATGATATGTTGAGTGTGTGTGTGTTATTTTATTTATTTTAAGAAAATTGCAACCAAAATGGTTCAGCCACTTCCAAGAACCAGGCTAGAGAAACATACATTGTTTTGCTCATGTTAAAAATTCCATTGATCTTTCATTTGAAAGCTCCACTGTCCCCATCCTTTGGAGCAGAGGCTTGGAATTTGATAGGAGGTGCCTTTGTCTGAGAGATGTGCCTTTGGCAGTCCTCATGAATATCCCCCCAAATCTGGCCAAGTTATAAGCCTTAAAAGTTCCAGTTCACACATGCTCAGACTTCTATTTTAGCAGCTTCAAATCTCTGAAGATACCATCATCACTGACCACCCTTGAGTTTCTCACAGCAATTAGTGCTGACCAGGCTGTGCATGTGTTATCTCAGTGACTAAACATGCTCCAACCCCTCACAGCTTCTACATATGACAGGGCTGCTTATGGGCCATATGCATTGGAACTGACATCAGAGAGCCTCTCTCCATGACCTCCATCTGTTCAGTGCAGCGGAGGAAGCTCTCTCATTCCAGTGCAGAGGGGACAAAAAGAGGACTTGGGAAAGATAAAAGAGGAATTTGGGATAAGGAATCTGGTGAGACCGGGACTGTAAAGAGAAAGGAGAGAGAAACTGTTGCATGGCAAGGAGGCTGGAACCAGGAATCAGTGATGGAAAAGACTGGGTGCAGACTGGAAACCAGTTGTCTGGGTGGGTAGGGGAACACTGAGATCGCATGAGGGAGGGAAGACTGGTATTGGCTGGACAAGGAGACTGGAACTAGGAATCAGTGTTTGGGAAAATGTGGGGAGGGGGGAGAAGAGACAGATCAGACAAGAAACTAGGAAATAAGGGGAGAACTGGAATTGGCTGGACAAAGAGATTGGAACAAATAGCCAGAATGGGGAGATCGAGGCACAGAGCCAGGGAAGAAGTGGGGGGGGGGGGGAGAGAAGAATGAGATTGCAATAAGGGAAGAGAGAGACTAGGATGGGATCCAGGGGCAGGGGAAGAGGGTGGCAGGGGACAGACATCATCAAGGAGCCAGGAAGAGGCACCTGGAACTGGCTGGGCAAGGAGACTGGGTGTGGGGAGGGGGAATAGATTGGGACTCTGACAGCAAGAATGGGACTGGGACAAGGAGCCCAGAGTGGGGAAGACACAGAACTGGGCCAGGGCAAAATGTTGTCAAGCTTTGAGGGAGAGGCACCTAATCAATTTAGTGCTATGGAAATGTTACCTTGACTCATTAAAATAATCTGTTTTCAAAAAATATTATGAAAGTGAAAGTCTTAGAACAGATCCTATACTATAGTACTTTGTATTTAGTAATTACGGGCTGATTCCCCACTGTCTTGCATCTTGTGTCCTTCAGAATTTAAGCTCTTGAGAGCAGGTACTTCTCAATGTATATACTGCTTACACAATGGGGCTTGACCATGGGCATGTAGGTGCAACATACAGATATCATACAGGTAAGAAATCATTTGCATCTGTATGAAAATGGGATTAAATATTGCCATTTCAATTGGACAGTAGCTGACACTTCTGTAGACATGTGAACAACAAAACAAGGTGCATGGCAGGGTTTTTTTGTTTTTTAAAATATTTAGTTTAGAATGACTTATTCTTCATAAGCCTTCCCATTCAATATTTATCTAGTTATTCTTATAATACAAAATAACAGTGATAAGTCTGCCATTATTTTATTGGGATAGCAAATACAGAAGTACAGAAATCTTCCACTGCTTCTATTAAAAAAATGCAGTTTGGTGTCAGACAAGTTAAAGAAAAGTGTATTTTATAACAGGGAGTTGGACTGAAAGTTTTATAACTTGACAATGAAAATGTCAATTCATGATTTTAATAAGCACAATTACAGTACACATGCTGTCTAGACATAGTGGAACGGAATCTACAGTTCCTAATGTAAACAATATTTATTATAGGGAACACCCAAAGTAAATTATGGTCTTTCATATCCTGAGATATATTAAAGCCTGTAACAGGAGGTGATTTTTTTTTTGTGAGGCATAGGAAAGAAAGCTCTGGCTGTTACGTATTTATTTTAAAACTTACAATGCTTCAGCAACCCTAGTAATGTAATCTAAATTCAACCAGCATTTTGAATTTCCGTACACTTCACAAGGCAAACTAGCATTTGCTTTTTCTTGGATGAGAGTTTATACTCAATTTATGAGGAAAGTATTTACCAGTCTCAGTCCAGGTAATTATGCACTCCATAAAGCAATTTATATATTCATAACTCGTTTTCACCTTGCAAATCTAGAAGATGCACATTTTTAAAAGGTAAGTCTGCCAAAAAGTTTAATTGTCCTGAAATGAGAAGTCACTAGATAGTTAGGCTGAAACCACCCTATGCTAAATTAAAGCTCTGGAGATGGGACATGTCTTTCCCACTTCCCCTTCTCTTTCAGAAAAAAGTTATGGTGAAAACAGGACTTTAAAAAGCCAGAGGATGCTGCAAAAGATGAAGCCAAGTGAGATTGCAGGTATCTTTGATTACTGGTTTAAAGGCTATTGCTTTGGTCTGATTACGAAGGGACATTTCTTTCTTCTCTTCCTCAACTCTCTAAGGGACAAATGCTGAGGTCTACCACTGAAGTCAATGGCAAAACTAATGACTTTTCACTGAGGGAAACCCTGGCTCCATGAGTCACAGATGGAATGACGAATTTCCTGTAGTTTCTCATTCTACAACTGGGAGTGGAAGTGCGGCTTTTAGGTAATGGTAATCTATATATTTCAATATTATATTCTTTGTGGGTTGCTACCACTTTATGGAGCTTTCCACAAAACTCAGTAAAGCAGCAGGATTTTTATTCATTTACTATTTTAAAGGTGTAACAGAAAGCTTACAAATGGGCTATCTTATGCAGCATGTATTAAGATAATATATTCCATCGGGCAAGTGGGTGGGCTTTGCCACTGATGTTCATGACTGTTAGTGTTCCGTAAATTCTTCAGTTAATGGATCAAACCTGTTTATTGTATATATCATTCCTCTCCAGTGTAGGAGAATTAGAGTAGGGCAATAAAGCAACCTTTTAAAAGTTAATGATCGCCAGAAATAAGTGTTCAGCACATTTTCTCTCTTTCATGATGTACATTCTTCAATTAATCTAAAATAAAAGTTATACCTCAGTTCAGGTACACATTTACCATCCCTTCAGTGGTTATGATTTCAGAAACTGTCAGTGTTCAGGTATCCTGATTATGTAGGCATTGTATCTAGAGTAGCGTACTTTACCATATTTACTAGAGTATTTGATAGGAAGTCTGAAAGATTGAGTTTCTCATCCCCGCTTCAGCCCCTGAACACCAAGTGAAAGGGTCAGAACAGCATTAAGGGGATCTAAAACCCAAAATCTGGCCAGATGAGAATTTCCCAGCAAAGCAAGTGTCAAAGACAGACACAGACTGTCTTTTGAGTACCCCCTTTACAAACCACAGTATCAACAGTGTTGCAGGGATAAGAAGGGGTGTGCTGGGTGTGGAAGGAGCTGGAGCTACAACAGTGCTGCTACCTATAGACATATCTAGGGAGCTGCCTAAACCACCTGATACTCCAGAATTGGGATAGTACAAAGGTGGCTTAAAGCCACTCGACCCCATCTCTCCCACTGGGCTATGTCTCTTAGACACAGCACAGAATCATCCTCTATATCCAGTGCCAGCACAACACTTCTGACAAATAAATAAAACATAACTAATAATGGAGATTTATAGCCTGATTTTGAGCCGAATGGAGTCAATAGCAAAGCTCTGTGACTGCAGTGGAGCAGGATCAGACACCAATCTCTATCTATATATAACCACCTTTCATTCAAATGTTTAAAGGATTTAATGTGTTTCACCAAAGGATCTATCTATATATCTGGATCACTTCACTCATTGCTGAATTGCAGTCACTTTTTGGATGACAGCAGCAGCGAATGTAAAACATAAGAGGAAAATTAGCAAAATTTCTTTTCCTGTTTTCCTTGCCATTTCAAGGTCAGTGATTTAACATATCATAGGAAAGTGATAATAGTTCAGGACAAGAGATGAAGAATACCACATTCCAAGGAAAATACATGATGCTGTCTAAAATTCCAGCCTAATCAACCAATTCGAACTGAGACAGGACATCGAGACCCACTCTCTAATTCATGTGAAAAGTGTCATCAAGTTTTAAATTACTCTAAGTTGCCAGAGCCAGAGGTTAACATGCTACTCCCAAAGCTGCATCTGCAGAAACACAGTGGTCTTTGGCATTAAACAGGGCCACCAACTTAGTACTGACTGCATTGGCTGCTGGATCAAAGCCACTTCTTACAGCATCACTGGAGGTCTCCATCCCAGTACTGGCTGGATCTCAATCTACTTCGCTTGTGAAACCTGGTGAGCAGCAATGGTGAAGTTTGCCCTGTGCATCCCTTACCTCCTCAAAGGATGATTTGAAGTGGGATTTCAACAGTGCATAGATCTTGTACTAGTTCTCAGAACGGGGTGAATTCATCCTAAGATATTACTAATGCCAGCAAAGTATTGCTTTAGAAACCATTTAAATTATATTTTGCAACATGATTTGAGAAAAACCCAGAAAATTGGAAAAGGGACTTGTAAGCAAAACAGCTTTGTAAATATTTGTTCCTTTTGTCTTTTACTCCCAAGAAAGACTGCACATTCCCGTGTCTATGAGGTGACATCACTGATGAACACATATATTGCATATGATAAACAAGGTTTAAGATTTTGCTTCTACAGTGCATCATTGGCCCTTATCTACAGAAACTGCAGCTGGTCTAGGACAAGATTAAAAAAAAAAGAAGAAGGACACTCTCCTTAGAAGATTAATAGTTGTTTTGTGGCAAGGTAAATGTAGATAAATGTAGTGTACACAGTCAATCGTACATGAGCCAAGGAGGCTAAATCATTTTGGCAAATGAAAGGAAAACAAGGACACTAACTTTTTTTTTTTTGGTAAAAGCAACACAGAATAGATAATTCTGGCAAGTAGATTTTACATGCAAGAACTTAAGCATGCTTACGTTCTTTAACTTGTTCCCAATATTAAAAACCCTTAGTTTTGTTTGCATGTAAAGAGCATAGAGGATAAAATTGATATTTCTTAGCAGCATTTATCATCAGAGGATACAAGGAGATCTGAAGACTCTGAAATATTAACATCCAATCAGTGTTAATATAATTAAGACCAGTTCTAACCTTCCTCTTATTTCTCAGGGCCTCAGAGATAAGCTCTCTTTTACATCATTAAAGAGGCACAAAAAAGGTGCCTTTTATATCAGAGCACAACCTTCCATCTGAGCCTCCACATTCCATCTCCAACATTGATAGCAAGCATGTTACATATATAGTCTAGAGCACTGAGTCTGACCAAGAATACTTCCATAAATTAATTTATAAACCGAAAAAGGAACAAATGACAAAGTTGAATACACTTACTGTGACTAGGCTTAGAGCAGAAAAACTATTAGATGAGAAAAATACAATTTTCTATTCAACTGCAATGAAGGTCAACCGATGAATTTAAAATGTACTGAATGGTTAACTACATCTTTATATTTCTCTAGCAAAAAAGCACTTTCTAATCACTCTGTAGTTAATTGGTTTTCACTGACTTCTTTACCTATCCTGCCTTGATGCTGTATATGCAGAGCTACGTTTAAACACCAACAAGCTTCCCTGATGCTCTCACATACACAAGACAAAATGGGTCTTGTTTAGGTTCTAGTTAAATCACCCTAAATTCCATTACTAAACCCAAATGTAAAATATCTGTTGCTATGCCTTTCCTCCCTCCACCTCCCCCAGATGGTCATAGTTTGCTTTATTTCAGAAATGTTTAAGCTTTGTAGCAATGCTATTCAAAGACTGCTAATTTAGGGAAACTCCTAACTCTTAATCCTAGGACTTCAGAAAAAATCTTAGTATGAAAGAATAATCTCTGTGACGAAGACTACTTCTCTTAGTTTAAGTTATGTATGGATGAACCTTCCTAGCTAAATCTATAGTGCCTCTCTACATCTCAGTTACTAGTAACAGTAAGAATATTCTCCCCCCCCCCACACCCCTACCCCTTTGCTTTTGAGGTAATGGTTTCTGACTGTTCCATTTTTCTAGGTCAGTCATCTTGCGTGTGTAGAGATATCACACTGGATAGTTTCTGATCTATGGATAGTCTAACTGTGCTGATATCCATACTGATTGCTAATGACTTGCAACGCAAGGTTCAGCAGAAACTCAATCATTGTTCAACATTTTCAGTATTAAGGGTAATTGGTTATCAAGTTTCTTCCTTTATTCCAGATAAAGATATGAAGTTGTATAAATAATATTTATAAATAACCTTTAAGCACAATAGAGGGTCTAATTTCATTATGTTTCTGGCCATAGATCAGTATCATTCCTTCCCTCCACCCCTCCAGAATTACTATTCATAGTAGCATAAATTATGTAAACATGTCTAGGAGATTTCCAGTGCCACAGCCCAAGAGCATAGTCTATTTGTGATTATTAAATCAAACTTGTTTCTGTTGCATGGGAGAGGTCATTCTGAAGGAACAAACAGCGTTAGCAAGAATGAATTATGTTGATCCACCAACAAGATTACATTTATTAAAAGCTGGCCTGGAAGTATTTAGGAAAATGTTTTTAAAGGCTGCACTTTGAAAATAAAGCTTAAGATACATATTTGGCAAACCTCTTCATCTGAGGCTGGCAGAAGCCAAGGGCAAACATGTTTATATGAGCAAATTCTAACATAAGCAAAGGCTGCTTTGCATTTTTCACGTGTGAAATTATTTCGTGGTTGATAGGGCATGGAGCATGACAATCTAATAGGTTGGTTCCTAAATGTTTGGCTCAGGTCTGTTGGCTTTAATGGGAGTTTTTAGTGTATGAGGATGATATGACAGGATTCACTAGGAGTATCTACGGCTGCTTTGTTAGATGCTTCCTTGAAATCGTGCCTCAAATTGCAAATGCATTTTAATACAATCCACAGACAGAGCTTCATTTAGTGTTACTTAAGGTTGCTCTCATCAATAAACAACCATAAAACAAAAAAAAATAGGTAATACAAATTTAAGGATTAAGAGGTTACAAAGTCAAGCACTCTCAAGTTAGGAAACACCAGAATGAACATCACCCATTAATTTGGCCTCCTTGTGTGTATGCATTTATGATACATCACTTAATTACATGCAGAAGTGACTACCTACAAGAAGTTTCATGTATGTGACTTACCCAGCAACACAAAGGAACTCAGTGACAGAAGCAGGAATAGAATTCTAGACTCCAGGGCAAGGCATTCAACTGTCCTAATCACAAAACCATCCTCTCTCTTCCCATTTCATTCACTACAAACCTTCCAACTTCTGCAACAAATGAGGCAGATGTCTACAGACAACATACTCTGTTCTCTTTCTGAAGCGTCATATTTCACCACTCAGTGCCATGTTGACCAACATATTGAAAGTAATTAAACTAAACTGTACTAAGACAAAACATGGGGTTTGTGTTTTTTCCCTAAGAAAACTTGAGTAGGGACTCATCTATAAGTTTCCTGCTTTTTAAAAAAAGGTAAATTTTCAGAAACCCACAGTCCACTATTTGTAAGAAGCACCTAACAATATACATGAAGAGGAGCTATAATTTTGTATCTTATTTTCCCCTAATCCCTCAGGAAAGTAACAATTACCATTTGAAAAGGAACAGTATAACTTACTACAGACAGATCTAAAAGAGCTCAGCACGAGTTTATCAAAGCATTATGATTTCATTATAGTTCCTCTTGTGACCCTTCTTATAACCTTATGGTAGTCTTAGATAAGTCAGTTATCAAAGGCAGCTGCTGCCATGAGAACTAGGCAATATTAACTCTCCAAGTACGCAAATGAAATCGAAGGAAGGAGTGATGAGTGGCTGATTAATTCTCATGTCACAATATTACAGCTGAGCAGTTAGGGAGCAGTAAATGTGTATGGGGTAAAACTAGGAAAAATCAAGCTTTTTGACATTCCAGTCTTTTCAAAATTCTTAAAAAAACAACATAAAATATACCCTGGAGATCATTTCCACACATGCATTAAATTAGTGACTGGAATTTGGTTCAAATTCCCCACGGCATATTTACACAGAAGGATTCTGAAAAACATGGAGCCCTGTGGCAAGGACCCCGTAAAACAGAAAATTCTTATGCAACCCTAAGAATGGTCTCACATCAGCTCCTCCTTTATTAAAAAGTCCCTAGTTCAGGTGTCACATTTGTCTGGGAGCTCCAGTACCTAAATAGTGCAGGGAAAATGAGATGTAGAATACTATCAACTACTCCAGGAAACATGCAACCAACCCTGTGAGGGAGATACGGTTTCTCAAAACTTTTGATTTAAATTTTATTTGCATGTGCTTTGTTCCCAATTTGGGATTATAAACTTTGCAAAGGAAAGTTTTTTGTTGTTTTTTTTTTAAAACCTATTTTCTGTAATGGTGTTTTCTTGTTTTTTTTACAATGCACCACAGAATCATAGGAATTAAAGAAAGGAGGAGATCTATTTGGACCCATCCCATTTGTTCTTGACTACGACCAGGGGCAACCCTAGCTGGCAGAAAACCTTCTCAGCAGTGCTATACCAATAGCAATTTCATCATTGTTTGATAGGATTTGTCTTCTATTTCCTCCAGAACAGAAGAAGGGTGAATTGGTGGGTGGCAGCAAGTGCTGTCTAATGTACCTTTCTGGCATTTTTCACATCCGCTTATCTTTTGTTTTCATACTAGAATACATACTTTGCAGTTCTAAATTTCCACTCCACTGGAGCACCTGAGTATCAGGTACTATATATTTGTGCCTCTAACTAAATATATATAAAGAACTCGCTTTCGAACACTTACAATGTTACAAATAAATTTAAATTGTGTGTACAAGTTGGAGATAATTTTAAAGAAAACTCTGGTTAAAGGACATCAAATATGCTAAAATATAAAATCCATTACATTTTTCCAAGAACAGATAATTTATTCACTGTGATGTTAAGAGTGTTATCTATATCAGTGTGCTTTTAATATCCAACTCAGGACAACAAATTGTATTTTAAGTGCTAGTACAATGGTAACAGATGCCAGGAGGAAGCAGCCTAGTGAATATACAAAGACGCTGAAAACTTTAAAATGAATAGTCTTGTTCTAAAGTAAGTGGTTTATTAAGCTATTGTACTAAACATTGCTTAGGATGGTTATATATTTGCCCTTCCACTGTTAGGCAATGAGGTCTTGATCCTGCAAGGGAATGAGTACTGAATTAAACGAGAATGGAGAGTGCTCGACAGTTTGCAGGGTCAGTCCCTTAATGACTATTTTTCAGAGTTTGTAGTCAAACGCTTGAAAAACCATAATGAATTAGCATGTTTGGTAAGTTTGTTCATAGGTTGCAGTATGTATCCTATCAAAAGCCACTACTGCAAAAGGGAGTTCAACAAACGGTTCAAACACATGAAGTCTATGTATCCACTGTAACAGGTGTGTTTTTCATTTTCACCCAAGTCTGCAACAAATGCATGCCAGTCAGGATGTTACATTCACTTTTCGGTTTCACAGTGTGTAACAATGCTCTTACTGAAGAGACATATTGTACAGCGCAGCACAGAAATCAGGCTGCTTGAAGAAGTAAGAGACCCAGAAATGATCTCTGCCAGATGTAAACAGCATTACCAGTCATTCACAAATGAAATAATACAAGCAGAGATTAAGCAGAATATTCACAGTGATGGCATCTATTCTGGCAAAAAATATATTGGGTAATCTACTTCTAAAACAATTCTTCCAAAAAAGAGATTTGGTCCAGATGACATTTTGAAGCCAGTACTCGGAAAGAGACATTTTTCTCAGAATAATCAAAGCATGTTTATATGTGATATTGTTTAGTTAACTTTCAATACAAGTTACAGCTGAAGCAAATTGGCTACCCACACTGCCGCGATACTACTTCTCTACCCAATGAATTATCTAGAATACTGTGGTTCACTCCAGCCTTGGTGTTTTGTTTATTCAATGCAAGACTCCCACACCAGTATACTCTACAGTAATTGTTTATCCCCTAAGCCACTGCTATACCATGAGTGTAGCAAAAGATTCTCATCAGCTTCACACATCAGGGCTTTTTTGGAGTGTTAGCACCAGTGTATTTGCAGCTTTTATTTATTTTTGACAGCTTACTCTAATCCAAAAGCAGACTTTTTCAAGGTTGTCCCTTGCTAATAGATTTATCAATGTCTAGGAGGAATGTTTTATAGACTTTACAGCTTATACAAGTGTAGCAGAGTTTCCAATTCCCCTTCTGAAACAAACTTGGAAACCATTTGCTCCAATTTAACTTCAGCTATGAAGGCAAAGCAGGAGAAAAAATTTGCAACAGGCAGGTATGTGCATTTTTATGTTTGGTACTTGTGGCAGGTAGAGGCTTGTTAGCTTTATATATCATTGGTATCCACTGAAACCATTAATACTAGTTGGCTAAATTATGAACTTCTTACACATACTGATGAGTAGTTTACTCACATGAGCAATCTCAAATTTCAGAAGGACAATTCATCTATGCTTTATCAAGTGACTAACTACCATAGTATGGTAATTAAAAAGGTGATTAAGACAATCAATGGAGCTGATTAGACTTAGGCTGGCTCTGTACAAGTGCCCAAAGGGGTGAGAGGGCACAAGGAACTTTCTGCTTCCTTACAGAGAAGATAGCCTGGC
This sequence comes from Gopherus evgoodei, assembly GCF_007399415.2. Classification (NCBI taxonomy): domain Eukaryota; kingdom Metazoa; phylum Chordata; order Testudines; family Testudinidae; genus Gopherus; species Gopherus evgoodei. The sequence continues at coordinate 18,674,831 of NC_044335.1, read as the reverse complement.
CAGGAATCATTCATTGCTCTCCTTAAAGCTCCAAGGACCATCTCCTGCTCTGACTGAAAATACGGACAAAACTCTTTACTGGCTTTAATGGGTGCAGGATCCATGCCTGACCTATGAAGAGAGGGAATCAAGGAATACGAATTTTAGGCTGAATATCAGGGCACAATGTGGAATAGACCCCTCAAATGGAAACCCCATCACCTGAGACATTTGAAGCTACTGTACGCTGGACAAAGCACTAGGAAAAGTTACTGCAATCAGGGGGTTGACTAGAACCTGAGCAAGGTAATGGATTGGGTGACTTAATTGGTGTTTTCATTCCATAATTTCTGATATATTCTTGCCCTTTCCAGATAGCTCCTATAGTCAGGATCATTCAGACCTTCAGTCCAGCCATGAAAGGAGGCAAGCAGCCATTTTTAGAAGAGAGATCTGCTACCTCTCAGTATATTGGACAATAGATTATGTATATATTAAGCCCTGTTAGGTAAAAGTGTGAATTAGCAGTAGGTAAACTTCCACATTCTAAATACCAAATTAGATCACCTTTACTGAACCTGGTGCTTTTTGCTCTCAATCCTGCCACTAGCTTCCTAACCCCCTCAGCTAGCAAAGTAGAAGGATTTTATTCCCACCTCATCCAAAACACTTCCAAGCTGTCATAAGACAAAACAAACATCCTCTAACACAGAATCCCTTTTCTTTTTCATCTGGTACAGTTTTTCTTACATACCCTCAACTCATCACTCAGAAAAGGAGTACCCTGGAACGGCTTGGCTAGCATGCAGGTAGGAAAAGACAAGGGTCTTAACTTCTGTTTCCAGGCTGAGGTAGGAGCTCGATGTGGAAGGAAGAGCCTGAAAAGGAAACAAAACCACAAAGTGTGTTAAACCCAGAACATAAACTTTGATATCCAACACTGCAAATGTGGGACCACAAGACTTTGCAAATTATAGGTCAAGTTCTCATTTTCCCCATTATCTAAACAGGGAAAGTACAACTTCAACACAATGGAAAAATAAGGACATGAGCTGCATTCATTTGTTCTGTAGTCCCAGAGGATGGTCTGCTATTAAGGATCAAGGTTCTTGAAGGCTTTGTTGACCACAGTATGGGTCCCTGGTAACTTTAATGAAAGAGGAGACTTGCTCAACCCTCCATCAATTCCAGGAAATTCAAATTCAAGCATATTGCCGAAAGCACTTTTCTGCATTAGCCCACACATTTAACTGGTACTGGTTTTTGCGTTAAGTTTTTGTGAGTACGCTAGACACAAACCTTGAGAAAACATTGTTTTGAATGATAACATTCTTGATTCCTCCAGTCTATCACAAAGGTCAAAAGGCATGGCATCAAAAAAGCCTTCTCTTTCAAATATATAATTATCTCTCTGTAGCATCTGATCACCCAGCTGAACCACTGAGCTTATCTTTGAGAGGGTGTTATTTACACCTTAGCCTGGACCTTGATCAGACAGGTTTCCACTGTTAAGTCAGGAACCACCTCGCACTCATGCACAGCACTTGTCATTCACATTCTGATAGCTCTACTGAGATTTAAAGCTGATGGAATACATTTTGGAGACACTGTTTATTACAACAAGCATCATTAAAACATCAAACTGGCAGCAGGATGGTCAATCCTTCTGCCTCACAGCCAAGACTTGGTTCATCCTGCTAATCAGAGGAATGCTGAAAGTCCTTGAAGTAAAATACTGGCTTTGGTCCATCATCTCTCCATGGCAACCCAGTCTTGCTTAGCATCTGTTTAAGAATTTTAAAGCTCTGGGGTTTACAAGATATCTTGCTTTAATTCATGCAGATCAACTGTCCATCATTCAATACACCTACTGCTATGTGAATGAGCTATGGTACTGAGAAATAAGAAGTTTGAATATATGGCTAAGATTTGCAGAAATATTATGAAAAATTCAGCAGCCAGTAATTGAATTACAGTAGTTGATTGCTTTAGGACTGCATAGCATGGTACATTAATCCCACAGATAGATTACATATATCACATTGTAAACCATAACACCTGTGATGAACAGGGAAGACAATAGTAACTGTTCCAACTTGGATACAATTTGATAAATCTCCCAGCCAGTAGGGTAATAGGTGAAGAACTGGGGAAATAAAACAAACTCTTGATCATGTTTGCGGCGCCATGCATTCACCAGCGACTAGAAAAGTGGACATTGCTAAGAGTTTTATTTTAAGATTCCAGTTACCTTTTAAAAGAAGTGTTGTTGGAAAAAGAAATTCCGTATTTGAAAAATAAATGCATATTTTCCTTTTGATCTTCGGTGATTAGTTTGTGTGGAAGTAAGGTCTGTATATGACAAATGCGTCTGCCACTTGTGTGTTCACAAGTGTAAGTTGTTGTGAGATCTGAAGCACAATTCAGAATTATTCCCTGTAGATAATCATCCCAAGATTAAACCTCAGCAACATGTGTCACATTATCAAGTGTTTTTCCCCTGGAACTTCACTGAATATTTATGTAGACAAAGTAACAAGTTGCAGCAAAATAAATATTTAAAATCTTTTTCTTTACAAGCTGCAATACATTGACAGCAGCATGTGGAAAATATAATTATAAAACAACATGTTTAATTACAATTATTACATTCATACTCCAGTTCTGTAGTTTGACATGTGGAAGAATTTATATCATTCAGATACACACATGCTGCTACTTCCTACTGTTGCCAAAATGGGTTATTAATTGCCAAATGCTTGAAACATATTATTGTTCTCCACAGTTATAAACGGCTGGCTACGTCTAGATCAATGGTCACCAACCCATTGATCACAATCTCTGGTGGCACAGCAGGGCTGCCGCTAAGACAGGCTTCCTGCCTGCCCCGGCCCCACACCGCTCCCGGAAGCGGCCAGCACAGGTCTCTCTCTGTGAGCTGCTCCTGCCTGCAAGCACCACCCCCTGAAGCTCCCATTGGCCGGGAATGGGGAGATGTGACCAATGGGAGCTGCAGGAGCAGTGCCTGCAGAGAGGCAGGGCGAGGAGTCATGTGCCACCTGCCCTGCGAGGCCTCAGGGGCAGGGAGCCTACCTTAGTGGCTGTGATGCTGCACTGCCAACCGAGAGCTGCTGGAGGCAAGTGCTGCGAGGCCGGACCCCAATCCCCAGCCCTGAGCCCCCTCCCAAAGCCAGCACCCCAAACCCCCTCCTGCACCCCCTCCCAGAGTCAGCATCCTATACCTGCTCCTGCACCCCAAGACCCTGCCCTGACACACCCCTGCACCCCAACACTCTGCTCCAGCCAGGAGCCCCCTCCCAGAGCCTACACCCGGTGCTGCCTCCTGTGCCCCAACACTGCCCCAGCCCAGAGCCCCCTCCTGTAGCCAAACTCCCTCCCAGAGCTTGCTCCCCTCACCCCTTCCTGCACCCCAACCCCATGCCCCCAGCTCAGCCCAGGGCCCCTTCCCACACTGAGAAGCCCTCAGCTCCAATCCAGAGCCCACATCCCCTCCGGAACCCCTACCCTAGACTGGTGAAAGTGAGTGAGGGTGCGGGAGAGCAAGTGATGGAGAGAGGGAGGGATGGAGTGAGTGGGGTGGGGCCTTGGGGAAGGGATAGGGTAGAGCCTGGGTTGCCCTTAAATTCAAAAAGTGATCTTGGGCGTAAAAAGGTTGTAGACCACTGATTTAGACCATTGTGATTACCAAATGTCAGGCTTAGAATGTCTTATTGATTATTATTCTGCAGATGTTAAAACATCTCAACATGAAGCCACTTTTGTGTTATACCAGATGCTGCAGTGGAACGTCACTAATTCACACTAATCAATGGGAGATTCTTTACAAAATTGCAACTAAATGAGTAAAATGATCAAAAATATCAAAGATACCACATCATGAAATGTGCTATGTTCATTTAATTTGCAAAGAGTAGTTTGATTTTAATTAGAGCTCAAACTATAGCAGTACAGTACTGGTAAAAGTACAATAGTAGATTTGATAAAGTATCAATGTCATAGAAACAACATCTGTCATCTGCTCTTAAATCTTTCATGAGACTGGGATGACAAAACGGTTTATTTGTGAGTATTACTGGCTTTGCAATTTAGTAAACAGAAAATTAGAGAGGCTCCACTGTAAAACAAAATGGAAAGTGTGTCTTGGGATGGCTTTAAAGAGAATGCAGACTGTTTTTAAAGCTTCCCAGGCTATTTGCATATAATAATTACTTCATGGACATGCATTTGAAATACTAGTAAATATTTTAGTGAGCACATTAAGAGCGCCATAAATCAGTAATTAACATATTACAGAGCATACAATGTCCTTATGACTGAAAGAGGCTCTACAGACTATCCCCATGCTTTTTGAAAAGTATATATTTAGGAGCAAGATAAAGAGCAGTAAAATGTTATTTAAAACTCCAGATCCTCCCAATACATATATTACACACAATTTACATTAAAAGAACACTATTAAGGTTGCAAAGTCAAGCACTCAAAAGTTAAGAAATACCAGAATTAAGTTTGCCAGTTCAACCTTAATTTGGCCCCTCCTGTGTACACATTCTAATGCAGTTCTTAATTACACAATCATATACTAATTTTTTCCACAGGACCACTGCCCTATGGAATGGTGCTTATTGTGATGAAATGGGACTGTTCTTAATGCTGCCTCTGAATATTGTGTGCCTCAGTTTCCCCTATGCATTTCTTAAGTCTCCAGTGTGCATAAATGGCCAACACACTGTCTCCTGGCAACAAATGGCTGGGGCCCTTCCCCCCTGCAAGGGGATGGCTAAAGGTGAACAAAGATCAGGTGACCTCCTGACCCGGGAAAGAGACAAAGGCCAGAAAGGAAGGGCTGGAGGGGGTTTCAGTTGGGAGCTGGCTGGGGACAGGAAGTGAGGGCAGACAGGATTGTCTAGCTTGCTGGGTCCCAGAATGGACCCGGCTGAGGGCTCCAGTGCTCTGTACCTACAAGCTCTGTTTTAGACTAATGTTCTTGTCATCCAATAAACCTCTGTTTTACTGGCTGGCTAAGACTCGTGTCTGACTGCAAAGTGGGGGTGCATGCAGGACCCTCTGGCTTCCCCAGGACCCCACCTGGGTGGACTTGCTGTGGGAAGTGCATAGAGGGGATATGCTGAATGTTCCAAGGTCAGACCCAGGAAGGTGAAGCCATGTGAGCTTCTTGCCCTGAAGACAGTCTGCTCCAAGGTAGAGGGGGCTCCCCAAAGTCCTGGCTGGTTTTGTGGGGAACAGTTCCAGAGCATTGCTCAGGGACTCTGTGACAGTTATTGAATAGCTGCTCATTAAGTATTTTGTTTCTCCACTCCCCCTCATTCAATGTGTGGCTTTCATGCCTTATTTACTGCACACTACTCCAACCCTGCAACAGTATTATTAATTTTCTCATGGGCTTTTCTATGGTGCTCATCATCACTATATCAGAATGTTTCACAAACATTCAATTAATTCATATTCACAACATCCCCATTTCACACAAGGAAAATGTTGATTAGATTTAGTCTCTGTATTGAGACCTCCAGGAAGGAAACAAAATTGGTGTTTGAGACAGATGTAATATTTTTACATAGAGAACTGATGTTCTCTAGTCAACTGGCATTGAGAAGGGTCCCCCTAAAATGTTGTAAAAGTGTAAATTTTTGTATGATGGATTTTTAAAATGTATTGGATTTAAAAGGGGGACATAGTGAAGTCAGAGAGGACCCAAAGTTACATTGTGTGTGTTTTAAAGTATAATAAAAAACTTTAAAAAAATATTTCCACAAAAAACTGTTTTTACTTGGTTGTTAAGGCAAAATTCTTACTGAAGTCAATGAGGTTGAATCAAGCAAACAAGGTACTACAATAATTAATCCCACTGAAGTCCTTCTACTCAGCCTGAACTAATAATAGACAGCGACAAAGTGTCCTGTGGCACCTTATAGACTAACAGATGTATTGGAACATAAGCTTTTGTGGGTGAATACCCACTTCGTCGATCCGAAGTGCCACAGGACACTGTCACTTTTTACAGATCCAGACTAACATGGCTACCCCTCTGATAACACTGCTCTACAGCCAAAATGCTTCTGAAATAAATGTAATCCAACTTTACTAATTCTGGGTCACGGAGAACGAAAATGATGCTTAAAATTGTTGATTGGCTCTAGTTTTCAAGATATATACTGACCCACTAGCATACGACCCTTGACTTGGGAATGGGGGAGGATAAGTGAGTTATAAAGGGAAGGGATCTCAATTTAAACCAGAAATGACTAAAATACATCTTTGACTGGATCGATGAATAAATCTATGACTGGGTTTGGACAGTACTTGCTTTTTAGGCAAAACAATGAATGATGCAATCTGAAGCTGGTATTGCATCATACATGATATGAATTGCATCATATTATTCCTAGAAGTCATGGATGATGCAATCAGAAGGAAGCTTACATCACTCTGTCAAACAAATTGCCCTATATCAGCTCTAGAAATCATACAGTGTCGTGCTCTCTTATTTGTCAGTGTTTGATTTTGCAAAGGGACATATTTCTGTTTAGCTAAAGTGAGCAGAGATGCCTCCTACTTGTGTGAACAGTGCAGGTAACTTCTGCTATGTTTGTGGTGAAGTGACTTTTGCATCACAAAAGCGCAGTATAACCACTATGGTTAAGAAAGCCTATCACCTTTATTTTGGCTGCAAAATTGGAGATCAGGACAAGAGGTAGGTCCCACACATATGCTGCAACACTTGTGCAACAAATCTTCGCCAGTGGTTGAACAGGAAAAGGAAATCTATGCCTTTTACAGTGCCAATGATTTGGAGAGAGCCAACAGATCATACCAGCAATTGTTACTTGTGCATGGTGCCTCCAGTTGGGAAAGGTGTGTCGAAGAAGAAAAAGTGGACTGCGCATTATCCAAACATTCTATCAGTTACATGCCCAGTACCCCACGGAGAAGGACTGCCGGTTCCTGATGCACCAGAATCACTCTCACTTGAGTCAGATGAGGAAGAGGAAGAGGAGGAAACTTCTGGTCCTGAACCATTAATGTCACAGGACCCACATTTTCTCCCATCCTCCTCCTCTGAACCACACCTCATAACACAAGGTGAACTGAATGACCTTGTCAGGGATTTGGAACTACTCAAGAGTAAGGCAGGGCTTTTGGGCTCCAGACTACAGCAGTGGAATCTCCTGGCAGGCTATCAGGGCAAATGGAGCCCATCAATGCTTGCAGACTATTGCTGGACAGTGACAAGAGATGCTCCATTTAATGAATACAAAAGACAAGCCAAGAAGCGCTGAGTAGACACTGAATAGGACTAAACTATGTACACAATAGTTTTTTGCCTTTTGTTTCATAATACATTTTTTATTAACCCTTTTGCTGATTTTTAAAGTGTTACATAAACAGGACTGGTGAAATATCATGTAAAGCAACCATAAACACGTGAAAAGACCTAGGTTTACAATTTATGATTAAAACTCTACTATCTACACAATAGACAGACATAAAATGTAAAAACTTAAATATCTTAGAAACAGTAGCCAATCAGTTGTTTTAATTGTCGTATTTGAATTCAGCACATCAAAATACATAATAAGTATCACATTTTATCTCTGAAGCAGATGACTTCTCAAACATTGTAGACCAGTGTAATAGACACTTTCCTTGAAGCAAGGGAGGGGGGAATGACATGGTGGAGGCAGTACTGGGTTTTGGTCCCCGTCACCCAAAGAGGGAGAAAGGATGATGGAGCTGTTCTTAGGTTGACCAGACAGCAAGTGTGAAAAATCGGGACAGGGGGTGGATGTAATAGGAGCCTATGTAAGAAAGACCCAAAAATTGGGACTATCCCTATAAAGTCGGGATATCTGGTCACACTAGCTGTTCGAGCTGTCACATGAGGGAGTGGGGGGGGGAAGCAGGCAGAACCGGGGCTCCCCCATTCCATTCTCTCCTCACTTGCATGCAGCAAGGGGCACCAGGCAAGTAGCCCCATATGCCCCCCACTGCAGCAGGAGTCACAAAGTGGCCAAGCAGAGCAAAGAGGGGAAGCTCTACTCCCCTGCTTGGCTAAGTGTGGCCTGTGACAATCTAACCTACAGGGAATGAACACAATAACCAGTGCACAGATCTTCTTGGGCTCCATCATCCTTTCCACAGAATGCTGTATCAAACTGTAAACACAGCTAACTGAATAAATATGTTCCTCCCACCCCTGGGCAAAAAAAAGACAGTGAAATACTCCTCCTTACAAGGAGAAAGGACAAGCCGTACACCAGGCCTGACAGTCAACCGCTTTAGAGAACTAAGAAGGCACCTACTTTCATGGCAAAGAGCCTTCTATTTAGCACCTCAACATACCAGATGTTCAAATGCAATGACAGCAAAGAAAAGGCTCAACTGATTTAAAAAGCAAAGGTGGAACACAGGGAAAGAAACTGGTTAGGATAAGCCAAAGCCCAAGTCTTTCAGGACTTTCTAAATTAATACCAAGGCCCACTGCCAGCCACTGATTTCTGCTGGCCTATCTTTGAGTGTTTTGGAAATCCCTTGCCCTTTTATATTTGCATGCAAATGAGAGAGAGAGAGAGATATCATTGTATATCCCCACCTAATTATGTAGGGAGCCACGGTGGGTGGGGTTGCCTGAGGGCCACTGCTTTTGTTCTACACTGTATCTGGAAGGTTGGTTCTTTAGTTTTTGTTGTGTCTTCATAAGATAGTATCTACATGCCTTGTCACAGGCACCTTGTCCTGTATCACGGATGAGATAAATAAATAAAACCATTTCTTGCCAGCTGCTACAAAAACATATAGCATGTTTTCTAAATGTCCTTGCCCAGGTTGTCAAAGCTTCATTTACAGCTTTCAGCTACATTTGTAGTTACTATGACTAAATGCACACAAGCAGTTCAATGTTTAGCTGCCATCCGTATATGCTTCCATCACATGTTCTCATGCAGTCATAGTCACGGCACAAGCAAACTATTTTATCTATTTTGATATCATCCAATAAAACCTAAAAGAACTCCTATCCCAGATTAAAGATAATTAAATACACAATTCCAGTTATAACAAAAAGACAGCAGTACTAACCACCAGCCTTTAGCTACTCCAAAAAATTAAAAAAAAAAAATAATAAAATCACCACATTCTTTCCCATCTCAGCTTCCACAAAACCCTCATCTCCTCCCCAATCCAAATCCAACCACCTGAACCACTCTATACAAAGCTTAATTCTCTTAAACTCCTGACAGATAAATGTGCATTACAACACACTGCCAAGGTCAACAAACAAGGACTATTGTGTCCCAAGAAGTGGGTCTTTTTTGGTGGGGTAGAAGGAGGGATATGGATGTGCACATGCATGCATATTTTTGCATGAGTGCAGTTTGGAAAGTCTGAGTCTTTATTTTTAAGGTGAATTTAGTAGTGATTAAGAGCACCAGACAGTCTTGGAAGCACAAGGGAGACCATCCCAAGGGAAAAAGGGTACATCAGCTCTTCATAGCCCGTTTGATTCTTCCATGCCAAGACTGCCAACAAATGTCAATCAATAGCAACTCAGATAAGTTGTTTGTGCACCTGTACACTGTAAAAACCTTTCCACAGGTGACTGCCTAACCACAACAACTTCATTGAATTCCTATGATTATGCAAATATACTATGATTCTGGCAGAGTTCAGGAATGAAGCACCATCCAATTCCTATTCAACCATAAAAGGGTTAACATCTTGAGAAGTGTATGACGCTCAAGTACCTGATAGTGACTGATGGAGTTTCCCATGCTCCCTACGGGCAAAAGAAAACATCTCTGTGAGCTTTCAATCACCTTGATGGAAAGCAATTGGCTATATTACTACTTGTATTAGTATCTTCCTGTTGTAAGTCAAAAATACCCATTAATAGGGGCCTACAGGACCTTTTTGGTTTTGGAAATCTATTTTGTAAACATACAGTGCATATGTGGAGTAGAACTCAATTACAAAAACAGATTACAGACTGAAAAGAAAAGGGAGACCTCTAAAGAGATCAAAAGATGATTTATAGCAGCAACATAATCAGCTGAATATGTATATATTCAAGCAGAACACTAAAGAATAAAAGGTTTATATAAGACTATGGTACATTAGCACCTATTGAATGATTTAATTACTGGCTATTTTAAAGAAGGCCTAGAATATAGTTCAAGTCCAACAACTGTGTCTTTTCTGAAATGTAGAAATGCCATATTTTCAGGACCCCATACACAGATCACAGAAGACACAATAAGCATGAGAAAATATAGAGCCTGATTTTAAAATTAACAGTCGCAAGTTACAGTACATAAATGATCAGTTCTCATAATTAACCCATGCTAGTACGTGCTCACATACCATAATAAGTGTAGATGGACATTAAGTGACAAATCTCTTAAAAAAACAAAACAAAACAAAGACCACCACTCTGACGTTCCTGCTTCTAAAAGAAATTTGCCAGGCAATTCTGTTTCTATAGAACACACTTTTGTACTATAAATAGCATCTGATAGATCAGCTTTTAGATTTCCACCCATTCTAGTCCCTCAATGACATCTGTAAATATCAGTGGGGAGTTTTCCATGTGCATAAAGTTTGTGCAGTACAAATTCAAAACCGATTTTTGAAAGTTTAGATAAGTAAAAAAAACTGGACATCCAATAAAATAGTGTTTACAATGCATTCAAATAGCTAAAATCTTACCAGTGTCTTTCCATAACAGAGGAGAAGAGAATTTGGTTTCATACTGTGCTTTTTATACCCCACAAATTTCAAAGAGAAGTCATTTATTTTGTACATTGAGATACATGTATGAAAAGCACTGGTTGAAAAATTAAATTCTATTACTGATCAAAGCAAAAATCTTAAACAACAAGTACTACACAGAATTAAATAGCAATGTTTTAAACAAGTTAACTGCAGACATACACCTCATATTACTACAGTGGACAAATAATTTTAGATTACAAAGTGTACCAAAACTAACTAGAGTGGCAATGCTTCAGATTTACACTGATGCAAATGAACAGAATTTGACTCACCATTTAAATATGGAATTTTACATTATTAAAAGGGATACCTTCAAAAGTTGCCAAGTGTGACAACTTTTTGTTGTTGTTTTTGAACACATGGATAATTACACCCATTTAATCTTTTAAAAGGTAACAGAATTAGGTTTAGCAGATTGTCTGATATTGTAGCCAGTCTTTTAACCTTCCTCCTCCAGTCACCAAGATTTAATGCTTAAGAGGAAGGTGAAATCTCCTCCTCTCCCGATTGAGCATTCAGCCAATTGTGCAGCAATTTACATGCCAACCCCTTCTGATCTATGCAGATGATCAGCTTCTACCCTGGAGCATGAGATTTGCCTTAGATTATCTGCAATGTTGTTAATGGTCATAAGCTGATCTCACTTTTTTTTTTAAATTAAAAATCTACTGTATGATGCGTCTCAGTAATTTCCTGTGACCATGAATTGCTATGGCTGATGGGGTGGCTACAAGGTGTATAAAGTGACATTTCCCTTTATCATTCTAATTTTACTTCTCTTTAATTTCATCAAGTGTCCTCTTTTACTTAGGCCATGGGGCAGGCTATGACTCCCATCACTTCCCCTGTTCATCTATGTTCTTAGTTCTGACAACTTCCACTCGTTTCCCCTCTCAGAGGCACAGAGCATGCACACATCTCTGCACACACAATTTCACATGTCTTGCTGAACACAGAAAAGAAAAACTATTTCAATCTCTGCTGCCTTCCCCTAATGTGTCACATTCACTCACTCTCTTCATCTCCCTTCCATCTCTAATCAGGAAATGCCTGGCTGACAACCATACTTCTTTCAGTATTGCACCTGGGGAGAACCCACATCAGACTCAAAAAATGAACCAATTCCCTTTTCTCTCTGATTACAAAAAACTCCCCTTCTCTTGAGCTGACAGAGTAGGATCTTTTCTTCATATAGTTACAGTCTCTGCAGACCCCAGACAACCCAAAGAGAGGCCATCTAAATAAATCATTCAAAAGGAAAGAGATGGCTATGTTGTAAGTGACCTGAAACAGCTGGTAAATTTTTAAATGCCTGCACCCTGCTCTAGGCAATGAAATATGCTGTATGTGTAAACAGTGGCACTCCAAACCTGCTAGGGTACAAGAGTGCAGGGTTAGGAAGGAAGCATAGAGACTGGGAATCAGCAGGGATAATTAATTTTTCTTGAAGCGTTGCAACACCACTGTTAATTTTCTTGTAGCATACAGAATGTAGGAGCAGCCTCAATTAAAACTGATGTTCAAATGCCAACTGTGCTTGTCTTTAAATCACATGCTTTGCATATTGATTTTAAATCACATGCTTTGCATATTGATTTTGACATCTATATACAATTATAGAATACAATATTGCTTTTGTGAAAACTTTTCACAAATCTGCTTACTTTTCAACATTCTTTTAGCATTATGTAATGGTATCAAAGACATTAGCACATGCATATCTACTTCTACCAAGCAGTTCCTCTGTACAACAGTAATTGTGATTACAACTTAAGAAAATGTTTATATTCCATGTAGGTCCGTCAATGGCAGTTAACTCAAGCAATTAAAGCAAAACAAATTAACTAGATTAAAAATAGTCACAATTAATCATAGCTTTAATTGCATTGTTAAGCAATAATAGAATACCAATTTAAATTATAAATATTTTTGGATATTTTTCTACATTTTAAAAATAGATTGTATTCTGTGTTGTAATTGAAATCACTCACTTTATAATATTTTTTATTACAAATATTTGCACTGTAGAAAACAGTATTTTTCAATTCACCTCATACAAGTACTGTAGTGTAATCTCTATCATGAAAGTGCAACTTCCACTTTTTTTTTTTAACATATCAGCACTCAAAAACAAAAATGTAAAACTTTAGATCCTACTAATCCACTCAGTCCTACTTCTTGTTCAGCTAGTCACTAAGACAAACAAACAATTTACAGGAGATAATGCCGATGCTACTTATTTACAGTGTCACTCAAAAGTGAGAACAGATGTTTGCATGGCACTGTATGTAACAGTTGCTTTGAGCTATGTAATAAACAGTAAAAAAAAAAGGGAGGTGGTGTGCAAACACAGCAGAGTCAGCGAGAATAAGTATGGGTTACAATATGTATGCAAGCCATTATAATAAATTCTAAGAGTGATTTTTTTAAAACCAGTTAATCTTACTGAGCCTCTTTTCTCAGTTGATAATCCAGTACAGGAAGAAAGTTGCTCCATTTCTTCATTCTTTTATTTTTGTCAACCACATTTTCTATAGTAGATATCTATTTTTGTAGCCAATAATGCAATACATTCCATGTGTATACTACCCCAGTGTAAAAAGTTGCTTGGATGAAGAACAGCTGACAAACTGAACCAGGAAAAAATTGAAGCGAAGCAAAGCCAACTGGAAAAAGTAAGCCTTTCTAAGAACTGACACACACTACCACCACCACATCCTCAGTTGAGGGCATCTGCCTCCCTGCAGTCAGGATAGTGCACAGCCTTGGGTTCATGCTAGTCTCATTATCATCCTTGAAACCCAGACATCAAGTCACTCGAAGTACTTTCTTTTCCATCTACCTCGACAAGATGATTTAATCCACTCCTCTCAGCTGATTCACAACATGACGTCCCCTCCGCACTAGGACAAGCCAAAGAACACACCTTATTATGGTGTCCCGTAGCCTACACTGGCTTCAGTTGACTACCAGATCCATTTCCACTTTTTATACTAGCTAAACAAAGTCTGGGATAGGATCAGTCCAAGCCATCTCACAAACCACCTTTCCTTCAGGGACCCATCTTGAGACATGAAAAATAATTGAGCACCACGTACGCTTCAGGGAGCAGGAAGTGGTGCCTTCTCTACCACAAGCTCATGGGTCTAGAACAGTTTCTCATATCCGTTGCAGAGGAGTCCCATGCTTGACAGTTTTATAACCTGCTGCGATCTCCTCTCTCTTCACCAAAACATTTCTCAAAGAGCCAAAAAAGAAGCAAGGAGGAGAGATGCCTATGTTTAAAACTGGAGATGGACAAAACTGACAGGGAAGTCCTGTAATGCTCTAGAAGGGCCTTCTCTCTTACAAGGACTGCTTAGTTTGACCATGAAAGAGAGAAAGATGGATTATGATGAAAAAATTTTTAGTCAAAAGGTCACTACATCAATTTAAACCAGTGATCCCCAAACTTTTAAAGTCACATCCTCCCTTGTCCCTAATGTAATTCGCCCTCAGGAACGGTTCTGCGGTTGAGGTCAGGGTTGGGACTGGGGGCAGCACCAGAGTGGAGCTGAGTGGTGTTCCTATCCCCCTCTGGGCTGGCCTGGGCCACATTCCGCCCCTCTGAATGTTCTTCCCCACCCTGATTCAGAGACTTTTCCCCCTGTTTACATAGCCATCAGTGGAAAAACAAGTAAATGTGAACAGCAGACTACAAAAAGTACTAAGTATTTGTATAACTTTAAGGGAACAGACAAAATCCCATGGTGTGCTCCACACTTCCAACTACTACATGGTGGTTGCTCTGTATGATTCCAGTAGATAATTAACTCTGGTGGGTTTTTTTAAATGCTGAGGATAGATGCCTTGATGTTTTGCATTTTAAGTTTAATCTACAAGTGTATGATATTAAAAATAATTATGGGGGGAAGGCGGAGTTACTTTTTCCACCAAAGAAGCGCCAGCATGTTTAATCTTGTGGAATGAAAACAACTTACTGTGTTATGTAATACATAACCAATAATATATAAAAAATTTCATACAATACAAAAAACTTCCAGCAGTCCCAAGAAATGCATATAAATGCAGGGCTCCCAAAGTATAACTGAAACAAAGTTGTTTAGTGGCAATATTGTATCTTCATATGCATAATCATTTCCATGGAAAATCTATCACCTATTCCACCACTACCCAATGCAGAACTATGCTCCAGGGCTTCATCCAGTTCTGCTAAATATGACCCCATCAGTGGGCTTTTACTACTTCCCTGACAACTCAGCACACATGTTGTTTAGTTTTGTTCCCCTAGCATTAGTAAAAATATTTGATGATTCCTGGTGGAGATGGGGGATATTATGGAGTTCAATGCTATAGCAGTCAGATTTTTTTAAAGAGTTTTTTAAAATTAAATTGAGGTATTTTCCCCCAAACCCAGAACCCACACTTTATTGCTGCTATAGATCAAACCATCTCAAAGTTTTAGTCCAGTTTGTTTTTCACTGCAGGGGACAGCCAAAACCCAATTTAAAGAAAACAAATTTAAAGCTTTGAAACCAGCTACTTTCTGACCCCTTTACAATACATTTTTTAAGTACCTTCATTTGGTTATACTGTACATTGTTCATGTTTTAAAAACCCAAACAAAAATGCTTTTAATGCCAATCTCTAATTATCTTCTATTTATCTTTTAATTAAGATTAGAAAATTGTTGCTTTTCTTCTCTGGGGGCTAACCTAATCTGCAACCTTAGAAAGTCTTTAAGTCAATTGTTTCCAGTTTAATCGATTCAGTTTTGTCTGCGATTGTTTTAAATATCTGTGTGATATTACAAAGCCCACAGGGAACTCGGAAGAGTTATGGTCACTGAGAAAACAACATTTCCCCTTTTATGTTTCTGTGTGCGTGATTAAATAAATAAGAATTCTAGGATGCAGCTCATATGCACATTCATAACCCAGCATGAGTGACACCTGTTGGGTAAGGTTTGGAACAATATGCAGAATTAACATGAAAAATCCGATAGGGGCTCTGGTGCAGGCATGTCACGGAAGCTTCTTTTATTATAACGTGTCATCACAAATTCACAGATGGAATTTGCTTCAGGCTTTTACTAAGGAAGAAGTCATTACCATTCTTCTTAGCTATTTGGTTGAAACTGGAAACCAATATCTCACTATTTCCTGTCAGAGACAATGCCTTATACACTCCAATATTACCATAAAGACTGTAAAAACACTGGCCCATGTTCTCTTCTCTACTAACACAATGGTTTAAAATCTTTTTTCATTTGCAGACCCCTATAAAATTTCAAATGGAGGCGTGAACCCCTTTGAAACTCTTAGACATAGTCTGCGGACCCCCAGGGGTCTGCAGACCTGAGGTTGAAAACCACTGCACTGACATGAAAAGGGGAGAAGTCAAAACTGTCACAATGTGTTCTCTGATTAAACAAATAGGAAGAAATCGCTACAAGGTGAAATTGTAACATGATTTCTGCCTTATAGGTGGGTTTTCTTTTTGCAGGGGATAATTGCACCCATGCCTGTTAAACAGGACAAATACATTTGAGAGTTCACAACTGTGATAGCTTCACACACAGATGGCAAATTAGATAGGTAATTACACATACAGAAGAGCAGAAGCCTAGTGCATTTAGGTGGGGAGGCAGAGTAACAGCATATGCAAATTCGGCAAACAAAATGGACATGCATTTTACATGCAATTTTAAAGACTGGGTGTTATGGAATATAATTTGAAGTAGTTATTTTTGATATTTATATTTAAATATAATTATAAAAAATATTTTAACCCATTGTTAGGCTTATTATAAATTTATATCAATAATTTAAGATAAAGCATCACTGTCCAACATGCACATAACTCTCCATTACTCCAGGACAATTTAATAAATGAACCCCATTAAAATTGTCCCTTTAAAGGCTAGTACGGTATTAAAATTGCAGCTACTCAGAGGGGCAACCGCTCAGCTCTCGGCACTACACTTGTGACAGAAGCATGCATGCTCATAACAGAGTATACATACCTGTGTTGCACTGTCCTCCTGGCTACTCAAGGCAGAGGAATACAAACCCTCATCTCTTGTGGTATGTCAACTTTTAACTATTGGGTGGGAGTCAGGAGGAATCTTTCCCTGGAGGCAGGTTACTTTATAACTGCCTGTTGCAGGGTTCCTTCTTCTGAAGCAGCTAATAGTAGCTGCCGTTATGGACAGGATACTGGGCCAGATGTCCCCTCTCCACCTTGTCTGAACCAGTATGGCAATTCCTGTGTCTACAGCACTCCTAGTAGGATGTGTGTCAAATCTAGTCCCTCATAGGCTCACCTCAGGGTAACCCACATGGAATGTGAAGAATGCTGCCATGAATGAGGCCAGGCCTACAACGTCCCCATCCATAAAGAGCCGTGGGTTTCTTGTAGTTGGGCCACCTTACTGAGGATCATTTTCTCAATATAAGACATCTTAAAAAGGAAAGACACTAAGCTCAGGACACAAATCTCATATGCCTGTAAAGCCACGAGCAGGGCAGGATCCACAGGGTAAAAACCAACCACACCAAACCGCTGGTGCCATTAAAATAATCTCACCACACTACTCTGAGGAGTCCCTCTGCAAGGCTGCTGAGATACCAGTAAATTCCAGGGCAGGTCCAGAGTGACATAATCAGTATGTTCACGTTCTGATCTAATCTCCTGCAGCCCTCCCCTGAGCAATTTACAGTACTCCTGTGTGTATTCTACAATGGAGCTGCACATGGGACCAAGGCCATTCCGAATATGGTCTCATATTAACATAGCTTTCGCAGCATTGTTGCTGATCTGTGGGTGGAAATTACACTGGTTTCATGCCTGGAACCAGAAATTATTTCTACTTTTTACCAGGAGAAACGTCTCTTCCTCTAAATAAAGACAGATTATTTCAAATGAAATACATTAATTCATGGCATTAGTTCTCTCAATTCTTAGAGACACATCACCTTTATTTGTACAGGTGTGTTATATACAAGACACAGGCGGTAATTGTCCTGCTCTACTCGGCCCTGGTGAGGCTTCAAGTGGAGTATTGTGTCCAATTCTGGGTGCCACACTTTAGGAAAGATGTGGACAAAATTGGAGAGAGTCCAGAAGAGAGCAATATAAATAAGGTTTTCTAAACCTTTTATCTATGACAAAGTTTGTTTGTTTTTAAACTGGGTGTTTAGTCTTGAGAAAAGACAACTGAGGGGGGAACCTGTTAACAGTTTTCAAATACGTTAAGGGCTGTTAAAGAGGATGGGGATCAATTGCTCTCCATGTCCACTGAAGCTAGGATGAGATATAGCGGGCTTAATCTGCAATACGGGAGTTTTAAGGTTAGATATTAGGAAAAACTTTCTAACTACAAGGGTAGTTAAACTCTGGAACAGGCTTCCAAGGAAGATTGTAGAATCCCCATCATTGGAGGTTTTTAAGAACACAGCGGACCTGACAGAAATGGTCTAGGTTTACTTGATCTGCTTAGCATAGGGGACTGAGTCTGACTATGACATTTTTGTGGATCATTCAGACCAGTAAGGGGTTCTGTAACTGACAGCTTTGTAAGAGACGGTTACTCCCCTTGTGCAGTAACTGAGGTTCTTAGAGATGTTTGTCCCTGTGGGTGCTCCACTTTAGGTGTCTTGATGCTCTGCGCTTGTAAATCAGAGATTTGTTGTAGCAGTGCTCAGCTGGGCTGCACACATGCAATAGCTGTCTTGCACCACTCTGAATGGTGTCCCAGTTCCTTCTCTACCTCAGAGAACCAGCCTGAAACCCCAAAGTGGAGGGGAGGAGGGAGGGTCATGAAGCACCCACAGGGACAACCATCTCTAAGAACCTCAGTTACCGCACAAAGAAAGTAACCGTTTCTTCTGAAAGGAGTATCCCTGTGCGTGCTCTACTTTCGGTGACTGTTGAACCTCTCTTTCGGTGCCTCTCAGTGGAGGGGAGGGGCTTCGGAGTTGGTCTACTGATAGTGGATAACAACATAAGTCTAAAGCAAGCATCTGATGCCAATTGTTGGTCTAAAGCACAATGTTTAGTAAAGGTATGGACTGCTTCCCAGGTAACTGCTCTGCAAATGTCAGTGATAGGTCACAGATGCTGCCAGTGCTCTGGTGGAGCGTGTGCGAATTCCCAGTGGAGGTTGTAGATTCCATTTGTGCTACCAAAACATACATCCAGATATCCATTTGGATAGTCTCAGTTTTGAGATGGTTTGACCCCTTGAGCATTCTGTTATGGAATCAAATAGTGTAGGTGATTCTCTACATGTTTTTGTTCTTCCAATGTAGAAAGAAAATGCTCTGACCGTCCAGCATGTGGAGTGAGACCTCCCTCCCATCTGCATATGATTAGAGTCATCATTTTGAAACGTTGTGTTCTCACAAATTTGTTGAGTTTTCTTAAATCCAGAATGGGTCTCCACTCACTGGTCTTTTTCTGAGTTGTAATGTGAATAAAAACCTCTTCCTGTGTTGTAATGGTACGGGTTCTAGGGCACCTAATTGTACAAGGTGGTTTATTTCCTGCTGTAACAGGTGCTCGTGAGAGGGGGTCCCTGGAGAGGGATGGGGAAGCAGAGTGGGGAGGTGGTATAGAAATAAAAGGGGATAGAGTAGCCCTTCTGGATAATGTATAATACCCATTTGTCTGTCATTATGATGTTCCAGACTGGGCAATATGGTGACAAATGGTCTCCAAATGGGCAAGGGACCATTTCTGGTTCCAGAGTCAGAGAGTGTGGCCGTCTCGTGCCCTTGACCACACCTTCAAAATGATTGTTTAAGAGGTGCATTGTTGAGACATAGAAGGCTGATCTTGGTTCTGCTGACGTCTGTTCTGTCTTTGTTTATGCCATTGGGGTGGAGAGTATGGCGTAAACTGGAATCTCTGATTGCAAACAAAAAGAAACAGAGCAGGTTTTACAGGTACTTAAATGACAAGGGTTTGCAAAGGTCACCTTCAGGGGCAGCCCCAGGCCCCAGCATGCCAAGCGCGTGCTTGGGGCAGCAATCCGTGGGGGGCACTCTGCCAGCCCCGCGAGGCCGGCAGGCAGGCTGGACCAGCGGACCCGCCGCAGGCAAGCCGCCGAAGGCAGCCTGCCTGCTGTGCTTGGGACGGCAAAATGCCTAGAGCCGCCCTGGTTGTCTGAGTCTTTTCCGGTGTGTAACGAAACATTGTTTTTGTCTGCAAGTAGTTTCGGCCTCTCAAAGGATAAGTCCTTGACTGTTTGGACCTTCCTTGGGAATCTGGAGAGATGGAGCCACAATGCACAGTGCATGACCATGGATGTCACGATGGATCATGCTGCCATGTCTGCAGAGTTAAGGCCTGGAGGGCCATCCTGGCGATGAGAGACCCTTCAGAAATGTTTTCCTTGTACTATTCTTTTTTGTCATCTAGTAAATTTTCAAAAAAAGTTGACATTTTGGTGAACAAATTGTGCATATATTTGGGCAGCATAGTTGGCCATGTGGAACTGAAGTGTAGCTGAGGAATAAGTTTGCCACTTGAAAAGGTCTAGCCTTTTCCAATCTTTATCATATGAGGTCATTCAGGACTGGTGTTGTTTCCCCCCCTGATTGACCGCTGCCACCACAAAAGAGTTTGGTGTGGAGTGTGTGAATAAAAATTCAGCTCCTTTCGCTGGGACATATTTTTTGTCAGACCTCTTACAAGAGTGGAGCAGTAGCTGGAGTCTACCAGATGATTTTCACAGGCTCCATAATCACATCCTTTATCAGCAGGGCTATCTTTGCCAATGGAGATGCCTGGAGTATGTCTGAGTTTATGTTGGGATTCTGGTAGCTGTGCCAACAAAATGTCTAGGGATTCAGCAACCCTTTTGAAGAGGTCCTGAAAGGATTTGAAATCATCCCCTGTAGTAGGAGGAGTAGTATTATGTTTTCATCTGGTGACAAAGACGAGAGATGAGTAGGTGGCGAAGTGTCATGCTCGGCTGTGTCCTCAAGTTTCTCAGTGTATTCCTCTTGTGTTTCTGACGGTGCCAGGACAGTTGGTGAAGGCGACATGGCTGTGCTGGACCTTGAAAGGCTAGGGAGCCTGCAGTTTTGGGCCCTGTACATTTCCCATGGATCCCAGTATGACCAGTTATGTGGGAATAGTATGGGGGGAGGTGCCCATACAATCCTCCCATGTTCGTAGGTGGTGGGTGATCAGATGGTCCTGGCTTGGGTGAGGAGCGGTAAGAAATGTATATTGCTGCATCATACTCTTCTTCCTCATCACTGGAGATAGGAGGGGCTGATTTGCAGGGAGTAGTCAGCTGGCTTAGTATCAATCAGTGCCCTTGGTGTCAAGTAGATTTCAGGGGTGAAGCCACTATCAGGTCCACGTGCCTCAAATTGCAGTGGTACCATAGGCTCATGCCAGAGATGGCATGGTGGATGGCTTGGGAGCATGAGTTGAAACTACAGGTGCCAAACATTTATGGATACGTGACAGAGGTACAGCACATGATGCTATTATACTGCTCAGTGCCGAGATCTTCTTCGGTGCTATAGGTGCTGAGTTGGCAGGTTTCACTTCAGTGTGAAATGCCATTAGAGCTTGCCCACATAGGGTCTTTAGCTTGTCGGGAACTCTTGGTGCCAGACGTTCCCAGTGCCCTGTGGTCCTGCACTCTCGGTCCTGTCAGTACTGGGGCAGATTTTTCAGTAGGAGAATGCTTTCTTTTGGATGACTCCTGGTGCGGGGATGTCTGCGACCACTTTATTGCCTTTCTAGGAACAGGCTCTTTGGCAACCATTGCTGGAGCAGAGTCCATCAGAGGCTGCCATTGGTGACCGTTGGCCAGGGGGTGACCTGGATTCCGGGTCAGAGGCTAGCCTGAGGGATTTCTCCATCATGAGGAGCTTCAGTTGGAGATCCTTGGCTTTTCTTGTCCTGGCTGTTAGCTTTCTGCAATGTGGGCATTTTGAGTAAGGTCTGTCTCACCGAGGCAGCAGACACCCTGATCGTGACCATCAGACCCCAGTATGGAGAGAGTGCAGGTCAGGCAGCATTTAAAACCAGGTCAGCCTGGCATGCCTGAAAGAGTCAATCTCTTAGGGAAAAACAGGGTTAAACCCTGTTTAAGGCTAAGGCTACACGCCTGCTGGAGAGGTTGGTGGGGGGAAAGAGGGGGCAGAAGGATTTTTTTTTAAATTAAATTAAAGAAGTTAGAGTAGGGGAAGGGAATAGGAATGCTAACGACGACTAAAATAACACTACCACTATGAATTATCTACTATAATTTTTTTCTAAAGTAGGAGAGGGCGTTGCTGATCACTCTGACTCAAGCTAAAGGTGGTAGTGAAGGAACTGGGGGGCAGTTGGCTGCACACTGCTATGTAACTGCTCGGAGCAGTGCGAGGTGGCTACTGTGCGTGCGTCGCCCAATCAGGCACTGCTACCACAAATCCCCAGTTACAAGTGCAGGGCGTCACGACACCTGAAGTGGAGAACCCACAGGGACACTCCTCAAAGATGACCCGTGGGTGCCTTAATACTATGTAGCTCTGGCTCAGAGCGCTAACACAAGTACCCAGCCTAAAAGCATCAAGGTCTCACCCTAGCAGCCACAAGCCAAGTTAGTCAGGGTGACACTAACAGCGCTTCCAGCCCTATGTCACCCTTAATCCATCTACCCAGAGTTAACTACTAGGCACTTGGATTTTTCTCCTGTTTGTTACCCCCCAAAGGAGTGAAACCTGTTCCCCAAGTTATCAGTTATTTTGGAACACACCCTCCACATAGTTTACACAAGAGAGACCTGCTTGGGGTAAAAAACAAAAAGTTGATTTAATATAAAAATCAGACTCAAAGCTGAAATTTTAAGGAAAAGAAAACATCAGTTACACAGAAAATAAACAAAGATACAACTTACTATATTAGCTTAATTCCCTTTCCAATACAAGTTACCTATTGCCTCTGAACAGTTTCCCAGCGTGTCCCTCTGTCAGAGAAGATTCCAGTGTTTCACAAACAGCATCTCACTTAGATGCGGGCCCTCAGGATCTAGAATTTTTTTAATCCAGAAATGCCTATTTTTAAAAAAAGATTCTCTCTTGTCATCATGACTCTGTTATTCAAGGGCCAGGGAGAGAACAGGACTGGCCTTACCATGAGGCAAACTGAGGGGGCCGCCTCAGGTGCCAGACTTTGTGTGGAGGGCAGGCACTAGGACCCAGAGTGTAGAAAATGGTGTCTGCTGCTGGTGCATATGGTGGGGGTAGGGGAGCCATCATATTTTCAAGCTTCTCTTTGCAACAATGAGGTATAGACACTTTTATTAAAAAAAAAAAGCTGAAATCCTTAGGTATACATGATCTTAGTTTCTAGGGGTTTAAGAAAAGCAATCAAATAGCATAAGACTCACAATAAAACCACAAGAGTTGGCAACAGTACCCTTCTTCAATGAGCATATGACCTAAAACAGACACCATTACACATTCAGGCCAAAAAGAGACAGAAATGGGTTGCAACACAGGAATTTATTTTACATTTTAAATATCATTCCTATGTTGCACACCATTTCTCCACATCTTTTGGGTCTGAACATATCTGCATATTTTAAAGTATGACCTTAACATGTTAGCAAATTTAAAGTATACATTTGCTTTCTCTTTCCTGAGGGTTCCTCTGCACATTTGCTCATTCATTTTTATTATCCTTTGTTTCTTAGTAGAGCTTTGAAGTAAAGTATGTATGGGTCTGTTTGTTTTTCCAAATGAAATTAGCTTAAGTGCATTTCTAATGTCACCATGAAAATATCTTGCAACTCTTATGCTACATTTTTGTAATCATCATCTACAACAGTAGGTCTCAAACTTTTTTACTGGAGGCCGCTTTCACACAGCAAGTCTCTGACTGTGACCCCCCTAATAAATATATTAAAAAGCATGTTCAGTTTAACACCATTATAACCCCCCATGTAATAACCTCACGACTCCCCTGAGGGGTCCCAACCTCCAGTTTGAGAACCCCTGATCTTTGCCTGGTGTCTTTTGGTGCTGAAAAGACTACAGTGTAGCAATCTTTATAGAGTTAAGATATTTTAATTCCATAAAGTGAGTGATCTGCCCAGGGAGAGGAAAAAACAAAACAGCTGTCACAGAAGAACACAGGGTACCACTGACTAGCCAGACTCCCATCATCTGAGGAGTGTTTAACACCACAAATCATTTGTTGATGAGTAAAGTAACATAACAAGTAGTACATTCCCTGTAACTGCAAGAACATGTCTGACAACTTTGAAAGCCTAGTTCTTAATGGAGAGCAGGATTAACACAATCACTATACAGTCTCCTTATCCTCACAAGACACTCACATGAAATGACACACACTGTAATCATCTAGAAATAATTTTATTTGTAATGCAAAAAAAGGGGAATGCTTGCTTACTTAGGAGCAAAACAAACAGTATTTACAGTATCCCTCACAGTAATCATTCCAACATTTTCCTTAAGCCCTACCTATAAACATCTTCTTTTGCTCAAAGAAAGGTTCTCAATATTTGCCATTGTTTTGATAAAAAATGCAATAGTTTTAAAATTACATTACCTCTGCTTTTGTATCACAACTGGTATTAGAACATTATTTACATGAAGTTGTTCAGTGTAAAAAAAAATAATTGCTTTTGAGTCTAGAACATGCTTAAAATTAACTTGTTTGCCTGGGCAGTCATACTTCTAATTTTCATCTCTGCAGAAGTTACATTATCCTTACCAAGTCTGGTCTTGCATTCATTTTCTGCCTCATTCCTGGACCAGTCATGCTTTTATCAATGTCCTTTTACAGACTAAGTCTCTTCACTTTAGTACATTTCTCTCCCACACCCAACCAATTTAACATCCATGTTTATAAAAACGCAAACATGAGACTGAGGAGTCTAGAATAAATCCTCGTTTAGGTTACTGTCATACTCAGTGGTAAACATTGAAAGCTCTACTGGAATGTGCAGTTCTCTATGACACTTCTCTGTTTAACAGCTGCTAATAGAAGTAACATTAAAATTTATCACCCATGCATAACAACAGAGTACAGATTTAGGGACCACATCTCACAAAAAAACAAGTGAGCTTCAGGATGCTGCATCTTTCCCAGTGATATTTCCTGGTAATATTCTTAAGACTAAAAATTCTGTTTTAAAAGTTGGCATATTAACAACGTGAAGGTAATGATAAACACCCACCACCACAGAAAGGGTCAGCAAATTTCAAGTCAAAGCACCATACTGCCATTCCTCTCTGAACTCTCCCTGTTGTTGCTCTGAACTACTGCACATAAACCAGCCAGGTTTTCTGGTCTGTCCTGCTACATCATCCTTATGACACTTTTTCAGTTCTCCAAATATGAAACCTGGAGACTGGGAGCTAGTTTGATCCCCATTGCAAATCTGCTGCATATAGCATCAGAAGGTTCTTCCAACAACTGGCGATTGCTGGGACTAAGTACTATACCTTTTTCTCCCCCATGGCCACATTCCCTGCACTGGAGACAAGGGGGGGGGGGAAGACTTTGTGTAGTCACTAAATCAGCTCTAGATCATCTAGGGACCTTCCTGAGGGTTCCTCTGCACAGTGAGTCTGGTTATGGGTCCCATGTACCACTGGAGTAGTATGGATCTGGCTCAAGCCATGCAGCAATCCAAAAACTTTGTACTAGAGGGGCCCAACTAGATGAGTTAGGAATCAAGTTCGAATTTTACCATCACACTTAATTCCTCAAGCCCCTTGCCTGGATTTCTGTCTCAGCATTATTTAAAAAAGCAGTTGGCTTGAAAGAAAAGTGCCATATTTTAATTAATTCACTTCAATTTTACAGGTTTAGTTTTATGGCGTGCCATTGGCCCTTAATAAAACCAGCTTTAGAAAAATCCCTTGGCTGCTCTCTGCTTTGGAAATAAAGAATAACTCCCTTCTCCAATTTCTTCTCAACAATGAAAATGTTTAGAGAGATTGTTGTCTACACAGGATATGTGCAGTTAGAAACTCCTGCTTGAGATTTTGAAAGCTGTACAGGGGCATTTAGCTACCCACCATATATTAAAAATTAAGTGCTAAATTACCATGAACTGCTTTGAAAGTTTTGACTATTGAGTTTTATTTTTAGCTCTAACACCAAGTTCCTCTGTGACCTTGGGCAACTCCATCTCTCACTAACTCAGCCTTCCCAGTCTGGAAAATGAGAATGAGGAGATTGGAAACATTTAGGTACTGAAGCTTGGCAGGACCCTCGAGAGGTAGGTAAAGTACTTGATAGTCTCAGAAAAGCTTTGCCAATGAAGTGCAAAGTATTATTATTTCATAATTACTATCAGAGAGCTGATGTTCAGGACAATCTGATAATCAAGTTGGGCTTTCATTTAAAAAGTGGCAGTTCTCTTTCAACCCCAGGAAAAAGCTGTGACATTGCACGTGACAATCTACTCATTTCCCTAGGAGTCTTGTTTTACAAGTTTTCCCAGAAGCAGGGTTCAGAATGAAGCAAGGAAGTGGATTCTCTTTAAGAAACAATTCTTCTCAACTGTCAACCTCAACTCTAAATCATCAGATATTAGCAGGAAAGTCTCACCATTGACCTTGGGGAGGACATAGTACTGTGTTTTCAATAGGGAGAAGTGAAATAAATGAATTCAGGTTCTTATGAACAATCTCAAACCTTCTCCCTTTCACACCCACAAAACAAAACATTTTTTAAAGCTTTCTCCAGCTCCAATTTTAATTTATGATTCATGTTTCTGGTCTTGAAATTACTGGATTTTTCTCAATGTTAAGTCTACGTTTGTTGAGCAATTCATAATCTTAATTTTGAGCATAATTTCACTTTTCTACTACATTTTAGGCCAGATTCCAATCACAGTTGCATTGGTGTAAATAGGAAGAGAATCTGGCTTGCAGTGCCCACTTATTGTGTAATAATTCATAAGGAGAGCTTCAGGTTTCAAACACGTTATTTTGTATCCTTTCCCATTCACACACAAAATGCCCTGAAAAGCCAAGTATTTTCTGAATAAAGACAAAACAGATGTTAAGATATTCCACGTTCTATTCCTGTGCATAAAACTGCAGTAAAAGAACCTGCACTGCTGGAAAATTGTGTAAATAGGGAATATGATGTACTAAACCTCACT
Source organism: Gopherus evgoodei (assembly GCF_007399415.2). NCBI lineage: Eukaryota > Metazoa > Chordata > Testudines > Testudinidae > Gopherus > Gopherus evgoodei. Next base: position 18,647,887 of record NC_044335.1, on the reverse strand, counting down.
CCCAACATTCTGCAAATTACCATAGAATGTCTACAGTTATAAAATAAAAGAGGATTAACATCTCTACTACATTTATTGTAAAGAAATTAAACATTTTCTTATCAAAAAGGCAATGACTATTCAAAAAAATAAGGCTCAAGGAAGCAGTTATTAAAATGAGATTTATATGCTGTAAACTTTTCACAGTTCTGTCCCTGGAGTATGAAATTAGTGACTGAGAAAATATTTCACAGGAACTTAATCTTAGTGCTGTTGCAAAGGATTTGCAATTTTGGTCTCCCTGCCAAATCCTTCCTATTTGCAAGCTGCTGTAGTCATTCAGGCAAAGCAACAGATAATCATAAGTGTCTAAAGCTTTTTTACATTTATATTGAACATGGCCCCCTTTTCTTTCTACCGATGTGTATCTAATACCTAAGGAATGCCTAGGTCATATCTGAACTTGAGCTCTGGGAAAGTTTGTTATGCCTGAAGTCTAATAAAAATCTTTAATTTTTTCAAAATACAGAAAATCCTTTATGCTCTACTTACTGTAAATGTCAGAAGAGATACAGAACGCAAAACTGGGGTTAAAATATGAAATGCAAGAAGCGTGTAGGTCAGTCGTAAGCATTTTGTAGTCTCAATTCTATCTTGTGAAAGTTTATAAGATTGTACTTTAATTCAGTATTGCAATACTGGCATTTTTCATCAGTGAATTAAAAAACACGTAATTATGTTTATATTAGGGCTGTCAATTAAATGCAGTTAACTCACATGATTAACTCAAAAATTTACAAATCAGTTTTATTTGCAATACCAATTAAAATTTACTGAATATTTTGGATATTTTTCTGCATTCATATATATTGTATTCTATGTTATAATTGAAATCAAAGTGTACATTATCTTTGCTTACAAATATTTGCACTGTGAAAATGATAAAAGAAATGGTATTTTTCAGTTCACCTCATACAAACACTATGGTGCAATCTTTGTCCTGAAAGTGCAACTTACAAATGTAGATTTTTTGTTACCTGACTGCATGCAAAAACAAAATGTAAAACTTCAGAGCCTACAACTCCACTCAGTCCTACCTCTTGTTCGGCCAATCACTAAGACAAACAAGTCTGACAACATTTAAGGGCGATAATGCTGCCCTCTTCTTATTTACAATGTCACCAGAAGTCAGAACAGGCATTTGCATGGCATTTTGTAACCAACATTGCAAGATATGCTAAACATTTGCATGTCCCTTCATGCTTCGGACACCATTCTAGAGGACATGCTTCCATGCTAACGGCGCTCATTAAAAATATAAGCGTTAATTAAATTTCTGGCTGAACTCCTTAGAGCAGAATTGTATGTCTCCTGCTCTGTTTTACCCACACTCTACCGTATATTTCCTGTTACAGCAGTCTCGGATGATGACCCAGCACATGTTGTTCATTTTAAGAACACTTTCACTGCAGATTTAACAAAATGCAAGGAAGGTATCAACATGAGATTTCTAAAGGAAGCTACAGTACTCAACCCAACATTCAAGAATCTGAAGTGCTTTCCAAAATCTGAGAGGGATGAGGTGTGGAGCTTGCTTTCAGACGTCTTAAAAGAGCAACACTCCGATGTGGAAACTACAGAACCTGAACCACCAAAAGAGAAACAACCTTCTGCTGGGAGCATCCAACTCAGGTAATGAAAATGAACATGCATTGGTCTGCACTGCTTTGGATTTTTATCGAACAGAACCAGTCAGTCATCAGCATGGACGCATGTCTTCTGGAATGGTGGCTGAACCATGAAGCGACAAGTGAATCTTTAGCGCATCTGGCACATAAATATCTTGCAATGCTGGCTACAACAGTGCTACAAGAACACCTGTTCTCACTTACAGGTGACATTGTAAACAAGAAGCGGGCAGCATTATCACCTGCAAATGTAAATAAACTTGTTTGTCTGAGCGATTGGCTGAACGAGAAGTAGGACTCTGAACTTGCAGGCTCAAAAATTTTACATTATTTTATTTTTGCATGCACTTTTTTTGCACATGATTCTACATTTGTAAGTTCAACATTCATGATAAGGAGATTGCTTTACAGTACTTGTATTAGATTAATTGAAAAATACTCTCTTGTTTTTACCGTGCAAATACTCAAAAATAAAAATAAAGTAATCACTGTACCCTTTGTATTCTGTGTTATCGAGATAAATATATTTGAAAATGTAGAAAACATCCAAAAATATTTAAATAAATGGTATTCTATTGTTTAACAGTGTGATTAATTGTGATTGATTTTTTTTAATCACTTGAGAGCCTTCATTTATAGCTGTGTTGAGAGACTCTGAAGAAGGTAACATCATAGCCCCTAGGGAACATGGACAGTTAAGAATAAGTGAGAACAGCCTCAAGAGCACCGCATCCCCCAGGGAGACAAAGTTCATTCCTAAATTGGGAACATCTCAGTTAAACCGGAGAACCTTAATCTACATTCATTTGTGCCCCACTTCTCTCTCTCCTCCTCCTTCCCCTTCTACCCCAAGAATAAAATTTTATTATAACAAGAACAGAAAGAGAGACTTTACAAGTGGTAAAAGCACTAGTTACATACAAAAGTATATAGAATGCACATGCTATGCAATATTCCAAACATCTCTTTGAAGTTGTAAAAAGGACCCTATTGAACTAGAAGTAGTCTAAATAAAGAAAGGAAAAAAAATACATATAAAGGCCCAGTTTTGCTCTGTTCCACTGACTGAAGTCAATGCAGTTTTTAAAATTAGTATCTGCATGAGATCATAATACAACCTCACGTGAGCTGCATGAGTGGATTTGGATGGGTTAGTCGCTATCCTATGTCCAAATGTGGAATTTCCTTCACTTTCATATTAATTTAAAAGAAAAATTTGCATGTATTGTATTTGCCAGTACTGTGTTTCACCTGGACAGTGAGGTGTCATGATAAAGGTGACATGTGTCAGACTTTTTAAGTAACCTGCAGAAGAAAAGAAAAATCATATGATTTGTATTCAAGGATTGAAACTTTGAAAATTAGTTCTTCTGCAAAAGTTGATGCAGTCATGCTTAACATTCTTCTGTAAATATTCTGAATAAAATATTGCTTTTATATCACTCTGCTACATATTCACACATGAACAACTACTTTAGAAGAACAGTGCAGTCATGAGACATACTACAAGCAAGGAAATATATTGAGGAGATCTACACTATGAGGGAGGACATACTGATGCCTTCACTTAGAGTAATGTGCTACTCAGTGCAAGTAAGGGCATTATTAGTTGTACCCCCTATGCAGTTAAAGTTGCAAAAGAACTCAGTTTTAGGTTTTGGTTTTTGTTTAAATATAAATATTGCTATGCTGGCACAAAAGAATAACTGGACTAATGATCCTAGTCAATGGAACTACTTCAGGATCAGGCCCTAATCCTCAATTTGTACATTTGATTTCAAAGCTACAAAAAAATGTAAATAAGAACCTTTGCCACTATTCTGTTTTAATGTAGTCATAAACTTTCCCAGACATTCACATTTTGGGATGAAATTCTCAGTGCCAAGATGAGCTGTTCTGGAAAGTCAAAACAAAATCTTTTCAGTCATTTATGAGGAGATAAAAGTATAAAGATACAGAAATTGTTCCCAAGTACTTAAAACTTAGACATAATCAACCAGTTAGTTTCTTGGGTTACCACAGAAGTGCATCTTTGGGAGGAAATTTAATGCAGAAAGGGTAGTGGCCTTGCAGAACTTAAATAATAGAAAGAATTCTATTGTTTTATCTAAAATCAAAAACAGCTTGAAAGTGAGATTTACTAAGATGAGCACTGGGTAGCTCAGGAAATACTCTCTTCTTTATAGAGATATACCACTCTGTTTAAAATAAAACCAAAACCATAAATCAGACATGTAATTATGCAAGCTAACAATAAAGTTAATCAAGCCCCATGCTGCAGGGAGTAAGATTTCTGAAAACTTGTTTCATGTTTTCTTAAACTCTTTATGAAAAATCAGGTATTGACTGACCCATCAAGTCACGTACTGGCCAATGTGAATCAGGAATTTTATTTATTGCTATTTTAATTATATATTGGGTTTTTTGTTTTTTTGGGTTTTTTTGCAGCAGAGCCTTGGAGTCGCAGTCATGAAGTATTTTTTTTTTATTATAATTGGAGATATACCTATCTCCTAGAACTGGAAGGGACCTTGAAAGGTCATCAAGTCCAGCCCCCTGACTTCACTAGCAGGACCAAGTACTGATTTTTGCCCCAGATCCCTAAGTGGCCCCCTCAAGGATTGAACTCACAACCCTGGGTTTAACAGGCCAATGCTCAAGCCACTGAGCTGTCCCTCTCACCCCCGTAGGGTAATGATGGGCCAGGCATCATGCAAATACATAAGAAGCCACCAGTAACACACACTTAAGTAAAGTGACTCAATCTGTCTGTCCATTTCCTCATGTCTGAGTATTCGTGACACTATAGAACAATTTTTTAAAGCCTTCATGACCCATTGCTAACTTTAAACACTCTGCAGTGATCTCCACACGCCATCCATCCATATTCTTGCTGATCATCTCCTACGACGACCACCTTCCACAATAACATTCTCAAGGTTATTATTTCCATCCCTGTGGCTGATGTGACCAAAGTGCATACAGTTGCATCTGCCGATTTCCAACATCAGGGCCTGCTCCCCACCAATAATACTTCAAGATAGGCATTCATCTTTCTTCCATCCAGGAGATTTGCAAGAGTCTTTGCCAAGATCACATTTCATAAGCTTCACTTTTGTTCTTACCAGAAGCATTAACTTCCCATAATTCACATCCATAAACCATTTTTGAAAAATATATATTATTCACCAGTCACATCTTAATACATCTTGAGATGCCACTTTCCCCTCACATGCACTTTTTTTAAGAAAGGGAAGCCATAGCTGAGTGATCATCCCTAGTCATCTTCCAATTTCTTTAGAGCAGCCTCCTTGGTTGGATCTATATGATCCCAGACAACTGAATTCATCTACTGCCCCTACAGCTTGTCCATTACTCTTAGGTAACAGGCCTTTAACAAAGGCTAAATTGTTGTTTCATCATGAGTCTTAAGATACACAGTGCATAATTGCACTGCCTCAGGCGCTCACCAGGGACACTACAGTTGATCACAATATGGCCCTCCCTTGCTCTTGGAAGTAATTTGTACTAGCCCTTTCTGATACAGGTATCTTTGCCCTCCATATTGGCTCAGTTCTGGGGATGTGTAACAGGGGTCATAATTGTGTGCACAAAATTAGTGTATGAGATATGGTATAGTACTATGTTTTACTAATGTACCACATTTATATACATATACATATTTTATTGGTCTGTTAAACAAAATGAAAGGGCACCAAATACCAATCTCATATTGCAGGTTCTGAAGTCTATATTCCCTTTCTGACAAAAGCTCGGAATTTGGCTCTTATCTCTAAAACACTAACCAAGAGAGAAGCAATCCCTTATAAATTTATGGATAAAGGAATTACACCCTATGTAATTCAAATCTTCTCAGTCACAGTCACTCCCCCCCCCCACCCACCCAGCGGAAGGAATTGGCAGAGGTGAAATTGGCAAAGGACCCATGGAGACCACCAAGAAGTCTGAAATCCTGTTAAACCTCTAACAATACCAAAACTAACAGACCCTGACAGAATAAGCTCATAAACAGAAAAAACTAGGGACTTAGCTGTGGGGTACTGTAGCTGCCTTCATATGCAGAATTCCCTGTACTCTGACAGATGACTGACAGAAAAAAGCTCCTGTTTTCAAGATACTCCAGATGGTAAAATGGAAGAGATCAATATCTTGGGACTCCAAATTACTTTTGCAATTTATGGATTGTTATACAATTAATTTTCTAACAGAGAATATTTCAGAAACACTAAGAAAAATAAAAACTAGCTTTTTTTTCTCTCTTTTAAAACAGGAAAGCTTTGGGACATCTTTTTGTTATTTTAACTCAGGTAAGGCTTCACTGATGCTTTTACACAGTCACTGAATGTACTTCCCATATAGCGATGGTTAATAATTTTGTAGGGCCATATTGTGCTCCTTTGGCACCAACCTCCTCACCCCCAGGCCCTTGTGGGGAAATCAACAGAGAAGCTGAGCCTGGGCCCAACAAGGGTAGAGCCCTGCACAGCCCTGCTTCGGTGCAGCTAGGACTATGGAGATTATCTGAGAAACAATACACAGTCCAGTTCCAAGAATGTCCCTACACAATGTGGAACCTCTCTAAATATGAGGAATAGGATCAGACAGTTCCAGGGAATTGGGGCAAGGAATCCCAAGGCTCCAGAGCCAGTGCAGATTACCCTTGCCTCCTGGGCAACCCCCAGGATCTGTATGTTTTGGGGTCAGCCAGATGGCTCATTCTGCGTGGGGTAAAAATGCCATAGAACAAAATCTAGGAGGTGATCCTCATGGAGACTGAGAGTGGAGGGGGATATGGAGGGAGGCAATGTTGCTTTAAAAAAAATACTCCATTTCTTAAGTCTAAAAATTGACATCTCAACTGGTGTTTTACAGTTTTGCACATGAGCAGCTACAGTTCTACCCTAAACCCCGTGTCTGTGCGGCCAGCACAGAACTAAGCATTGTTATAAAAATGTTTCCACGTGCCACCGTCTGTACAGCAGCTATACCACTGCAGAATGACTGAGCACACAAGCTGCTGCTTGCACCTATTCCTGTTGTTGCCTTGGGCAAAGCAAAAATAATGGAGCATTCCGCCCCCAAAGGTAAGAATGACAAGGGATGGACAATGTGTTAATGCCATAAAGGATCAGCTCTGGGACAGCTGTGTCCCAGAGCTTCAATTTGTAACCACTAAGCGACCCACATGCTGCCAAGGTTTGGCGGGTTCAGGGAAGTGTATTATTTTCAATAGTTCCTTGACAAAAATAGGCTGAGTAAGGGGCTCATTGCAATTAGATAAGTTCATTCAGACAGCAAGATTGTTTTGAAAATTGAATGCTAAAATGTCTGGAGAAGGTGGATTTGTGTTGAAGCTAATGTTGGACAAAAAACTATTGCATGTATGCTTTACTGTACATTTCTCTGGGATCCTTAAGGAACAACCTCAAGACAGACCTAAACATTGACCTTGCAGCTAATACAGTTTGAAACAATTCTGGAAAAACTTTACAGTGAAATTTTGAAGAGTTTTGAGCCATTCTGTTTATAGCTTATCAGTCTGGATGGTAAAGTTCAGTTCCAGAACCAAACTCAAATTCCCTGAGTTCAGTGCTAGTCAATGCAGACTTAAGGATTATGTTTTGCCCATTACAGAGAGGCGATAGTTGCAAAGTTCAGCTCTAGATCCAGCCCTTTCCCAAGGTAAGTGTGTGCTTGGATCCAGACCAAATCTAATAATACAGAATTCAAGAGTGAGTTCAAGCCTTCAATTCAAAGGGTCTCAAACTTTTTAATAGTGGGGACCATGGCCTTAATAAGAAGAATGTTTCATGGACACCTCACCACCAATTAATGACAGTGCAGACCCTTCCCATTCACCACTGGAAAACATCCCTGTGCCAACTACAGCAATGTCTTATGTGGAAGTGTAGCATTAAGAGAGCATGTAAGCTCTGTTCAAGTTATTTTAATACAGTTTAGCAGCTGGAAAAAGACCCAGCACCATGTGACTAATCAGCACTCCATAGGCCATCAGCATGCACTTCACAAACCCCCAATTGCTCATAGGCCACAGTTTGAGAATTAATCACTAACATATTACAGTAATGGGTAAGCAGGAGTAAAACAGCACGGGTGCGTTCAGGAAGATCTAACAGTACTGAGCAGACAGAGGAGATGACCTGGGGAAATTTAGACAGCAACCCTTCTGAGTCAGAACTGCAGCTTTATATGGCATGTAATAACTGATGTTCTTATTCAGTTTGTACAAGAAAGGAAATAGGCCATAGGAAACTGGAGACAAATACTCCTAGCACTGGGTTTGCCAGCTGGTGCAGAGCTGGTGGAATGGTTCTACTCTGCTGCCTTGCAGACTTCAGCATAGGACTATACCTGGAGTGGGCAGGAGGTGGGCTAGAGATGGGAAGAGAGCATGGCAGACACACAAGGCACTTCAGCTACTCCTGACAGCTTATGGTCTCTAAGAGGTTGTTACCAGTCCCTAATGCTGCTCTAACTTACACTGAGGACTAGACAGTCCTAAAAACTGAGAAGTGAGAAAGGTTTCAAAGCCCCTCTCCGCCACAGAACACAGAAACAGAGCCATTCTCTTACTTGAATTTTTTACGATCTAAGTATGATGAAGGCTACAGAGAGCTGAGGATAAGCATTTCCAGCATACACATCTGGTAATTCCTGACCTCGTTCCCCTGTCTATTGTGCCTGGCACTGAGTCCATTGTCATTTCCTGAAGAAGTCAAACTGTCACATAAAGTCTTACCCAGCTAGTGCAGAATCAAATTCCCATTGCAGAGGGAGGTTATTCCTTGTTAGAGAGGCCCAACCTTTGCCAAGGTCAACATTATTATTTTATGATTATGTCAAGGTTTATTTACATATCACAACCCTTTAATGATCACACTGCATTGCCTTTGCAACCCTCTCTGCTAATATCTGCATGATTCTTGTTTAATTTCAGTTTGCAGAGGGGCAGATTCTGGGAAGCTGCCAATATTAATGTCTTGCATGTTAAGCAAACTTTGTTTCTTACATGAGAGAGACAGATCCATAATCAAGAAATAAACAAAACAAAAGTCAAGACATTTAGTCATGTAAATCAGGGTGGAGAAAAAAAAAGAAAGACAGCCCTGCACTGGCATTCTGCAACTTCTGCAGATCCGTATGGCCCATTAGCTAATTTCTATTAAAACACACAGCTCTAGAATAATAAATGCCAGTGGCACATTTCTAAAGGTTCTTCACAACTGAGGTAAACATGTCCCTGTTCCCAGGACACCAAGAGACAGAAAATTAACCAGGGGTTAACTGGGTCATTAGCTAGAGCACAATATAGGTCACTGCAGATTTAATTTAGTCTGTATTCAACCAAAGAATTAAATACAGCAACGAGTTCTCACAGCAGGGAAACAAGTAACTTATCAGCATGTTAACGTCTCTTGGATACCAGGCATCAAGCCTGTCATTATGATTCATATCCCCTTTAACTCATTTAACATTGTTCTGATGCAAAGTTGTATAGTATAAAAACCTGTGCATGCACGCGTTCACACATTCAAAAGAAATTTGTATGCAAACATGAAGATACATATATGCATTCAATACAATATGCAATATAATAAAGCATGCTGTGCACTGTGGAGTAATATATTTATGCACAGGCAATTCCTTCCTTTCACCCTCAAAACAAGCAAGAAAATAAAGGTTTTTAAAATGACATGAATGCATCATTATATTAGACAGGTCAAATAAAATAAGGATCTGCATATGTTAAGATTCTTATAGCAAACTGCACATCCTGCATTTGTATACAGTTTGTGGTATATATTTTACTTTTATGACCAAAACCAGATGATGCTACATATTTAACCAGAAAACCATTAACAGAAATTATCTATGAGCTATATAGCTGAATTGACTCCTATTGGTTTAAACATAAGTTTTACAGGTTCCTAAATGACAAATTGTGTAAGTATTGCTCCAAGATAATTTTATATATTGTAACTTTTCTTCATAAAACCAAATGTGACCAAAACTGAACAGCTGTAGAGGGAAGAGTCCAATACCAAACCTTACAAATACTCAAGGAATCAACAGAATTAATTGAACTGAACTGTTATAATTGGTATCTTACCAATGGTTTCAGTTTATATTTCATTTCAATAAAAAAAATGAACTAAAGATGGAGACTCAGAGAGCAAAACAAAAAAATTACATTAGCTGTAACACCATACACCCAAATAAAAAGCAAGCTTTCTGGAACATCTAATTAAAAGGGACTGTCAACTCAAAGTCTGACTCATTTTGTAATTGACTAAACAGTTTCGGGTACTACACATCTTAGTCCCCATGCCAATCTGTCGTATTTTCCTATTTCTTAGAAGTGCTTGTCTCTTCGCTCTGATTAAAAGACCCACACCAAACAGAGAAAATAAACTCATAAGGGACTAAAGAGTAAAAAGGAACTATATCAAGAGCGCTATTAAACACATAAAGTAAACAAACTGAACAAAATAGACAGAGCAGAAGGAAAAAATGTAACTTACATTAACGTAACAGGCAAAACTTCCTCAGAGGCAGAGCAAGATTTAAGTTTACTGTCCCTTTAACTAGTTTGTTTTAAAAAACCACAAGCAGGTATTGAGCTAGAAACAATGACAAATTCTTACTCAACATTCTAATCCCCAAAACTAGATAGAAGAGACCCCATTATTAATAAGCCAGTATGTTGGCTAAAGAACTAAGCATCTGGCAAATTGCCCTAGTTCAGCAGCATGTGTACTGTATTTGTATGGAAGCCAGCGGCTAGCTAGACTCTAGCTCAGTGGTTCTCAAACTATTGATACACTGTGGGCCACAACATATTACATGGGCAGCAGGTTGAAAACCACAGAGCCCCCTCTCCTGCCCCCGCTAAAACCTCCTGTAGACCCCTATGCCTAGCACCTCCCACCCAGAGACCTCTCCACTGAGCAGGGCCAGGAGCAGAGCCCCATGTAAAACCTGGGGGGGTGCTGCAGCACCTCTGTACAGCCCTAGTTCCTGCACCTATGCTGCCCAGAGCCCCCCCCCCCCCCCCGCACTCACCAGCCTGCTGCTGGCAGGAACACTCCAGCAGGGCTGCCTACCCTCTGCCAGATCAGAGTGGTAAATTTTGAATTTTACAGCTGTGTGCTAATTGGGCTATGGGCCATCAGTCTTTCTGATTCAACACAGATCTCAGGACTCTTGGCAAGATCATTTCTAAAACATAAGGTGGAGTATCCTCAGATGATCTCTCTCATCTCTCTTCCTCCATAGACCCCACAAGCTTGTCCTTACTCTGGATGACAACATTGCCACCTAGAGGCATTGGAGCTAATTCACCTTGAGCCCCAGGAAAATAGAAGTGCTCAGACTTTGAACATTTCCTCTTCTGTACCCCTGCTTCTTGAGAGGATTCCTTTCGGAGGAGGTAAAAATCAGATTAGAAATCCTGGTCTCACTTTTGGCCATGCCCTTTCCTATGCTGTTGGATGAGGGAAAGCTATCCCCATCATACACACACAGTTAACACAATCTGTGCAAGGTGAGTAACAGTTATGAAAACGAAGTACACTATGCACTACCCCTTTCACAGAGCATTGTCCAGGACAGCTCCTCCGTGTTGCAGCTTGTCCAGAATGCTGCTGGACATTTCCCATTGCTCTGAGCCTCTACAATCCCCATAATTCACCTACCCTGTGGTCTTCACGTTGCCTGCATATAGAATGGCAGATTAAAAACTTATCATGCCAATTCAGAGTCCAATCTCTTACTGATGTAGGCCATGTCCAGATCTTCTGACCATCACCTTCTGCATATCTCACCATTGTGCCTCCAGTAGCCTGGTGAATGACCTCAATCCTCCACTAATATGGGCCCTATGGCAGAAGACTAGCTCCATACATCAAGATCCACTGTGATCTTCCATCACTTGCATTCTGCAATAAGTAATGATTCTAAAAATGTATTCTTAGTTCTCAAACTGCCATGTAGATTTCTTCTGTTGGCCCAAATCTTGCAGACTGCTGGGTTCCTCTTGCAAGTTGCTTAGTGAGGCATCTCAACTAACACCCACTACAATCAGCAGGAACAGCTTACAGGAAGAGTTTGGCACTTTTCAGGACTGGACCATGTGTCACTGCTCTCCGCTACAAACACTTTTTCTGTATTCTTCCAATGAGCCATGAATAGAGTTTCTTGGACTATGTAATAATATGGGTGGTTGGTTGTTTTTTTTAAAGTTGCCCTCTAAACACCAATATAAAATAAAGAACTGCAGAATTGCAGTTAAAGCTAAATTGAATTAGAAAGTCCAACCTCCAAGCCCACACAACCCACACGTATAAATTACCAGCTTTTCAGGCCAACCAACCAGTACAGTTGTAATAGAAGTAACTATACACAGCAATTCTGAAAAGCAGCATGCAACTAGTGGGGATAGAAACTAGGGGTAGAAAATGGTCGTAGTTAAATATCAGGGAGAAGGGTCCATTTCATCTGAAATGCCTGCAGGAATTTTGTAGGGATTAAGGTTTCCTTTTTCAGTACCTTCGCTCTTTACAGAATTATGTTACATATGGAAATATCTATTAGCGTTACTGACGGTCTTCTTAGTACACCACAGTAAGACACTGTATTGTTCTGTCCCTCCCTGACTGGATGTATTCTTTGTCCTTCTGTAAAGCTGACTGTGCTGTATTGACCAGCCAAAAGAAATAAATTCTTGCTCTGCGAGCACAAGCTTTAGCAAATGGTATACATTTCTTAAAAGCAGACTAGTACTGATATCATGTTGGTGTCAGTTCCCCCCCCCCAAATATTATTTGTTTAGCTGAGACCCAGTAAATAATGCTTTAAATACATGAACAGAATGATTTGATTGCCATTTAAACCACTGATAGAAAAAATAAGTAATTAATGATTTAGGCATTTTTCCTACCTTAGTATTGTTAAAATATGTTCAGGTGCATGCACTCAGTGACAACACTTGAATTCCTCAGATTAGAGATTAATAATGTCTCACACACATTGATGAATGCATGATTCATAAGGGGCACAAATGGCAGGTTCTATTTAAAGCTTTCCTGTGGTCATGAATAGAACAGTAAGCTGTACACACTGGAAGACAAAAACTGAAGGTGCAATTTGTTAAGAAAAAAATTACATGTGCATCAGATTTCTCAGTGGGTTGTTTTTTTTCTGTATAGCAAAATTTCTGCACACCCTATTTATCAAGGGACACACAGCGTCACTGGAGAGCAGGGGACCAAGGTATGCACCAGCATTAACGATCAGCAATAGCAGTCACAATGTTACAATTAAAGATTTCAGTGTAGCCAAATCTTAGAATAGTTGATACTTTTCTTAAAACTCCAACTCCTGGGGTCAAGTTATGTGAGAATCTGAACATATATAACAAGACTTTTTCTCCCCAACACATGGGCTAGAAAATTATTTAAAATTAAATAGGTATATATACACATGCACACAATTTTAAACAACATGGTTGTGGAGGAAAAAAAAGCTTGAAAATGTGAAACCTAAAGGCTCAAAGATCAGAGGTAAATAAAAAGCACCCCATTCATTTTCAGAAGTCTCAGTTTTTAAGCCAAAAAAATGAATGGAGGAGGTGACTCCTGGTTGTTTTAAATGTGTGGGTATGGCAATACTGTGTTTTTGCTTCAGCCTGGTACACTGAATTAAAGATTTGAAAATTGGACTAAATAGGATACACAAAATTGACACTGCCATTTTAAGATTCCATTAAACAATTTTTTAAAATTCACCTACAGTTACTTTCCCCACCAAGATTATTCTTTAAATATAACCTAATTTGAATGCTAAATTTTCCTGGACAGAAATAAGACTCATCCCATCTGTGGTTAGAAGCGGGAGCCAGAGTTGTCCTGAATCACTTCTTGCAATACTACAGAGCAGTAATGAGCTCAGAGCCTTGTTTCAAGCTCATCTATGTTTTCTTGTGATGACACTCACATCAAAACTCCAATGCAGAAACTAAAACACTTCTAGTTCTTAGTTACATTCTGCACTAGCCTTTAGAGGGAGAGATGTTCATTCTTCCCTTCTTACCATATGAAGATTCAGACACCTTGGTAGAAAGGATGAAGTGGTGCCTAGAGCAGAATATGTATAAACAAAGCATGTAAAACCATCGGCACTGCCACCAGCTGAATCTTCCCCAAACACATTAGAATATACTACAATAGTTTCCCCATCTTGTGTTTTAAATTCATCTGCTGTTTTCTGAAAGCGGTTTCATTGTCTAACATGTGCAGTCTGAAGTAACACTTGGATTAACTTGAAATCTGCTCTCATATTTGGTCACCTAAATCATATTGAATTGCCATTACCGCACATTGCTTTGGAAAGATTATCTGTTGATTACTACCATTGATTTAGTCAACATCTACCATTAAGTTGGTCTACATACTACAGTTTGTTTCAAGGAAAATCCATTAATAATCTTGAGCGTCAGTCACTATGAATACTCCACAAATCATAGAAATAATAGGCCTGGAAGTTATGTAATCCATGCCCTACTCTCTCTGTGCAGCAAAAGTATCTCTACCATTACCAACAAATGCTTCCTATGACCCCAAATTAAGCAATTACTCTACTGCCAATTTGAAAATTGATTCTGAATCCCTTGTCATTCTTCAAAATTAAAAGAAATTCTAAGTAAACAAAATTTCTTGTTTCTTTGCAAACTGATTAACTTTTGACTTAACATTGCTGCCTAAAGAAAACAATTTCTCCTCTTCCTCTTTGTGACATTCGTGTTTTTCTGCACCACAGTCATCTTTCTCTAATGGCATCAGGTTTCTTCCCCTGCTGTACCTATTACTAATTTCTCATATTTCAAATGAAGTCCAGTTAAAGCCAGCAAATTGGCCACATAAAAATAGCACCTACCTACATCAACACATCAGCTCCCACAGTGTATTCTGAGTCATAGATGCTGACATTACAGGTAAAAACAAGTTTTTGATTTTTGTTTTTAACCACTTGCTACCACTGTAGAACTAGAGGATATCCAGAATAAATTGGGATTCTCTTTTGGCCCATGGCCAAATCCTATCCTCAGTGGAATTACTGAACTGACAGCATTTGAAATGGTATCATTGAAATCAAGACTAGATGTCCTTCTGGAAGATACCCTTTATTTAGACAAGTTATGCTTTACTCAAACAAGTTATTAGGTTTAATATAGGAGTAAGTGGATGAAATGTAATGGCTTGTAATACCAAAAGTCAGACCAGATGATCTAATGGTCCCTTTTGGTCTTAACCTCTATGCAATCCATGAAAGACAATGAACATGGAAAACCCCTGGGGGTGGGGGGTGTCACACACAGAATGGTACAGAGGCAGTAAAGGAAGATAAGGGATCAAATACATCCTCTTTTGATGAACAACAGCTTGTTGTGAAGGGGAGTAAACTCACTACTAGATAAGTATTTTCCTCATCTTCAGTGGTTCCGATTATAATTTTACCTTTGAATTTCCTAGCCAGTCCACCTTGGAGTGAACTAATACCAGAAATAAGCAAAATATGACAAGTTATTTGCCATGGAGTACGTACAGCAGACATACGTTTTCCTTTGCAACAATAGGCCATTGTAGGCCAAATGTTGATATCAGTGTCATGGGGTGTTTTGACATCATCTTGAATATGATCAAATTTTGGCCCAAGGTGAACCTAACATGCATACTGAAAGAGCCCAGAAACACAGAACATTTTGAAGCCACTGCTGGTCATGGTCATTATATGGCAAATAAAAACAACTGGTAGTGTAGTTTACAGCCAGTAGAACGTACAATACAGCCAACTCCACCATCTTTAGTGAAACATTTTAGCATGAATGGGTAGCTTTTCCTGTCTTGGCTGAATAGCCACAGAATAAGTAATGTTATAGCTAATTTACTGGCTTTTTGTCATTCCTTGGCGTGCCATTCTGTGGCAAAGTTGGCAAGCTTAACAATGAAAGACAAAAATTGCTACAAAAGATCAAAGCTGAGCGAAGAGGTTTAAACACAATTCAAAGCCCAAATGTTAATGTTTCAGATGAACTTGCAGTGAACCACGTTGCGTGTGAAATTTCGATTGTCCCAAAAAACTGCAGAGTCTACATTTCTACACTAAAAATACCATCCCATTCACTGATTTAACTAAAACATGGTTACTAAAATGTCTAATGATTAAGTTCGATGTAAGAGATAATGGGTCAAATTTATATAAATGGACACAACTTAGTGGAATCCCATTTAAAACACACCTGAAGTTAGTCCAGTTCACCGTAGGGCAATATCAACTCTCAAACAATTGCTGGCATCTTTTCCAAACATGTAGATTTTAAACTTTGACAGCTTTTGTATAAGGAAAACTTAGGAGGATTATCCCAAAATATAAAGGCAACACTGATAGAAACTCTTGTACTTTACTACAAACAATTCCTTTTCTTAAGATTACTGTAAGTGAAATTATAACTCTTGCCAAGATTCGTCAGAAGAAAGTGAATCTGGGACCAAAAGCTCATGCAACTAAGGGAGTAACTCCTTTAGCTGTTAGCCAGTAGGAGGCTCTTACCCTCTAAGCAGGGAAAATATTGCACTTAGCCGTTGTTTTACAGTAACAAAGGATATACTCTAATTTATGGACAGGAGGTTTCAAATCCAATTTAAACAAAAACATGACTTCTCGTTCATTTTACTTTTAACTTATGTAAAAAGATAATTCATATGATTGACCCCTTCATTAGAAGCAGACTTCTATAGCCAGTCAGAACAGTGAAATGCTGGATTACACAACAAAATTATTCTCAGAAGCTGACAGACGCTCAGCCATTGCATCATAATTGGCTAGGATTTAATAAGCTTATTTTACACAATACAAACGAGCTCAGGGGAGACAGAGCTCTCCCCCCTGGCTACAAAGAAAAAAGGGGAAACCGAAAATCTAAAACCTGGTAGACTGTCTCTCTCAAACATGCTCTTACAAAAAAGCAGGTTCCTTCTAGTTTCCAAATACGTTGGTTTCAGCATGTAGGATCTGCCAGTTATAGAGGAAGACATTAGCATCTGAATTTGGATATTTCACTGGCTACAAGCTTGTCTAAAGACCACCATTCTCCAGGTTTTCGGTCAGGACTCTTTTCTCCTAGGAATTGTTCATCAGGAATTTGAAAAGATATGGCACACTGGTCACAGAAAACAATAGGGGGCTAATTCTCCACTGCTAATTATATGTGTACAAAATGGGTGTAAAATACCCTTTATGCAACAACAGAAGTGGTGAAAAGCAAAGTTCTATACTTTAAATTCTTCCACTTTTAAGATGCTACGGTCTTCTTAAGGCCAGCTAGGGAATTTTAAAACTGTGATCCTTGTCTATGATCCCTTTACTTCTTAATCTATTACATTCAATTATTTCTGAAACATTTTTGCTGCTATCACTGATGAAATACTTTGAGTGCATTTGTTTTTAAAAGACTGCCAGAGGTATCTGTGTTTAAATGGTTTTTAATAGAAGCAAACCTGAGAATACATTCAGTGTGAAACAAGGGCTTTGAATCAGGCACTCTTTTCATTTAATTAAGAAATTTTATATATTTTACCAAGTTACTTAAAATGTTATGTACACAATAAGAGGATATTCAATTCCAGGAACATACATCACAGCTATTTGTACAGCTGAATATCTAGTTTAAAAAGATAAAGCAGATAACATGTCTAAATAGGCACCAATGCTTTTAAAACAGTACAAAATCTTTCAAGTGGAAAAAAAATCAAGGGCTGGATCATGCTATAAAGAAAATGAAAATCAGAACATGCACATCAGATTGTGAAATAATGGAATTTGCTCTTGGGGGCTTCAGTTTAAGAAACAGGGGCCTGATTCAAGCTTATTCAATGGAAGCCCTCTTATTGAATTACTGGGCTTTGCATCAGGTTTCTCACACACACACTCTCTCTCTAATCCCACAGAAGCCCCACTTGGCTATTTTGGGCCACTGATGAGGAAGGGGGCTGGGCAGAGAGACAGTGGTCCTGAGTGTCACCTCAACCTCTTTGAACTTGTAAGTAATATTGACTAAATAAGTCTCACTGCCCTCTCTTGGGAGGTGAGTAATTACTCCTGTGACACTATGTCCCATATTCTTCATAGAAATATTGTTATATGATTATAGCATATCTAAGATGTATTTTATGCAAGATGGGGCTTGTGAGATATCATTGGAAAGGTTATGATTTACTGAATATGATTATCCTATTTGTATGCATGTATCATTTTTGTATCTCAAGTTAGGAATATTGACTATTCATCTGTACTACAAAAGTGTTTGCACCTGAAGAACACCCACCAGACAAAATGCAACCAGTCTGGCTGGTTAGCTGGGGACAAATCAATGAACCCATTAAGGAGAACATTACGTCTTTGAAGATGCTAATCTTTCACCTTTCTGGGATGCTATGAACCAGGGGTCTCAAACATGTGGCCCGTGTTTCCTGCAGCCCACCAAGCGGCCCGCCCCCGCCCCCCAGGCCTACCTCCAGGCCAGGGGTGGGCAAACTACAGTGGTAGGATTGCCCCCCTCGAGCCCCGCGCCATTCCCTAATTGGCTGGCATCACACCCCTGTGGCTGAGGGGGGAAGAAGAGGGTTCATCCATGTGCTGCCCCCCCCCCCGCAGCTCCCATTGGCTGGGAGCAGGGAACTGCGGCCAATGGGAGCTTTGGAGGAGGTACCTGGAGGCGCAGCAAGCAGAGCTCTGCATCCCTCTTCCCCAGGGGCTGCAGGGATATGGTTCCAGCTACTTCCGGGAGTGGGAGCCTGCCCTAGCCCCAGTGTGCGCTGCTGCCACCCCAGAGCCCGAAGCTCTCCTGCACACACACTCCCTGCCCTGAGCCCCTCTGCCTGCACCCCACACCCCTGCCCTGAGCTCCCTGCCTGCACCCCACACCCCTCCTGCACCTCAAATCCCCCTGCCCAAACCCCAACCCCGATGCACCCAAACCCCCTGGCCTGAGCCCCCTGCCTGCACCCAAACCCCTTGCTGCACCTCAACTCCTTGCCCTGAGCCCCCGCCACATCCCTCATGCACCCCCTGGGGGCAGGGAAGGAGTGGGAATAGGCAGAGCCTCATGGAAGGGGGGAGTGGGGGCAGGGCCAGGGCCAGGGCCAGGGCCAGAGCCAGCAACGGGGAGGGTGTCAGTGATGTGGCCCTCAGGCCAATGAACTGGCCCTCACGGTCATTTGAGTTTGAGACACCTGCTATAAATGGCCTTTGACTCATGGCTGCTTTGACACTGCAGGGTCATGTGATCATGTCACCTAGTACTGGACTCCATGATAGAATGCCAGTATTTTTCCACTGAGGGGAGTTGGAATCACACTGAAAGACAAAGGATTCCCGCCATATGTAAAAATTCTGTTTAAGGCCAGGCAGTGAGGTAATCAGAGTTCATTCTTCACTGAATTCCCACCCAGGATGATTGCTGGAAACATCTAAGAAACAAAGACAAAGCAGGGAGAAGGACTGAGCCCAAGCTGGGAAGGTGCCCGGCCTGTGAAAAAAAAATACCTGGAGTTTTAAGCTGCAAGCAAGAGCAGCGTGCCTTCAAGAAACTCTGTAATCTGCCTAAAACAACATTTAGGGTGAGAAATTACTACCTGTAACCAGTTTCTTTAGTATTAAGCTTAACTTGCGTGTTTGTTTCATTTGCTGGATAATCTGCTTTGATCTGTTCACTAAACCCTATAATCACTTAAAATCTATTTTTTGTAGTTAATAAACTTGTTTTTGTTTTCTCTAAAACTAGTTTGTGGAATTCATAACTGGGGGGCAAAAATCTGCGCATATCTTCCTCCACACTGAGGGAGGGGGCCAATTTTATGAGCTTATACTGTACAGTTCTCTGTGCAGTACAAGATAATACAATTGTGGGTTTACACTCCCATGCAGAGCTGATCTTGGTGTCTGTGTCTTTCTGCAGCTGGGTGTGTCCTTACTTGTGTGTGCGCATGAGAAGGGGCTTGAGGGCCTGGCTCAGCAGGACAGTGTAAGGAAGCCCAGGCTGGTGGAACAGGAGGGCTCAGTGGTACCCCAGTATAGCAGGTGGCATCCCAGAGCAGGGGAAAACCCGTCACAATTCCTATTTTAAAGATGAGGAAAGGAAAATATAGAAATTAAAGCCAACATTTTCAAATAGGTGTGCTTAAGTTCAGCACCTACAACCACATTTAGGCACCTAAATAAATGGTGCAATTTTTAGAGGTGCCAGGCACCCAGCAGCAACCAGTGAACTCAGAAGATTTCATTGAAGATTACTGCCATTTTTCCCCTCTGAAAACCCAAAGAGCTTTTGTGATATTTATCCTAGTTGCAACCTTTTAGTTAACTGCTCTATTGGACCTTCCAATTGTAGCATCCAACTTTCAGCAGTGAAAAAAAATTATGAGGAGTAGATCCTTAGGTGCACCAGGAAAACATTTGGGGAAGGAACAGGATGGGTGGTGCTTTTATGCCACCTTTCATCTACCGGATCCTAGGACTGTTGGGGCCAAATTGACCCCCATGCAAGGAAGAGCAGCCTTAAGCTCCATCAAGGATCTTTCTATCAGTCTGCATCACCAGAGCACATTGCACACTGGCCCCATCCCATAGACACCCCAGTCTATTCCAGACCACCACCAAGGTTGGATTGCCAGTGAGGGGAAAGGGAAAGGAAGAGAGGTGTTAGGTTAGCTATGCCAGCCCTATGCTAGGGCTATTTCTATATTAGGGGACTCCTTACCTGCTGCCTTAAGTTAACACAGGAGTTGCAGAAATAGGACAAAGAAGAGCAGAGGATCTGGCCCAGAGGTAATTATTTTAGAAATATTTAAACACTAGAATCCCCCCAAAAATTAGGTGCCTGTCTCTTCTCATTCCATAAAGTTCTGCTTCTGGCAATGAACACCCCCAGGACAAGTCTTAATTAAAATACCAGTGACAGGAAGAATTACAAGAGAGGAACATGTGACTATTCATCATACAAAGCTTAAAAGCATAGGGAAGTGGAGACTTCCACTTTAGAAGTTTCAGATCCAAATTTTCCAAGCTCACAAGTTGCACCTGCATTTTCAGAAAACCAGCCTCCCAGCAAATCATGTAGTTAACTACTATTAGAATGTAGGCAGCTAACTGCCAATGGGTGAAATTTAGTTCTTATATTATGGGAACAAATAAATAAACTTTTCCTTATTAATTTTCTCCGCAACACATGATTTTATACACCTCTATCATATCCCCCCCTTAGTCTCCTCTTTTCCAAGCTGAAAAGTCCTAGCCTCTTTAATCTCTCCTCCTATGGGACCCATTCCAAACCCCTAATCATTTTAGTTGCCCTTCTCCGGACCCTGTCTAATGCCACTCTATCTTTGAGATGAGGAGACCACATCTCTATGCAGTATTCAGGATGTGGGCATACCATGGATTTATATAAGGGCAATAAGATTTTCTCCATCTTATTCTCTATCCCTTTTTTAATGATTCTTAACATCCTGTTTGCTTTTTTGACTGCTGCTGTACACTGCATGGACTTTTTCAGAGAATTATCCATGACGACTCCAAGATCTTTCTTGATTAGTTTTAGCTGAATTAGCCCTCATCATATTGTATGTATAGTTGGGGTTATTTTTTCAAATTTGCATTACTTCACATTTATCCATATTAAAATTTCATTTGCCATTTTGTTGTCCAAATCACTTAGTTTTGTGAGATCTTTTTGAAGTTCTTCACAATCTGATTTGGTCTTAACTATCTTGAGCAGTTCAGTATCACCTCACTATTTACCACTTTCTCCAGATCATTTATGAATAAATTGATTAGGGCTGGTCCTAGGACTGACCCTTTGGGAAACACCACTAGTTACTGCTCTTCATTCTGAAAATTTACCATTTATTTCCAACCATTGTTCCCTGTCTTAACTAGTTCTCAATCCATGAAAGGATCTTCCCTCTTATCCCATGACAATTTAATTTACGTAAAAGCCTTTGTGAGGGACCTTGTCAAAGGCTTTCTGAAAATTTAAGTACACGATGCCCACTGGATCCCCCTTGTCCACATGTTTGCTGGCCCCTTCAAAGAACTCCAATAGATTAGTAAGACATGATTTCCCTTTACAGAAGCCATGCTGACTTTTGTCCAACAATTTATATTCTTCTATGTGTTTCTTTACTATTGTTTCAACTAATTTGCCCTGTACTGATGTTAGACTTACCAGTCTATAATTGCCAGGATCACCTCTAGAACCCTTTTTAAGTATTGGTGTTACATTAGCTATCTTCCAGTCAATGGGTACAGGAGTTGATTTAAAGGACAGGTTACAAAATATAGTTAATAGTTCTGCAATTTCACATTCGAGTTTTTTCAGAACTTTTTGGTGAATGCCATCTGGTCCCAGTGACTTGTTACTGTTGAGTTTATCAATTAATTCCAAAGCCTCCTCTAAGGCACTTCGATCTGTGACTATTCCTCAGATTTGTCACCTACAAAGGAAAGCTCAGGTTTGGGAATCTCCCCAATATCATCAGCTGTGAAGACTGAAGCAAAGAATTCATTTAGTTTCTCTGCAATAACTTTATCGTCTTTAAGCGCTCCTTTTGTATCTCGATCATCCAGGGGCCCCACTGGTTGTTTAGCAGGCTTCCAGCTTCTGATGTACTTAAACATTTTATTAGCCAAAAACTCACAAGGTATCTGTTCTTTAAACTCCTTTTTGGCTTTTCTTATTACATTTTTACACTTAATTTAGCAGTGTTTATGTTCCTTTAGATTTACCTAGGATTTGACTCACCTGTTTAAAAGATGCCTTTTTATCTCTCACTACTTCTTTTACATGGTTGTTAAGCCACGGTGGCTCTTTTTTAGTTCTTTTATTATGTTTTTTAATTTGGGGTATACATTCAAGTTGGGCCTCCGTTATGGTGTTTTTGAAAAGTATCCATGCAGCTTGCAGGGATTTCACTCTAGTCACTGTACCTTTTAAGTTCTATTTGTAGAATTACAACTTCTGCCTTATTACTTTAAAAAAAAAAATCTGAACTATCAATGTTTCTCTCTTTTGCACTTTGAGTTTTAGACATTGATATTTTTGGTTTTTAGACATTGATATTTTTGGTTTTCTGTCACAATTTTCAAGATGCAAGATTTTTTTTAAAAATCACAAGCTGGGGATAGTAAGTCACCTGGTGCTCTGTTTCCTTTATTCTACTATTTTCCCTGTCTAAAAAGACATTAGCACTGTTCTGTAGTTTTTAAAATCAATTTAATTTTAAAGGTAATCTCCAAGTGAAAGTGAATAGCAGGATGCTATAAACAAGTGCTATGTGCAGTGAGCCATATTCAGAACATTAAAAGCAAAGCACTCTGAGCATGTTCAGTTAAACCTAACAGGGACTATCTGCACTTAAAAACTCTTCTGTATTAGTCAGCATGAACTACTTCCTTTTCAGTTCTGGACCATTGACCATTTGCAAAGTTGAGTAGTTCTTTCTAAAGACCCAAGATATAAGAATTTGTACAAAAAGGAGGGGGAAGGAACCAAATATCACTTTGCTCAGTACCTAGGAACTGTTACAGGGCATTCACTTTGCACCTTTGACAGACTAAACACAAACCTCTCCAGGGACAGGACTGTTCAACAGAGATAGGGCTTAGAATAGCAAGGTGGTGTAATTTAGCACCAACTCACAAACTAATTGTAAAGAAACTACAGAACAATATCTTCAGGCACAGCTGTAGGGTAGCTACAGATTCTGAGATGCAATTTTACTAAGAAAATCCGAATATCAATTTGGATTCTTGTGACTGGCTATCCAAGGCTGGGTGAAAATAGCATTATACATCAGCCCCAAAATAATCAAGCCTGTACAATATGGTCTTATAAAAGATTCTATCTAGTATTGATGTTATTTTTAATCTATAAATAAAAACACATTATGTTTGCAAATATGGTGAATATCATTGTTCTCATTTTTAAGATACATCACAGAGATTTTAAGTGATATATTGACAGCCACGTCTCACAATTTAATGGCAAACCAAGGAATAGAACATAGGATGAAATCCTCACCCAGATTATGTTAATAGGAGCTTTTCTATCGACTTTGATGGGGCGCAGATTTCACCCAAAGTCTCCTAACTCCCAATCCAGTGCTCTATTCATTGGATTACACCACCTTGCTAATCTAGCAAATGCTAAAATATATACATACATCTCCATATCCATCACCATTCCTTGGAAAACAGGAAAGCACATTATACAATTTTCCTCTTCAGCCCAGTAATGCACAAAGAAACAGGTACTGTTATATCATATTCCCACATTTAAAGGCCACTGACACAAACTACCATCTGAATTGTAAGGAAAAAAAAGTCACCCGAACACAACTCACTTAACAAAAATTAAAGAAAACTTGAGATTTGAGATACATAGACCAAAATTCAACTAAAGATAAACCTACAGGACCACAAGTAAGGTAAACTGGGAATTGCATGGGTATATGTGAGGCAGAAATGGCTCACAGAATAGCATTATTTGTATTAATGTAAATGCATTTTAAAATTAAAAACATATAGAGGCATTCAACTATTACTAAATTCAAGTGATTTCTTTTAATTAAGCCATCATGCAGATACTTGGTTTTGTAGAAAATATCCAACAGTTTTTAAGCAACTTATTTTTAGCAATCCCAATCTGTAAACTCTTAATATGATATTAGAATTTTTTTCCTGTACAGTTCTTCCATTCTGCCATTATTTGAAAAGCAGAAGAGTGGGTAATCTCTCTAAATTCATTCATACAACATTCTGCTTTGAACAGTGAGAATATACTGGGGGAGGGGGGAGAACAGCTTACTTGGAAAGTCAATATCCACCACATCATGCCATTGTTATCCTCAAAACAGCGAGCTGGTAAGCGGCAACCTTACAATAAAAGAAAAAGAGAGGGGATGTTTAGGACAGACTGTCTCTATTATGGTCCTTTATGAGGTCAGCTGCCATCTTTAAGATCTGAGTACTGTGTATCAAGTTCTCTTTCCAGCTTCCCTAATAACATTTCCCAGTAGTTCTATTCCCCATACTATTGATTTCTCTTTTTTGTACAGCAACCGTTGCTGTCTGTCATTAGGCATTATGTGAGCTCCCTCCCCAAACTGAACACTCAAATGTTCTGTAAAGCGATAAATATAGGCCCTTCTTCCACAAGCTATACTCAGACCACTTCATACTTAGATTTTATTTTAGTTTAAGTACAGTACAGTTTCATATTTTAGGCAAGTTAGAAATTGCCTCTATGCATTTTAACCTTAATGTTATTTAAGAAATCAGTGCACAGCAACTAGCATGGGGTACCCTAGACAAAAAGCAAACCAAACTATGAGCACACAGGGAATGGAGACATGGAAAGATGTTATGGAGGAATGAAAGAGATGCAAGACTTGCCTGTCGCAAGTTTTCAAATGTGGGATGAAGTGAGAGGCAGCAGATCTGCATATTGCTACTAATGTGGGATCTTCAAAAAAGAAGAGCCTGCCATATCCCAAAAGGTGATGAGTGCTTGCTTCTCTCACCAACTTTAATGGCAGCTTGAGGAGCATTGTTTTGAGTGGTCCAAGCACAACACTGACAGCTAAGATGCTTGAGTCTTAGTTCCAGCTCTGACACTAGCTCCTTTCTGTGCCCTTAAGAGAGGCATATGCCACAGATTCCAAACTTTCTCAGTGCCTCTGAAAAAATCAGGCAACCTTACATCCGCAACTCCCACAGAAACAATAAAAGTATTTGTGCATCCCACCAACTTCAGGAGCTGGAAGTGCTCAGCACTTCCAAAAAACCAGGCCACTTTTACATATATGCCTTAGGCCATAATCCTGCAATCAGATGCATACAGGCAAAGAGACCCATGTGTAGCTACACTGAAAACAATGGAACTCAGTGGAACATGGGTTTCACCATAGAGAGAAGGGGCCTAAATGTGGATTTAGGTGCCACATTAGAAAAAAATGTTACCTTAACCTCCCTGCCTTCAATCATCATCTGTAAAATAGAGCTAAAAATGTTTATTTAGCTTCCACAGTTATTGTGAAGATGGATCAGCTAATGTTTGTACAGCACTTGCATAATGAAAAAAATCTTGAGTTTTATCTAAACGTTCTTGTTGTTTATTTTATGAAATTTTGCAGTTGTCTTTTCAAACACAAGCCTCTCCCCAGGCAACTTTCCCGGGCAATCAGTTCATAGAGAGTTACAGTAAATGTGTGGGGTTTTGCATGTTGATGATGCTGTTCCAATAAAGTGTGGTTTAAAAAAACACCAAATTATTGCTGCATGTTATATTCTGTTTCAAGCTGCATCAGAAGAGTGGTCTAGATATGCCAAGTACTTAATGTTTATAAAACCAAAAGGGGTTCCCCTCCCATCAAAATCTAAAGTGTATTTAAAAGGGACTACCTGCAAAACCATAAATATTTGTTAAATGCCACAGCAGTATTAAAAGTAGGCCTATAAGGCACCTTTTCAGCATAATTGTTTAATTCCAACTGACTTTTAAGTTATTCTAGCATGCTAAATCGTTCCGCAAAGTTTAGAATAAATAAATGTCAGAATAACTTTGGAGAGATGACAGATGTAAAGCATAAACTTTTTGTATCTGTTACAATTAATCTGTTTGTCTAGAGTTTGATAAACAGAAATTAGAGCCAAAAAGGTTTTTTTTTGCCATTGTTAAGGAAATAGCAACAGTTTAGAGTTGAAAGAACTCACTTAACTTTAACCATAACAGCAATAAGACCATAAAAAATCCCAGAGCCTTATGCAGCTTTTAGCCATATTAAACCGATGATGATATTCTTCACTTTTCAGGACTCCATCTAGCAGTCCTCTCACAGGCAAAACTCCCAGTGACTTGACATGCAGACAAGACTCCTATTGAATATTAAGACCTCTTCCTCAGGGCCTCATCTTGAGATGCTTTATTCCTCAAGCCATAAGCATCCTGTACCAGTTGCAAGCACACACTCAAAAAAAATCAAGCTGCTGCTCGAGTAGACAGGCCCAAGTACCAAGGTTAATAGACATGGACAGATAAGCAGAGTTCAACACAGATGACAAAGAAAAACAATTATAATTTCCACCATGATGCCCAATCAGACATCAGTTTCTTAAGTAATGAGATTCTAATCACCTTATTTTAATGTTGTGAGAGACAACAAGATGCTTTAATAAAATAAATAAAAAAATCTGCCCATGCAGTACAATCTATTATCAGAAAATGTTATACTGTATTTTTGGCAGTATATTAAAATGAGTCACCTTCATGTTTCCTTTATCCACAAAAAGGACAGATGAGGCTGAAAAGCACCCTTTGGAAGCTAACGGGAATTTCCAATTGAGAATCCAGTCCTTCAGCACCTCATTTAAACACACCTAAGCAAACAAAAAACCTGCTAATATATTAACTGAATTCAACTAATATTTTTAGATCTCACACATTTATGATAATAGAATAATTATAATGGGGAAACCAACCTCTGTAACAGTACCTAACTTAGAATTAGACAGAATTCCTGTTCTCTGTAGAAATTTAGCAGTTTTTTCTGAAGCTTGACTTTTATTTTTTTTGAATATAGTAATATTAAGGAAAATTTAGAGGGGAATAACCTACATGAAATTCTGTAAAACAGTCATCTTTATACATGTTGAAGGGAGGGAGTAACACCTGAGTTTCATTCCTCCTAAAAAGCTATAGGACAACAAAAATAACCACCAAAGTTCCATCTTTGATTAAAATAATTAGAAGTAAGTGTCATTCTCAGAAGAATGGATACAACAGAGAGGGAGGAACTCAGGATGGGTTCTAATGTTACATTCACTAAAAACCACATGTAATTTCCAAACTTTAGAACCCCTTTCATGCTTGTAAGTGGGAATAAATATACATCATTATGTAACAAGTATAGGTAAAGTTATTTATTAAAAATGAGTCCAAGGGAACAAATATACAAAGAGTTGTGCACAGAAATCTGGTGAAAGAATAACTTTACTGTAAACATGACTCTTTTGTAATTGAATTCTAGCAACTTATAGTCGCAAACATTTAAATAGATATATTATTCTTCACTTCCCCTCAATAAATACTGCTGTGTAGTGTTGCAGTCATAGAATACATATTTGGTTCCACCCCAGATATAGATGCATTTCTAAAATGTGTTGAAGCAATCACAACATAAAGGGCTAAATTTTTCCTTTAATCATACCTGTGCAACTTTATTGCCTGTCACTGGATTGCACAAGTGTAACCGAGGGTGTAATTTAGTCCATAATTTACAAAAATGTACAGGACCTGGCAAACACGCCACAAATATATATTACTATTGTTTCTTAAACTGCTTTGATACTGACAGAAAGATAAAAAGATACATACAAACACAGTAAAGTTTAATTAAAAGTGTCATGCAATCAGGACAACTTTTCAATGTGAGATTGCTAACAAAAAAAACAGACGTTCTGCATGCAACTACTGAAGTGCCAGTCTAGCTTTGTTAATAGCACTCCTAGCTCTTGCACAGGAATATGTAAATTCAAGTTTAGCAACAGAACTTTGGGCTAGACCTTTTGGCGGTCACCTGAGAATTTGGGGTGAAATCCTGACCCTATCAAAGTCTGTGAGAGTTTTGCCATTGACCTAAGTTAGGCAAGTATTTCATCCCTGTTCCTTTTATTCAGCATTGATGCTACAGTGCCGCACCAGGAGATTAAAATCTCCTCTAATGGTGCGACGCCAAACTGAGGTTCCTTTCCAGCCCCCTTACCACCTTTAGTCTAAGGACTGTCAATTTGGAAGTTAAATATTTCATGGGACTTTTGGAAAAGATCCTAGTTCCCTTGCTCTGATAAATGGTTTTATAACCTCATTTTCAAACAAGCTGCGGGCAGCATAATGTACCTAGGATTCCTGCTAGACTGCATATACAGATCAGATAACCACATGAGATAGTGCAAGTCCATACCTAGTTAAGCACACTATTGCCTAATTTTGAGCATGCAATCATGATAATTGTGCATACAGCTACAGACCTGGCTTGCTTAAAAAACTTGTATCCTAGAAGATTAACACGAGCAAGTATCAAGACCAGAAGTGGCAGGCATTCTAGACAATATAATTGATGGGACCCTTTTGGAAAGATTAGGGTTCTCTCCTCTCTTTTACATTCTATACAACGGGGATGCTGTTAGCAACGATAATTATTTTGGAGGAAGGGAAGAGAAATATGCTCAGTAGCTAATATACAAAGTTAAGTATCTCAGCAGTTCGAAGATGTGTGTGTCAATTGTTATAAAGGTCCTTTTTATGAATTAATGGCCTGAGAAATTTGCTTGCATAAAAACAGTTTTTCCTGTACAGTTTGGGGAAAATATCTGAAGTCATCTGAAAACTTTATAACTGAAATAACTTTCATTTATAAGTTTCAGCTCAAGTTGTTTTGAAACCACAGATATTAAAAAAACTAACAAATCAATTTATATTTGATTATGTGATAACACCACATATTAGCTTCAGTTATGATGAGCTGAATGGCATTAAACTGGAATACTGTGTCATGCTCCAAGGTGTCAGGTGATCACCCTAAAGGTCAGAAAGAAAATGCTGCCCATGGACAGCACTGGACAATCAGCTACTGCAGGAATGCTATTTTGTTGGTGTCTTTGAACCACTAGATTTGAGGCATTAATCTTGTGATCTGGTATTGCAAATTCTATGCATCTGTGTCTAGACATTAAAAAAGTCACTATAGCTCTTTCATCTGAAAGTTTAATGGAGCTAGATTTAGTTAAATTTCCTCAATCCATGATAAAGGTGTCTATCTATTAACATAAATTTGTAGTTATGTATAGTAATCTGATGAAAAAGTAACCACAATGTGAGTTTATAGTTTAATCCAGTGTGTAATTCTTTTATGGCATGCTTTGTGAGTGACTCATGACTGTTAATAAGAAAAACATAATGAGATGACCCTTGGATTGCTCAGAAGATTATGGAAGGAGTTAATTGAAGCTAGGCTATTTTTCTGCAGTGCACTGCTGGAGTACTTGCTTAACAAAACCAGGACAAATCCCAGTACAACAGCAGTGCTCAAAAGAAAGTAAGAGACAAATCAAGATATGTATAAATATGTAAAATAGTCTGGGCATTCTTCACTGATGTGAAAAGAATATAATGAATGCTTCACTGCTTAAAGGGGAACATTTCTCTCTTGCCAAGGGACAGATTTACAAAGAATGATATTTACATTTTCCTGCAACCTGTAATTTTCTAATTTATCAGCTGTCAGGGCCCAAAGACCTTATACTGCACAGGGAATGTTTGCATATGTTTAATGATCCTTTTACCAAACAAATGCCATGGTTTCAGTGAGGAAATTAGTTAATACTGCTGATGCTGCTAATCTAATACCATTAATGTCACACTGTGAACATCTACACAAGCTACAGTATCTTACATCATAACTTAGCTCCACTGGTTGCAAATTTGTTATACAGCAGAGATTTCTGAAGACACGATAACCCATAAAATATCACACACAAGCAAATTAATGAGATTAAAACAGATGTTTTTATTCCATATCTAGACTAAGTACCTAGTGTGACCAAAACCAGGTCATTTACCAGTGATTTAAATCTGCAAATTGT
Source organism: Gopherus evgoodei (assembly GCF_007399415.2). Lineage (NCBI taxonomy): Eukaryota > Metazoa > Chordata > Testudines > Testudinidae > Gopherus > Gopherus evgoodei. Next base: position 18,617,423 of record NC_044335.1, on the reverse strand, counting down.
CCTTATCAAGCCCTCTTGTATTTGCCTCCCCTTTTATCAGCTCACCAACATTTCACACAATAAAAATAGAATTTGAGTAAGCTGCATCAAAATTGTTTTCATCATGTCTTCCACAGGGATATAATATTTTTAGCGCTGTTTATCAGTTAACTCATGCAATTAACCAAAAAAATTAATCATGATTAATTACAGTTTTAATTGCACTGTTAAATAATAGAATATCAACTGAAATTTATTATATATTTTGGATTGTTTTCTACATTTTCATATATACTGTATTCTGTGTTGTAACTGAAATCAAAGTGGATATTATTTTTGCTTACAAATATTTGCACTGTAAAAATGATAAAATAGTATGAGGTGAATTGAAAAATACAAGTACTGTAGTGCACTTTGTTGCAAAAGTGCAACTTACAAATGCCGATTTTTTTGTTACATGCCTGCACTCAAAATGTAAAACTTCAGAGCCTACAAGTCCACTCAGTCCTACTTCTTGTTCAGCCAGTTGCTAAGAAACAAGTTTGTTTACATTTAAGGGCGTTAATGCTGCCCTCTTATTTACAACGTTACCAGAAGTGAGAACAGGCATTTGCATGGCACTTTTGTAGCCAGCATTGCAAGGTATTTACGTGCCAGATATGCTAAACATTCACATGTCCCTTCATGCTTTGACCACCATTCCAGAGGACCTGCTTCCATGTTGACGATGCTCATTAAAAAAATACGTTAATCAAATTTCTGCCTGAACTCCTTGGGGCAGAATTGTATGTCCCCTGCTCAGTTTTACCTGCATTCTGCCATATATTTGATGCTACCGCAGTCTCGGATGATGACCCAGCACACGTTGTTCATTTTAAGAACACCTTCACTGTAGATTTGACAAAGAGTAAAGAAGGTACCAATGTGAGATTTCTAAAGGTAGCTACAGCACTCAACCCAAGATTTGAGAATCTGAAGCGCCTTCCAAAAACTGAGAGGGATGAGGTGTAGAACTTGCTTCCAGAAGTCTTAAAAGAGCAGCACTCCAATGTGGAAACTACAGAACCTGAACCACCAAAAAAGAAAATCAACCTTCTGCTGGTGGCATCTGACTCAGATAATGAACATGAACATGCACCGGTCTGCACTACTTTGGATTGTTATCAAGCAGAACCCGTCATCAGTATGGACACGTCTTCTGGAATGGTGGTTGAAGCATAACGGACATGTGAATCTTTAGTGCATCTGGCACGTAAATATATGTTGTGATGCCAGCTACAACAGCGCCACAAGAATGCCTGTTCTCACTTGTCTGAGCAATTGGCTGAATAAGTAGTAGGACTGAGTGGATTTGCAGGCTCTAGAATTTTACATTGTTTTATTTTTGAATTCAGGTCTTTTTTTACAGAATGCTACATTTGTAAGTTCAACTTTCATGATAAAAAGATTGCATTACAATGACCTGTACTAGGTGAACTGAAAAATACTATTTCTTTTGTTTTTACACAGTGCAAACACTTGTAATAAAAATAAAGTGCGCACTGTGCACTTTGTATTCTGGGTTGTAATTGAAATCAATATTTGAAAATGTAGAAAACATCCAAAAATATTTAAATAAATAGTATTCTAGTATTAAACAATGGGATTAATCACTTCTGGAGGTACAGTGGAATTCACAGATGTACCAGATGATACATGTGGCAAAAGACACTTTGCAAAGTCACCACCAATGCCAGCTATGTATTTTCACCCTTCCACCCAACTTTTGAGATATGTTTCAAATGCAATCGCCATGTAATAATGAGTTATAGCTGAAACAAGCTTGCCTCAGCTGTATAACTTTTCTAGGTATTAATACTGTGTAATTTTTCCACAAATCCCTGAAGTCTTGTACTGTTTCTCACCTGAAACAAAGTGATGTAGTAGAACGAAATCTTTGTTAAAGTTCCTCATTCTAATGCTGCTAGTGCTGTGACAGAGTGACAGGCTTTATTATTTACTGAACAAAACAGTTGGAAAAAATACAATTTTTTTTAATTCTGCCCAAAGAACATAACTATTCAAAAAATGTTAATAATATGCACACCCAAGTCTGTTTGAATGTATAGTTATAAATGCATGCAACTAGTGTTGCACAAAATTCAAGAGGAAAATCCCACTCTTTTCTTGCAGCAATGGGAGCCAACAATGGGAGCTAAACACAGCTGGATATGAACAGCATCTTGATCATTAACAGAAATACCTGCAATATATTTGTTTATAACACAAACAAGTTGGTGATACTAAAGAAGTGTTATGATTAGTGACACTGATCTCTCCTTCCCTGACTCCACCTGAATAATGACATTTGTATTTAAAGGGCCAAATTCTGTCCTAATTTACAACTTGTGCTATTTTGTTAATCTCAGTGGTGTTGGAAAAAATTTAAGCCCTTCTGGATCAAATTCTGCACTACTTTAGGACCAAACGTACACTTCAGAACACAGTTTTTCCACAAATCACAAAGGAAAGTCTTCATGCATCAAAGCTTTTGCTGAGCAGTGGCAGTTATTCAGGGCTTGATCCAGCACCCATTGAAGTTGAAAGAATCCCACTGACTTCATTCCAGACATTCAGTATTGAAGTCTGCGGCATAAGAACTAACCGTCCCATTTGGATAATCCATCTAGTTTTGTATTAGTCTGTTCTTGTCACCCACCCCCATCCACCCATATATGAAACAGAGCGTTATCTCTCCTGCATTAACAAGTATCTAGAAACAAACCCGTCTTCCCACCAATATAACCTTAAGGCACATACCATACACCTGGCACAGTCAGATCTGGAGGTCTGCAGTAGTAAAAGGTTTTCAAATCCCAGCCTAATGAAAGAACAACCATCTGTCTGGCATAGAGCAATCTAGAAACCATTTGCATCTTGAGAAACACTCAATTTGCTCCAAGGAAGAATGACAACTCCTTATGCCTTAAACATAGATCTTCATGCCCCTAAGAGACTTTAGGCAAAAGAAACAAATAAGCTAAAGAAAACAAGTTTCACATTTAAAATTTAGTTCATACATGTCAACAAATACGCAGATCATAATGTATAAGTTTTAAACTAGTTAGCTTAATATCAAATTTTAGTTTTTGTATTACTAAACCCAAAGGAATCATTTTAGGACAATTCCGGGAATCAATGTGGAATGCATCTCTTTGTGCAGAGTAAGTGATCCAAGATGGGGAAAAAGAAAAAAGTATGCACAAACAAACAATTGACAGAAATACCTATGCAATTACTGAGAGTAAATGAAGGAACTTGCTACACTACCAGCCACATTTCCCATTCAGTTATACTTCATGCTCCAGGCAGGGTCCCCCTTGCAGAATCATTGGGTTGCTGGTGCAAAATGGAGGCCAGAATTTGACCCAAGAATCTTTACTTCACAATTTAGTTTGACACTGGTGTTACAAACACCTAATACACATATCGTGGACTCTTGGGGAAAAGATATATTTCAGTCAATGGCTGCACTTTCAAGGATATGAGATTTTAACACACCATACTAGATCCACTTTTGAATGATCCCTATTAACCAGTTAGGAGGTAGGCACACAATACTAAACCTGCAAGGCAGATAAGCGAGCAATTTTATTTAAATTCAATGTGCTAAGGGTGTGAGGAGGGACTTTGAAATGATGAAGAAATTAATCATTGTTTAGGGATACAGCTCTGCTTGTGGATGTAGGTATCATCTAGGAAACAAAACAGTGGAATATTTAATCACACTGGAGAGCACATAGCAATACAGAAACATATTAGGACTAGTGAGACAAATTCTCTCCTATCCCAAGCCTCGTGCACCCCTGCAAAATGACTATCCTCAAATGCAGATCAGAGGCTCTTGTACCTAAATCTATGAAAAAATCCTTCTCTCAATTTATATTTAAAATAAGAGGACTTATAAAATCTATTCCAGCACCACAATTAAAAATCTACATCTTGTTGTAGAGATGAATCAACATTAATAGGTTAACTTAGTTTGGGGAAGGGGGAAAACGGGGTGCAAGGGAAGGGATAAAGAAGATTTTTAGTTCAGTGCTCCAGCAAAATAAGATCCTGATCCTACTACCCTCACTCCTCTGAGCACTCCACTAGAGTCTCTGGGCCAGAATCAGCTGGAGAAAGAGAGAAAGGCAGGCACTCTCCTCCCATATTCAGGGCCTGCTATGAGCAGGAGCAGCCTTCCTCACTGGATGAGGCACTCCTGAGACTGTTCAAAATTACAGCACAGCTTCAGCAACCCATATGGCCTATGGTCAGAGAACATAACTGCCAGAGCATATTTCCACACCATCATGCCTCCATCTGCCTCAGATCCACTCCACCTTCTTCTGCCCCATTCCACCCACAAATGCCCTGTGCAACTAAAAGAGGGAGGTCGCCATGTGGTGCAAAGAGGCCACAGGTCAGCAGTGAATTGGGGCCTTTAGGACTAAACACATTAGTGCCCAATCTCTAACTGTGCATCTTGTGCGACAACATCCACCCCTCCCATCCCATTCACACCGACCCATCGGACTGTGCTGCAGAGGGTTGCTAATAATAAAGCTGGAGTATAAAAATCTACTGGCATATTAACTTTGGCCTCGATTCTACCATCCTATGGAAAAAGCTGTGAGAGTACATACGGGGAGAACTCTGCCTTTCAAGAGTGGTTTGTGCCCATACAAAGGGAGTAGGAGGCTGTGGCACTCTCACTGTGATAAGCCAGAGAATTCCCAGGGAAAAAACTCATCCCTACCTAGCAGATCTTGGGGAGTCCAGGCAGAATGCATGCCCCACTCTGCTTCTCATTAACCCTCCTTTAATCCATGGCAAACTGGCTCATAAGAGAGTGGTAAGAATGCCTACAGAGAGAGTAGGAAGCTATGGATAATTAATCTAGAAATAGATATTAACTGCTGAATGGATTCCCACTTGAAAATCCCCCAGTTGGCCAGGGAAGGAAGTCACTCAGACCAGCTGCTCCCCATTCTAAAACCCATACAGCCTTAACTGCCCAGAGTTCCTACAAAGGAGCACTGCAGGTGGGTTGGGGAGATGAGTGCGGTATAGTCACTTCTGTCTCCCTTTTGAGATTCTTGCTCCCTACTGTTGGCCAAGGAGCATCCATCTCTTTCCATCCCTCCCCTCATCCCCTAATAGAAACAAAATTTAAACACACTTATTACTAACAAGAGAATGTTACTAGAGGAGTCTTTGCATGTCCTACAGAATGTCTTTGTGGTTATAACTGGAATTTCAGTTTAAAGACATCAATATACTATTATCTCCTGCCACACACCATTCCGTTCTCCAGTCGGTTGTTCATGTCTAAAAAAAACTATAAAGCCAGGGCAGGAATGGTCTATCGGTACCTACAATGGCACCATGCACACTTTTGGGAGCTGTACAAAAATATAAATTTATATAAAAGTAATAATAACTTCATAACTTTCAACAGATTTATCTCTATATCAGGGGTCGGCAACCTTTCAGAAGTGGTGTGCCGAGTCTTCATTCATTCACTCTAATTTAAGGTTTCACGTGCTGGTAATACATTTTAATGTTTTTAGAAGGTCTCTCTCTCTAAGTCTATAATATATAACTAAATTATTGTTGTACATAAAGTAAATGTTTAACATGTTTAAGAAGCATCATTTAAAATTAAATTAAAATGCAGAGCTCCCTGGACCGGTGGACCCGGGCAGTGTGAGGGCCACTGAAAATCAGCTCGTGTGCCGCCTTCGGCATGCATGCCATAGGTTGCTTACCCCTGCTCTATCTCTATGTTCCCTACAAGCAGGGTCCTTAGTTAGATCTTTTGTAGTACCGTTATTTATTATTCTCTCCTCACACATATTCCTGCTAGGCACCAAAACCAAATTCACATCAGAACCAACCGCAAGAGAAGGCAGCCAATGTTCCAGACTGGTCAGGTGCAAGCTCATCAATATTTATCATTACAGAAAAACCTGTTCACTGGGGCTTAGCAAATCAAAAGTAATTTATCTGAATCAAACATTTGGTGGGATTTTGGTTGTTTGTTTAAGTACATAAAAGGCTTATTTGAGGTTATGAGTTGTTAAACTGTTCAATTGACATACAGGGAAGAATTTCAGTGCCACTCACATGTATCTACTTTGTTATCCTGTAACAAGATGTGTGTCTCCAAAACTCCAAATGGCTATGGCAAGATACACACAAATGTAGGCATCAGTGTGCACAGATCAGGATCCCAAACAGACATTAACTGGGACCACTCAAAATGTGCATAGATTTTTCACATGCCAATGTGAACACTGGAAGTTAAGCATGATTCCTCACAAGAAACTGTAATAAAATCTCTGATTTACCAAACTATGATAGGAGCAAACACTTTCTTGCTTATTCAAAAGTGAATGCAACAATTCTTTTCTCCATCCTTGCGCAGGACTTACATAACTTTAGTATCAGTCTTTGCAGAAAAGTTTTGAAACTAACACAAGAGAAGTCTGAAGCTAATTTCCAGTGATAACATTTTATTTAAACAATTCAGATTATAAATCTCCTCAAATTACATCTTCTCCCCACATACAAAGACTGACTATTAGTTGACAGTTATCTTCAATGCTCTTTCTAATCAAAGCTGCCTCATCTCTGCAGCTCCCCTCTATACACTATTTTTTGCACACTAGCAGACCAAAAAAAACAAACAAACACCAAACGTTGGAAACTGTTGTACTTTAAAGACAAGAGCTATTTCAAATCTGTTAAGTAGAGCTGGCAAGAGGACAAATCTTTTTCACTAAAACTTTCACGGCTTCAAAATTAATTTTTATTTCATGCTGAAACAAACCTAAAACCTTTAGTTTCCCAAAAATCTTCTGAAGTGTCAAAATGTCTGTTTTCAGATCAAATAAGTCAGTCTCTCTCCCCCTGCTTCAAAAGTCCACCCTGGACCTGAGAAACTGTCCTGACAAACCCTTCACTGAAGTTGATATATCTTTGCAAAATGTTTTGGTGTTGATGAAACTACATATTTCTATGAACATATTTCAAAAAGTTCCTGACTATCTCTAAAATTAAAGATACTGCATGAGAATTTAGATGTTATTAAAAGTCACAGGGAGCACTGTGATCATGTGTTTCATGGGTTTCCCCAGCACACTTGATCAAAATTTTCTCTTCTCCCTCAGTTCTGTAAGTGACTAAATGCCCTGTTAAATGAGCATGCCATTCTGTATTGCCTATTCTTGTCTGTACCAGGAACATAAGCTGATGAGGTGATGGTGGTGACTTCTTTGCTTTGTGTCTACTGGCTCTGGCATTGCTTTTTGTGTGCAAGCAACTGCTTCCTGAGGAGCTGGGGGAAGCAAAGTTGAGAAGTGAAAAAACAAAAATAGCTTTTGTTCTTGCACCACTGAGGTTACACATGCCAACCATAAGATGCAAATAGTAGCTAGGCAGTGATCAGAGAACATTATGCAACCCTCTAAAGCCAAATTTTACCCACTAGATCTGAGAACCCTAGTGCTGGGTGAAGGGGTATGTGAATTATTTCAACAAATTTTGACAAAGGAGAATATACATTAAACAAATTCCACAAAATTCTATGAAAATTATATTCTATATAATAAAAGTAAGGTTTGCTGCACAAACCATCTTGTACCTATCTACTGTGAGAGGCAAATAATTACTACTAGATAAAAGGAAAGCCAGTAAGAAGTATGGATTATTAGCCTGTGAATCTCTTCTTTGTTTAATTTCTGTGAAAAATACAGTATTCTCTTCATTCTGAGCATAATTAATTCCAGTCTCCCAGAATATATCATTCAGTATATATGAAATGATTTTGCTGTATTCCACTCTCTTCTCATTTGAAATAGGAGAAAGATCATTTTCACCATCTAACCAAATATGTAGATCAGTTACTTTTTCAAGTTAGATTATTATATTCTTGGGTTTTCCTTCAGTTGTTCCTTTCTCTCTCACTGCAAAGGGATTGCTGACTTCTTTCACATTTGCTATCCCTGTGTGTCAGCTGCTGGAGATGAAGTCACTGGGGTTGGATGCAGGAAGTTTACATAAAATATGGCAGCATCTCTGGTCCACTGTAATGTTCTGATTGATGAAGCAGATTGGTTACTTCTGTACATAGGGACAGCCAACATTTTTCTAACCCAGAGGCAGTGCTAGCCCTTGGGTGCCCTAAACAGGAATATCTGGGGGCAGGAGAGGAAGTTCCCAACATAATGAACACTAACAAGGGGCCCCCTTGAGTTGCTCAGGGCCCTAAGAAACTGCTTAGTCTGCTTATACCTAGCACTGGCTTTGTTCTAACCTATCAAGAGTTTGCTAAGGAGAAGAATGTAGAAGTTGCTACTCAAAGGTAGGACTTGAGCGTGCTGCTGTCCCATACTTGGGTGGATACTGATTTTTACAATCAAAGCAAACATACCTTCCATTAGAAGTATAGCATGGGGGGAGGGGCTCTTATATGGTTTTGACTAGGATTATTTAGCCTGAATAAGGGCAGAGTCAGAAGAAACTCTGAGGTATATATAATAATGAATATAATGAAGTCTTAGATACTTTTTACCCCACACCATGAAATAAAGGGCAATGGCTGGATTCTGTTAAAGACAAGAATGAGATTTGCAGTACTTGCCATTTGCAAGCTAAGACTGCTGAAAAGGCAAGTGAATCTCATGCTCCAGTGTGTCGCATCATCACCTTTGAAGATCTGAAAGGAATATTTTCTCCCTCATGTTAAAAGCCTTTGCAGTTGTCTCTGCATTGTTTTTTCCTCCTCTCTCTGAAGCATCCAGCATCATCAGCTGAGCCATACCATCTTTAACTTGGACTCTGGCAAGTAACCACTTTGACTTGGACATCCAGAGTCACAGATTGGCTTGAGTGGCCATGACAGCAAGTTTCAATAAAAGGAGACATCACTCTTCCAAGCATCAGTAGGGCTGAGCTTTGCTTCCATGTGACAAGGGACCAAACTGAAGCCAAAGATGAGGTTACATACCAAGAGTAAATGTTAACTTAGGACGTCAGAACTTGGCAGCTTGAGGACATAAAATAGCTAAATTCAGGCTTATTACAGAATTGTAGTTTAGGCTTGTCTGAATTACTGTGCACATGGTCAGGGAGCTATGAACAACAGGAACTATTGTCATTTGTAATGGCCTTTGAATTCCTGGTTGTATTAAATTCTAGGGTATCTTAAAATGTTTGGGGGGAAAACATTCAGTCTAAAAGACACTAAAATGCCTGGTGATAGTGAGTAAGAAAGAAAAAAACATTGGTTCTTTCTTCAGTGGCTTGTGTCCTTGTTTATGGAGCCTAATATTTACCCCTAGGTAGTAAAAAGAGCAAACCTGGAGGAGATGAGCCATAGAACTGCTATTGCACTCTGTTCATGGTTTCATGCCTGTACACAGTGCTTTAGAAAACTCCTTCACAAAAATGTATTCTTCCAGCAGTTATGTCACAGTATGGTTTAACAGTTGGAGCACAGAACTGGGGATCAAAGTTTTCAGTATAACCCATGTTACCCTACCTGAGCACCTAATCCAGCTCAACCCGGGGGGTTTGCTGTGTGACCTTGGGTTAGTCCCTTCACTGTATCTCAAGTTTCCCCATCTGAGAAACTTCCCTCCCTCTCTGGTAAGGACGCCGGAGAAGGAGAACTGTGAATAATTACTTACACCAGGCACTGATACTTTACAATCAGAGGACAGGATCCTTTTGATGGGGACCCTCTTGCAGCCCGAGGAATTGCACTGGTTTGGGTCCTGACTGGGCTCTGCCGCTCCCCAGTTTTTACAGGTCACACTAGCAGAAGAAGCTAAGCGCTGGACACAGGAATAAGCAGCCCTGACTCTTCTGCCTCAAGTGCACGGAGAAGGCAAATGCATCAGTTTAAGAGCCAGGCCCCCGTCCCCAGACGCGGAAAGACCGTCAACTTCTCCCCCCGCGCCCACCCCTGCAGCCCCAGTGCCGCAGGAGGAGAGGTTACTTACTGCACCGGGGGAGGAGGCGGGCCGGCCAGAGATGGCCCCCAGCAGCAGCAGGGGGAGCGAACAGCGACCTCCAGCTGCCCCTGGACCTTGGGGGCAGGCAGCCGCCTCACCGCCCCGAGCAGGGCTTGGGGGTGGTCCGCTCCGCCGCCTGCCTGCAGGACCACACAGCTGCCGCGCCTTTCTGCCTCCCTGCAAGTGGCTCGGCCGCTGCCGCCGCCGGCCAGTGCAGGACTCAGTGAGGAGCCGGCTTTACCCATCTGTTGCAAGGCGCCTCCTCCCAGCGCTGCCCTGGCGGCGCCTCCCCGCCCGGGGTGCTGAGGCCACATCCCCCCCCCTCCCGTCCCGGCCCCCCAGCCTAGCGCCCGGCCTGCTTGCAGCAGCGGGAAGAGGGCGTGAGCAGGGCTGTAGAATTAGGACCCCCCTGTTTCCCCCTTATTGTTCCCGGCTTTTCCTCCCCCATTCATTACCCCACGCCTCTCTCCCCTTAGCCTCCCCCCCAGCTGCTCCGCTTCCACTCCCAGCCCCCCCGTTACGCCCTAGTTCCACTCTTCCCCATTACACCCTGTTTTCCTACCCCACTTGGTGTCTACTTCCCCCTCCATCACCCATCTTTCTCCCCCACTTCATGCATCTCCCCTGATTCCCAGGGATGCTTTGGGGTAGGAACTTTTCTGAACACACCCACCGACACCGCATGTGGAACAGGGGTCTGAGGAAGACGCCAAGCAGGGTAGTAGGTAGGAGGATAATTAAGAGTACAATGAAGCCTGTGGTATTATGCACCCAGTAACTGCAATCACCTGAGTGAATGGCCAGTAAAATCAGTCCTCACTAGTGTCGACTGGCCTAATTGCACTGTCCTGTGCTCACTTGTTATGCGGGTCTAGTGTTTAGTCTTGTGCAGGGCAGGGAGGGGAAATAGGACTAACCACGAATTGTATCTTGTGCCTCATCCCTCTACTCCAGAGAGAACCCAGGCCCTGAACTAATTAAATTCCCTAACCCCACCCCCAAAAAAACAACATATCATCTGTCAAAGACCAACACCTGGTATTAGAGTGAGCAGAGAATTACCCTAGGTTTTAATAAGCACACAGAGGGGCAAAAGTTTATCCAAACACAGCCAGACTTCTTTGGTGCTGGAAGTTTCATGTAAAGAGGATACTCCTGAAATCTCAGGGTTCTGCTGTACATAGCATTAAGGGTTTCTGCATGTTTTTTAACTTCAAAAGTTTTTTAGCAAAGGTCCAGCCAATCCATATTTACTACCTTGCCGCATTGCAAATTCATTCCATCAGAGAGATGCTGAATCGTGAAAGTGAGTCCAGAGAAAGTGTTACTTTTTAGAAGACAAATTCTCCATAATAAAAAGCTATCTGTATAATCCCTCATTTTGGGTTTTTGTCTTGATCAGTATAGTGGCAGGTTCAGATATTAAGTGTTAGTTCCTTGTTAGTTCCTCTTTGCCTTCTCATTTGTTTTATAATATATGGCAATATACTTAGCTCATAGAACTGGAAGGGACCCTGAAAGGCAGGGCCAGTGCAAGGAAGTTTCGTGCACTAGGTGAAACTTCCACCTTGCACCCCCACCCAGCTAAGCCCACCTCCTCCCCCAGCAGCTAACTCAGCCCCTGACCTGTGGTGCCCCCCCCCAGCAGCTACTCCCTCCCACTGTGACATCTAGCTCCTCTCTCTCCAGCAACTAACTCTGCCCAGGGAGACATCCCACCACGGCAACTAACCCTGCCTGGGGAGGCTTCCCCTCCTACTACAGCAGCTAACCCTGCCTGGGTAGCCTGCCCCAGCTCCGCCTCCTCCACTGAGCACGCCAGTGCTGGTCTAATTCTCCTCCCCACCCAGGCTTGCGGTGCTGACTGGAGGAGACTTAGAGCTGGGCTGTGTGCTCAGCGGAGGAGGCAGAGCAGAGGTAAGCTGGGGTGGGGAGCTGTTCCCCTGTGTGCTGCCCCTCCCCCCTGTTACTGCAGGAAGCTCTCCCTGTGTGCCCCCCCCCAGCTCACCTCCACTACACCTCCTTGCCTGAGGGCACTTTTAGGCGCCCCCAACCACTAGGCTCCCTAGGCAGCCACCTGGTTTGCCTAAATGGTTGCACCAGCCCTGCTGAAAGGTCATCAAGTCCAGCCCCCTACCTTCACTAGCCAGGCCAAGTACTGATTTTGCCCCAGATCCCTACATAGCCCCCCTCAAGGATTGAGCTCACAACCCTGGGTTTAGCAGGCCAATGCTCAAACCGCTGAGCTATCCTTCCCCATGAGTGTGCCCTACAGAAATTAACTGTATGAGGGCTGGGAGAAGAAGAAAACATACACAAAGAATAATAGATCTTTTAAATTTTGTCTTTAAATATATTTTACTTTAAGGAGACTACACCAGTTTTTTTTGGGGGGTGGGGGAGTGTCTTTATTTCTTTTGATTTTTTTATGCCATTCCCTACATTCCATCTGCTTCTCCACACAAGACCCATGGGATCTGGGCAGTGAATTTTTCCCTTTAGACAGTACCAGATTCAGTTTTTTAAAAAAGAACGGTCAAGAGAATTATGCAAATTCTTTGCAGCTTTAAACAGTTTAAAGATAATTAAATAGTCTTGTATTTTCTTCTGAAGCCTGTTGTGGAATTAAGCAAAACAAATAAATATTGATTGTAATGTTACACAACTACCAAAAAAAATTGAATCCTAGGTGCAGCGTTTAAAAACAAAGGGCCAGATTCTGATCTCACTTATAGTAGTAGAAATCCCGAGCAACTCTCTTGACTTTGACTCTGGTTTTAAATTTTACAACCAGAATGAGTGAGATCCAAATCTGGTACAAAAATGTCCCTCCTTTTTTAAACAATGCTTTTTTTGGATTCCTGTACTAGTCACACCAGTCTACATCTTAAAGCTGTTTCACTCTCACTGACACCCACATTATCCCATCTCTCAACTGTACTCTGTCTAGAAGACCAGCAGGTCTCACTCCTTGTTTAGCAGAAAAAGTATCCTGACTGAAACTAAGCCATATGGTTTACCCAATTCTCACTCTCCTGCAGAAATGCTTATAGTAATAGGCATAATATTTTATTACTGGTAGGCAGGCACTTTCTCAAAGTGGCATGTACCTGTTACCTACTGTGAGGGCTGAAACATTGCTGTAGAAAAGTGGTTTTCAACCTCTTTTCATTTGCAGACTCCTGAAAAACTTGAATGGAGGCGTGGAACCCTTTGGAAATCTTAGTCTGCAGACTCCCAGGGGTCCACAGACCACAGGTTGAAAACCATTGTTCTAGAAGGTCACTTGATTACCTGTTCCGTTCATTCCCCCTGAAACATCTGGCATTGGCCACTGTGGGAATACAGAATACTGAGCCAGATGGACCTTGGTCTGATCCAGTATGGCCATTCTTGTGTTCTTAATGTCTCAGCATAGGTTAGATTTAGAAGTTTACTAATACATTTGTGATTTTGAGAGACACTAAATTGATTGCGTTTATTTAGTGAGACCCCTGAATGATGAAATTCTGTCCTCAGATATGCATGAGAAACTCCTGTTGATTTTTGGTATTTAAGAAGAGAATTTGGCTTTGTATTATTTTAGTAAAATCACAAAATATCAATGGAGTCTTCCATGCAGTTTGCAAGCTTACTCCCAATTGTTCATTATTCCCATATACCTCTCTTACCTAACCTGTTCTTACCTTGTGAGACATGGGGGTTGGTCTACACTACTGCTTAAGTCAATGTAACTTACGTTGCTCAGGGGTGTGAAAGAGACACCCACCTGAGAAATGCAAGTTACATCAACTTAAGCGCTATCTACACTGGCACTATGTAAATGGGAGATGCTCTCTCATCAGCATAGTGTGTCTTCACCAGATGTGCTACAGTGGCATAGCTGCATCGGTGCAGCTGCGCTGATGTAGTCCCCTAGCGTAGACTTGCCCATGGAGTCCATCACCACTACTGGGGAGTCTGTCTTACTAATCTGTAGCTTTAACTCTTATTACTATGTCAGAGCCTCATTGGGCTAAGTGCTGATACGCACAAAGTAAGAGATACTCACCATCCTGAATTGTTTGCATTCTAAATAGACAAGACAGATAAAGGATGGAAGAAAAGGATACAACATACAAGCAGAAGACTGGGCACTGAGATACAGACAGGTTAAATGACTTGCCCAAAGTCATACACACGAAGTCTGTGACAGATGTATAGAGTCCCAATCCACTGTTTTACCCACAAATCTACTGTTCCGTTAGACCTTTTGCTTAATGCCTTAAACCTTTTCTCTAAAAAGCCATACACCAAGCAAGCAAAATGCCTGTTGCAAAGTTAGTTTCTTAGCTTGTTTTCGGTGTGCATTCTTTCCCCATGATCATTTACTTAGGTTTCTACAGCTCTGTAGTTTTAAGGATTGAAAACATGTGCCATGAAAAAATATGAACTTTCTCCCTGCATAATTCATCAGAATCATATATTGTCTTAATGCAATCCAGGCATGAAGAACCCACAACATCACCATGCCAGGGAGAGTAAAAGTAGAGCTCTTTGATGTGGTGGCCAATCTCTGCTGCTAGACTGCTGTGACCTTGGGTAAGTTACTTAACCTGTCTGTGCATCAGTTTTCCTATCTGTGAAACTGGAAATAAAAGTAATTAAATTAACAAGTGCATATAAGTGCAAAGTATTATTAATAATCTTGTTAATATATTTAGACATATATGCACTAGTAAATAATCACTTCATACATGACTGATCACCATTAATCATAACTGATATTAATTATCTCCTGATTCATTGTGGGCAGCAAACACTTAACAATCAATATTATTTAAAAGCTCTGATTATGCCATCATACAGAGAGTTAAAAGCGCTGTTAAACATGATCCTTGTTCTTAACAAACATCTCAAAATCTTCAAAGACACATCTAAGATCCTATCTGAAAGTCTCTTAAAGTGAAGAATGAGCTGATTTCACTAATTGGTCAAGCAATGTATTATCAATAAACACAGAGGTAAAGCTGTAAGCAATTACAGTTCATGAGACCAAAGACTGTGCAGCAAGAATAAACAGTCCTCCTCAGTGTTCAGAGTAAAGTGCAATGTATCTATGAAAAGCTTTATATTTTGTTCATGCAAAAGAGTTCCATGCCTAATTAATAGCATCTTATAGAGAGAAGAGTCTGAAATCTCCAAAGGAAACTATTCAAGCAAGTGTTATTTTGGTATTGTTTCCTTGTACGGCAGATGTTCTGCAGGGCCAAGTCATCAGGAAAAGAACACCTCTTGCCATTTACACACACATTCATACACAAAATCTTAGCATTTGGAATTTTGTTTTTAGAGGGCATTTGAAAGACATTGGCAGCAACAGGGATTTGTGTGTGTATGTGTTTTATATAGTAATTGTACAAGTTCCCCCATTTCAAGTTCATACACAGTTCACAGAAATGCAAAGAAAGATGCTGATGACTTCTCTGTAAATTTGAAAATAATTATTGATATGCATCAGCTATATCAATTAGAAGTTTTTCTAACGTTTTCACATATAATTGTGTCTGCCAACTGCCTTCCCCAATAAACATATACTATCAAGTTACAGAAACTGGGTATTAGCAGTGAACCCAAAACAAAAACCCAAATCCAAACACCCCACCAAATCTGGGGCATTTGAAATCTAAACTTGGATTCAGTTCTTAATTTTACAGCTGGCTTTTTTTAGGTTGAGCCAAACTAAAACACCAGATCTGAACATTTCCAGACATTTTTCCAGGGAAAGGATGTATGACTATTGCAGCTCAGGATTTTCTCTATGAAATATAGGGAGAAGAACAAATGGAAAACTTAGTATACTGATCATCAGAAAAACACCCCACTTCTAAGAGGATTTGCTTCTGTTGTGAAGATAAGGCAGATTTATGGAAACCTGACACCTTTTGCAAACTGTGGGAAATGAAGTTTCTTTTCACACTAGTAATGAGTGTTCAAGAAAATGAAGGTGTTTGGTGTGTTGCAAGACCCTAGCCTAGATTTAGCCAGCTTAGTAAATTTACCTAAGGAAGCAAATTCATTCTCAGGGAAAAAAAAATTGAAAAAACATGGGATGCCATTTGGGTCCTGACCCCCTTGAGAAAAATGCTTAATGGACAGTGCTAACTGCTGAAAGTACCAGTAGATAAGTGAACTGCTGTGTTCCTGCCATAGGGACACATCACTTTCTGGCAACTGGTAACTATGTTAGCTGAAAAAAAAACAACAATATGTTACAAATACATGAGGAAGCAGCTTTCTACAGACCTTGGAGGATAAGACAGTTGCCAACTTGACTTCAAGATAAGTCTTTCCTAGTAAGGACAGCTACAGGACACTTTCTGCCCTCACATATCCTTTGATGATTGTGATTGTCAGCAACTGCAGCCTCATGTTTCCCATCTAGTTCTTGGGAACATGTATGGGGAAAGGCATTGTAACTTCAGTGCTAACTGGGAAGTGTTCAGTAAGAACAATCCGTTAACTCCTACAGCACCTTTCAATTTCAAAGGCTTTGCAAACATTGATTAATTAATTTATTCTGCGTTCAAGTCCATGCAAGCATGCAGTCCTTTCACTAAACCGTTGGGCTCTTTTGTGGCTTTTAAAGTCTGAGCTATGCTGTGGGTTGGGAATGTGTGGAGAGGTGCAACACTGAAGCAGCAGCTGCTGGAAGCATTTTGCCTAGGAAATTGAAGAGACTAGACTTAGGAGTGGCTCTTAAATCTTTTTAGAGGTGCCAGAGGTGAATATCACCCTGATTATCCACCTCAATGAGCCAGACTCTCTTCGAGGTGTATTGCCTATCTGGCCAAAATTATTGCTCCCCTACAACTTGCAAACAAGAAGCACCAGGATTCTTTTTGTTGTCCCCTGCATATACACCACCACTCTTTCCCTCTTGACTTTTTCACTTGTGCAGAAGCAGACAGGATCTGTCCACATCTGTCCATCTTAAACTTGAAGCTTCTTGTGTCAATTTTCAAACAGAAGCCAGCATAAGTCACATGTAACTGTGATCTTCATGGTGTAGGAGTTCCCTTTTCCTGCCCAGGGAATCCACATAGGTATGTGTGTAGCCACTTGGATTGTCAACCTTGATATCAATATATATATATTTCATCCTGTAGGGGACAGAGGTTTAGAATCGATTGCTTTCATGGCCTTACCTTTAGTGTTGCTCTGATATCAATTTAGTATTCATATACCCTCTGCCGAAGGACTCTGCCTTTGCAGAGGAATGGCTTGAATGACCTCACAAGACTTTCTCAGATATCTTAGGAGTCTACTCATGACACCACAATTACCAAAAACCAAAATAACTACATCAACTGCAACCAATCCCCGCCGATGTCACTTTCTGAGACTGACTGAGCAGCTGGGTAGGCAGGCTGCCTGCAGCTACTAAGTTGGTACCTGTCACCACAAGAGACTGGCACCAATGTGGATGGGGATTAGATCTGGCCTAGCCTTGCTGGGATGTGGCTACTGAGGGTTGTTCTTCTGGGTCCTAGTGGGCAATCTTTTTCTGTCTTCACACTGGAAGAGGAGGGAAAAGAGCATAATGATTAATAAGGATGAGGAGCATAAGGAGTCATTTGTGGCGCAGGGAAGAGGTGAAGAGAGAGAAACTTACACAGTTTTAAAGTGTGGCAAGTTGCTGGGAAAAGAATCTTCTCCAGACAGACTTTGTAAGCCAGGGTTCCTTGAGCTCTCCAGGGGCCTGAATATTTTCTGAAGTGATGTACAGCTTTAGTCTGCAGGACAGGGTTCATATTATTTACTGGGAAACTAGTGGCTGCCTGCCAAGAAGAAAAACACTCCCTTGCTGGCATTTCAACCAAGGAAAAGAGGAAGCAAAACAAATACTTCAATATTACTGTATTACAGTGTTTAGATTCCACCTTTCCGATGGCACTGTGAAATTTATTACAGCATAAATGAACCCCTAAAGACCGAAAAAACTCTCAGCACTGTATCCTTCATTCTAATGATGTTCTGTAATTTCACCAGAGCCACAAAGTTATGATAGTACCAAGAGATCATATCTATGTGCACGAATACAATGTGCATGCAGGAATGACATGCTTCAATTGTGGTTTTTATGAGAAAGGTCAAATAACACCTTGAAATTTGCCACAAAATCTTAAGATCTCACAACTGATGACTTCCTTTTGTACAAGGTGACTGAAATAGTCTTGTCAAACCATATAACAAGATTTACTGCAGTCTCATGCAGTAATTGTAAAATTACTATAATTCACCCACTATATATACATATATGTATATGTACAGCATTTATTGGATATACATGAATTTGTAACATACAGATATACTCCATGTATGTTGCCCACTATTTGGCTATTTCCACAGTTGCACCAATCTTGCAGTATTCAATATGCGGACTTCAGTGGGAAAGCATGAAGGTGCTTGTTTGAATGCTTAAGAAGTGGGCAACAAAGGCTGGTATTATGGGCTAATTGGAAGCAGGAGTCGACAACTTGTGAGAGAATGAGAGATGATAGGCAGGGTGGGGATTGACCGTGAAGGACCTTGGAAGTAAATATAAACACCTTGTGTTGGATGTGATAGAGAAGGGTATGGATGCAAAGAGAGGTGTCGTGGTCAAAGCAATCGACTAAGAACATTATTTTTGCACCAGCATTCTGAATGAACGTAAGTGGGACAAGATTGCATTTGGCAAGGCCAGGGAGAAGGATGCTGGAAGATGATGATAGCTTGGACAAAAGTTTTAGCTGTGTGGGTGGATAAGAAAGGTCATTCGTTAGAGATGTTATGCAGAAAGAATTTGCAAGATTTAGGTATAACCTGGATCTGAGGACCTGGAGGGATGCCCAAGTCAAGGATGACACTCAGATGACAGGTCAGAGTGACTGGCAGAATGGTGATGTTGTCCACAGAAATCAAGAAAGTAGGTAGCTGGAAGGCTGGGGGGCAGGAGGAGATTAGGAGCTCTGTTTTAGCCATGTTGAGCTTGAGCTGATGGCTAGACATTCAGAAGGACATGACAGAAAGACAGACCACATTTTAGATAAAAGGTTTAGGTTTGTGTACCTGAAGTCATCAGCATAAAGAGGGTAATTTGTGTTTAATGCCAAACTCCCTGCCCACCATCAATAAGCTATTTTTACCTGCCCTAACTCAAATTGAGTTTAAACATTTAAACAAGAATAAATAAGATTATGCCTCCTGTGTTACCAAGACATAACCTGCTTATATACTTCATGTGCATTTGTTAGTGTTGAGCCTAAACCAAAACCCTAAATCCAGATACTCCCTGAGATTTAAGGGGCTTGAAACGCAAACCGGGATCACATCTGGGTTTAGATGCTGGCCCCTAGCAATCCAAAAACCCAAGTAAAAGAATCACCCACTCACAACATGTGGGCTTAAAATCAGGATCCATACCTGAACTGTGTATCTTAGGCACATTTCTACTGTATATGGGGATCCAAACTTTGAATCTCTTAGGCTGGGGGGTATTTAAATTGTTTTTTGTTTGATAGGGGGCAGAGGTTAAAAACAGGTGGAGACCCTGGTTTGGATTTTAAGCCCTTTAGAGATATCTATCTATCTATCTATCTATCTATCTATCTATCTATCTATCTATCTATCTATCTATCTATCTATCTATCGTATAAATGCAAATATTAACAGTCCTTATGTTAATGAATATGTCTCCATATAAACATGTCTTTTAAAAGTATGGGCAAGTGTTGGTTTATGTCAAGCCAGCTTTGGATATAAGTCAGATTCCCAAGCGTAAAACAAATATCTGGCACAAATGAGACACCATAATAACATGGCCTCTTTTGTGTACGTTCTTCTTTAGGCAGAATGCAAGTGTACAATTCCATGCTGGGCTCTTCTTGCTGCATGGCATGTTGATGTGCAGCATCAGAAAATTATCAAAGATTTTAATAGCTTTCTTCTCATTTAAAAAAATGATGATAAAAGAATTCTGCTGCCACTGTTGTGACATCACATACTATAGGCCTTAACTGTATGAATTTTAAAACATTATTTTAATGTATTGGCAGGGAGACAAGTCGACATGTGTGGGGGGAAGGGGAGAAGAGGCTTAGCAGTGCTGCTTCTAGAAAGCAGGAGCTGCAAACGAGAAACCACCCCGAGGTTTCCATTATATGGTTGTTATGAAAGAAACTGCATTGTGGGCTAAATGCCTCGGACATTGTTCAGTTTTAACTCATTCCTCACCCAAGCAAAATTCCACTGAAATAGGTGGAAGTTTCCCAAAGTAAAATCTGGGTTTGAAATGGGTAAACGTCACTTTGTCTAGCACATCCTGCAAACTTACAAATTTCTGCTGTACTTCCCTGCTCAGCTACCTGCTCAATCATTATTTACCACATGGGATCCGTTTTTAAAATATTACACTCATAAACATACTGCATAATCTATTTAATAGTATTCTGCCATCCTCCAAAAGTTACACAGCAAGAGTTAGTTCTGTGCATTTTTCACACTAACACAGCACCCATAGAGAGCATAGCTTGGCTAAAATTTTGCTTTTTTTCCTTTAAAAATAACTCTTATGGTCTTCCTCTGTAGCCAACACAACCTGCAGAACCTAAAGCAGTTAATTATTTGTAATAATGCATATTTATCTCTTTAGTGCTATAGCAGCATGTAGGGCTTTACAGACAAACAGAAAATTAAAGTCCTTACCAGATGGAAGTTACAATACAAGGGCTCATCATTCAGTGTGCTGAGTGCCCTTTCAGACAGGGGCTCCCATTGCTTACACTGGGAGGCCACATATTCAGGATTGGTCCCTAAAATAAGACAAAAGACAGCAACAGATGATAACAATAACAGCAACAAAAAAGAATGAGGAAGGGTAAGGAAGAACCAGAGAGTTACATCACTGTTGAGTCATGAGATGTGTTTGTGATAACATACAGATCTGGTTATTTTTGATTTGTAAATTTTAAAAATAAAACTAAATGTAATATATTACTCTTCATAGACAGTGTCTGGAATGAAGGCTAGGGTGGAGGTCAGCAACATAAGTGCTGTTTCTTTTGTTTGTTACACAACAAACGTGTAATATGAATGAACCACATAGGCACATTTGGGCCAAATAACCATGGTTATTAACTACATACAACATGCAAATCCTACCAGTATTGCTCTGGCAGGGTTAAGGTGACTTCTGAAACAGAGAAGACAGAGAGGGCCCCTAGATGGCTTACAAGCTATTTAAAGGATACTACCTAATTCATAATACACTCCTGGAAGGTTGGCCAGAACAAAGCAATGAGTTTTTAGGAGTAACTGGAAGGGGGATTTAAGTTCATTCCTACCATGCCCTGATTTTGAGCCTTCTCAGATATGTAGCCTATAGGAAGCTGTCTAGTTGCATGTGATTTTGAAGCTGTCTAGTTACATGTTTTTCAGCTATTTAAGAGACGCAAATGCCAAATCCATCATTCAGGGATCTCATACAGGCTTGTGACACCTTCTGGAATATTTTTGGGTGTATAAACACTAAATCACAAAGTTATATAAATGAAGCATTTTGATTTGTGACAGGCAGTTTGAAGGCAAACTGCACAACCCAGCATACAACAGTAATTAAAAATAAGTTCCAACTAACATTTTATTTCTGCCAAGTACCTTTTATTGTTTGGACATTCAGCTTGTTGCCTGACCAGCCTGGATACAGGTTTCTTTTAACTGTTTCAGAGAACCAGACATGAGAGAACAGAACACAATGGGGAACTGCATCTAAACAATATTGCACTATATTTCAGTCAGGTACATTGCATTGCTTGCCCCTGTATTTTGTGTGGGTGACGGGCAAAAATATAATACGGGAAAGAGAGACCTATAATCTAATTGCCCCATTCCCACACTTGCTTCTCTTTAACACTAGAATTCCAAAGTTATAACCACCAATTCTTAAACAATTGCTGGTAAAATGAAGGTACAATAGGGTGCCTGCAAAAATCTATGTGCAATTAGCACACCTGTAAAAACCCACAAATATATGTTGACAGTGGTCGGGTGCACGTACTTAGTGGGAACATGTGCATTTTTGAGCTGCATCCATTGCATTCTCTTTTGAAAATATGGTTTTAAAAGCCTAGATATCTTTTATATCGTATGCCACATCCACTGTGGTACCTCATTGCTGGATAATATAAAGTAACACAATCCAAAGATTTTTCCAGATGGCATTTTAAAGTTTACGCACCATCACCAAGTCAGTATAGCTAAGTCATCTGTACTCTGGAGTTCGGGTGTCTGATCTTTCAGCTTCTCCATTTTCTGGTGCTCTATGATATTTTTAAAATACTGTCTTTTTATAGCAGCAGGACACTGTATCAGTGTAATTGACTGCCAAAAAGCTCCTCTCCAAGCTTCCTGAGGTTTGACATGAGGTAGGCTCTTCAGGTTAATCTAAGCCCAGGTGCAGTGGTTTCATTTACCTCTTGTTTATTCTGTATAATAAAGTATTGTTCATGTAAAGAACATATAAAGTTAAAGGAGAAATCCCTATGACACTGAGAGTACTTGATCATTCCACTCTAGAGTTCATGTAATTTTTCCTCCATTCTCTTCTTTGATGCTAACATGGCATGTTTATAAGCAAGAATTTTGTTCCTCTTTTAACATGCAGCAGGATCTTGTTGCTGGCCATAAATCTGTATTGGTGAACAATATACACATGATCTAATATCATAACCAGAGAAGTTTATGCTGCGAACAAGTTATCAGCCTCCTTAAGGATTTTCCTGAAGGATTTTCTAATTCCATCAGAGGAGGGCTGGACATAGTTCCTTCCAGAGTAGATAGACTTGTTTTGATTCCATTGAACCTAAAGGGTTCTATCCACTGATAGTCTAACTGTGTTGGGTTTGCATTTAGATTAGGTGAGACTGTGAACAAAAGCAGCACATAATGAAAACAAGAAAGAGGAGAGTGAAAAAATAGCAAGGGTGATAAAAACAAGAAGAGAGAAGAGGAAAAATAAAAATTCTAGTTAAAGTAAATATTTTAATCTTTGCTGCCTTGGACGTGCTCAAAGTTAGTGCAAAGGGTAAGTGAAGTGCTAATCTAAATAGTAGCATTCTATGTCCACTACGCACAGATGTAAAATATTATACAGAATTCAAGAGAATGAATTATTAGGTTGGAGTACATAGAACTCCAACTTGTGCCAGGCTACCTTTCACCAAGATTCTTTTATTCCTAATACATATAACAGGATTCTTTTTAGCTAGAAGAAAATATTGAGCAATATTCAGGGCCAGGTGCCAACTCCTTTGCATTGAGAAGGGGCTATAAATCTTCCCTAAATTGACAGCTGAAATTTCCCCAGTCTGAGGGAATCCCTGGCCTGTGTAGAGCTGGCTTAAGGCCACCTTTGGCCTCCAACTGTACCCAGTGGTGCTCAGACACAGCTGAGGATCTCAGCCATTGTCTTTTAAAATGGAGTCTCCCTTAGAAACAATCAATCTTAGATTATTTAAATAAAAGGATTGTAGACTAGGACCCATATTGTTCAACCACCCTATCAGTGCTGCACCTTCCATTAGGGTGATCAGATAACAAGTGTAAAAAATCGAGATGGGGTGGAGGGTTATAGGTGCCTATATAAGAAAAAGCCCCCAAAATCAGGACTGTCCCTATAAAATTGGGACATCTGATCACTCCATCTTCCATATTCTTAAGGGGACTTCTACAGCCCTGTTACCAAGTCTGTAATGGAAAACTATTATATTGTTCAGCCACTAGACCACACTGTGTGTAAAATACCTTATTTAAATGCACCTCAGCCATAGCTGGCACTGCATTATTAAAGAATCTTATGATAAAGACATCTGGTGTGGATAAGCAAGTTCTGTAGCTAGTCCATATCTGGTACAGAGGAACATGACAAAGTGTAAGGAGTGTTAACTAAGAACAGAAACAGAAGGAAAACAGCAACAAAGGTTGCAGACAGAAGGAATTGCAACAAAGTTTGCAGGATCACATCAAGATAGAATCATATGCCACTCTTCATTGCCCCAAATAACTTCAGCTTTGACAAACCTTCACAGTGGACAGACTGGAAGCACTATTTTGCAAGATTTTGAATTCCAAACAAACTCCATAAAGAAACTGGAGATATACAGGTATCTTCTTTAATTGATGCTATGGGGAAGCAGGAAGAGTTATTTTCAAAATCTTTGACTTTACTGAAGACAGTCATAAAGATGACTATGACAGAGTTCTGGCTATATTTGATGCACACTTTATACCTCAGAGCAATGTGATTTGTGAAAGAACACGTTTTCACCAGAAAATTCAAGAACCAGGGGAAATTTTGAATGTTTTATAAGATCTCTGTATACATTGGCTGAAAACTGTGATTTTTGGGAATGCAAAACATTAACATATCAGAGAAGGCAGGCTGTTGTGTTAATAGATTAAAAACTTTTCACAGCAGCTACAATTGAAGATAAACTTAACCCTAGCCACAGCTATTCAATAACAAAACAATCTGATCTGGGAAAACAGTAAAACCTAGAGAAACTTGATTAACTTGAAAAACCTGAAACTAGCTTAGAAATGGTAAACCAGACACTTGAGTGTTAAAATTCATTATCAAAAAAACCCTGAGGCAAGGAGAGAAAACTCTGAGACTAAGAGGTACAAATTCCAGCCTACATGAACAAGATATAAAAAGTCATATACCCAGATGATGCAAGTCCAGCCAAAGGTACACAGTAAAATAAATGCATGAAATATAGACCTTTTTCAGCTGTTTGCTGCACCAAAGCAGTCAAGCAGTTAACTCATATTACAGACAATCAAGAGCCATTACTTCTGGGATCTATCACTTGTGATGTCATAGAGCAGGGGTTCTCAAACTGAGGGTCAGGACCCCTCGGGGTTGCAAGGTTATTACGTGGGGGATCACGAGCTGTTAGCCTCCATCCCAAACCCTGCTTTGCCTCTAGCATTTATAATGGTGTTAAGTATATACAAAAGTGTTTTTAATTTGTAAGTGGGTGTTGCACTCAGAGGCTTCTTATGTGAAAGGGGTCACCAGTACAAGTTTGACAACCACTGACATAGAGCCTGCCTGGAGAATGAAACTGAATTTTAATTGCAAGACTATGGACTTGAAAACTAACTCAGGAGCTGATGTCAGAGTCATCTAAGAAGGGATTTACAATCACCTTCAACCCTTCCCAGAGCTGAAGTCACCTGACACAGCCTAACTAGGACTGGAGGTATTCTGAACTTCATGGGCCACAGAAACAACTTAGAAAAGACAAAAGCTGTGCATTCAGAGTGCATGTGATCAAAGGATCAAAGACCAGCAACCTCTTCAGCTGCAGCATGACAGCCAGGATGTGACTAGAAGAACATGATGAAGGATTTGACGATATTGGACTTTTGAAAGGAGATCCAGTACAAATCAGCTTAAGACACAATGATGAACCATACAGTGTACAAGCACCTCTACCAGAGAGACCTTGGAAGACACTAGCTGCAGATTTATGCAAATACAGAAGAACTTTACCTGGTGACGGTGGATTCTTTTTCCAGGTATATAAAAATAATATATTTGAAAAACATAACATGTTGCAGTGTTATTGAGAAATTGAAGTGTGTTTTTGCTCACTTTGTATTGCAGAGCAACAAGTGATGGACAATAGGCCACAATTAGAATGAAATATGATATCGATATTACTAGCACCCTACGTTACTCAGAAGTAAGTGGAGCAGCTGAGAGATCTGCAGAGGCAGCCAAGAGACTCCACAATAGAAAGATCCATTCCTTACTCTACTGAGTTGCAGATCAGCACCCAATAGGAGCTACTGCAGTTATGGGTAACCTGCGGCCCACGGACCGCATACGGCCCATCAGAGTAATCCACTGGTGGGCTGCAAGACAGTTTGTTTACATCGACCGTCTGCAGCTTCCGGTGGCTGTGGTTCACTGTTCCTGGCAAATGGGAGTGCCACTTCCCACAGCTCCCATTGTCTGGGAACAGTGAACTGCGGCTACTAGGAGCTGTAGGCATCAGTGCCTGTGGACAGTCAATGCAAACAACCTGTCTCACAGCCCGCTGAGCTACTGGATATAGTCCTGATAAGAAGACAACTCAGATCTACTGTTCCAAGAGTGGAAAAGCATCTGTCTCCAAAGTGGCCAGACATGAAGAGAGTAGCCAAATCGGACAAAAAAGCTAAAAGAGCTTATGAACCCTTTGACAACAGATGTCACTTAGTTAATAAACTGCTGGGTCTAGAACCGGGTAACTGTGTTCATGTCAAATTGGATGTGATCAAGACCAAATGTGGAGAGTTCAACGGAAACCATCAATCGCTACTGTTTGTTCCTCAGAAAAAAACAATCAACAGAGCAAACTCTATGGATGGCCGTTGCAGAACAAGAAGAACAACTTAAGGATTCCAAACTGACCACAGCCAGTCTTTGCAACAAATGAACAGCTAGATGACCAAGTTGTTACGTGTTAGGGTCCTGTAATTAGAAAATGATTCAGAGACACTTAACAAACTGATATGAACTGAATTTCAAAGACATCATGATAGTGTAAATATTGTAAACTGTAGGAATGTAGAACTTAAAGGGGGAAATGTAATGGATGCTAAACTATATTATACTGTTCAGACATTAGGTGGCACTGTGTTTAAAATATCATTTAACTGAACCTCAGCTATACTTGGCAGTGCATTAAAGAAGCTTACAATAAAGACATCTGGTGTGCATGGGTGGTGGGTGAACCCCTCATTTGGGGAGGCTATCCCCCCTGCCCCTCCCCTTCCACCTAAGCCTCCCCTACCCCTATGACTGGAGGAGCCCCTGCCCGCCTGCTGTAAGTGCCCGGAGCTGCCGGCTGGCCGGCCCCAACCATACAAGCCAACCCCAGCACTGGGCCGTCCCAACCCATCCAGAGACAGGCTACTAGGATGATCCGAGGAATGGAAAACCTGCCTTATGAAAGGAGACTCAAAGAGCTTGGCTTGTTTAGCCTGGCCAAAAGAAGGCTGCGGGGGAATATGCTTGCTCTATATAAATATATCAGGGGGGTTAACGTTAGGGAGGGAGAGGAATTATTTAAGTTTAGTACTAATGTAGGCACGAGGACGAATTGGTACAAACTGGATATTAGGAAGTTTAGACTTGAAATTAGATGAAGGTTTCTAACCATTAGGGGAGTGAAGTTTTGGAACAGCCTTCCGAGGGAAGTAGTGGGGGCAAAAGACTTATCTGGCTTCAAGACTAAACTTGATAAGTATATGGAGGTGATGTTATGATGGGATAGTTTAATTTGGGCAATTGATCTTGGATTATCACCTGATAAGTCTGCTCAGTGGTTTGCGGGGAGATGTTGGATGGGATGGGAACTGAGTTACTGCAGAGAATTCCTTCTTGGGTGCTGGTGGGTGAGTCTTGCCCACATGCTCAGGGTTTAGCTGATCGCCATATTTGGGGTTGGGAAGGAATTTTCCTCCAGGGCGGATTGGCAGGGGCCCTGGAGGTTTTACGCCTTCCTCTGCAGCGTGGGGCATGGGTCGCTTGCTGGTGGATTCTCTGCAGTTTGAGGTCTTCAAACCAGTTTTGATGATTTCAGTAACTCAGTCCTGGGTTAGGGGTTGTTATAAAAGTGGATGGGTGGGGTTCTGTGGCCTGCCTTGTGCAGGAGGTCAGACTAGATGATCATATTGGTCCCTTCTGACCTATGAGTCTATGAGTCTATAACCCCTGGGCTGCCAGCCAGCCCAAGCACTGGCCCAAGTACCATGCCACCAACAAGCCCGATCCCTGGGCCGCTGGCCCGAGCCATCCTTTGCCGCTAGCACCAGACCACTGGCTGGAGCTGAGCCCTTGCCAACTTGAGGGGAGAGGGCAAGCGAGGGCAGGGCCTTGGGGCAGAGCCATGGCCTGGTTAGGGGAGCCTGGCCTATGATACTCACCATCCATGGTGGTGTGGATAAGCAAGTTCTGTGACCAGTCCATATCTGGTACAGAGGAACAGGACACGGTCTGCTAGGACCTCTCCAGTGCTTCACATTTTACACATTCACACTTCTGAGGTGATTGCTTATTTCCTTCTCTGTAGATGAATGTTTTACTCAGTAATGAGTCCTTATGTGGGCATAGGAACAGCTAATTATTTTCCAATGCTTAGATACTTGTTACTGGTTTTACTTAGATCCCAGATATATAATTGCAAGTCTTGATAACCCATCCACATGAATCACGCTATAGTTGTATCCTGCTGTGAGTTATAAGATATGTCTACGTTAGGGGCTGGAAAGTATAAATTCCAGCTCAAAGAGACATACCTGCACTAATTCTGATAAAGCTAGAATGCCAAAAATGGAACCATAGTTATGATAATGCAAGCAGCGAGAGAGGCTAGCTATCTGGAGTATGATCCCATTTGAGACCACAGGTACGTACTCAGGGCAGATCACCTCATGCAGAAACTTCCCTGTTGGCCTCAGCCAGGGTTGTACTTTGTTCTTTCCCCACCCCTGATTCTGCATGCTGGGAATTCAGCCAAAGGGCTTTGGCAGCCATTATCATTGTAGTACTGGTGGTAGGGTCCTCTAGATGCTCACTGTAGAGCTCCAGGAGCTGATAAGGGTATGTAACTCCCACTTGTAGATTAAAGGGCAAGACAGCAGCTGGTTCAGATCCTTTCTAGGCTAGAGTTAACTCATTTTTTTTATTAGGCTACAGCATATTCCTATGCCTAATGACCAGTTTTATAATTCCTAGGCTCCACCACTTATTGGTTGTAGCTAGTATCAGAGGGTAGCCGTGTTAGTCTGGATCTGTAAAAGCAGCAAAGAATCCTGTGGTACCTGTTGTAGCTAATCAGCCACTCAAGACAGTTTTAGTGGGAAGCTGCAGTGCTGCCTCCCTTGCAATATGACTGTCCTAACACCAGATGGTGCCATATAAAGGTATAAATAGCAGTGTCTGTACAAGTGACGCAAAATGGAATCTAACAGGCAGCAGTCAATGCTATGGCTTGGCCTCCCCTTGACTCACCAAGGTGAGTCTTTATTATTTTTTTAAGATAAGGGCAATTAGAAGGGAGAGCAGAAGAGCTAACCCTGCAGTTTTCTACTTTTTTCTTTCTCCCTGAGAGAACTCTGTGGAATCCAATAAGAGTTTGGGTTTTTTTAACAAAAATATGTTACTGAACGAACCCTTTTGTAGGGCTACCTCTTGTGTTCCCATATTCTCTGTGATGGATGGCAGTCACAGTCTGCTTCTCCAACAAACCTCTCTGTGCTTTATCCATACTGTGCTTGGTATGCTCTTCATTATCTAAGAGGCAATGTCTTATTGTTGAAATACTGCTGGAGATTGATTTCTGTCCTGATACCTGAAAAAAATTGGTCAACATCAACATTTTTAATTTTTCCTTACACTCATCACTGCCCTTCTCTTAGTAAAAATAATACCCCATGGAATTAACAAGATGTGCCACTCTGCTTATACCCCTTCATATGTTTATAGTATTTTAGCTTTTCAGAGCAGGGACTGTGTCTTCCTGTGTGTCTGTACAATGCCGAACCCCTAGAACATTTCTGATGTGATTATAATATAAACAAAAATAATTTGTTGGAGATGCACTTCTAGTTCTGGGCTACATTCCATGTGGAAGAGGAATTAGTAATAGAAAATAGTTTTACCTGAAATACTTCTAGCTTTCTGGAACATTCTACAGTCCAAACTAGTGTGATGATGAAAAATAGAAACATGAGTGTTCTGCTACGGCTTAATGTCCGTATGTAAAAAAAGATACGGAGCCAACTTCATCCTGGTGTAACTCCATTGGCAGTGCATTTATACCAAAATTGAATGTGGTCAGTGCAGTTACATTAGAGATGAATTTGGCCAAGTGGATTTAATCAAAGCTTCTTCCTTCTGTGTTGAGCCTTTGTCACTATTGTACTTTAACCTAGCTTGTAGGTTTGGGTTAGTGGTTTACCGCTAATCTTTCAGTACTCTTAAGTGAGCCATTTAGTTATTCTGCTTTTGCTCCCAAATGACCAGTCTGGCCAGGCTGTTGAGAAATGAACTAATTTATAATGTGACAGGTTTATAATGTGTTACCCTATAGACTTCTATACCTTGTAACATTATTGCTAAGTTTTTATCTGGGTAAATTAATTTGAACTGTGGATATCTTTACAGTGGTGGGGAAGGGAACCTGCAGAAGGGGCATGTTTAAACACTTACTCCATGTAAATACGTGGGGTTACACACTCCTCTGCTGCAAATGGATGTAAGTCCAAATTTATACCTGGGAATCTTGCCCACTGTCAGAGGTTTCCTGCTGACCATTTTAGTTCATCGATTCCATCACATGCTGAGAGAAACTAATAATGATTATGGAATGATGTGTGATTTCATCTACTAAATATGGAAAAGATTTCTGTTGCAAAGACATATTTATCCTACAGCGTTCTCAGGTGCAGATAGATGTCTTCCATGAAAGTAATGTGAAACTGGTAGGGTGGATTTGTTTGTTAAGGAAGAATGTTATATTGCCTTTGAAAGGTGCTGGCTTGACAGATCTAGAGAATGAAGTCTATTGTTTTTCTATAGAACAGGTACACCTAGAATTGGTCAGAAGTTTTCCAACGATTGGAAATTATTTTTGATTGGAAAATGCTAATTAGTCAAGACCAAAACTGTTTGCGGTGAATGGTCAGTTTTGATGAATCTCCCCATTTGTGAATTTTTTGAATAAAAAGTTTTAATGTCAAAATGTACCATTACATCTACTCAGGACACTCCCTACACTAACACAGGAACAAATCAACATACCCTTAGAGCCCTGACCGGGATTTTTCTATCTACTACCCAAGATCCACAAACTTGAAAACCCTGGGTGCCCCATCATCTCTGGAATTGGCACTCTTGATGAAGGACTGTCCGGATATGTGGACTCTCTACTCAAACCCTATGCTACTAGCACTTCCAGCTATCTCTGTGACACCAGTGATTTCCTGAGAAAACTACAATGCATTGGTGATCTTCCAGAAAACACCATCCTAGCCACCATGGATGTGGAGGCTCTCTACACAAACATCCCACATATAGATGGAATACAAGCTGTCAGGAACAGTATCCCTGATGGTGCCACAGCACAACTAATTGCTGAGCTCTGTGACTTTATCCTCACACACAATTATTTCAAATTTGGTGACGACCAGTGGGCACCCGAATGGCCCAACAATATGCAACATTTTTATGGCTGACCTTGAAGAACGCTTCCTCAGCTCTCGTCCACTCACACCCCTTCTCTACCTATGCTACATTGATGACATCTTCATCATCTGGACCTATGGAAATGAGACTCTGGAAGAATTCCACTACAATTTCAACAGCTTCCACCCCACCATCAACCTCAGCCTGGACCAATCTACACAGGAGGTCCACTTCCTAGACACCATGGTACAAATAAGTGACAGTCACGTTAACACCACCCTATACCGAAACCCACCGATGGCTATGCCTACCTTCATGCCTCCAGCTTCCATCCTGGACACACCACACGATCCATCGTCTACAGCCAAGCGCTGAGGTATAACTGCATTTGCTCCAACCCCTCAGACAGAGACCAACACCTAAAAGATCTTCACCAAGAATTCTCAAAACTATGATACCTGCACATGGAAATAAGGAAATAAATCAACAGAGCCAGATGTGTACTCAGAATCCTCCTGCTGCAAGTCAAGCCCAAGAAAGAAACCAACAGAACTCCACTGGCCATCACCTACAGTCCTCAGCTAAAACCTCTCCAACACATCATCCGTGATCTACAACCCATCCTGGACAATGATCCCTCACTTTCACAGGCCTTGGGAGGCAGGCCAGTCCTCGCCCACAGACAAGTCACCAACCTTAAGCATATTCTCACCAGCAACCACACACAGCACCATAGTAACTCTAACTCAGGAACCAATCCATGCACAAAACCTTCAATGCCAACTCTGCCCACATATTTACACCAGAGACACCATCACAGGACATAACCAGATCAGCCACAACATCACCAGTTCATTCACTTGCACATCCACCAATGTAATATATGCCATCATGTGCCAGCAATGTACATCGGGCAAACTGGACAGACCTTATATAAAAGGATAAATGGACACAAGTCAGATATTAGGAATGGCAATATACAAAAACCTGTAGGAGAACACTTCAACCTCCCTGGACAAACAATGGCAGATTTAAAGGTAGCCATCCTGCAGCAAAAAAAACTTCAGGACCAGACTCCAAAGAGAAACCGCTGAACTTCAGTTCATTTGCAAATTTGACACCATCAGCTCAGGATTAAACAAAGACTGTGAATGGCTAGCCAACTACAAAAGCGGTTTCTCCTCCTTAGGTGTTCACACCTCAACTGCTAGAAGAGGGCCTCATGCTCCCTGATTGAACTAACCTCATTATCTCTAGACTGATTCTTGCCTGCATATTTATACCTGCCTCTGGAAATTTCCATCACATGCATCTGACCAAGTGAGTATTCACCCACGAAAGCTTATGCTCCAATACTTCTGTTAGTCTATAAGGTGGCACAGGACTCTTTGTTGCTTTTTACAGATCCAGACTAACACGGCTACCCCTCTGATACTTGATTTCTTCCATTTGAAATTTTAGTTTAATTTATACTAAAAAAAATAAACATTTTTAAACAATCAAAACAGCATTTCGATTGAACTGATCCAAAAAACATTTTGGATTGTCAGTTGGATAAAATGTACAAGATTTTGATTTTTCATCCTGATTCGGTATGGGGAAAAAATTTAACAATCTTGAAAATTCTCATGTGAAAACTATTTCCTGCCCAGTTACTCTAGTTACAATACAAGCAGTGATAGTGCAAGGCATTGGAATGTGTCTGAACTCTGAGCTGGAAGGATCACTAGAATTCAATCTCCATGACCCACTAAATCCTTGACCTCTTTGTTGAGACTGCCAGCAAGGGTGTTAATGAGCTGTAATGGTGGTGGTGCTTTTTGTGATGTTGATCCCTCTCTACTATGAATTTGTGAAACAAGTTTATGAGGGGTATTGTATGACAGGGATTGCTGTGATGGTAGACTTTGCTATGTTAGGGGCATAGTGGGTGAATGAGGGGGGCATAGCTAGAGATTGCTGTACTCTGGTGATCCCAATTGTTTTTGCATTGTGGAGCACATAGATGGGTGCTGCAAATCTGATACTAAACATATAAAGTGAGCCATGTTTTTTAAATTGGTGTGTAAATGGCATCCTAAAAATGGGTGCAGTTATAAAGAGGAATTCACATGCCAAACATGTTAGTGTGCACGACACAAGAATTTGTATGTGAGCATGCAGGTGCATTTGCAGTTCAAATATCCATTTTGTGTGTGCAAATACGTTTGTACATTTAGTTATTGTTGCAAGTGCCTGACTCAGACAGGCTCTAAGGGGCTTTCTAGTTTGTTCAGATGTTTCTTAGGGCATTTGTTAATAAATTATTCACCAACTTCTTCCCATCTGTGGCTAAATTTATGGGCAGTGACAAATTGCATTTGTAGAACTTATGCCCATATCCCCTTGACACGGTCAACATCAATGGGAGATCACACAGCAAATTTAAAAAAAAGTAGTTAAATAAGAACAAACTCGGGCTATAACAGAAGTGTCTGGCTTAGGTGAGCTAGGGGTAGAAGAATCTTAGTGGAAATCAAGACAGACTTTTATAACTTAGTGAAAGTAGCAGGGGAAAGATGAGACATTAAATACTGGTAATGTCTTTGAACGGATTTAATATTTATTTAGTATATATGTGACTCTTTCAAATCTCTTTAAGAAATGTGCTGAGTTCCACTGTTTTGCTAGCAGTTCAGGACCAAATGTCTGTGGTCTAGTTGCAAGTTTTGCTGGTCCCATTCTAGTGACTCATTGCAGAGGAACGTATCAATCTCAGGTTTGAAATTAACTGGAAATTGCAAAACAGACAGGTCAACGTCAGGAGAAGGTAAGCAGTAAGCATATTTTGCAATATAAAAAGGCATGTTAGCATGTAAATCATGTTGAGAAGACTATGAACTGTCTAGAGAAAAATTGCCAATATGATGTTATGCAGCTTGAAACTGTCTTGGAATTTATATCAGAGGATCCATTTTCCCTAATATTATTTTTGGGGTCCCCTTTGATACCAGCTGACATACTTCAATTTATAACATTAAATGACACGTTAGCACTTTTACTGGTACTGGAGAAAATCATGTGAGTAAAATTATACCTTGTAAAAGAAAAATCGGAAGTATTGGAAAGAAGCCAGGATCCTCATCATAATCACATCTTCTAACTTATCTGCTTTTGAGAAATTGCCACAGTTTCCCCATTCAGCTGGGTAACCTTCAAAAAACACTCCAACCCTTCACTTCACCTCTCCCCCTCCTGCTGTAAAAGAAATCCCAACAGCATCCTACAGTGATAGCCCCAAACAGTACAGTATCATTATTCTAAACTATAGTGATTTTGATCTACTGTAAAAGAGTTTAATACTTTTAAAGAAGGTAAAATGTCAGTTTTTATGAACTATGAACTATAGCACCAACTAGCTCTGATTCTGATTCAACATCTATAAATTAGTGGTAGGTGAAATCAGAATTAGGCCCTATGTGTCTACACTCTAGTCAACTTCTTTACACAATCATCATCTCCTTAAAGCAGGAATCCTGTTTCGCAATGTGTTTGTATAACACTGAGCACATTGTCTGCCTTCAGTGAATAATAATGAAGTAATAAACAAGGTCTGTTCTGCTACATATCACTCTGCTCCAAGAATTGTTTTTAAAACATTAAATTCAATATATTAATTTAACTATTACTTTTTCTGAAAGCATAAAAGTTGGAAATACAGATCACAACTTGTATCTCTTTTTTCAAAAAAGGGACAAACATTCATATAATCTGTTTACATCTTTTAATGGGCTGGGAATATGGAAGCCAAGATTGCAACATTCCAGCATAGGAAAGACCAGATAAAATAGAATCTCAGCCTAGGATTACAAAATAAATACCCCAAAGGCTGAGATTTCAATCTGGAATTCAATTGAAATTGAATAATCCACTAATTGCCTTGCAAACGTATAAATGTAATGAAACCTCAGTGTTATACATTCCATATCAGTTTTACTGTTTCTTACCTGAAAGAATAAACTGAGTTTAATCTTTATCCAGGCAGTGGAATAGTCATATAAGGCAAATATTTTTCCTACCAGTAGCTCTATGATACATTTTTAGGGTTAAGAGGGAAGGTACACTCATGGATCAATAACTGCTTAAAAGATAGAAAACAAAGAATAGGAATAAATGGTCAGTTTTCAGAATGGAGAGAGACAAACAGTGGTGTCCCCCAAGGGTCTGTACTGAGACAAGTACCATTCAACATATTCATAGATGATCTGGAAAAAGGGATAAATGGTGAGGTGTCATAATTTGCAGATGACACAAAACTACTCAAAGTAGTTAAGTCCAAAGCAGACTGCGAAGCGCTACAGAGGAATCACACAAAAATGGGTGACTGGGCAACAATATGGCAGATTAAATTCAATGTTGATAAATGGAAAGTAATTAATATTGGAAAACATAATCCCAGCTATACATATAAAATGTTGGGGTCTAAATTAGCTGTTATCACTCAAGAAAGATGTTGGAGTCATTGTGGATAGTTCTCTGAAAACAACCAGTCAATATGCAGCAGCTGTCAAAAAAGTGACCAGAATGCTGGGAATCATTAGGAAAGGGATAGATAAGACAAAAAATCATATTGCATCTATATAAATCCATCTACTCCCACATCTTGAATACTGCATGCAGATATGATAGCCCCATCTCAAAAAAGATATATTGGACTTGGAAAAGTATTAGAAAAGAGCAACAAAAATGATTAGGAGTATGAAAAGGCTACTCTATGAGGAGAGATTAATAAAACTGGGACTTTTCATCTTGGAAAAGAGATGACTAAGGAGGGATATGATAGAGATCTATAAAATTATGACTGGTGTGGAGAAAGTAAATAAGGAAGTGTTATTTACCCCTCATAACACCAGATCTAGGGATCACCAAATAAAATTTGTAGGCAGCAGGTTTAAAAACAAAAGGAAGTATTTCTTCATACCACACACAGTCAACCTGGGGAGCTCTTTGCCAGAGGATGTTGTGAAGGCCAAGACTATAACAGGGTTCAAAAAAAGAACTAGACAGGTCCATAAACAGCTATTAGCCAGAATGGGCAGGGATGGAAAACCATGCTCTGAAGTGTCCCTAGCCTCTGTTTACCAGAAGCTGGGAATGGGCGACAGGAGATGGATCACTTGCTGATTACCTGTTCTGTTCATTCTCTCTGAAGCACCTGGTATTGGCCACTGCTGGGAGACAGGATACTGGGTTATATGGACCCTTGATCTGATCCAGTATGTCTGTTCTTGTGTTCTTATTTGATTATTAAGTAGGATCTGTAGCTTAGATTATTAATGGTGATTTTGCTGATAACTGTCTCAGCTGATTTTTCAAAAATATCTTTTGAATGATGACAAGGTTGCCCTTGCTTTTAAGATGCATTTTCTACAGTCCTTATTGCTGTATGTTGAGAATGCAGAAGAAGTGAAACCATTATGGTCCTTTGGCAAAGCAATAGTAGCATTTTGGGGAAGTCGTCTTAATTTATTGCCACACAGAGGCAGATCCTGTCACCCTTCTTGTTTTAATACCAACTTATCCCTCAAGTAGTTCCATTGATTTCAGTAGATCTACCTGAGGAGTAAGTTAGTATTACAAAGCATGAGCAAGGGTGGCAGGATCTGCTCCTAGATAATTTGGTGTCAATTTTGAAGCCAGTTATAGAATTTTAAAACAAAACGACATAGGACCAAATGCTATTCTCTTTGGTCATACAGAGCTAGATTATTACTTTAGGCACTGGTAGAGGAAGAAATAATGAAGAAACCACACCAGGAGAGGCTCTTGGACCCATTGGGACTTGGCTGTATCTCCAGTATTGCCAATCCCAAACATTTAAAAAAAAAGATTTTTAAAAGTAGTAAATTTGGGGTTACGTTTGACTTCTGGTGTTTGCGCCTTCAGGGTTCTTGTTTTCAAACTTCTCTGCAGTTATGAGGTGTTCAAGTGGGTGTGTAAGGTGAGAGAGTCACAAGTAATCACAAGACTTAAGAAAAATGCCAATTTGTGATAAAAGAGACAGACTTGTCAACACCGGGCCCCTCTGTGTCATAATCTTTCCCCTTTGCTTCCTTCTTGGTTTGGGAGTGGAGATGGGGTGTGGGCAGCTATTTGATCCATGCCTCTACAGGCAGTAAGTTACAATACTCCTTCTCCGCACACTGACTCCACTGTACTGGCCAGCAGTAAGGGAATATTAGAGCAAATGCTCCACTCATCCCTCCCAATCCTCAAATCGTCTGCCACATGGGTAGTATGCAGACACACTGACTTTATTTATTGCTACTTGACTGGATGCAAGGTCCAGGTGGCCTGCTCAGAAGTGTAGTCTGTTGCTATAGTTCATGTAGTCCATAACACAGTCTAGCCCCGAATGCCATGCTATAACCTCACTGGAGCTATTTGCATGAGTAAAGTGCCTGGGATTTGACTCAGTGCTGAATATTAGGCACTGGAATCATGTAGCAGAAGAGCACAAGCTATAACAAAAATGTGCCCCTATCTCATCTGAGTCTGAGGTTTTAATGTTTTCCCATGGTTAAATTTATTACCAAGTTTATAGTCCAGGCCATATATAGTAGGCTTGGACTGAGAAAGCAGCCTTGTCCAAATACATTGGTAATGTTGAAACACTCAGAGCCATCATCAAACCATACTTCATGCTACTGCTTACAGGAGAATGATCTTGGAAGGATTGCATGACCCGTCACAAATTTTCCAAAATAAATCTCAACTAATGCTGTCAAATGCTTTCTCTTAGTCACATGTTGGTCTTTGTCCCATTCTGATTTTTCTTCTGGAATATTTTCTCCCTATTTGAATGTCCCAAATACAGCTTCTTCTTCTCTGAGTTCCTTATTTGTTATATTTCTACAAAGGATGGAGGGGAACAGAGCAAAAGTCCTACCTTTCACCAGTTATAACATGCTCTTACAGCTTCTCTTCTCTTTGGGTCATTTAAATTATAAGATTAACCCTTTGTTCTATAGTTTAAGATGTCTGACTCTGTCAGTCATAGTACACTGCGTATTATGTGTCCCCAACGTTCTCTTTACAACAATTTTGCAGTTTCTCTTGATGGATGATTATTCACTTCAAATCATATTAGTTCAATGATCTTATGTCTACAGTAAAAAGTGGAGAGTTCAGAATTAGGTCAAAATGATAATCTTTCTTTATTCTCTGTCAGATATTAGGATGGTTCATTGTCTGATTAACTAGGAGCCTCTGAAGTCATTAATGGTTCAATCTGTTCTTGGTCATCTGACTTACGGTTTATCATTTCAGTTCCTCCTCTCCACCTTTGACTGTGGTTATTGTCCGGTTACTTCCCTGTCTGGTAACTTATTTCATATCTTTATCTGCCCTGTTTTATTACTTCCTTGATGTTTACCATCTTGTTTGCTCTCAGTCATCAGCATCATCCCAGGCATCATCATTTATATTGTGATATTGCCTAATGGCCACAACCAGGTTGGGCCCCATTGTGCCGTGCTTGCAGTACTTTATTTCATTGGTTTCCTTTTCATGGGCAGAATATCAGGTACTGTAATTACTAGTGCTGCCCAGAAGTTGGTTTTCCTTCCCCTACCCTACTTCCTCAAAGCTTTTATTTTCATACTTCTGCAAAGTTTGAACACTTGTTCTGGAGTTCTGAGTCCTCTTGTAGTCTCTGCCTCTGAGCTGCTGCTATATCTTGGATTCACTTTACAGGTTGGTTCAGTCCTTCAGAGTTTGATCTTTACTGTATCTTGCTTACTACTAGAAAATTGACACTATTTTACTACTTCACTCTTGAAGCCCTTTATAGATCTCAGTGACTTCTTCCACCATTGAAATGAGATGTGATCAATACATGACTGGTGACCTTCCCATTATTTGTTGCTCAGGTTCTCTATGGAGCAAGATGATTTGTCCAAGTTAGTACCTTCATGCCCATTACAACTAGAGGCCTAAAAGACTGATATAGACTGCTTATGAGAAGGTTCTTCTTTAGCTCAAGAGGTGGAATGCTGACCATGGATCTGATGGGTTCCTGGGTTGTGGCCTATTCAGGGGCAGATTCTTCATAAGGACACAGATAATGCAGTCTCCCACCAGTCTTTCATTGCTTTAATTGCAAGAGCTCTCTTCTCTAGCTGTGACTGACCAAATTTTGCATTTGTCTCCAGGGAGAAAGCTGTTCTGATTTAATGCCAGTTTACAGTTCTTAATATTTAAATCTAAATTCTACATCTCTAAATTTTTCATTAAGTAAATGTTATAGATATTTGCTCTCCTTGTTATGCAGTATTCTCAAGTATCAAGCTAATTTTGCTTTGATTACCAAAAATACTCACAAATTCAATACATTAGCAAAAATTTAGATGAGCTACTGTACACTTCTAAATCCTTCCCATATGGAGATGGAGCAGAAGGAGATTTACTAATGAGCCTGAAGTTGCTAATGGATTCTGATAGCAGACATGACAATTAGTATGTTATCTTTACAAACAAAGGGAGTCCATCAATGGAATTTCCAATAAAAGTATAAATAAATCCACTCAACATGTTTTTCACTATGTTACTTGTAGGACAAACATGCTTCTGAGTTTTATGATCTAGGATGAAAGATTTGATAATTTGTGTTGCCCAACCATGAACAGATTACAAAAAATTTGGTTTACAACTGTCAGAAAACATGTTAGAAAATGCTGCTAGAAACTTAGGCCTCTCAAATTGATTAGAGCTAACCAAATTACAAGTGCAATGGACCAGCTAAGCTTTCATTTTTATCTTGACATAGCAGTAGTCACTCTTGGGAGTAAGAAGGTGAAAGCTATCAAAGAATGTCTGTGGAAGGGTCCAGTTACTCTGATGCAGGCAGAACAACTCAATATGTTAGTTATGGAGAGAGCCAGCACCTAAATGACTTTAGGCTAACTTGTTAGCTAGTCCCTGAAAATGAGCCTTCAGGCCTTGTGGGCAATTACATATGCAAAAAGTATATGTTAGTATGAGCTAACTGGGTAAGTTGCAGAGCTGTGCAGGCAAATTGTCATTTGCACATGTAATTATCTAATTCTCTTGTGAAAACAGATGCCCTGGCCAGCCCATTTTCAAAGGCCACCAAAAACCTCAGCCTCTAGCAAAATACTAACATGAAACAATCACATTAAAAGGATTTATTTTTTGTATGGAAAAAGACCAATATAACTGAACTTTAAGAAAAGTTATCAAGTGTGTATTGAGAGAACAGGACAGATTTTTATAAAGAAGCATAAGCCTGCATAGCCTGTGGCAGCTTCAAGAGTGAGGGGGAGGTTTTCTTTACAGAAGTTGATGGAGCAAAGAAAAGGTAGGATTATATCATAGGGGGAGAAAAGTAAAATGCACATGCTGAAATGACCATCCTGAGGAGACTGGTAAGGCCCTATCAGAAGAGGTGCTTAAGAAAAGGTAAAAGAGAACACTTGGAACTACCATATAGGAAAATATCAGCTTATGCAGGGAGAGCTGGACTAAATGGCTGAGCTATCTTTCCAGCTTAATTGTCTAGGATTCTAATAATTAGTGGCATCTGAGAGGTAGAGTCAATTGTAAGAATAAATGTAGATCCCGCTGCAGGAGTAGTGTTCTCAAGGTTTACTCTGATGATTTTTTTTTAATGTAAAAGTTGTTCAGGGACAGGGACCATCTTTTACACCGATTGTTCAGTGCCCAGTTCAATAGGGCCTCATCGTGACTGGATCCTCTAGGTACTAATATAATACAAATACATGAAAACGTAATTAGATGTGCAATTGCCTGTTTTTACATGTGTAATACAAGCTTAACTTTTAGGTACTGAGTTAATTCTCAAGTTAGGGAATCTGTGTGTAAGGGGTGTGGGGATGCATGTGTGCCTTGCATTGCAGGCAGGACGGTGTTGTTGCTGTAGGTATCAGTATGTCAGTGAATGAGAAACAATATAGTACTTTTTGCAATTTTTTTTAAATCAAATCCAGGGGGTAAAATAAAGATTTAATCAACAGGTTGAAACTGCAGCCAAAGATAGCTTTGACCATAACCACCACTGTTTGTTTTTGTTTGAAAGAGCTGTTAAAAAATTCCTTTACTGTTGACTGTGTTTCAAGGTCCATTGAGTTGCTTCATTGGACGGAAATGCAGGCATAAGCCTCATAGCCACTGTTATAGATGAAGGAGGTATGCTCTCATCTTTTCCAAATAAACTTTTTTTTTTTAAATGTTGCTTCCCCACAGCTTTCAGAGAGAAAACATTGGCTCCTAGGGATGAAAGAACCTTAAAAAAGCCTCTAGGCTCTGATAAACTTCACAGAAAGACACAGAAATGCTTAGCATTCATCACCTGATTTGTTTTTAAACACGCTTTAAACTATACATCACATTTACAGCCTTATTGAATAGGCAGAAAGATCTTGGGCTACTTTCTAACTCACTTCTCGGCCATCTGTCTGTTTTCAGGGTCCTTTACTCTGCTTCAAAGGCTCCCTATCTTTTTTCTTTTTTACTCTGCTTCCATTGTTCGGTCTATTCCTATCTCTGAGTTTCGAAGGCTCAACCCCTCTATTTGTGAAGCTAGGTCCGCTATTTGTGCATGCCACTCTCTGGGCTAGAGTCTTTGTTGCATCTCTTCAGAGAGAGGAACACAAGATCGAGATACAGGCCAGGAGAGATGGGGCAAAGGCCACTTCATGGCACTTTTGCACTGCCTGGATTCTGGCAGGCTGTGGATGCTAGAATGGCCCCAAAGTTTCAGTGGCTACTTTGATTTATGGCAGCCGCTTCAGGACTGTCTATGGGCTGCTCTGTATTGTATAACTTGGCAAATTATCAGTTAAATGGTATAGGCCAGATCTTCCACTGGGGTAAATGTGTAGCTCTGCTGGCTATGATGATTCTCACTAAGTGAGGATCTGGTCTGTAGTGTCTAGAAAGATGTCTCCCAGGTTTGTACACTGATCAGTGTTTTAGAGAATAGGAAGTGATCCCTGCTACTTTATCTCGGCAGGATTAACCTTTGGAACCAAGAAATGCTGTATGGTACAGATGAAAGCATTTGAACAGACAATGTAGTCCCAGCAGAGCCTGTAAATTCTACTTAAACACAGTGAGAAAATAGAAGGGAAAAATTAGCAGGTTACCTGAAGTGTATGAAAGCAACTGGAGAGGAACATTGCAATGAACAAATACCCTACAGTGGTCTCAATGGGCTTCTTTTTAGTGTTAAATTCACCTGTGCACAGAGGAGAAACAATATGGGAAAATACTGTATACAAATAATAAGACATAGTAAGGTGGGCCTCTAGGTGCTAACAAAGAGCTCAGGGCCCCTACTCTGCTGGGGACTGTACAGGCATATAGCAAGAGATAGCTAAAGCAGACAAGGCAGAAAAGGGGAAAGAGGAAATACACAGAAAGAGCCATAGAGAAGTTAAATTATTTGGTCATACGGGAAGTCTGTGCCAAAGACATGAATTGAACTAGATTTTCAGGGGCCATATCCAGTGCCTTAATCACAAGAATATCCTTCCTCTCAAGCAGATTTTTTTATCTGCCAAGGCTCAAGTCGGGGATATGTTGAATGAACTAAACTAAGACTATGCCTAAGTGTAAATGGGAGAAGGTATATAATCTCAGATTCATGATTCTGAATTTATCCAAAAAGTGAGATAATGCTCAGTATATGTGGCACAGAGCACCTTTGGGTCTATAATGGTCACCCCTAGAAATGTTGCTGAACCATACAAAGGTGAGAAACAAAATATATACTGTACAGTCTGCATTAAAATATTTAAAGTTCTCTCCTGATCCCTTTTAAACTCTGCAAAAGATTCATTTTGTTTATTGAAACTGGCGTCAGTATCAGCACAGCAATGTTTAGTTTATTTAAATGTCCCTGGGTAGTTAGAAGAGAAGAGACAGGGGGAGAGGCACACAAATCCAGTGACACACTAAATGAGGTGGAGAAAAGGGAAGGGGAGAGAGCTGCTGGATAATGCCAACAGCTTTTCATAAGCTTCTGGAAGTTCATATTAATTTTCTTTTGATCTGCATCAATCATTCCAATTATGCTAAATGTTTGGACTGCGCAGTCACTCTTGAGCAGATCCCATGTTGGTTTGACATTTGGCACTGATTGACAGCAACAACTTTAAAGCCTACTTTTTGTTCCCAAAGGGTAAATGTGTATAGTAATTGTGAACAGGACACTGGGTCTGGATGTTTAATGGACAGAAAAAAGCACATTAAGATGGCGCTTGTAAGAGTGAAATAGCGTGTTTATAACTTTCCTGTTTTTTATCTGCATCCCAATCCCAAATGTACTAAAAGAACAGAGTTGTAATTGGCAACTGGAGACTGAAACATTGAGTTCTTAAAAAAAAAAATTATTGAGTCATGGTCTTGTCATCCTTAAATTACTAATGGTCAGCAAAATATTGTGGGCCAGATCCTCAGATGGTGCAAATTGGCATAGCTCCCTTAAAGTCAATAGAGATTGCTGATATACACCAGCTGGGGACCTGGTCCATTACAGCTGTGTACGATTTGCCAAATAAAACATGAAACAAGGCAGATTTCAGGTTTCAGGTCTGCAGACCAAGCCAGCCAAGATTCATGTGAGACTTTCTTTGAATTCTACTGCTATATTACAGAGACAACAGAAAAGAGACTTTCAATGCGAAGTGTGCTAGAAACCTGCAAACTTTGTTACAAATGCACTGATTTTGTAATTAAACTGACAAAACTCACTTGTTAGGCAACATTCAGTGAAACTCTCTCGTTGTGTGCACTGCATGTAGCATTTGTGTTTCTGGAAATCTGAAGTTCAAAGGGAAACTTGCAGAAGGGAATATGGGGAATGTTTAGCAAAACTGGGTGAATCGAACCTGCTGGAAAGTGGATGTGAAACCGCTGGGCTTTGCCTGGCTCTGCATCACTTTAATTTTAACTTTAAAAGTGAAGCTGTACTGGAAATCATGATATTTTCCATGGAAGGCTGAAGAGGTACAAAGAAACTAGGGAGGTGCTCATTACAAAATCTTTGTTTGCAAATTCATATGAACTAAAAATCTCATAACTATTTGAATGAGAAGAGCTTTGGTGTATCTGGAGGAATAAGAACAGTGAGTGAAAACATATGTTAAACTCAAATTGGTGATTAGATGTGAGACTTTGCTGTTTAACCTTAGTAGGAATTCCAAGAGTCTTAGTATTTGAAAGAAAAAGAAACAAGTGCATTTCCTGTGAGATGAAATGCTATATCATGCCTCATCAAAACCACTTGGGAATACGGCACATTTTCTCTTTCTATAGGAAAAACTGGGGAGAGGATTTTTCATGTGCTGTTTCCTGTAATGAAGCCAACATTTGAATGCATTTTATATTAAGTTTGGTATAAAACACAAGTACTCCTAAAAATACTACTTTCATTTATTATTAACATAGTACTAGGTGTTAGATGATACATCATTCTGGATTCTTAACCACTGCTCCAGATGTCTAAAAGCCTCAGAAAATTTCCAGGTATAAAATGTCAGGATTTTATAATTGCTACCTGATATGTCTTCATATGAGAAAAAACTGTGTCTGAGTCAGTTCAGGCCTGCATTAGGCTGAA
Organism: Gopherus evgoodei; assembly: GCF_007399415.2. NCBI lineage: Eukaryota > Metazoa > Chordata > Testudines > Testudinidae > Gopherus > Gopherus evgoodei. Next base: position 18,572,491 of record NC_044335.1, on the reverse strand, counting down.
ATGACACTTCTAATAACTGCACCAAAGTTCTGGCATGTATTATCATGAATTGTGCTAGGAAAAGAAATGTTCACTTTTACTGCATGTTAGGAGAAAGCTGTACAGTGCAGAGCTCAAGCATGTAGAAGGAGCACAGCAGACTTCACTTGAGCTGTAATAATGATTTAAAATTAGAATAAAATGTAAGGTTAACAAATCAGAATATAGAAAAGCGAGTTCTTGTTGCTTGGGATGTATATGTAACCCTTCTGCCTCTCTGAGTTGGCAGCAACAAGGGCCGGGTTCAGTATCCAGGGGTTCCGTTTCAATAACACAATGCATAACCGGCTCAAGCCTCCACCCAGTGACCTGGGTACTTACATACCACACCCCCCTGAGCGCCTCTAGGAGGCAATACTTCCCCTCTCGCAAGCACAGAGTCTGAGTGTAGCAAAATCCTTTTAATAAAGGAAGGAAACAATGCGGCATCCCATTGGAGAAACACCACAAACAGGATTATAACACAAACCATAAGCAAAAACCCACCTCCAAGTATGTTTGGCAATGTCCTTTCCCCCTTATGGTCTTAAGCCCAATCACCCCAAAGTCCAACAACCCAAAAGTCTCTGGTCAGTGCCACCCCAGAATTCAAAAGTTTATCTGCAGAGTTTTACCCCCCCAGTCTGGGTGGAGATTGGGGGGGGAGTCCACACAGGTGTTAAGGGGCACCTTATGTGGGCCAGGGCCAACTGCTCCACCTCTCCGTGAAGTTCTGCTGCTGCCTTCACGACAACCAGCTCCACTATACCAACTGTGCTGCTCCTCCAGCTGTCCCTGCAAACCACTTCATTCCACTCACTGTTCCATGGGCTGCTCCAACATGCTGCAAACTGCTCCACTCTGCCAGCCGCTTAACAAGAGGTCTTCAGGCTCCCACACTTGTTAACATAGCACTCGATAATCTCAGCTCAGCTCATTGTAGGGGAGCCCTGGTGCACTACTGGGCCAACATGAACTCAGCTCAGTAGTCTCTAGATAGACTTCTAATGGAATCAAAATTAGCTCTACTCTTTTACAATAGAGAGAGGAGAATGTGCAATTGGTGTTCCAGGCCCTCCAAAGGGACCCATACTATCAGATACACACATCCCACTCCCCAACCTCTCTCAATTCACTGGGTATTGGAACCCATGTCCCTTGTTTAGCAAGTGTCACTTAAGTTATATTGAGACTTCTCTGTCATAAAGCAGTCTCGTAGTTCCTCATTCACATAACCAGGTGGCAACACTTTATTTATCTTGTCCCAATAACAAAGAAATTGGGGATCCCAGAGCTGTCAAAATAACCATCCCAGGCTGCATTGGGCTATGCTGGGCGTGCCCATGCAAATATCTGAGAATTCACAATTCCTGAAATTCTTTCCACGCTTCCCATAATTCACCACCAGATGTCAGGGTAGAGCTCATCCTGACTCTGCTTACATCTCCTGACTCTGCTTACATATAAGGGTGAAATGGATTGGCTATTGCAGGGTCTTCCATTGTGCCAAATTGGAAAGCTGAGAGGTACAAAATGGAAGAGCAAAACTAACTTTTCCTAACTGCAATAAAGATTCAGACTGATGATGATAAGAGATATCTTCGGAGTTGGCTTCTATTCTAATATGATTGTTTGGAGTGGCATCCCTGTTGGTTTTAGAATAACCACTGTTAAGTTAAAGTTTGGGGCAAAGGTTTGTGTTCATGTCTTTTGTATCTCTGTTAATTCTCTCATAACTGCAATGGGTATGCCAAAGGCAGACAAGCAAATCAAGCAGTGATTACTTTATAGGAACTTCTTAAAATATACCATTGGGCACTGGAAATATAATAATATTGTAAGTTTAAGAACATTTTCCCCCTTCACAATTAAAATTATGCTCATCTGCAATGGCTAGTAAAGCTAAATTAGTTGCAGAAGCATGTGCTCTGAATCCTCATACTCCTGCTGCCAGTAGCATTTTATGTAGAAGGGTGATTGCCGTATTGCCAGAGCGGTATGCAGCTGTAATGTTACACCACAAAACAGGATGGTCTAGAGGACATGGGGCAAGCAATGGATCAATCCTAATTCTGGTTGTGACTGACTTGCTGTGTGGTCTTGGAAAAGTCATTTCATTTCTCTGTGCTATTGTTTCTCCATCCTTAATACAGGGATAATTATTTATCTATCTACCAAGATGCAGAGAGGACTAGTTGTTTGCACATCATATTTTGAAGGACAAATGAAGTACATAAGTGCTAATAGTACCACTGCCTTTGATTATGGAGTGCTACTATGCTACCTAAAGTGGGGGAAAAAATCAATAAATAAATGACTGTAGCCCATGATTAAACTGTTTAATATGAAATTATTTCCACACAATTACATTAGTCCCGTTTAATTTTTCTGTGTTGCAAAGGACACCTATGTACAAGGATATTTTGAACTTTCTCTGTCTTTCAGAAGAAATATCAGGGCACACACACAACCTACAGCAAGCATGCAACTAAGAGAACCAAATTAGATTTGCAAAGATTTTGTTCAAAACTTTGATATTCAGGAAATTACTCTTGAGATGAGTTATGTCTTATAAAATATTGCCCCGGGGACAAAGTGGACTATTCAAAACAGACCAGCTGTACACTGCATTAAAACCTACCACAGTACCAGATAAGCTCTCCATTGACCATTCGTTTGTTAACACCCTAGAAATAATTCATTTGGTAGGAAAAACCACCTCAGTGCAGAGGGCCGGTGCAAAGCCCTGCAGTCAATCTTTGTACAGGAAGAGATCTGCAGGGAAGGAAGTTTGTGCAGAGTAGAGGGTCTGGTCTCTCCCATGGGGAGCCTACTGCACCCTGTTTTAGCAAACACTCTCTCTGGCTTGTGATTTCTGGAATGGTTTTTGACTTGCTGATCTCGATCTTTGTTCCACCACATCTGGAGGAGCCATTACATTCTCCACATAGTTCACTACTATCTGCCTCTTTTCTAACCTCTTCTTTTGCCTGCAGATTTGGAAGACGTGGTGATGGACTTTCAGATGTGGCAGGTGTGCTAGTCAGGAAAAGATTTTTTGAAGGGCATAAAGTCTGACATCAGTTGGTGCCAAAACTCTTTAAAAGGCCTTATGACTTCTCACTTGCCTCTGATTCTGTACTACCTTAATTGCTGTCATCCTCACTGCTTTTGGCACAAGGGATCATGGCAATTGTCCAAGTTGCTTACAGGCATTTTGGGGTGTGTTCATATTTCACCTGTACATGCTGCTTTTGGGTAATGTGGAATCTCATTGCTATATGAAATTGCAAGTGTCCTTATTGCTTTCCTATGCAGCAGTATTCTTATACCATATCTGTGCTGAGCAGGGATCCAAGGCTAGGATAACCATAGGGTGTCTTGAACAGATAAAACTGAACTGCTTGGAAAATTTGCCACTAGTAAATTTCAGTTGAGAGAAGCATCTCAAGATGATCCCATTTAGATCTCAGTAAGTGCTTTTGGTGGAGTTCCCAGACTCGCATTTTTCATCACCTTACATACGATGCCAGGTGGAAGCCTTGCCTTTCAGATCCTGAAGTGAGAACACTTCTTTATGTCTTTGGGGGTTAAGACTGGATTATTGAATCTCTCTGTTTAATGGGCTCCCAGACAACACTAGACAGAAATCACAGTTAAGTAAAATCCCACGCTGAGGGGCTTTCATAGGATAGGTATGAAATCCCACTCAAAAATGGACCAAGCCCTGGCACATCAGAACTGGAAACAAAAACTATTATGTTAGCAAGAAGAAAAAACGTGTAGCCTTTACAATGTCATTTCTGTTCTGAAGATATTGCAATTAAGGCTGAATCTTGCTTCTGTTTTGTAAGTAAAGAGGGTCCTTTCTGAGAATGAGGCTTGATTTTTTTTGTTGTTGAAAACTCTGAGAGGCATTCCAGATGGAACTACTCTGTCTAAACCAGCAACTGGCACCCGCACAGATAAACTGAAAATACAACATTGTAAACAGTGATCTGAGAGCAGCTCTTCTAATCTAGTGTGGGACCTTGTGATTCACAGCACTCAATCACATGCTTCCTTTGTTCTACTTGTAAATGCTCAGCTCATGAAGAAAAATATATTGAATTCATTTTGAAAGTCTGGGTGAATTTCTTCTGCAATATTTTTCTGTTCTTGTTACCCATAGTAGATTGTAAATTCTTTGGGGCAGGCATGGTCATGTTTACACAGTCCCTAGCATAGTGTGACAATCTAGTTGAGGTGGCTAGATGCTCTCAAAATACATTATATTAATATGAAGGTTTTTTTGCTTTTTAGACTCTAGATGGTCTGAGTCCTCACATCTCCTTTGTCCTGTAGGATTTACATGTATTCAGTTGCAGCCTACTTCCCAAAGTCTGTGGTTTGAGCTGCCGTCTGAAATTTGTCCTGTTGACACTTAGTATTTTTAAACTGCATTGTGATGGCCACTTTTTTATACAGCTGTTTGAGTTGCGCATTTGTTCTCTTGCTGATCCAACACACTTCTATTTCAGTCTTCTGGAGAGAGCTCTGCATGGGTTCCAACATACATCCTGTACATCTGACAATGTGTTCATTGAATGGACCTGGCAAATTCATAGGTTACTTTGTCAGGCAGTGGTACTGTCGCTTAATTTTCTAATCCTAGCAATTAAATATTGTAGCTGAGAAAAATAACCAATATGCACATTTAATTAAAAAAGATGATCACTGAAATTTGCAATAAAAATTTGCTGTCACTTTTGCTAAACTATATCCCAAGGTGCTTTTCATGTCTGAGTCTGTGCCTTAAGATAGAAGCCACTTCAGGCTGGCACTGCTGGACTTCAGGAACATAAAAATATCAGAAACTGGTAGCTTCTGTACAAATTCTTCACATAACTCTGCCAGTGTAGCTCAGTGCTGTCCTGCTGCAGTTTATAACAATTCAGAGATGAGACCCTGACAGTTCTGCTAAGCTATCTCTGGCCCTATCAGCAATACTCCCTGCTATTCGAGTCTTGGCATGCCTAACAACTTTGCTTATGCACTGGAATCCTGATTTGCAGCTGCTTCCCTTGCTATTCTAGTAGGAGGTCATCTCTAACAAGACTCCTCAGGTTTGATTTACAGATTCCAGCTTTGGCAACACTGACAATTCAACAGACCTCAGTCCTGATGCCATACCCCCTCCACATTGTAAGGATATTGATTGGTGTTTTCATGATGCCTTGCTGGCACTTAGTCTGCCACAAATCAAGCTTCATTTCTTAAGTGAAAGACAATAGTATGACTAGGTAATCACAATTCAATTATTGTCACTGGAAGTCTAATGATATCCATCTGTATGAAGAGAATTTGTATTAAATTCTGCTCAGTGAAGCTGATCTCAAGCAAAGAGATAGTATCAATTTCTTTAAGAGGAGTGTGAGCTGTAGTCAGTGATCCTTGATTTGTACACACTGTCAAAAAAAAGTGGTAGTAGTGGAACAAACAGTAAGTGTGACTTCCTTTTGGAAATGAGATGTGCTATCCTACCCACAGGGCTACCTCCAAAGAGAATTTTGGTCATGGATTTGATGATTGGATCCACACAGAACATTTGAACTGCTTATCTCATTGGGAACAGGGATGAGCTTAGAAATGCTTATGAAAACTAGGGGCACACCAGACTATTTCTGTTACAGGCTGAGAATTCAGAGAGCTTTGTAATCAATAGTGAAAGCAGCTATCAAAAATAAGCATCTTTTCCCATGTGAATAAATTACTTGAGTGATTGCAGGGAGCAAATTTTCTCTCTAAACTTGATTTAAAGCTGGCTGATGATCACATATACAGAGGTGTACAAAACACGGCCTGAGCCTGTGACCGATTATTTGAATTGCTGGCGTTGCCCTTTGCCTTACCCTAACGAATCATATATTCCATCCTTTATCAGTTGTGTGTGCTTGGCCCTTTTGGATGAGATTCTTGTTTATAGCCGAACCCTTAAGTAACAAAACACCAAGCTTATCTTTGGCAAGTGCTTTGAATTTCCTGCTAAACTTGAAAATGGGATTTGAGGAAGTGGTGTAGAGAGCCTCTGATAAACATGATTTAAAAAATTGATAATAAAAAACTAGTTGTGGACCTAAATATGAAAAATGTACGGGTCTTCTGGGAGAATCAGTTTAAATACACTACAGAAAAAGCCTGCGCATGACTTTGCATCCACTGTCTCACTACTGATAGGGTTGAGATAATTTTGCATCAGTGAAAAATTAAATGTAATAATGCAAAGTAAATCATTTATTTACCATCCTAGGACTAAAAGCACAGAATCCAGAGAAAATATCTACACACACAAGGACCATTATTAGGATTCACTGATTTGATTGAATCAGCAAGGGAAGTTTATGCTTTTGGATAAAGAAAAAATGTGTAACTAGGTGTCCATTTTGGTTAAAAGACCACTTGTGTGCTTATCTCCCTTCCAACAAAGCATTTTTACAGAGGAATAAATCAAAAAGAAGCCCTGGGTTTTATCAGTTGTCTTTGGAGTGCCTCTGATAACTGTCCTAACAAAGCTTCTCTTCAGGAATTACTACCAATCCCAACAACCTATTCAAACTGCTACTTTGCCTACATTACAAATGTAAGTTTTATCTTGGGTACTGCACATACATGAGCTAAAGTATAGTTCATACTCCTTTCGTATGCTTTGTGTGTTTAAAAGCCACCAATTAATAAGTGGAAGAATATCTATTAGTAAGTGTGTTGAGGAAACTATCAGAAGCATATACAGAAAGATACAGAGAACTCTACTAGCATTAAGACTGTTTCAAACCCTGTTTGTCAGCAAACAGAAAATCTACAACTTAAATTCAGGGTGGGGTTTTTCAAGAGTCTCCGTTAGCCTAATTCTCTTCACTGAAGTCAGACTTCAATGGGAGCAGAGTTAGACTAATGCTGAGCGTTTCTAAAAGTCTCAGCTTCAATCTAGAACGTTATTCTGAAGAAATTGCATTTGTAATATTCCACTTTAATAGTTAATTCATAATCTGAATTTGTTTGTAGTCACAGATTTCTGATGTATGCAGTGTCAGGCTTTCCATGACAGCTGAACTTGGGACTCAGTTTTTCAATTATTCAACCAGAACTACAAACAAACCCCAATGGTAAAATATGCTGTTCTCTGCTACACAGGGCAATTCCGGATGCTGGCAGTCAGTCACCATGCACAATCTGATTGTTTTCTCCACTGCTTTCCAAATTCATGAAGTGCTTTGCTGTGCTACCTCAGTAGTGTAATGATCCACATGCGTGCAAAATTGTATTTAAAGTACAGCAACTCAAAATGATAATACTGGTCCTTGCATTGTAGCTAGGAAATGCAGAGAACTAGCAAACCTAGCTGCCATTTGGAATGGATCAATGTATTTGGAAGATGAAGTGAATCAACTGATGATTTTCCTTCTTTGGTTTGATTTGAACAGAGTTCACAGAATTGTTTTTATACATTTGGAGATGGTGAAATAGTCTACTGTAACCCTATTTAGGCCCTTATAGCTATGTTCCCCACTTAGTCATTTTCCTGTAAAACTGCTGTCTAGAGCTATAGACATAGAGTTAATTGTGGTTCTGGGACAGATGATGGGAGTAGTAGATTTGGAGGTTGTAGAGGTCATGTTAGAGAGGTTCATTTTAATGCCTTTTTGATACATTATGAATTTCATTATTGTCTGTTTTTTAAAGTTTTGTATCTACCTCTAGTAATCAGCTGAGTGCATAAATCAAACTTAATAAATAAAATATTCAAGACTGGGAAAATGCTATGGGTAACAACCTAGAGTCTACAATTTAAAAATTTACAAAGAATCTGATGTGTATGATGTTAGGCGAAAGAATCAGTCTTCAGAAATACTGCAGAGTAATCATGCTGGACCACTTGATGCAGTAGACTTAGGGCATGTCTACACTATAAAGTTAAGTCGATTTTATGTAAGTCAACACCGAACCTCCAATTTAAGCAAGTTGATCTTGCATGTCCCAACTATGCTCATTGTGTCGGCGGAGTGCATCCTCACTAGCAGGGCTTGCATTTACACTTGCAGTGCTGCACTGTGGGTAGCTGTGCCACAATGTTTGTAGCCGAGTGGAATGTTGGGTTGGGCTTGCAATGCCTCATGGAACCAAAACATTTGTGCAGGTGGTTATGGGAACATGGCGTTTGCCTCCCATCATGCATTTACTTCACTCCCTCCCTTCCTCCCTCCCTGAAATCAACAGCAAAGAAACCAAGACTTTTTTGCACCTTTTTTCCTAAGCCTGGGTTACCTGCTCAGACATCATAGCACAGTAAGTATGGATCCTGCTCAGCTGTACACTGTTGTTGTGAGAATTACAAACACTTCGCGCCTTATCCTGCAGTATTTGCTCAGCCGAAGCAGGAGCCGCTGCACAGAGCAATGTGATTCCACGCAAGCAGCCCTGCTGGAAGCCATGGAGTAGAACAATTCACAGTTGCTGGTGACAGTCATGCATCGCCTTGTCACAATGGAGCGCTGGTTCTGGGCCTGGGAAACAAGCACTGACTGGTGGGACTGCATAGTTATGCAGCCATGGGATGACGAGTAGTGGCTGCAGAACTTTCGAATGCCCAAGGCCACTTTCATGGAACTGTGTGAAGAGCTTTCCCCAGCCATGAAGCGCAGCAATACTAAAGTGAGAGCATCTCTGACAGTTGAGAAGCGAGTGGTAATAGCTCTGTAGAAGCTTCCAATGCCAGACTGCTAGCGGTCAGTGGGGAATCAATTCGGAGTGGGTAAATCTACTGTGGGGCCTGTTGTGATCCAAGTTGCCAGGGCAATCAATAGAACTCTGCTTAGAAGGGTAGTGACTCTGGGAAATGTGCAGGATGCAGTGGATGATTTTGCCTAAATGTAGTGGGACAATAGACGGAATGCATATCCTTATCTTGGCACCCGAGCACCTTGCCAAAGAATATATAAATCGAAAGGGATACTTCTCAATGGTGCTGCAATAGCTGATGGGTCACAGGGGCCATTTCACTGACATCAGTGTGGGATAGTCAGGAAAGTATTCCAGATGAGGTCTCACCAGTGCCTTGTATAACGGTACTAACACCTCCTTATTTCTACTGGAAATACCTCTCGTGATGCATCCCAAGAGTGTGCATTCGCTTTTTTCACGGCCATATCACATTGGCTGCTCATAGTCATCCTGTGGTCAACCAATAATCCGAGGTCCTTCTCCTCCTCTGTTAATTCCAACTGATGAGTCCCCAGCTTATAACAAAAATTCTATTAATCCCTAAATGCATGACCTTGCACTTTTCACTGTTAAATTTCATCCTATTACTATTACTCCAGTTTACAAGGTCATCCAGATCTTCCTGTATGATATCCCGGTCCTTCTCTGTATTGGCAATACCTCCCAGCTTTGTGTCATCCGCAAACTTTATTAGCACACTCCCACTTTTTGTGCCAAGGTCAGTATAAAAAGATTAAATAAGATTGGTCCCAAAACCAATCCCTGAGGAACTCCACTAGTAACCTCCCTCCATCCTGACAGTTCACCTTTCAGTATGACCCATTGTAGTCTCCCCTTTAACCAGTTCCTTATCCACCTTTCAATTTTCATATTGATCCCCATCTTTTCCAATTTAACTAATAATTTTCCATGTGGAACCATATCAAATGCCTTACTGAAATCGAGGTAAATTAGATGCACAGCGTCTCCTTTCTCTAAAAAAATTGTTACCTTTTCAAAGAAGGAGATCAGGTTGGTTTGGCATGATCATCCTTTTGTAAAGTCATGTTGTATTTTGCCCCAATTACCATTGACTTCAATATCCTTAACTACTTTCTCCTTCAAATTTTTTTCCAAGACCTTGAACATTACAGATGTCAAACTAACAGGCCTGTAGTTACCCGGATCACTTATTTTTCCTTTCTTAAAAACAGCAACTATGTTAGCAATTCTCCAGTCATATGGTACAACCCCTGAGTTTACAGATTCATTAAAAATTCTTGATAATGGGCTTGCAATTTCTTGTGCAGTTCCTTTAATATTCTTGGATGAAGATTATCTGGGCCCCCTGATTTAGTCCCATTAAGAAGTTCGAGTTTTGCTTCTACCTCGGATGTGGTAATATCTACCACCAGATCCTCATTCTCATTTGTCATCCTGCCATTATCCCTAAGCTCCTCACTAGTCTCATTAAAGACTAAGGGCAAAGTATTTGTTTAGATATTGGGCATGCCTAGATTATCCTTAACCTCCACTCCATTCTCAGTGTTTAGAAGTCCCACTTCTTCTTTCTTTGTTTTCTTCTTATTTATATGGCTATAGACTATTGGTTTTAATTCCCTTTGCAAGGTCCAGCGCTACATGGCTTTTGGCCTTTCTCACTTGATCCCTACATGTTCTGACCTCAATAAGGTAGCTTTCCTTGCCGATCCCTCTCATCTTCTACTCCTTGTAGGCTTTCTGCTTTTTCTTAATCATCTCCTGGAGGCCAATTCATTAGAATTACACAATGCAGTGTTTACACTATCCCCATGTCAAACCATAGATGTTGAATTAAGTGCTATGCCTCTCGCAGAGGTGGAGTACAGAAGTCAACTTTACAGGCCACTTACGTTGGCAAAAGGGACTCAGTAGTGTAGACACAATCTTCATTAAAATCGACCCAACACAGCTTATGTTGACCTAACTTTGTAGTGTAGACCAGGCCTTACTAAGACTACATAGGACTAGGTTATCCCTTAAAGCTGTTAGTAGGACCTGAGGCTTATCCAGAATGTCATATACCATCACCAAAGTGATTCAGAGAGACTTCTTTGCAGCAAAAATCTCTGAATACTCTATCCATTGCTGTGTGACAGCTGTCAGATGGAAAACAAAACTAAGGAGATGTTATCAAAGAGTCAGTATTCTAGATGGAAGAATCTTAATGAGGCTAGCAAGATAACTTGATTGGGATGCTATGAAAGGACCACTTCATTATTCATTAAATGCCAGAGATGCTCCTGAAAGCTTTAAGACACAAAACTAGTTACTGAAGTGCTTTTAAAATTTTAATGGACGCGTTCAGAACTTGTACTGCTCTCCATGAGTGAAAGGGGAATGTTGGGAGTGTCAGGGAGAATCTTCTCCTAAAAGGAAGAACATTTAAATATTGATTTATTTATGTTTCAGGCACATAAAAGTTTTACTCTACTTGACAAGTATCAGGTATGGACATGATGATAACAGCATAAATCTCCACTAAAGCAAAGCTTCCTCTTATCTCTTGGTTGCATTTCAAAAGAGAACACATCACAACTGCTAGATAGAATGTTTCCCTCCTTTCTTCTCATTGCTCTGCTTATTCAAGAAAGCAAACACCCTTTGACTGAGGTAGCAGTTCTGCCACACTTGCATGCTCTATTCAAACCATCTCCATAAATCCTCTGGCCTCTCCTCAGCAGCAGCCTTCACATCTGTCTGTGTGGAGTCAGCTTGGAGACTGTGTGTGTGGCATAAAAGGATTGTTGTCCCCATCCCCTTGCCCAGACTCAGTGGGATGCTTTAGCCTGGAGGACCTTGTACAAGCTTTGTCTTCTGGTCTTGAAGCTTGTTTAAATTTCCCATCCATCTAAGTGGCAAATTTCCATCCTTTCCTTTAAACAGTCCTAATTACTGCATTTTTCCCTGTCAGCCTGAAACATGTTTACTTGGTGATGAACATCAGGAAGGTCTTGGAGAAATCTTGTAATTCTTGAGTGTCTCTTTCACCTCAGTTTGTTGTCAAAGGATTTCATGCCGCTCCAGCATTTTATGTGGTAATCCTGAATTCCTCCTCATTGTGTTGCACCATGGTTCATTTTATTTCCTATCTCTTCCACTCTGGTGTCAGCAGATAACTTGGTCTCATAACTTAAATTCTTATCAAGTTAATTAACTATACTTCTGTTTCTTAGTACTACTTGTTTGTATTGTGGTAGTATCCATAGTGGGGTAGGTGGCTTCTAGTTCTGGTACATAAATGAACTGAATTGAATTTAGAAAGTTTCTGGAGGGGAAGAAGAGAATAATTTTTTTCCCTGTTTTTTGACCAGCTCTAGTGCTTTCTAAACACATAAGAAGCTGTCCCTACTCTAAAATGCTCACAGTCTGAAAGATAAAATGACAGCTTATGCTTGATAACGATCCAAAGCAGAGTGGACCGATGCATGTTCATTTTCATCATCTGAGTCAGATGCCACCAGCGGAGGGCTGATTTTCTTTTTTGGTGGTTCAGATTATGTAGTTTCCACATTGGAGTGTTGCACTTTTAAGACTTCTGAAAGCATTCTCCATACCTTTCCCCAGGCTGCTTCTTGCCACTGATTCCCCTTCTCTTTCTTGGTCTACCAGTTCCCAATGCCTCCTCCCTCTTCCCAGGGAGTGACTACAGCCAGCACACCCTGCAATCCCCAAACACTGGCCCCATATTCAGAAAGTGCCTGCCCTTTCCCAGCAGCCCCCTCTGCTTCCTATTTCCTGTCTTTGTAAGTCCTGCCCAGTTCATTTCTCCCCAGCTGGGCTCCCTTACTCACTATGGGGATTACTTGGCAGCCTGATTCCACCCAACTGTGGCCTCTTGGTTTAATTAGCCTCCTTCTTGGCCCTCATTAACCCTTTCTGCAAGTGTCTGGGTGTGGGGAGGGGATATCTCATCACAGAGCTACACAAATGAAATCCTGTAATAACCATTTGCAGCAGCTTGTGTTGGATGCGTGCACTGAACCATGCCGGTTGGTTTGGGCGGTGCAGAATTCAAATAGGTAGGTTTTTGAGTAGCAGTGCTATACTTAGTTTATCAGCCCTTTTAGCTGGCTCAGCTGCTGAGATACACATTCTATATATATCTGTTTAAAAGTTCTCCAAATGCCTACCTTATTTCCTGCTATTTACAAGTGGAACTAGACGCTTAATTATGTTCATTGTAGAACACAAGCCTTATCTCTTCCTGTCTTTCACCTTCAAACGGTAGTTGCCTTTTGTGATTACTCTTAGGCAAAAGCAACAGGTATTGCCTCCTTGACCTTCCTTCATAACAGGAAGTGGGGCCACAGGGCAGTATCAGTTACTCAATTTTGTGTTCTCGTCCAACATCAGTCCAGTGACTGTACTTTCTTGCCCAATATTATTTTTAACTAGATATTTTCTACTCTACTTTACCAATGATACATTGTAATATAGCATTCAAAATAAATGAAAAAGTAGAGGCTGTATTACTGTTTCATTTTTGGTGTTATTAATAATAATTAATAATAATCAACATGGTATGAAAAGCACATGCCTTACTATAGCTCTCTGGTACCACGTTGCCGAACACAATGTAAATATGCCATCAAATATTACAGTTGTGATTGCATTAATTGCTATATTAATATCAGAAGTGTGATCATTCAGGCAGTTTCATTTTCCACTCCTAATTTTTTTTGCATGTTAATGTTTGAATGTGCATGTCAGTTAAATTTTCCTTAATATGTTTTTTTCTTTTCTATCAAGGAATACATCTGTTACTGTTTTCTCTTCACAGGATGAACAAAGGGTTGTAGGAAATCCACAATTATTTTTTGTTGTTTTTTTAAAGAAGGGGAGAATGAGGTTTGTTTTAATTTTTTTTAAGTTAAGTTTTCATATTTACACAGTTAAGAAATCTATCTAAGAATTTGCCAAGATTTTTTTTAAATGGGTGCCTAAACTTATGCTTCTAAGTCCATATCTGGGCATCAGAATATGTGGCCTGAGCACCCAGCAGCCTTTTATGGCTGCAAGGTGAGTTGCTGGGTGCTTGGCACTTTTGAAAATCAGTCCATGCTCAGGTGTCTAAATATGGACTTAGAAGCATAAGTTTAGGTACCCACTGAAAAAAAAAATCTTGACTGATTCTTGGATAGATTTCTGAACTGTGTAAATGCTAGAAGTTAAAAAAAGTTGAATAATGCAAATTAATGTTCCACCATCCACCCACCTCCTTTTCTCTGAAAAAGACTAACTTTAGGAACTTTTCATAAAACTTGGCCAATCTATCCAGCAGTTTCTGAGTGATTCTGCAAAATGCCCACTGACTCTAGTGAAATGAATGCAACGTTCCTTCAAACTCCAGTTGTAGCAGGAGCAAGTCTACATAGTATAAAAAGAAAAGTATTGCCTTTCTGAAAGTTTAAGACCTTTAATTTTGCTGAGACACATAACACCCCCTTTAGGGTGTAATGCAGTGATGTGCATCTTGTACCACTAAGGAATATTATGGCACATCTCTAGTAATTATTTAGCCTTGGGTAACACTTCACTGAATTATTAATATTACTTATTGCTCCACACAACATTTAGTCCCTGAATCCACCCACATGAATACTAGTCTCTGCTTGGTCGATTTTGATGACAAAAATAACAAATTGGAACTATAACGTTTGTTTACTCTGAGCACATTAAGCTGGTAGTTATCAAATAAGAACCACCTTAAATTACTTTCAAAATAAAATCAATAGCTTTTTTAAACACAGACCAAGCAAACAAAAGAAAAAATTAATTGCCTCCCAGAAAGACCAGTAACAAGTTTCATTTACAATGAAACAATGTAGATAAACAAAAGGAATTTCAGGGCAAAAGCTGGATATATTGGTAGCCTGGGGGAAGAGAGAGAATAATAAATTGAATGCAGTTTATTTATTTCTTCCGTAATACAAATAGCTCAATGGGCATTTGTCAAGTTTAAGATGCCTTATGACATAAGTAATAAGAATAAACACATTTATAATTCATTTTGATTCAGTGATCACTATTGGATTCAAAGTGGGTTTTAATTTTTTCTTTTTGACAAAGTATTTTAGGAAATAAAAGCTCCAGCTGGCAGAATGACAGTTCATCAATATTTCTGCTTTGGATGTAAGATCAGAGTCTGATCTAATTCAGATTTCAGAGTAGCAGCCGTGTCAATCTGTATCCGCAAAAAGAACAAGAGTACTTGTGGCATCTCTGGGTACGTCTACACTACGGGATAATTCCGATTTTACACAAACCGGTTTTATAAAACAGATTGTATAAAGTCGAGTGCACGCGGCCACACTAAGCACATTAATTCGGTGGTGTGTGTCCATGGTCCGAGGCTAGCGTCGATTTCCGGAGCATTGCACTGTGGGTAGCTATTCCGTAGCTATCCCATAGTGCCCGCAGTCTCTCTTGCCCTTTAGAATTCTGGGTTGAGAGCCCAGTGGCTGATGGGGCAAAAATCATTGTCGCGGGTGGTTCTGGGTAAATGTCGTCAATCATTCCTTCCTCCAGGAAAGCAACGGCAGACAATCATTTCACGCCCTTTTTCCCTGGATTGCCCTGGCAGATGCCATAGCACGGCAACCATGGAGCCCGTTCAGCTTCTTTTTTTACAGTCACCGTATGTCTACTGGATGCCGCGGACAGAGGCGATACTCCAGTGCTACACAGCAGCATTCATTTGCTTTTGCATGATAGCAGAGACGATTACCAGTCGTTCTGTACTGTCTGCTGCCAGTGTAATTTGGCAATGAGATGACGGTCTGCTGCTATCATGGATGCCCCTGGCTGAGATCGGCCGGGGGCGCAAAAGTAAAACTGGGAATGACTCCCTGAGTCAATCCCTCCTTTATGGTTTCTAAAAATAGAGTCAGTCCTGCCTAGAATATGGGGCAAGTGTACTAGAGAAGCAGTGTATCAGAGAGCACAGCTGCTCTGTGTCAGATCCCACAGAAATGATGAACTACATGCCATTCACAGGGGGTGCCCCTGCAACAACCCCACCCTTTGCTTCCCTCCTCCCCCAACCTTCCTGGGCTACCATGGCAGTGTCTCCCCTATTTGTGTCATGAAGTTATAAAGAATGCAGGAATATGAAACAGTGACTTGTTAGTGAGATAAAATGAGGGGGAGGCAGCCTCCCGGTGCTATGATAGTCCAGGCAGGACAGAATCTTTTCTTTACACAGGAAAGGGAGGGGGCTGATGGAGCTCAGCCCTCAGTGGCTATGATGAAGACGGTTACCAGCTGTTCTGTACCATCTACTGGGAATGACCGAGAATCATTCCTATTTTCACCCAGGCACCCCCGGCCAGCCTCACCTGAAGCCAGCCAGGAGCACTCACGGGTTGATAAGAAGGACAGTTACCAGTCCTACTGCACCATCTGCCACTGGGGAGGGGAGAGGAGCAGATACTGCTCTTCACTGCTGCAGCATCACGTCTACCAGCAGCATTCAGTAGACATAGAGTGACATTGAAAGAAGTCAAGAAACGATTTCTTTCCCTTTTCTTTCACGTAGGGGAGGGAGTAAATTGACAAGCTATTCCCTGAACCACGCTGGACAATGTGTTTGAACCTACAGGCATTTGGAGCTCAGCCAAGAATGCAAATACTTTTTGAAGACTGCTGGGGACTGTGGGATAGCTGGAGTCCTCAGTACCCCCTCCCTCCCTCCATGAGCGTCCATTTGAGTCTCTGGCTTCCCGTTACGCTTGTCACACAGCACTGTGTAGCCTGTAGATATTTTTTTTCAAACGCTTTGGCATTTCGTCTTCTGTAACGGAGCTCTGATAGAACAGATTTGTTTCCCCATACAGCGATCAGATTCAGTATCTCCCGTACGGTCCATGCTGGAGCTCTTTTTGGATTTGGGACTGCATTGCCACTTGTGCTGATCAGAGCTCCACTCTGGGCAAACAGGAAATGAAAATCAAAATTTCGGGGGGCTTTTCCTGTTTTCCTGTTACCTGACAACACAGGATACGAACAAGTCATGGGGACCCACGCTCTAGGAGAGATGAGTGAGAATGGAGAGAGATTTGTGGATTTGTGTGCACTTAACAACCTGGTCATAGGAGGTAGCATCTTTCCTCACAAGCAGATCCACAAGAGTACCTGGGTATCACCAGCAGGCACGACAGAATATCAGATCAATCATGTCTGCATTAGCAAGAAGTTTAGAAGATCCTTGCAGGACTTTAGAGTTAGAAGAGGAGCAGACGCAGCGTCCGACCATCACTTAGTGGTGGCCAGATTGAAGCTGAAGCTGAAAAAGAACTGGATAGACATGTCAGACAGAAGAGTGAAGTACAACGTCAGCCTTCTGAAGGATCATAAGATCAAGGAAGATTTTGGACTGAGGCTGAAGAATAAGTTCTCAGTATTACAGGATCGGTCTGAGGAAGAGGAATACAGTGTACTAAACAGATGGCAGAAAGTGAGAGAGACACTTAGGTCAGTATGCCAGGAAGTGCTTGGAATTAAGAAACACCAGCAGAAAGAGTGGATCACAGCAGAGACCTTGATCAAGATAGAAGACAGAAAGAAGAAGAAGGCAGCAGTCAACAACAGCAGGACTAGAGCAGCAAAGGCCAAAGCTCAAAAAGAGTATGCTGAAGCCCACAGAGCAGTGAAGAGGAATATCAAGAAGGACAAGAGAGAGTTTGTGGATGAACTGGCAGCAGAAGCAGAGCAGGCAGCATACAGCGGTAATATGAAACAGCTGTATGATACCAAGCGACTGTCTGGAAAGTTCAGCACGCCAGAACGTCCCGTTAAAGACAAGCAGGGAAAGTCTATAACAGGAATAGAACAACAGATGAACAGATGGGCAGAGCACTTTGAGGAACTCCTGAACAGACCAGCACCACCAAATCCACCAGATATCAACTCAGTTAACGAGGACCTCCCAATTAATTGCGATAAACCAACCAGAGACAAGATCAGAAAAGCCATCACCATGATGAAGAATAGGAAGGTGGCTGGACCTGATGACATCCCAGCAGCGGCCCTGAAAGCATATCTGGATGCTTCAGTGGAAATGCTGTACCCCCTCTTTGAGAAGATATGGGAAGAAGAAGTGATTCCGGTAGACTGGAAAGAGGGATATCTCATCAAAATCCCCAAGAAAGGAGACCTTAGCAACTGTGCCAATTATAGAGGAATCACACTCCTGTCAGTGCCAGGGAAGGTCTTCAACTGAGTCCTCTTAGAGAGAATGAAGGATGCTGTTGATCCACAGATACGAGATGAACAGGCAGGTTTCCGGCAGAACAGATCATGCATGGACCAGATAGCAACGCTTCGCATCATAGTCAAGCAGTCTATAGAGTGGAACTCCTCGTTGTACATCAATTTTGTTGACTATGAGAAAGCATTCGATAGCGTGGATCGAGAGACCCTCTGGAAGCTCCTTCGGCACTACGGCATCCCAGTAAAGGTGGTCAACCTGATCAAGAACTGATATGACGGTATACACTGCAGAGTGATCCATGGAGAGCAGCTTACTAACAGCTTCCAAGTGCAAACTGGAGTCAGGCAAGGATGCTTGTTGTCACCACTTCTCTTTCTTCTCGTCATCGATTGGATTATGAAGACATCCACTTACGAGCGTAGGAACGGAATCCAGTGGACGTTGTGGACCCAGTTTGATGACCTGGACTTTGCTGATGACCTTGCGCTCCTTTCGCACAGTAAACAGCAGATGCAAGAGAAGATCAACGTAGCGGCAGCCACGTCATCACAGGTTGGCCTCAACATTCACAAGGACAAGACCAAGATCCTTAGGATTAACTCCATCAGCAATGACCCAGTCACACTGAATGGAAGCCCCCTGGAAGAAGCGCAGTCCTTCACCTACTTAGGTAGCATCATCGACCAGCAGGGTGGTACAGATGCAGACATCAAAGTAAGGATTGGTAAGGCAAGAGCAGCCTTCTTACAGCTCAAGAACATCTGGAGCTCCAGAGAGCTGTCTTTGGCAATAAAAATTCGACTGTTCAACTCCAATGTGAAATCAGTCCTACTGTACGGAGCTGAAACCTGGAGGACAACCAAAACAACCATCAGGAAAATCCAGACCTTCATAAATAGCTGCCTCAGAAGGATTCTCCAGATCCGCTGGCCAGACACCATCAGTAACATCCACCTCTTGGAGAGGACCTGTCAACTCCCAGCAGAGGAAGAAATCAGAAGGAGAAGGTGGGGTTGGATAGGACATACACTACGCAAGCAGCCAACTAACATCACCAGACAGGCACTGCGGTGGAACCCCCAAGGCAAGCGGAAAAGAGGCCGTCCAAGAAACACCTGGTGATGTGACCTTCAGGGTGATAGCAAAAAAATGGGCTATACCTGGAACCAGTTAGAACAAATGGCCCAGGATAGAGGACTCCGGAGATCTGTTGTTGGCGGCCCATACCCCGATTGGGATGACGGGCATGAGTGAGAGTTTCCTGTTTACCTGGCCACTGCATCCGAGTTGAGATTGCTGTCCAGAGCGGTCACAGTGGTGCACTGTGGGATACCGCCCGGAGGCCAATACCGTTGATTTGCGGCCACACTAACCCTAATCCGATATGGTAATACCGATTTTAGCGCTACTCCTCTCGTAGGGGAGGAGTACAGAAACCGATTTAAAGAGCCCTTTATATCAATATAAAGGGCCTCGTAGTGTGGACGGGTACAGCGTTAAATCGGTTTAACGCTGCTAAAATCGGTTTAAACGCGTAGTGTAGACCAGGCCTTAGAGACTAACAAATTTATTTCAGCATAAGCTTTCGTGGGCTACAGCTTGCTTCTTCGGATGCATAGAATGTGTTCCATTCTATGCATCCGAAGAAGCGAGCTGTAGCCCACGAAAGCTTATGCTGAAATAAATTTGTTAGTCTCTAAGGTGCCACAAGTACTCTTATTTTTTTTGATCTAATTCAGATATCATATTAGTTCTGTGTTCAACATGCTTCAGATTTCCAAATTTGTTTGTCACCTGGCCAGAGATATTCCCCTCTACCCCTTTCATCTAGTTGAAGTGACCAAGACCAGTCACTCTGAAGTGACAAATGATCTCCAATACCCAATAATAGCTGAATGCTTCCCCAACAGGAGGCTGCTGCTAGTGTTGCAAAGTATAGGCACGATCCAACTCTTATTGATGTCAGTGGGGTATTTTGCCCCATACATCAGGCTCTACACTACATTACTTCATCCAGCTGGCAAATTTTCAGAGACAATCCTTGATGGTATCTGCAGTCTCTTTGGGTAGTTTGTAAGTCTAATATATGCTGAAAGCTTTCAAAAAACTGAGCATTGAGATTTCCTGATATTTTATTATGTATGCATTGAACTGCTTGCTCATGCTTTATTTAGCCCAAGCATAAATATGCTGCAGACTAACACAGCGGGTTATGGATTGACCACCATAAGCCAGAGCCTGGGGAATGCCTGTTAGCACTGCTAAAGCTAATCACCCTTAAAGGAGAACATATCTTGCTTCTATCTGCCAAGGTTCTGCTGTCAGGATAGATTAGAATAGTGGATTGCTGACCATGAGTTTTTATTATGACAGCCAGTGTAAGTGGCATGATAATTTTACACAATGCGAGAACTCCCTACCGCTTGGTAGCAACAGCAGTTTAAAGTTAAAGTGGAATTATAAAAACTACCTGATGGATCTACTGTAGGCGGCAGCTCCTTCTCCATCCCTGGATGAACTATGCTAGTTTTGTTTTCTTTGTTGGCAACTTATAGATCTGCTAACGTAGAAGATTTCCACGAAGCCTCCCAATAGACTTCCAAAGCATTGGTGGGTGGGCAGTGGCAACATTAAAAACCCATTTTAGTATTAATCAGAGACTTCCTGCTCTGTAATCTCTCTGGTTGCCTTCTGTGTTCTTTGAACAGCAGGAAGATAAGAAAAGATTGCCATTGCGTA